>NW_027437180.1:30637500-31237500 GCF_033239565.1 Halichoeres trimaculatus | reverse complement strand
AACATGACGTGAAAAGGAAGGAAGTGGCTTTCACAGGTCTTCAGAAAAAGTAATTAGCTTCTCATTTCAGTTAAATGAAAATTTTCACATTTACATTTAACACACTGAACACACAGGGCAGACCCTCCTAGCCAAATTCCACACAAAGTTTACTGAAGTAGACTTTTGACAATAATACCAGAGATAGTAGTAATCTTCGCGCTTTAACAACACCTACCCTATGCATACGTCACACACACATGACCTGCTGGGTGCAAATAAGTTGAAAACGTTGTTTACAGACTGGAACTATTAAACAAACCTAAGGATTTGAGTATTCTGGTTTCAATAAAGCTTAGCTGGACGCCCTTTGTTGATTTGAATAAAGCCAGTGTTCCTCTGCTCTCTAGCTATAAACTATATCCCAGTGTTGTCAACATGTTTAGCATTGCAACATTATCTTATGTCTCATCGAGGCAAGTGACACTTGATAGCTGCACAGTGTTGTAATTTTCCATGTCATATCGAGCACAATGTTTGAGTACATATGCCTTACCACTAAATGCCTAATAAATTGTCACTGCAAATGTATGAGAGTGATTATTTCTGTTGTAAAAAAAATACATAAAGAATGGAAAAAAGCTTAAGATTAAAAAAAAAAAATCCCAAAAAACTAAATATGAGCACTGTGTACAAGCACTGTATTTCTGTAGACTGTTCCTTCTTTGTGAAGTTTGATAGATATTAGACAATAACAAAACGCAGATATGTTTATGGCTATAATGTAGACAAAGCTAACAACCATGTAACAAAGATACAAGCCCTGGTCTAAAAACATGCAGTGCATGTGGAAGTTCTAAAGAACTTTGAAACTTTGAAAATCTGCTTAAGAAGCACGAGGAATAGTTCACATTGCAAGTCGGAAAAGCAAAAATATACATTTTTACAGCCTGGTTCAAAATCCATACAAACCTATTATTGCTATATTGACACACACAATACAGGGTTTGAATTATTTTATATCTAGCTATTTACAAAGTTATCAAACTAACATATTTTTCCCACATAAAATCGGGACATCCATAATATGTGTATATCATTTTAGTCCCAGCCTTGTTTGTACTCATGAAAAGACAAAATATTAGAAGAACAAAGATGGATGAGAGTCTATTTAAAGCAACAGTCTGATTGTTATAACAGTTATATGACATTAGGGATGGGTACCTTTCACATTTGATACGATACGGTACCGATACCTGGTACCTGGCAATCAGTAGCGGTACTCAACAGTACCAATTTTTGGTCCTTTTTAGTGTTTAACTTTGCAATGATGTGTTCATGTCCAGCATGGAAAACAGCCTATTCTTCCATTCCCTCATAGTCACAAGGATGCATTTAGGTACCTTAACATGGTACCTTAAGATTTAACACGAACAGGTACTCGAAACTTTTGACAGAATTCGGTCGGTACCTATAAAAGTACCTGATTCAGTACCCACCCCTATCTGCCATACAGAAATAAATGACTGTAGGCCAAAAAGAATGAACACCCTTACTGAGTAGTTAAACAAGCTGAAGTTCTGGTGTGGTCATCGAAATCATGTTAATCAATAAGAACTAACTGTAAGTTCTATTAAACCTGGTGTTGAAAGAGGTCAGAAGCTCAAAGTCATACATATCCATTCATCATTCATTCATCCTCTACCACTTGCCTTGTTCAGGGTCACTATCCCAGCTGTCATCAGGCAAGAGGTGGGTACACCCTGGACTAGTTGCCTGTTAAATCACTGGGCTAACACACTGACAGACAACCTTTCATACGCACACTTAGACCTTCAGACAATATAGAATCACCTAGTAGCCTGATGAGCATGTTACTGGACTGTGGGGGGAGCTGGAGTACCTAGAAAGAACCCAAGCATGCCCCAGAAGAACATTCAAACTCCACACAGAAAGGCCCACCTTGCCCGGACCGAATCTGAACTGGTGACCTTCTTGCTGTGAGGCAACAGCACAAATCACTGGACCACTATGTAGCCCCTCATACAGATTAAACCATGAAAATTTTCTTCATTTACCTGCAATGTGTTTGGACCCCGAAGAGCTCTCCTTCTCAAGTTTGGGTTTCTTCTTCTTATGTGATCCAGAGTCAGATGTAGCCTGTCTCTTCTCTACTGCTGGAGTTGACAGAGCCCTCTTCTTGAAGAGCTCCCGCTCCCTCAGTAGAGCTGGATCCATCCTGCTGACAGACGACAAAAGTGATCCAAATCTGCAGGAGTGATTTACACAAAGTATTCCCATATCAGATGCTGATTCTAGGAATCAGATTTTGATTCATTCGATTAGAGAGATAATAAAAATGTGCTAGAAGTTTGCACAATGTGTTTTTGTGATGAATTCCTTTACAAGAGAAGTACATGTGTTTTTTAATGTTCCAAAGAAAGGGGTGTCGTGGTGGCCAGGTACTCCCAGGTAGCTGCATGCTCAGCCAGTTTGTTGGTCCAGTATTGTGAAGAACCGCTTACAGTGATATGTAACCGATTTCATAACCCTGCATTACAGTCGTGATAGACCCCAGCTAGCTGCTGCAGCTAGCAGCAACCATACCTGTTATTACTGAATGAGTGGTAGTCCTGTTAAAAGCATCAGCGCTGTTGCACCAAGTTAAACAAACGACAAGGACATGAACACCACATTCTACCGTTACTGTTTCGGACGTTAACATTAGCCGTGTTAAACAGCCAGGTTTCCTCTGGATGGTTAGTTGGCACTCTGAATAATTCACGCATACACACCAAAGCTAACATTCTCTGATCCGTTCACAGTTAATGACTCATTTAGATATTCTAAAAGAAGCACGTCAAAGTAAACAAAACGGTACATTCTGACACTTTGATTGTTAGTTAGCATTAGCTTACCGTTAAGCTCAACGTTATCTTATTGACCCTTACCTCGCAGTTTTTTTTCCTTCTCCTCAAAGAAAGCGAAGAGTCACTTGAAAACACCGAATAGATTATGAATGTTACCGTTGGCAAATACCCACATTAAGTTTAATTCCCACGGTATTCAAAGTTAACGTTAGCTTACTAACTTCATACACAACACATCTCCTTTTCCTCTCATGGTGCAGTTCCTGTTGTTCGACTACTCTGTTATCGACAGTCAAGCCTCGAGTGACGTCATTAAGCCTATGGGAAATATTTTTTTTTTTTGCAGTTTATTTAAAGGTGAAATCGTTTCTAATATTATCCGAAAAAGATTAAATGATACAAATTCTGTATTGTGCAACATGTGCTGTGATGATGCGGGTTAAATTAGTAGGATTTGTTCCAAGGCAAATGTCATTCCTTCCATTTGTATATCACTTCTTAAAACACATTATAACAAACCTGCCTAAATGTATTGTCTTCCCATTGCCTTCCTTTGCATTTTAATACAGTGCTACTTTTTGAATTGTACTCTTTACCTGATTTTTTATTAAATTTTCTTCTGAATTTAATTGTACTAAAATTACCATTATATTTGCCATTTTAACTATTGACTTTCAGTGTTATTATAACTTGTATCATCTTTTGTGTAGTTATCTTTATTTATTGAATTAAATAAAAAATAATCTTTTTTTTTTTTTTTTCTTTCCCACCATTTCTGTTTTCCCTCTTACTGACTTGTTCTGGATTATGGTCTCAGTTTATGTTGTTTGGTTCTTGTGCTTGTGATTTAACCATTGCAATGTTTGATTGTTTGTTGTTTGTTGTTTGTTGTTGTTGTTGTTGTTGTTGTTGTTGTTGTTGTTGTTGTGTTATTTATTTATTTATTTATTTATTTATTTATTTAATTTCTTTTGGTATGGGAATTCTGTTGTGAAACACTTTGTAAAAATATATATTTATGATTATCATTATTTTTATTTTCTTCCTTAATTTTTGTAGATAAGACTTTGTAGAAAGGAATTTGTGGAAAGTTCAATCTTCCAGGACATTCTAATATACTTCTATTTTTTTTATTCATTAAGAGAAAAAGGTTATCAAAAGAAGTTCTTTCCTGCTTGGCTGATGTGTACTATTTAGATTATTGTTACTGTCATCTTGTGCAGGATTATTTTTTTCATTTATTGGTTTGTTTCTTTATTTTATTTTAGTCATTGCAATCAGCATGTTGTAATTTTTCTCCACAAACTTAAATAAATATCAGTTGTCGACCAGTTGCAACTGACACACTGGCTCCCCTTAGTGGTTACATTATACTACTGCAAAAGACACGCTTGTTTATCGCTTTACCATCACCAGTTGCTTGCAGTTGAACACCTGACACCAGATGAGTACCAGTTATAGTCTAATGATGAATTTACTTTTCACTAGATATAACATTCTACAAGATGAGAGTATACAAAACTTAAGATATGTAACAGTAAAAATGAATCAGGGTCAAATTAAACCACCAATACATGACAAAAAAAATTTCAATTCCACTGAAGTATAGGCCGGTGCCCTTTTTTCCCTTTTTTTTTTTTTTTGTTTTTACCTTGATTTTCAATCCCTACACATGTATTTTGTATGTTCTAATCTGTCAATGTATGGTCTCTCCTTCCCACAGATTTGCCAGGCGTGTATTATTTTCAACATTTTTTAATTTTCAAAATTAACTCAAACTTTTAACATAAAAATTAAATACAAGTCTAATTTTTGAAAAAACAAAAAGCGAAAGAAAATGAGAGAAACAGTGAAAGATCAAAAAATTTACTGTTTATAAGAATCACAAGAGAAAAATTTCTTGTAACTGAAAAAATCCTGCAAAAAGCATCATTTATCTTCTCAAGGGAACAAAATCACTGGGATTTTAGTGCAACAGTTATGAGAAAAAAATATTTTTCATCATATGATATCGTATAAAAAAAGATAGATGTCTTTTTTTTTGGCAACCAAAACAAAACAAAAACCAGCCGCTCACACAATGGAAGGCTGCAGCTGCAGATGGTTGTTATGAAACTGAGTACATCATTTCATTAAACTGAACCCACACTTTGTCGGCTGAGGAAGGAAGGCAACAGCAGCACTGGGTAATCAGGTGAGAGAGGAGGCGTGATAAGGCTGCAGTTTAACCAAGTCACCACAGCAAATAGAGAGCTAAGCACCCAGGAGTAGCAGAGTGGAAGATAGAGATTAGAGCTGAACCTCGGCGCTCAGCTGAAACTGTAAGAGGGAAATAGAGGGCTTTTTTTCACAAATTAGTTTCTCAATTCCTGCACATGCATAAGCTTTCACGCATGGATTAATATGCACAGGATTAAAAACACTCAAGAATTATGCAGCAACTTGTTTCAGTCAAAAAGCTCTTTCGATATTAACATTAAGAATCATCATCCAGCATTCATTTTTTAGCAGGACTGGCTGAACATAATGTAAGAGTGTTTTCTTTATGAATTAAATTGCTTTGGGAGGCGAGGTGCATCAGACCGATGATTTATAGTACGTCTGACTCAGGGGTCAGAAACATTTGGGAGGCTGTTACATTGAAGTCCTTAAAACTTGGCTTTAAATTTTCATTATCGAAACATTTGATTGAGTTTGAGCTTTAAAAACACAGCCAGCACACTCCATCTGTGTGGGTGTTGGCATGATCTGATTGACTATGAACAAGCAACCCTCTGCAATCAAGCCATTCACATTCATGTTGATGTTTGTAAAAGCACCTGAATGTGCGTCTTTCCAGCCCTTATAACTTATAATTCAAGGAGAAGAAGAGCATACATTAGAAAAATCATATAAGAATAACCTTAATAACCTTAAATAACTGTAACTCCTGTAACTTCTGCAGAAAATAGTATTTTCATGAAGAACCTTTTAAGAACTAAGTTGGAAAAATGATTTTCGGGGCCTTCAAAGAAATGTGAAGGACTCTTTTATTACTGAATCAATTTGGTAATAGTATGACTCACTCAGTGAACCTGCCGAGCTGCACATCTAGAGAAACATAAATGACTCTGTTGATGTTTTGTGCTTTTGAGATGAGTACAAATTCCAACATGAATCAAATCAAACTGTGGTGAAAATCTAACAGCTTCAAAGTATTAACTCCATTCATATATCACACACAAAGACATGAGTCCTTGTAATATCCTACATCTCACAGGGGAAGAAAATACCCCAAATTCAAATGTTTTCCTTTCATTTATCCAAACTGCACACTGCCTGGTTGTTACTTGCTGATGCTTTTGTTGTCAGAGACATTAGGGTGCAACAGCTTCCTGGTTACTTTGTTGTTTTTAGTTTTTGATCTGTATTGCATTTTGTGTTTTTTCCAAACTCCACAAGATTTTATTTTACCTTTGTAGCATTTAAAATGAAGCGCTTCTTGCAGAAAATCATGTCTCAGTCTTTTCATTCACATTCAGTCTATTTGTTGCTGAGATTTTGACATATTGAGAAAAAAACACACACATAATGGCCACTGGTGTGTTTTTGTGAGTGGGTGAGTAAGTGGATCTTGGGGGGGGGGCTTATTTTCACAAACTTGTATTTGACCTACATTCAAAGAATTTTTGTGTCAAACTCTTAAGTGCAGGTATAGAATTTAAAACCCAGCATCATTTGAACTCTTAGATGCTGATGTAGATCACAGGACAAATTAGCATCTCCAAAACTTATAGTTAAATATTCAGCAGGCCAGTCAAAGAAGTGAGCACACATGAATGATTCAATACGTGCTAACCTAATTTAGGGCCTAATCCATAATGAATGAAGTACACTGTTGATGGAGGAAACGGACCAAAAGTGGAGAAGATTTAGACACCAGTAGAAGGCAAGCTTTGAGAAGTGACAAACACAAACTCAGCATTATCGCAAATGTAGTCACTCTCAAGAAGCAAAACCAGAGAAATCTGCAGAAAAACTGCAAGAGCCGGTCATTTATTAGCAAGTCTGTGTGAGTGTGGAGTTATGAGAGTGTGCTGTGTTGTACAGTAACAGAGGGAGGGAAAGAGAGGAGACAGCACTGTAATCGAGAGGTGAGGAGTAATATCAAAGAGAGGAGACGAGTGAAGTCCTGGAGCAGCAGCCAACCGGTGCAAATCCCTGCGGAGGAGAAATTCACAAAGTGACAGCTTTCAATTACAACAGTATGAGGAAGTGTGTGTGTGTGTGTGTGTGTGTGTGTGTGTGTGTGTGTGTGTGTGTGTGTGTGTGTGTGTCCGTGTGCATGTGCATGTGCGTGTGTGCGTGTGTGTGTGTATGTGTGTGTGTGTGTGTGTGTGTGTGTGTGTGTGTGTGTGTGTGTGTGTGTGTGTGTGTGTGTGTGTGTGTGTGTGTGTGTGTGTGCCTACCTACCAGCACTTCTGGGCTTCGCTGACAGGTTGATGTCACAGCCTCTGAACTGAAAGGTAGTTGCTCGTGTGCACACAAACTTTTTCTCTCTCCCACACTCATGTATTGTACAGTTTCTCTTTTGTTTCCTCCTTTTTATCTGTTTCACATTTTCCCATGCTGGAATCCCAGGAGTCTGGGGTTGAAATGCTGTTGGACCTAAAACCAAAGGCAAGAAGCCAGACACTACACACTGAACCTGGTACATTGTGTGTAGGTGTGTGTGTGATCTGTGCCTATGAGTGTATGAGGGTTAGCTATGGATATAGATTGTGTTTTAGCGGCTTGTTCTTAGATGAAATGAAGCCAACAAAACACTTCACTTTTACAGCTTTCCATAAAGTTTGGGACCTGGCTGCGGAGACTTTGCCCTCGCTCAGCCTCAGGAGTATCTGTGAGGTCAGACTGATGGTGGGTGGTGAAGCCCAGCTCACAGTGGGTGCTCTGCTTCATCTGAAAGGTGTTGCGCACGGGCTATGGAGGTCAGGGCTCTGTGCAAGTTGTTTCTGAAAATCAAATTTTCATGGTACTGGCTGTGTGCAGGGGGGCATTGACATGTTGGTTCAGGAAGGACCTTCTTTTCTCAAACTGTGGGCACAAAATTGAAAGATCAGCTGTGTCAAGAATATCTCTATATGGTGTGGCATTAAAAAGTGCCCTGACTGGAACTAAAGCAAGAGACCTGTAAACAGCCCCAGACAAAATGTCCTTCCATCCATTACCTGTTCCTCATTCTGACTCACTGGGGGCTGGAGCAGATCAATGAAATCATTGGGTGAAAGGTGGAGTGCAGGTCGCTTGTTGGTCACAGGGGTGATTCAGAGAGACACACAAATTGCAGTCACGTTTCAAGGCAGAATAGACCTAAGAATCAACAAAACATGGGATTCAAGCCAAGAATCTTCTTGTATACCCACTGTATACCCACTTACTATGAGCCGCACAGTTTCCACTCTGGTACAATATTCCAATAAGCTTGTTTCATGTGATGTTCACATCAGGAAAAAAAGCCACGAAAAAGACTTAGTTTTCTTATTTCTCAAAAAAAAAAATAAAAAAAAAAATTTTTTACATTACTTCAGGTACTTATTGAAGAGATTACTTATATAATCTCTGAAGGGTGCCTCACTGTCTGAGCAGCTGTTGTACACTTATGTCTACTTTCCCCTTAAAAAGTTTGCACTTGACCTAATTTTTTGTTCATTGCTTGAAGTAGTCCCCAATAGAAATCTTTGATAGCAGCAAAAATCACATTTCTGATTATAAAACTTATGGCAGCACACCTGTTTTTTTACTGGAAGCTGGCATCAATGCGGTCTTCTTCTTTATAAACTTAGCACAAAAAGTAAGGGAGTTTGTTATAAGTTTGTTGTACCAAAGCTTCTTGAAAGTAGATTTTAAACCACTGGAAAATATGCTCCCCTGTAGATGGAGCCACAGTTGCAAAACTGTCTCTGCCAATGCCAAACAGCTCATAGAGCGTTTGGACTGACGTCACTATTTGAGCAGTTACCCGGATGTGCGGCTGCGTTGGAGGTACACGAACATAAATATTGAACGGACGGAGATAGAAGTGCGCGGTAAAATATGATTTTAAGATGTCTTATCCGATAACAAGTGTGGAAAAACGCACGGAGCACAGTAAAACAGTTTTTGAAGGACTCAGCCAGAAAGATTTTTAGAAAACTTTCGCCTAGTAAGTGGGAGCTCCCCGGGAGAGACCCATGCTGTACGAGGAGTTAGCGTCTTTATCATCTACCCAAAGGTATGAACACAAAGATGTTACTACTGTTATTTTCATGGAAGAGGGGGTCCACGGAATAAATGATGTTTTTTTGGAGCTCACTTTAAAAAAGCTCCTGAAAGACACTGAGTTTTTCTTATGTACTATTGTACTATTTATTGCTGTGAATACCTCTCAATCAAAGTTATACTCTATCAAAATGTGTTGACTTTTAGTAAAGTAGGATTTTCAGAGGTTATGGGCAGAGAACATGACCTACCTGACAGGAAATGCTGTGAACAGACTTGAATGTTGAGATTAATGACAGATTACTGCCTTTGAAATCCAAATGGAGCTTATAGCTAACCGCAATGTTCTCTGTTCTTTGGGCAATTGTTCGCACCCCTCACCCCGATCTGTGATCAATTTTGGTTGTCAAAAGCCTGTGAAATGTATTTTCTCTGTCTGACCATTTAGTGCAGCAAAAAACGTGGCAGTAGTTTACCATTTTTGTGCCAATAATCCTATATACCTGCAAGCTCAGTGCTGTTCTATTGTGAGAGTGCCTCCAACATGGTCGAGTTGTTTACGTAACGTGAAAACATTATTCTGCTTTTAAGTCTTGTCTGGTGTTTTCGTGCTTAGTTTATGATAGAAGTAAGAAAAAAGTTTTAAAAGGTGTCACAGTAACCAGAAAAGTCCTCCACCCCATTTATCCCCCAACTTCCCCAAAAAATACAGATATGTATACATCATGACACTGAGATCTTACACTATGCTGTCCGCCGACTTTGTAAAAACATCATAAACCTTAAAAAAATACATCCCATTTTAGAATTAGCCTTTAAATACCAAATGCCTTAAACACCAGAATAAGATTTGAATAGAGGCGTATTTTTGGAGTACAACTTCTCATTTAGCATGACCACAAGGTGGCAGTAGAACAGCAGTATTTTCTGCTGCAGCCTGATGAGTGACTCATCCAACCCCAGGAGCTGCAGCCTCTCAGACAGACAGAGAAGATAAAAACAACCAAACCTGCTGTATTGACCTCAGTCTCTGGGCTGTAGCTCATCCACTAACCTTTTTCTGCGAGAAAAAACACTCTGTGGCTGCACAAGCATCAAGATTTCCTGGTTAAATACAAACAGAGAAGATCATGGGATGCAGCATCTTCAATAGAGGAGACATAGAGGTCTGACATGCTGTCACGCTCTAAACCAGGCCAGCAGTCTGCAGCTTTGTTCAGACCTTTTTCCAACATGCCCTTTTCTTAAACCTTGCATCAAAGAAATCAATGATCTGATTTTGACTCAGTGGTTGTAAAGTGCTCTGGCCAAGCCAAGCAATCCTTTTCTAAATCTGACAATTTAAAAGAAGGAAGAGGCGCCTCTTAAGGATTTTGAACAAGCTCTCTTGCTGTGAGGTGGCTGGTGAGGCATCGTTATGTAAGACAGACACTCAAGGATGAGGCAGAGTTTTGTTGCTGAGGCGTTTTTTTAACTGTTCTGTACTTTGTAGCAGAAATAATTTCTCAGAATGAGTGTTGTTGCCTCTGAATGTGAGACAGCAAATGGAATTAATGGACAACTGCACTCGTTATGTAGCCGCTGAACGGGGATTTTCATGAATTTACAGCCAGGGTTAAAGGGCTCTTCTTCCTCTAACCACAGATTTCCTTTGAAACACACACACACACACACACACACACACACACACACACACACACACACACACCATAATTTATTTGAAGGTTTTCAATGACTCTATTAACTCCATTAATTCACTGATGTCAGCTCATATCTGTGTATGCACAACTTTGGGATCTTCTCTGCAATGTGTGTGTGTGTGTGTGTGTGTGTGTGTGTGTGTGTGTGTGTGTGTGTGTGTGTGTGTGTGTGTGTGTGTGTGTGTGTGTGTGAGCGCTGTTTGGGAGCGTGGGTGGCCCCAAAGCTCTACAGGACAGCCAGGTGAAACGAGTGTGTGCTGTCCAAACCCTGCGGGGGCAAAGATAATCTGAGTTCCTGATGTTAATCTGAGTATTGAGCTTCTGAATGGGGGGGCTCTGCTGACACCTGATGGTGTGGAGGTCAAAGCTTTGTATGTGAGTGTGTGTGTGTGTGTGTGTGTATGTGTGAGTGATACTCCTCGTGCCCTTTTCAAATGTCACACAAGGGCCAACTCCTTCGGTGCGAGCTCAAAACGTGGAAATGTGTGTGTGCATGTGGAGCAATAATCTGCAGTATTAAAGCCTTCAAACGCAACATTTCTTCTGATGCTCTGTGTGTGTGTGTGTGTGCTGAGAGGAAAGTGCAGTTGTTTGTGCATGCTCTGTTTTGATGCGACTCCTTCTTGTGCATCCCATTCTCTATTCTCTTATTGCATCTTTAATAATAGTCATCCACAGCATACTGCAGCTCACAAACAAAGTCTTCAAAACAACATCTGCTTGCCACAAAATCCCAAAATCAATTTTCAGTTATTTTTCCAAGTGTTTTTTAGTTAGTTCTTAATTTATATTCATGAACGAACCTCCAGAAGTCTGAAAAAAAGAAAGCAAAGTGACATCCTAACAAGTAATGAGTCATGTTACAGTTAACTTGATTTTTATTGGTATTGTGGGGAAGAAGTTCCCCTGCCATGAAATAATTTGTTCTAAATGTATAAAACATTGTGAATCCAACATGAGCACTCTTCACACATCTCCATTTGTGTTTTCACTCAAATGTATTCCTCACCCATGTGATTAATGTGGGTGAAGACAAAAACGAGAGCTCCGTGGTGCTGGATCCCGGCTAGCAGTGTCCGCCTACAGTCTGTCAACAGACGGTCCTTTCTCTGCTCCTTACGGCAGAGGAAAAAAAAAAGAAACAATTAGCGGAGCCTTTAGTGTTTCCTGGAGAATAGTTGACCATCATTGCCAAAGGGAGATGGGAAATATATGCGTCAAGTGTTGCTTTATGATGCTAATGTTTGTTTTTTTCACAGGGACTGTTAAGCGGCCCATCATTTTTGCCAGTTGGTAGTGTGCAGAACACAAGACATTGAATAACTGCAAACAGCCAATGTTTGATGTTTTCCTTTTCTGCTATTTTCACTGCCTGTACCTCATTTTCTCTTTCTCCTCCTGCTTCTGGATCCCACTTTACAAAGAGCTTTGTTTGTGTAACAAACACTGATTAAGCTTTCCAAAATTACAGCTATAGTGCAGGATTGATTTTTCTTTTCACCTGCAACAATAGAGTATAGTTTTCACTAGATTTGAGTCTGAATTATAGAAAGATTTTTGTTGCACAGCAGATCAAACCGCATGTCTCACACGGAAAAGCACCTGAGGTGTGTTTACCAGTTTGTTTTGAAACAGAACAAAAAGCAATTTCAATGTGCCCAATGCTTCTAGATAACATTAGTGCATCCTGATAAAAAGGTGCATTTTACAGCAATGAAAGTCCAGTTCAGCGGGGGGCTGAAAATAGTGGTGGTAGAAATGGCAGGGGGCATCACAAACAAAGCCAAAGTGCAGTGTATGTTACAGCATCTTTGACAATCAGAGCACCACGGGTTGGTTGACTCATAGGCAAAGCTCGTAATGATCCCATTTGAATTCTCACAAACTGCAAGATATTGTCATCATTAATGTAACAAAACTCGCTCAGTGCGACTACCTCATTACTATTAAAGGCTATACATTCTTGTGGTGGAGATAAAAGAGATAAAAATTGCTTTAAAAGTGATGTTGCATGATTAAAGGAGGATGGTGGGTTGGCAGAACGCCTCCAAAGAATATGTTTTATTTGACTCCAAACTTTCTTCAAGTTTCTGAACTGTCAAATGTTGGCTGCTGAAATTTGTTTTTCTCTTACTGTCAAGGAGTCCCTTTAAAAAGAAGTCACCAACAAATGTATCCAGCTTGTGTATCAAGTCAAAGCCTGATGTGCTGTATCTTCTTTCTGTATGCTATACAGACCTCCATACACTTTTTTTCACCGTGGACATTTTGACATGTCACATTGGAAAGGCACAGGTATAAATAATAAAAATGAATGATGGCTGAATTCAATTTAGCTGCTTCTGTTCCAGGCTCCTGGTATTGTGCATGCCGGCCTGCTGTCACCCTGTCATGGCTCACTGAGACAGATGAATACAAAAAAGCCATTATTGTTATTAGAAACACCTGTGCATTTCCTACATTACAAATCAAAATGTCTGCTGTCAAAAAGGCCTGTTGTGAGGCAAATGTATTAAAAGCACACTATTAAGTGACTCTGTTGACACATTTCATCACTACAGAAAGAGGCTCAGCGGTTTAATTTGACTCAAGTTTTTCCACAAAAATGCTCCCAAACAAACAAGTGGTGTCTAACAGAACTTTAGCAGGTCACAAAATGTTCATTCAGAACATGTTTGGAGCTTATTCTCTCCCAGTTTGCTTATTTGTGTTTTGGTTGTCTGTGAAATTCCCATTGTGCCATTCTGGTCTCAACTTTCAGTTTTATTTTGCGAGCATCTGTCTCCCCCTCTTTCAGTTTCAATCTAATCTCCCGCCTGTGTGATCACCTGACCCCTTCCTAATGTGTTTCACCTGTATCTTGTTAACTGCACTATTCCCAGTGTGTCCACTCACCAGTTGCCAGATCAACCCACTTTACTGTGGTTATCCAGCACTCTGTAGAATTGGCTCCCCCATTTTTGACCTTCTTCTGATTCCCGTTTTTTTAGCCTCCTAGTTACGACCTTTTTTTCTGAATAAAGACTTTGATTTTTGGATCGTGACAACTTGTGCTGCGTCTCAGTCCTTCCCCTGTCTGTGCCAATTTGATTACTGTTTAGAATTCCAACCGGATGAAATGACAAATCTGCTGTCAATGAGGGGGAGATTGTTAAAGGATAAGTTAGGTTGATACAGCTTTTACAATGTTTATAGAATGAAGTAGAACAAAATACTCACCCAGAAGGCTTTCCTGATCCAAGCAGTGCTTCGGGAGATATTTAGATAAAAAATGGTGCAGCGGACGTCTGTATAATGGGATCCATCGGGGCATAGACAGTGCCGCAAGTGCCCTCAAAGAAAGGAGGAAGTGGAGTCAGCTCTCCAGAGCGTACTGCGCATGTGCAGAGTAAACAAAGTCTTTGTCAGTTCAGAGGTCATTACAGCCACACTGAGTCCGGAGTGACACAGACTGCAGCAGAGGACTAACCCAGAGCGGTCCACGATGGAATATTGGTGAAAAACATGAGTTTTTGGATGATTAATGCAGTTTTAGGAGCTGTATATGCCCTGATGGATCCTATTACACAGACGTCCGCTGCACGATTTTGGATCTAAATATCTCCCGAAGCACTGCTTGGATCAGGAAAGCCTTCTGGGTGAGTATTTTGTTCTACTTCATTCTATAAACAATGTAAAAGCTGTATAAACCGAACTTATCCTTTAAGTCAGGTTAACTCAACCGAATAACTAATTATTCACAAGCAATACCTCAATATGGTGGCATGGCTCAGGGATAGACTTATTATCGGCCAGGCCAATTAGCGGGGCCAGTATTTGGCATTTTGAAGCATATCGGCATCAGCCTTTTTTTTTCAATCTGACCACCGATAAATAAATTTAAAATTGTGTTGTTGCGGCTCTGCCGCTCCGCTGTCTGCAGTCACTACTCAGTTCCCAGAACTGTCCCACCCACAGTACCATCTGATTGGTTACAAGAAGAGCCATGGCTTCGGATAGAGCCAATCTGCAGGGCAGTTATTACAGTGTTTGCAGTTACAGTGAATTTTTGGAAAACAGCCTGCGAGCTGTTTAATAAACTCATGCTTAAAAGTATTTGAATAAAGTTAAGAGTTGGAGTTTGTATTGTTCAAAATTTTGACACCAATATTTGCACTTTGATTGGAAATTAATATCGGCTTCAAATATCGATTATCAGCCCAGAAAAATCTATATCGGTCTATCTCTAGTATGGCTCTGATATGGGATCTCCCTGCCCTTCCATGTGCCTACGTGGTGGGGAGAGCACATCTCATCCCTATGTCATATCAATATGGCTGGGGGAGCCGCAGGAAAGACCCTAACGCCTCAAATACAACAGATACATGTGCAGCCCACTCACAGACAGCTGGAGTCGTGAGACTAAGGAGTTACAGTGTTTCCCACTCCAGTGACAAGCCTCTCTTCATTACCTGTTGACTCCTGGCCTGGCTCCTCTCATTAAGTCTGTTTGTTGTAGTAGTCAAGCTGAACAACAAGTTACATCATGGAGAACATGCCCATGATTTATGCAGCCTGTGGATTTGAAGAATAAAAAAAGTTGGTTCTTGAGTAGGCAAACACCAACTTCCCACTGTGCTCATAGCTAACTCATACACAAATGAGTGGGCTGGTGGCAGTTGTTTTTTTCATATCAAAAGGTAAGAGAGCAGGTGAAATCAAGGTGAAATGAAGCACATTTGATGATTGCACTCAGATGTCTGCCTATGGAGCATTCTGAGAAGGAAATTATGCCTTTCATCACACCAGGCTGAAAATTTTATTGTGTCGGTTTGGTTTTTCAATTTGGGGGCCCAAGTGAGTTTACTCACTTTTGGTGTCCACTTCAAATGGGTTCAAGGAAACTGTGTGCAGCGATGGCAAACACCTAACATGACTGTCTACTCTTAACGGAAGCTTTTGTAACCTTTACAAAAGGCACCCCTCTCTCTCAGGTATCAAAGTCCAGTGCTTTGAACTTCCATCTTTCAACCTCCTTCATCTCTGGGATACATGGTTGTTAGCTGTACTGACTGGGCTTTGAGCCGAGTGCCACGGATGAGGAGACACAGAAACAGACACCGATACAATTTTGATCATGCCCCTTTCATGTGTTTATGAAGAAATGTATAAAGAAAGACAAGGTCTTCAAGTGTAAGGTATTCCAAAAGGAATTATCACTGAGCGATCCATTGCTTTATTCTTACTACATAAAAAATTCCTATCACCATTTAGAAAAACTGACCAGGAAAGCACAGTTTCACTACAGTGACTCAACTTGTGTGTTTTCATCAACAGTATTTGAGTTCTGGGCCATCTCTCTGCGTTCTTCTCTGTTTCAGCGTTTGCTCCAGGTCAGATCAATGTGGCTTTCCCACTCCTCTAACTGGGCACTCGTAACAGATGTCGTGAGAACCATAAGGGTCAGTGTGTGTGTGTGTGTGTGTGTGTGTGTGTGTGTGTGTGTGTGTGTGTGTGTGTGTGTTTGTGTGTGTGTGTGTGTGTGTGTGTGTGTGTGTGTGTACGTTTTATTTCTTGGGAATTTCCCTAATATCAAGTTGCACATTGCTTTCTCAGGCTCTTTCAGATTTATTCATCCCCTTTCAAGTTCATCTCGATCAACATGGGAAAACAATTGAAAAATGAAGTCCGAAAACATCATATTTACTTTTTTGTCTTCCTCCCCAAAAAATGTCAGGGTAGGCTGTTCAAGTTAACAGTCACTGGTAAAGTCTTGAACTAAAGGTGGAAGCTCTTTTAAAAAAAAGAGGAAAAAAAAAGAAAAGAAAAAAAAATAATATATATATATTTTTTGGTAACATTATATTTAACCAAGTAACCCTCAGAAATAAGCCTCACATAAATCGAGGGTTTTCAAAGTGTAAGACAGTGAGCCTCCCTTCAGAGAACATGAAGTCATTGGGACCTCTCCTTTTTTAATAAAACAAATACTACTTCTAATTAATGAATGATCCAATTTGGTTTTAACCTCAAAACATACAAGTGTTTATTTTAAACGTTCTGTTTTGATACAATCTCCCAAATTTCAGTTGAAATGGGTAAGAATTAGATGAATTTAGGTTTGTTCATTATTATGACTACATGAACTTCTAACATAAAAATAAAATTAGATGATAGTTCTTGAGTCAAAAGAGAAAGCATGGCCTTTATGGCAACAAATAATAAAAGATCAATCAAAATGCAGTAATTAAAAAATTGTTCAATTACAGATCAATCATACACGGAGCTGTTTTTAGCATTTACAAAACTTGTGGTTAAAGAGACTGTTTAGAACAGCTTTTCAAACGCAAATAGATTACAAATACACAGTAAACAAGGTACACACTGGTCTAAGAAAAAAACAACTTTGAATATCGGTTGTTATCTCTTTGCGAAATACGTGGGGTCTAGCGGGGTCTGAGACCCCTATGAGACACGCTAAAAGGCTCAACGGCAATGTTTCCACAGGTCTCCTAAGATGTACATTTGACCATACATTGTTTAGCTGAGTTCATATGTTCACTTATATGTGTTTTTGTGGACACATGCCCCTGAGGGATCCATCAGTGTCCTGTTTGGTTGCAGAGCAGAGCAGTTGTTGCGTTGTCCTGTAGCTGTGTGCATGGTCGCGTGTTGGCAACTCTACTCCGCTCTCTACATAGTGCATGGCAAAATTCCGCCCGATGCACACACAGACTCACAAACACATGCGCGCATACATAGAGAGAAGCACTCTGTATGGCGGACAGTGTAAGGAAAATAATCATGAAACCATGGCGCGCTTATACTTTTTGCACTCAGTGCTAGCTCCGAATTTTTTTTGAATATTATTATTTTGTGCATTTGTTTTTTGTTCCTCTTCTTGCGCCTCCCCTGGTACTCTTTGGCACCCCCCAGGGGAGGCATGCCACACACTTTGAAAACCACTGACATAAATCATACTGAAGCTCTAATTTTGAGATGGCATAAACAGCAAGTGTAGAACAGTCTACTCCTTTACAGACCCTAAAACTCTGGACTGAATTTCAACAGTTTGCATTATGAATATGTGGTTGCAGAGTATAGGATATATAGGATGTACAAAGCAAAAATAGAGAAATGCTCCTCACAGCTGTTAAGTCATGGGGAATATTTTCAACCTTTGAGATATTCAAAAACAGATTTGTCTATTCAAAACAGATCTACTTAGTGTTTGTTTTCTAGGCATCGATTGGCTCTCTGTTTTTTTTGCCTATTGTCCTCTTGCTTAAAATCATATCCTCTTGTTATTTTTTTTTTTAATCACAAAGACTTTTTTTCTTTCAGAATCATACTTCTTGCCTGCTTAAAGTCTTAAGACTCTTACTTTAGTTGTTTACACAAACATCTTAGTATAATGTCTGCTACTTCGGTTTAGATGGGGTCATTAATTTACCATCTATGTGTGGTTTTTATTCGCTGCATGTTTTTATCAAAGCTTTGATAAAGACAGGTTCCTACTGTGATAAATCAAAGTGAGAACCTCAAACATAGAGATAAAATCAGATTTAAAAAATCCTTTTTATGAGGCAAAATAAGTAGTTCAGTGATAACTAGTATCTAGTAATTCTTACTTTATATACAAAACTGAAACCTGTGATGTTGAGATCAACTGCAGAGTGTTGTAAAAACTTTCGTGACTGTTGTTACATGATGACAGCAGTAGTGCTCTGGCCTTTAGAGGCTAAGTGTGTTGGATCTAGCTCTCCTACCTTTTGGCTTAGATTTGATAGTCATTATGAGGAGATGATTGCCTCAGTCCAGCATTCCTCCCTCTTCCCACACTCCTCTTCATCCCTCTTTATTGGAGCTTCCGCAGCACGTTGAGCACATGCAGCCGCAGATCCTTCAGAAGCCTCTGCAATAACTCATCCACTGCTGAGTATATTTGCTCTGTGTGTGTGTGTGTGTGTGTGTGTGTGTGTGTGTGTGTGTGTGTGTGTGTGTGTGTGTGTGTGTGTGTGAGCTTGCATCCACACACAAACACTTCTCAGTGAAAACAGACGAACACAAGCATAGACAGACACATAAACATGCACCAGCACATTTACATGAACAAAGTTTTGCACACGGTTTAAAAATTGTTGCTCAGTGAGTCTCAGCTATTACCAAGAAGTTTGGGGTGTATTTGCTCCCTGTGCGAGCGAAGGCTCTCTCCAAGTACTCCAGCTTCCCCATATCGTCCAAAATCATGATCATCAGGTTGATTTGTTGCTTTCAACTGCCCTGGATCTCATCTGATGACGGGCTCCAGCACCTTGCAATGCCAAATAGGAAAAGATGATGGATGGATGGATGTTCCTTGAGGGTGTCTCAAGCCCCGTTTCCACCAAGCAGTCCGGTTTAGGTCAGTACGGTCTGGTTCAGTTAAGTTTGGTCCTGTTTGCGTTTCCACAGCCAACCGTGCCCCCTCGTGGTAGGCGGCGTGTAAGCCGGATGCCCACAGCTGCTTCAGTAACATAACAGTGTGACGCCATAGCAACGCAACATAGTGTTCCCCGCTAATAAATCCAACAAAGAAAAAAAACGTGACACAGTAAACAAACAGCAATGATGGAAGACATCCAGCATTTCGTCTTCGTTTTGATTGGCATGTGGCTCTTTGACACAAAGTGCAATCAAGCTTTATTTCAGAGAAGACTGTGTGCCCCCAGGAAAAATGCAGCTGCCCGTTGCACGGTAAGTGACGATTCTTTCGACCACTCAACGGTCAGCAATGTTGTTGTCTGTCCCAGGATTAGTCAGTGGAAACAACGTAAAGTGCATGCCATGCCGAGATGAACTGAACTGAACCACTTGGTGGAAATGGGGTTTTACATTTTGGAGTGTGTACATTTAAAAAAGTATTTTTAGAACTCTATCTAGATAGGTAGATAGATAGATAGAAAGATAGATAGATCGATAGATTTCTTTTTTGGTATAGTGATGCCAGTTAGAAAAATGTTTTTAGTGTTTTTCTGTATTAGAATAGATCGAATAAACATATTCTAAAGAAATTTTCGCAAAGATCCCATTTCCCATTTGGTTATAGATATTTCTTTTGGATTTGTTGCCTTGAGGCAAAACTGTACCATAATGGTTAGTAATGAAAAGAGTTATTCATTTATATTTCAACACATTTTGTTAAAAAATGTGGATAACTCTTGATAGCCTCAACAGTAACAATGTATGCCAACACTTTACCATTGAGGAACACCCTATGGAAATGGATGTGTCAAGGAGTCTTAATATATTTTATCCAAGGGTTCATAAACTATTTAACAAAAGACTTCACCTCTGTTCCTTTCAGGAGACAGACTTTTCACTGTGGGAAAAATAAGTGGAGGAAGAAGCATGTGCTGTGTAAAGAAGCTCACAAAGTTCACTGTAGTAGACCAGAGCCTACTGTGTGAGTCTGACCTTAACTAAAAAGAACATCAAACTTATCTAGGTAAACTGTAGAGGTCCAAAAGAAATTGAATGACCAGTTTATTTTTGAACAGTTTGTAAACCGAAAGACAGTATACCAAAATGTTTTTGTGGTGAATCCGTAACGACACAGTGTTGCTCAGGCAACTTTGCATTTTTACATGTTGAAAAGACTGGAAAAAAAAGTTAATAAACAAAAGGGGTTCTGTGTGACCTCCAGAGGGTCACGTGGCAAATTCAAACACTGTAACTGGTTCATTAAGGTTTTTTCTCTTTTTCAAAAGAGACAACTGGGATGTATTGTGTAAATGTAAAAGACCAAAAAAATGGGTATGTTTCCTAAAGGCAATGAGGTACCATTGATAGTTAGGTATTATTATTTATTTATTCATTTTTTTTTTTTCATCTCCCCTCTGCTGCGTGTTGACTGCATGTTCTCTCATACCTCAACTCAATCCAGCTGCATGTACACAGCAGGACCACCACACAACCAGAGTTGCATGACCAAGGGGTTCCAGCACTTTCCATGTCAATCATGAGTCTCTCCTCTTTCATGTTGGGCTGTAGAACCTCAAGCCTGTTGACACCTGGCCTGGCTCAGCTCGATATGCTGGTTTGTGTTACAGTAAAGCTAAATACGATCTGGTGTTGCCACAGTTCCTTTTATTTGAAAGTCAGTGGATGTTTTAATGAAGTTTCAGGGCACGAAGTCTTGCGTTCTTGATTCTACCTGCTGGTGCTAAGATGCAGACAGAATGCAATGGAGTGAGCCTCTTGAAGATGACACATTGACTTGAATCAAAACCTACCAGATATTATACTATGAAAGAGTGGAGACAAACACATCTTGTGTGTTTTGGACATTATAGAGTCTTTAAGTTTTTGATAAAGGTCTCAACTTTTTTATACAAATTGAGAAAAAGGTTGAATCCATGCCTACATATGGATGAGTTAGTTAACATCTAAAATGTGTTTCACTTGCTATGTCTGTAGGATCTGTCCCCTTCAAACAGTCACACACTAGATGTTTATTAGAGCAAATGATGACTACAGTTCACACAATTCTTTATGTCACTCAAACTTTCCAACTTTCCCTTCATTTTTGCAAAGTTAACACCTCAAATCCTGTCCTCCCTTCCTCTGTCTTTCTCTCTCCATCTCACCCTCACTTGATGAACCGACGTCAGTGTGCAGGGAGGTTTGCAGGGATATTTCAGTTGTGGATAATATTAGTCTCTCTGGGGAGCTCCACCTGTAAACAAGTCACACCACAGTCAGGGAAAAAAGGTACAAAAAAATGCTGTGAAACACAGAGACAGGAGGAGTTGGCAGTGACAGTTACACACTGATGAGAAAATACCAACAAAGGAGATGAATTCTTGATCCTAAAGTTTTCATATTTGTATT
Organism: Halichoeres trimaculatus; assembly: GCF_033239565.1. Lineage (NCBI taxonomy): Eukaryota > Metazoa > Chordata > Actinopteri > Labriformes > Labridae > Halichoeres > Halichoeres trimaculatus. The sequence goes on along the minus strand of NW_027437180.1, from coordinate 31,215,860 downwards.
AATTTCTACTAAGGTTAATGAAACACCAGATCACAAGATTATTCAGCAACACAGCCTACAACTGTGGCAGCAAATGGGTGTTAAGTTGATATAGAGGTCTTTTTATCTTATGACTGTGCAATATAGTAAAATTTTCCCGATTGCTTCATTTTGCAACATGTAAATCAAGAAAAAGGAAACATCCTGAGGGATTTGTGCTAAATGATTGGGATGAAAAGTTTCTGGTATTAGCTGTTGATGATAAAGAACACAAACTGTGAAACTAATAAATTATCACAAAACGTAAATGCCAACTTGTTCTGTTATAAATAATAATCCAGTTATAATTAGGCAATTAAATAATCTATAATCATTTTAATGGCTTACTAAGGGCTCAGTGTTAATTGCCCCTCAAGGACAAGCCATACCTATACCACCTGCCGTCAGCTTTAACACTAGGTCGCTACAGGTTACTTAATGAGTCACGGCTACACCAGCTGTTAGAGAAGAATGTGGCACTGAATTGGAATTTTATATATACATAAATTCAATTTCAGGGTTTTTTTTGTTTGTTTGTGTTTGTCACAGAGAAAATGTGACAAACACATACTGCAACTACTTTCAGTTAAATTAGCCAAAATATTGGAGCTGTCCAGTAAGCAAGTAGTCTATTTCTTTGCTTTGCTCAGTGTACCAGTTTCCCCAGCAGGCTAAGCCAAAAGCAGCAAAAACTAAGAGCTGGTCCAAGCCTAACACAGCTCCAGCAATAAGTGTTTTAAAAAAGAAAGTTTTAGTCCTACTCTTAAAAGTGGAATGGGTGTCTGATGACCAAAGGCTCTCCTTTTAGAAACTTTAATACGACTGGAGAAAATGCATTTCCTTTGAGCACGCGTTGAAACACTGAAGCTGAAGGCTTGAACTGAAGAAAAATAAAATACATTTGTTAAAAGCAGTGAAACAAGGCTGAAAACATCTAAAATGTGAAATTAAAGAAAATTGGAGAAAAAATAGAAGGACATAAAGAAGAAAAAGAAGAACAACAAGTAAAGTAGAAGTAGAAGTGGAAGTAGAAGTCTAAGTCAGTGGCGATTGCGCAAAGACTGCAAGGGAAGCTCAGCTTCCCCTAAAATGTCCCCCAAAAAATGGTGATATGTACTGCTGTGTTTACATTTCATTGACAAAACATGCTAGAATTCTCTCATCTTATTTTCAGAATCAGCTACCTATCACAGGTAACTGGCTTGACCTCCTTTTCATTCATCTCCGCAGCGTCTCGGCGCTTTAACACAGTCGGACGCTGAGCGTCTTCTGACTTCAGCGGGGAAGCGTAGAGTGGGTTGTTCCACTGTAAAAACTGGATGGTCATTGGATAAACGCTGGGCTTTGTCCCACCCATCGAACGCTGAGTGTCTCTGGGGGTCTATGAGGCAGTGGGCTGGGCTGGACGCTGGGCTTCTGCATGATGATTGGATGATCTGTCTGAGGCTGAATCATTTTTTGATTGACAGTGAAATGCGCCAGTAAGCTATCTTGAAGTATAACCCTCCACAGGAGCATCTTCTGTAGAGAGGAGCTTCTCCTGTTTAAAGCAGCTCAAGTCTTACACCCGCAACACAATGGGCCAAGGCCGTTAAGCAGTATAGCTCTGCTGGCCATTGAGAGAAAACTGGTAAAATCCCTAGTAAAAACACCCGGTTGGTACGAGAGTCACAAATCATTTTCTTGAAAAGGAATGGAGGGTGGATTTTATGTTAAAATAAATATGATGTAGGCTGGAAAACAATGAGCTTCCCCTCCTTGACTGACCAGCAGCCGCCACTGGTCTTCAGCAGCCACCACAGTTCCTTCAGTAGTAGCGGAAGTTGTAGATGAAGAAGTAGAGGAAAAACAAGAAGAGGTAAATGTTGCATTATTAGTAGTGGAGAGAAGTAGAAGAAGTAAAGAAAGTAGAAGAAGAAGAGAGCCTGCATACAGAAGCTAACACTGGAGAGTTGTGCTCTCTTTTCCAAGTTCTAGTCGATACTCACGCAGCAGCTGAAGAGCCTTTGGAGACTTATTATGGTAGTCTGATAAAAGGGAATTATAGTAATCCAGCCTCAAGGTATCAAATGCATGGAGTTTGCTGCATTATTTTGATACAGGATGTGTCTAGTTTTTAGCAACACAGTGCAGGTAAAAAGTAGGCTCTTCTTAAAGTTTGATTTGAGCTAGAGGTGCTACATGTCAGACTTGGGCCATATGAGGCAGTTGTATCATTCGTAAGAGTTGCTTTTTCTTCTGCAACTTTAAGTGCGACATATCATCACAGAGAGATGCCAAAGCTGCAACTGCCAGCGTAAAAAAATGAAGCAGACGCATGAGAAAAAGCTGCAGGGTCTTCCTCTGTAGGCCTCATATTAAAATTTCAAACCTGAAGACAGTAATCAATATGTTAAAAGTTTGGTTGGACATAAGGTTATGCACCTTGAAGCTCATTTCTATATCAGTAAACAATGTACAAGGGGAAAGCTTTTTCCCATCCATTTGTTGAGATTATGTAATAAGGAGTAATTCATAAAGTTGCATATTAAGGGCATGGCTGAACTAACAGGACTAATTTTATTAACAACATCCTTCAGCATTTGGGATTGAATCAGTATGCACTTGACTGTCACTGTGTCTCTAGGTTCATTGCATCTATAAGAACTTTATTACATGTCACAGTTTTAAAGTTCAGTGAGGACGTGGTAAATACATGGTTGCTAAAGCTGTTTGTAATTGCTTGGGGAAAAAAAGAATTATATGTATTTCATAGCACGTCATGACACTAATGGACTCACAAAGCTAACAGCTTTTATTTTCCTGTGACTGCATGTAAGGCAAAAGCTGTGGGTGCACCCAGCAGAGCTAAATACGGCCTGTGCTTCAGACATGTCAAATTCACAACTTCTACCACCCAACCCCAACTCACACTTTGCTTTTAAAGCTTTTTAATATCACTTTTTTCCTATCCTCACGAATCTCTCAACACAACCATCTTTCTCTCCCTTTCTCGCTTTCTCTCTCATTTCCTCACACACCCAGCAATCTTTTCAAAATCACTTCCTTGATTCACATCTCTGCCCTCCCCATTTATGAGCACTTTATTGAGAAGCAGAGAGGTGGCAGAAAAACAGACATAATTGCCTGGGGTGGTAAGTTATTGGAAAATGGATGAATTTCTTTCTTCAGGGGAGAGCTGTGAGAGTGTCAGGAATAAAGAAAGCCCCTTAATAACACTGAAGGTCAGGTACAGGGGTGTCGGGGAGTGAATTCTTTATGCTGCAGCGCTTTAGGGGATGAATAAACACCAAGCATTCTCTCTCCCCCTTATTTATCGGTGTTTAATTTTGAGGGCATTTGTGTTTGGGTGTATGGGACACTCAGGTTGGGGTGTGTGTAAGTGTCAAGTTTGAAGCCGCTGTTACTGTTATTCATCAGATAGTTTTGGCTGATGAAAGTTAGAGCTCCTTTTGAAGGGGTCATTTCAGTTCATCTCCATGGCTACAATCAGACACCCACAAGAGGGCTCAGTTACCTTAAGTGAAGATGGATAAAAAAAAAACAGACATGTAAGCGAGAGGCACAGAAAGCCAGACTAATAACAGCATCAAGCTATTGACTTTTTATCGTGTGTGTAAAGTGTGTATTTGTGTGTCTTTGACATTTTCATTATCTCATTTCAAACTATTTCATACACAGTTTCACTGTTGGGGTCAGTATATCATGTACTAAAAGGAAGAAACTTTTTGAGGAGACTTCATTTCAGGTGTGAGAAAAGTTTGATGAAGCATTTTTGTGGTAAGTGCGGCTGCATATGAGATTTTATTGTCTTTTTTTCCCATTTGTTTTTGCCTGCAGTTTCACCCACACGACACCATTTCAGTGCGATGAAAGGTAAAATTCTGTAATTTAGAGCAGCGGGCAGAAAAACAAAAAAGTAATGTTGTGAAATTCAGGAGCATTTGTGATATTAATATCCTGGTTATAAATCGCAGGAGAGATGTACAAGAGTAAGGCACTGTTGCTGGAAATCTGCTACGGTTGGGTTGCTAAGACTATTTGCTGCACAATATTTTTTAAATGTGCAATAATTAGAATAGTCTTGATTTATTGATAGATGTAGGTAAAGTAGGAAATGTGACTGAGAGGCCAGTTAAGCTCTGTAAGAGTAGGCACCCCATGTAAAGATACTGTGGGGTGCGGGGTTGAACTTGGCGGTTTGGAAGATATTATGGTCGTCTCATTGTCCAATCAGAGACAGCTAAGCTCAGGTGACTGTCAGGTACCCTATAGCTGTTAGAAAGGAAGCTCAAAGCCCAAGGGTGGAGAATTGCATACGGACCAAATGGACATTTCCACACCGATTTCAGGCTGTGTCCACATGTTGCTGGGTATCTGGCAAACCGTATATATTTTTGTATGTTGAGGCCTGTCGTCCACATGAAACCACAGTTTTGCATAATTCAAAACGATGTTTTCTGAAAACTCCAGCCAAAGTGAAGATTTAGGAAATCTCTGGTTTCATGGTTTTGTGTAGACACTGGTAAACAGAGTTTTCAGTTCCCAAACGTCACAGCTGAATGACGGGGCCTCATTGGATGGCACGGGTATTACGTCGCAAAAACACTGCCCATTATGGGTTTGGCATGCGTCAGGCCGGATTCACCCGTGGATTTGCCACCTGGGTGTGGACGAAAGTATTTTTAAAAAATATGAATGGGGGTTTTCATTTTTAAAAGTACACAGCTACATGCAGACATGGCCTTAAACGATGGCTCAAATGTCCCCACCAATATTAAGGTTGAAGGGGGAAAAATGCGCCTCATGGGTTAAGTCCTTTCCCGCTTTGTTACCGCCTCACAAATACCACTTTGAGATCAGTCTGGCTGTTGTGTTTCACCAAACAAAGTGTAAGGCACCTGAGAAAAACAGGCCCTTCCTCATAGGCAACCACTAATGAATGCAAAACACCATCGATTTGTTACTTTTGCTGTTCTCAGGCAACAGAAGAAGCAACAGATCTGTCCTGTTTGTCAGACAGCAGTGGAGTGGCAGGGTTACAGCAACAGGAGATCTTGAATTAAGTTTATGAAGTGGTTAATTTAAAAATGTGATAATTGGAAAAAAAAAAAAAAACTGCTGTTTTTACAGCATCCACTTGAAGCTTGCTCCAGAAGTACCGGAAGTCACATACACAAGGCAAAAAAAGCTGTTTTCAAAGCAGAAATTAACCTATTTACAGCCTGGTTCAAAAAATGTCTCCTGTCTGAATGGCTAATTCTACTATCGACACACACTTTACAGGGGGTTAATTTTTTTCTAACTCTGCAGTTCAGAGGATATTAAGATTGCGAGCTCGCCCCATCAGAGACACAGCTCAAGGACATGTGACCGACAGGCACCCTATAGCTATGCGAGAAGCCCTCACCGCTACAAATATGGCTGCAATAGCCAATGTGCTTCATTTACCGTTTCAGAAACAGACGGGTGACGATGTTGAGACTTCGTCCATGTTTTATACAGTCCATGGTCCTCACCAATGTCAAAATCAAACCTACGTCCACTGTCAAAGCACACATCTTATCCAATGTGGCTGCATCCGCAGATTGACTTCATTTTAGTGTCAGGAACAGGTGGGTGACATTGCGGAGACAACATACATATTTTATACAGCCTATGAAACACATTTCTTAGCTGAACAATGCCTAATTTACTGTTTCTTTATGAAGTTACTTCAATTAAAGTCATTTCAAACAAACTTCTTCTATATATAATTAGAGGGCCATCTCACACAAGCTATGTCTTTCAGTGATTCCTTGAATCTGAATCTTCCTTCATCTGTGCGTCTGCCAAGGCACTGAATGGTTTGTGTGTTAAATGCATGCAGGTCTTATCAGGAGCTGTTTGATTCCTCTTTCTTGAACCGTCACTAGAGTTCTCCTGCTCCCTGCTGACTCGGGCTGGACTGGAGTGTGAACTGTCGCTCTGGGTCTTCTCTCTGAGCAGTGTGGTGCTTGAACAGATGTCTGATGAGCAGGAATCAAAAGTGAGACTCTGGGGCCTGGGTGTAGTCTGAAAAGATGCAGTGGTGGAGGAATTAATTTATAGCTGACCTTGCCAAGCACAGCACAAATGTGAAAATGGTATTCACAAAGAGATAACCAGCATGGCAATGGAAAATGGCAGTCGCTTAATACAAGGCTGAACAGTTCCTTCAGTGCAACCAAATCAATACTTAGCAGAAAGCTCTCAGCTGTCCTCTTTCAACCCCTGCAGCCCCTCCCTTGAGGAAAGACTGACTTCATAACTGAGAAAAAAATCTTTCTATTCAAAGCATTTTAAACTTTCTAGCAACCCTTTACAATCACATCGAAACATTTGACTGGCATTGTATTTCAACTAAAAACACACATCATATCTTCCAATTTAAGCTGCAGAAATGATGTGCTCCATTTCCCCTTTGGAAGCACAAGTGAGATATGTGTAGCCATGGAGATAAACTGAAGTGACCCCTTCCAAAGAGGTCCTTACTTTCATCAGCCAAAGCCATATGCTGTGTAAATGTATGTTTTGGTTAAACATAGAGCTCCCAAGTGTGCAGCCTTGATTGGGCTTTGACACAGTGAGTGAGGAACAGAGAATTGCTGATGATCCCAGACAGGCAGAGAAGCAGAGAGTGAAAAGTTTGGTGTGTATGTATGTGAGTCAGTGTGAGTGTGCCTGCAGTCGGTGGCAGTGCCACTCCATCACTTTGCACTTAGAAGTTGTCCACCTAGATAAATTGATTTGTTTGGAAAAAGTTAACAGGGAAACTTCCAGTGTTAAGAAACTGTTAACTGTTTTGGCCCTTGGCATAAATGAGACATAAGATTCTGACAAGTGCAAATGTTTCACTGAAATACATTTCAGTACTGTGAAAGTAAGAAGTACATAATGCCAAAGTAAACTCTAAGGCAATAACAGTACAGGCACATTGATTGTGACGATTGAGCATTTGTACTAACCCCACATTCTTTATTCATTCAAAGGATTTGCTTTAACAAATATTCCAACAATATTTAACATTCAGATGCTGCTGAATTAGCATTTATACTTAGGAGAAAACTACTACAGCTTTTATATCAACTGTAAACTCAACAAGCCTTTGCCTTACGAAAAACTGTTCAGTTCACTTTAAGCGAATACAATGTAAACTGCTTACTCCTCTATGCTAACCTTGGGAGCAAGACTTTGTGAACCTGGCTGTACCATCATGTCACATTTGCATAAATGCATGCTCCAAGCAGGGATGAGACAAAACATGTCCACAATCAGCCCACCTTAGTGTCACCTTACATGCAAATAACGCAGTAAGCATGACAGAAAGTTACATCTGAAATACACCGGATAGTCTGCAGTGCGACTCCGTTGCGCTGCGTCTTGACTTCATTTGTCAACTCACACCGGCTGAAAGATAGCTGGAGTAACAAGACCAATGAGTTCCTGCTCTTCCCTCTCCATTGATAAGCCTCTCTTCATTAATTTATGTTGGGCTCTAAAACCTCAAACCAGTTGACTCCTGGTCTGGCTCCATTCATTGGCTCTCATTTATCAATCCTGCTTGGGGATGTGTGTCGAGTCAGCTCTCCAAAAAGTACTGCGCATGCTCCTTTCTTGACTCCTTTCTTTGAGGGACAAACGTAAACAAAGTCTTCATGAGTTCAGGGGTCAGTACAGCCACACAGCGCTGTCTGGAGTGACACAGACTGCAGCAAAGGACTAACTCGGAGCGGACCATGATGGAATATTGGTGAAAAACATGAGATTTTGGACGATTAATGCAGTTTTAGGAGCAGCACTGTTCAGCTTCTTTAAAAAGTCCAGGCTAAAAGTTTGATCCAGCATCATCTGAATGTTCTCTGCGGAGACTTTATCATGGACATGGGAGTGTATTAAAAACTGATGACAGCATCTCTGTTTCTATTTTATTATTCTAAAGTAAACACATTTGTTTATGGGGAGACATCAGCTGACACCTCACGCTTTCATAGAGATGTATTTTATTGATTAGCGGAGGAATAGTGAACTGTTAGAAACATTCTTGGTGTCATATCCAACCCAAGGATCTGAATATTAATCTCAGAAGTTCAGCTTTTATGTCTTAAAATGTTTTGCCCTTAGACGATCTTATAACTCTCCTCCACAGACGGATTTCCCTCGCCACACCCCGCTGCCCACTGCAATGAAACTTGCGTACACGAACTTAGACCTGGCGTGGGATTTGAGTGTACCCAACACCCACTTTTTGGTAGTTTCCAGTCAGGACTTCCTGTCCTGCACGATCTTCCCTACGCTAAATGTATGCGTCACAGCTCCGCGTCTGTCAAAAATAGGATGGCTGCGTATTACCTGCAACATGACCAACCACACAGAAGTACTGCAACAGAACAGATCCTGCGTAAGTGACAGATTGATTTGAATAAAACCCATTTGATCCGTTTGCTGTAACGGAGCACAAACGCACTGCAGAAGCATCCAGTGTATTTAGCCGTTATACTTCCTAATGCAACATGCCCATCTGCTTGGGGACACCTCATCAGTGAAAATGTGGCATGAGATGCTGTTAATTGGTGTATATATTCCTGTCAAAGCAGCTCAAACAAAGTAACTTGAATAACTCACTACAAATGAATGGTGGTCATTTACACTTGCATGTTTCCTTTCTCTTTACCCAGCTGACGCAGACAAAACATGCCATAATTAATAATAATGATGTAAAGGCAGATAACTGCGCATCAAACAAGCCCACTGGATCATGGATATCCACGACACACAAGGTGATTTTCAAGTGTTTGTTAAAGTCCAAAGCATTTCAGACTTTTTCTGCCTCAATTAGTTTGAGGAGTCTTTTCTTGCTCATTAGGATCTGTTATAAAAGAACAGCAGATGTCAGTGACTGTGTTTGACAACTTCTAACTCATCACAACCAATTAATTTTTAAATAGAATTCAGAGGTTATCCATTGAGGAACCCTCATTGCTTTAAACTACATATCTGTGAGATCTCAACATCTAGAATTTGTAATCTTACCCAACTATCTGACTTATAATAGTTTAACCAATCACCTGTCAGGGGTATCTTGTTCTGAGTCTGACAGAAGATGTAGACGTGCTCAGCTTTTTCAACACAATCTGACACCAGGTATCATTTCTCTCTGTGTTAATGCTGCTCTGCCTGTCAAAAACTGATCTTAGCCTGTTTGATAGGCCTGGAGGAATCCTCACTGTTATCCCTTACAGGGCCAGGCTCTTTGGTGTGGACCTGATTTTTGATGAGGTGCTTCAACAGCTTGCTGGCTGAGTTTGCTTCAGTGGAGAGACAATTCTTAACAGGAGGACCGGCATTTGTTTTGATCCTGACAGGAGAGGGGAGACAGGCAGTGAGGGGGAGAGAAAGCAGGGAGGGAGGAGGGATTTAAACCGTGGATGTTTCGATTTCACAATGAGCATCTTAAACACCAGAGCCACCAGGCTGCTCTAAACTGGATTCAGGTATACTAAATGTGAGGTTCTTCTACCAGGCTCCTGTGAGGACATTTTGCTTGTTAAGAAAAAGACTGAAATTAAAAAGTAAAAGATGCCCCGGTATGAATCCACAAAGGCACACGAGACAGAAGTGAGAAGATAGAGTTTATCTCTACAGTCATTAGTAATGCCTGCACTGCTGCCACTGGGTGAGAGTTAGATGAGGCTATTAACCACACTTCGCCAAAACCGCCCATTTTCTGTGGTACAAATTCACAGTGACTGATATCTTTGACTAAGCAGCAACCCCCAGCTCCAGAGAGAAATGAAGCTGAAGAAGTTCTCAAAACTGTAGTTCATCGAGCCCCGGCTTGAGGCTGGAAGTACAGGAAACCACATAAATACCAAGTCTAAAAACTGATCTCTACAACAAAAATAAACATGTTTACCGCCTGGCACGAAATGACTGCTGATTAGTTTACTTCTCTGACAGCACTCTACAGGGGTGAATTTTTCCTGTTACTCAGTAGTTTGGAAAATATTGATATTACATGTTGTGCATAATAAGAAGCACAACCTACTTCCACATATTGGCATCACAGAGACTTGGTCTATGTTAGTCTATGGTTCTACTAACGAGGGATGAGATATTTCTTGTCATGAAAACAGATAACATCAATTAAATCACATAAACAACTTTGGGCGTTAACTAAATAAGCAGAAGTGTGTAAATCTGTAGCTGTTTTAATATAGCATTTATTTAGATGTTTTTTGTTTTGTTTAGTTTTTTTTTCCAGAGAAGCACAACTTTTTCACTCTGTACACCTCTTTCCTATTTTCATAAGAAACTGGATTTCCCATGCTCTATCTCTTAATTTAAAGGATAATTCTGTGAATTTCACTTGGCTTTCTTTAAACTTTAATGCACCAATAGACCATCAAAGAAATCTATGCTCCTGCTTTTGCAGTGAGTAAAATTCTAGTTTTATTAAACTGATTTATTTGCACTAAGTACAAGGTAAACTGCCCTTGCCTACTTGTTTGTTTTCTGATTCTGTATATATACTTATAACCCTTTGCATAAGAGGGGAAGTGTTGAAGTAATTTCACGTTAAAGTAATTGTACATGTCAGTCAACCACCCTCTCATAACAGAGATTATGGGACGGCAAGTGGCAAATCTATTATTTTTTAAGGACTTTCTTATCTTTCTTATTGAAAGATTGAGAAACCAGCACCTGTGTTAAGACATACAAACACAATTTCCTCTGAAGGAGATGCAAGGGTAAACCATCTCATTCTCCAGATATTGAGTTGGCCACAGGTGTTGATAATTTCCTGGTGGCCAAGCACTATATTCTCCTCTAAATTTGGTCATCCCAAGTACCAGAAAACCAACATGATGAAGGCTAAGTAACAAACTTATGCAATCACAAAACCTACGTCCAAGTTGTTTCACCCGCTACCTATTGTTATATCTTGAGCCATATGTTGTGTTTTGTGTTAACTTCCTGTTTTATTTTGTATTCTGGTGTGTTGTTATCTCTGTTAGTTTTTACTTCCCTCCATTGTTCTGGTTCCCGCCCTTTTTAGTCCCACACCTGTACCTCCTTTGTCGTTAGTCAGCCCTGTATATAAACCCCTCGTGTTTCGCTAGTCCTCTGCCAGATTGTCATGGCCACCCTTGTGTTTTCATGCTCTCCAGCCTTATTTACCTTTTTTTGCCCCCCTTTTTTTGACTACTTGAATTGGATTGGATTGGACTGTGGATTTGGGAATTGGACTTTGGGAGTTGTTTGCCTGCTTCAATCTTATTCTCTGTTACCCCTTTTCCACCAAGCTGGTTCCAGGGCTGGTGCTGGTTCACAGTTGGTTCAAGTGCGAACCAGTTAAGAACTGTTTGCTTTTCCACAAACAGGTGCTGGCCTTAACTTATCTTCTTCTTCTGTTGTTTTGCTTACCCCAAACTCGTCTTTTTAAAGATGGCGCTCTTCCGTGTTTTTACTCTGCTTTGGTTGGTCAATAATCCCTCCCCCACCCCCCTGACGTAAGCCCATAGCCACCAGCGGAACGTGGTTCTTTTTGCTGGCCCATCAAAGAGTTGGTGCTTGTCAAGCATCGGTTTTGAGAGCCAGCAACCAGTGCTTGGTCTGTGCTAAGTCTGGCTCTAGCTCCGAACCATCCTTGGAACCAGTTTGGTGGAAAAGGGGCATGTGTCATCTAAATCCCTGTTTTGCCTCAAATTGTAAGAATCTATACAGTTTGGACAAGATCTGAGAGAAAAAAACAGGAGTCACCAAGATAAACAGAAGCTTCTCACCAAGGCCCCGTTTACACATCATTTCACCTCAAAACACAAAAACACAGTGAAAAAAAAATGCCTTTACACAGAAACACTGAGGTACTGAAAATGCTATAGTAAGCATGCTAGGCCTGTAGTTGGCACTCTGTCTTCTCCAGAAGCTGCTTTTGGTAGATCTCCACCAAAGAAGAGTAGAGACGATCATTCGGCGTATTGGCAAAAGTTAAGTGCAAAAGTGGTGCAACAGATGCACATTTTGTTGTAGGGCAGACATCAGATTCAGCAGCACAAGTACAACATTGTACTCTGCGACAATCATAACAACGATACTCTTGTATGCGCATGCATGAAGTAGAGCATGGCGTCCACTGAAAAATGCCAGCTTACTGTTTGCATGGCAATGGTGGCTGTACTCAGGAGGCCGTTTCAAAAGATTTCATTTTAGGTTGGCTAAAACGCTGTTTTCGTGTAATTGCGAGGCTGAAATGCAACAATACTTTTGCATTTCATCCTAAAACTGTTGTTGTGTAAACAGCCCCTAAAACTTAAAGAGGCACACGTCCAATTTACATCAAGGTCTTCTCTTTATTTCAAGCAGCGAAGACAATATGTCAAAATGAACTTGTTTCCTTTTTTAAGGGGTTTCTTTTCTTTATTTTGTATTTTTGCTTTTATTGAGAGAGCTGAAGAGAAGAGAAGAGAGGGGGAGGCATGCAGTGAATGGACATGGCCTGGAGATGAACCGTAAAACCAGCAAATGCCCTGCCGATGGCATCCCCAAACTGACTTTCTCTGATGAACATACTGGACATATTTTGAAGTATTGCTGTGCACAGTTGTCCTCCTGAGATGAAAAAGTAGCATGATAACCTTTGTGACAAGCAATTTTTTATCACACAATTCAAGTTTGGCTGACGAAACACTGAATCAGACCTGTAATGAGCCAACCTTGAGGCAATGTAGGATGATGTTGGGGTATAACAGCACAAAACGTGAGGTAGAGAGGTGCAAGTATATAAGTGTTTGTATGGACTGAAGCCAGTCATAATTATGAGCCTTACAGACAGCCCTGCAACCAGAAGTGACAAACAGGGCTTTTTTGTGAGGTTCTGAGAGTTTGGCTGTTTTTACCCACAGGAAACGTCGCTTCGTGCCTTCTCTGCCTTATTCCCCTTGAGACTCCAGACCTGATATCATACACACAGAGAGGAACACAGCTACAACTCAGAGTATATCCATCTACTCATATATAGACATCAAAATGCCTGTGCATGCCCACACGTGCACACACATTTCCCAACAACAAGAGTTCTCAGTGGGAAACTGGGACAAACTGTGCTGGCAGGGGAAAAATATCTGTGCTCAGGGAGCAAATCTTACTGTTTGGCAGCCAACAAAGAGAGTGTGCTGGCTACTGTGTGCGGTGCAGAGGCTGCACACACGCAATATTATAAAACAGCAGGCCACAGGGGCTGAAATAAAACTGATGACATCTTCATGTAGAGATGCTCTCTGTCTGTGTACACGTTTGTCTTATTATCCTGAAAAATGGAGGCAGAAGTGGCTAAATTTGGGCAGGACTCCTCCAGATTCAGGGGTAAACAATAACTCTGTCATGGAAGAATGCAATAACCAGCAGACAAGAGGTAACCCAATGATGTGCAAGAAAAGGCAGAAGGGGAAGGAGGTGGATGTTGAGGAATAGATGTGTGGTAGAAAGGCAGGCAAGGTGGGGATCAGGAGGGGAGACAAAGAAAAGAGGGAAAAGGGAAAACAGGAGATGAGATGTGTAGAAAATGTTAATCCCTGTTTTAAATGTATTTTTAATCATTTTATTGTTACTCTCACTTTCATTCAGTCTCTTTATTTATTTTTTTGCTTTTTCTCATCAGGACCAAGTTTTGAGTTGGTTGAGCTGTTTGGAGGTGCTGGGAGTGTTTACCAGTTTGTGTGTGTCTCCGTCTGTGTGTCTGTCCGTGTGTGAGTGGGAGGTGGTAAATTGAGCAGGTGTATCAGGAACAAAAGAGCAGGGAAGATCAGTGAGTAAACTATCGCCATGCCACGTGTGCTTTGGAGAATGCATCTGTGTGTTTACCTGAATGTGTGTGTGTTTACCTGAATGTGTGCGTGTGTGCATGTGTGTGTGTGACGGAGGGGGAGTGCAATAAAACTGTCGACCTGGGGGATTTGTCAGCTCAAACAACACATTGTGAATTCAATTCAACGCGCAAGTGAATACACACATTTGTGCAAGTGGAATAAACAGAAACAAACTGGATTATGTTGATTTTTCTAAATTCCACGAGGCACTCATCTGCAAATATGCTTCTGATTGTCTATTGTTTTGAGGTGAAGAAGTGTCTCTTGACAGAAGGAACTTTTTTTTTCCACATCTGCTTTTACAAAGTGTCATTGTTGTTCCCTTGGACATATGACATCCTCGCTTCTCACTGTACATGAGCCGACAAATTGCATAACATTATAGTGGCTCACTGTTGGTTTGATGAACAGGGACTTGTGTGTGTGTTACATTATGTAAATTCTATTCAAATGCAATAACTTGAACACAAGTGAGTCAACAGTATTATTCAGCGCCGCTGTCATGGGAAGACTTGAGCTCCAGGTAACAGATACAATGAGCTCCAGCTTCTCGGAAAACAAAACATTTTCACCACCCTGTGTCAAAAATCGCACACATAAATACTTGTGTCCATAACAATTTGTATATTTTTTAAAGTTTGTTTTGGCTTCTTTTCCTTCCCTTTGATTTCTCCCTTTTAGAACTTTAATGAGGTGCAGCGTGGGTGCTGCTGCTCATTTTCTCTCCATCTTTTTTTTCATTCCCTCTACTCCCACCATCTTTTTTTTCTATTGAACACACCCAATTGCAAATAACTGCCTCCGCTTTCTACAGGGGGTATTCACAGAGTTGGCTTCCTGACAAATGTGGTCATGTTATTGAGTTTTAATAAACTGTCTCAAAATGTCCGAGGTTATTACATGAGGTAGGAGCGAATCTGGGATCAGACTTTTAGGGATTCGTTTTTCAGCCCACAGAGAAATTGTGATGTGAAGAGATACTTGCAAGTGTGCAAACCTACTGCTAAACCCCAAATTCACAGAACATTTATTTTCCATTGAAATGTGTATTCACAACATTAATGCTTAAATACACTGTGAGGAATTTATCAGTAATCTTGACACAGTCTCACTTTTATATTTGCCGGTTCATGATCCACAAATTAAAATGAGCTTATTTGCACCAAACTTGGTTATTTCTAAATGCCATTTCTTAGTATCCATGGTCAGGTCAGATAACGAACCCAATTTGGTATGTAGACCAAAAATCCCAATGAAGACACTACAGTGGCTGGTAAAGTTTAGTAAGAAGTGAGATTACCCAGCGCAAAGCAAGAGCTGGCCTCTTTTTCTTAAAGAATATGGTTTCTTGAACTTACCTCATTGATCCAAAAACAGGACGATCCTGGATAAAGGACAACCACCTTTTTTCAAGACAGATTTTTCAGGTAAAGGCAATTTGATGACGAGATCTTGTTTTTGTTTTGTTTTTTAGAAAAAAAAATATTTGAAAATTTATGAGGCATTGATTAAAAAAATGAATGTAAAAGAAGGCAGGATGTTGTTTGTATCTGCATAGTGGAATATCATAAAGCAGCTCACATTATAATGAAGAAAAATGATGATAAAATAAGGCAGACTGTTGGAAGTCAAGTAATTTCAGTTTCTTCACAACCCCAGCTCAAAGCAGAAGTAATCTAAGGTTTCCTCTCTTATAGATCAGGTCTGTACTATGTTCTTTTAGTTTCAGTTTTTCTCAGTTGCTTTGGATTATTTCTCCAATCAGAACTGAGTTTTCAAAACTTGTTTAATCTTCACATCATTGTGTCTCTTGTGCACATCAAAAAGCAGTTTATCATTTCTTTGAACAAGTTGCAAAAGCTGTGGAACATCCATGCAACTGATGATGTACAATTCTCTGCTGTGTCCTGCATTATCAATTGCTTATGTCATGTTGATCAAAATGGACTCTCATGGGTCTCTGTTGAACAGTCTCATCCCCCACAACATTTAGTCATGAGTTCATTGCTTAAGTCTTTACATGCAAAAAGGTTGTAGTTTTCATAGTATGTCAAGCATCTTTCCATACAAGTTTCTGATCAATCATGACTTGCTCTAACAAATGGAAATATGTAAAGCATTAAATGAACCAATAATCAACTAGTTTTCTGAAATTTCTCAAAGGTTCATCTCATGAACCATCAACTAGCATCTATGTATGTGTACTTTCTTCTGTACAGACAGTGGCAACACATTTCCTGTAGAGGACAATAAAGATCTATCAAGATTGTGAACCATGTCCTCAAACATAAGCTTACAACGGCTCAGGTTGGTTAAAGGATGCAACCAAAAGGTTGTGGGAACTGCGTCCTCAATCATTCAGACCTTTTCTTGACAGAGGAGATATCTGTTGTGATGTGGATGAGAATTTGTGGCCCAACGTACAGGAACAAAAGGAGGTGTAGGAAGACTGCACTGCCCTGTAATTCCCACAGCACTGTATGTACAGTCAACAAATTGCAGCACAAACAGTGAAAGAGTGTACAGCGTCCAGTCTCTTGCAGTCAATCTCCCACATACGCTAAGTTGCAGCTTACAATTTACAGTAACTGTCATCAAAACTTTAAGCATAGTTTACATAGGAACGTCCCTCCAGAGTACACTGTTATACTGACAACATGACTTAGCACTTTGTCCTACAATGAGACGAGGAGTCGTCATACGGACATGTTTACTGACACAGATATTTATTTTTGAAAGTTGAGAGATGAACTAAGAATTTTGAGAAAGAGACTGGCTTTTGCAGGTAATCCATGGTGTTTTTCTGTTTTTTTTTTCTGTTGATGTACCTAAATTGTGTAACAAGCTCCACCTCCACAATAAGACAAAAAAAAACTAAAGACTTTTTACTGTACTTTACGTACAGCACTTTGTTACTGCTGTGGTTGTTTTAAAGTGCTTTATAAATAGCACTGAGCTGATTTGAGTTTAGTTGGGTGTTGTGCTATTTGTACAAACTGTTATGAGAAACGTACTTACTGTTTTGCAAATGGCGAGGACGATTTGAGAAATGTACTTAAGTGACTACAAAAACTGTAAAAGACTGTCTTTATGTTATTTATCTTATTTACATGACGGGGTGTCATTTCTGTCTCTACTTGGTTCTACGTTCACATTTCTCTTCTATCCTTGGTATCATGCATCATCAGTTCCACCCTAATGCGTGCACAGACACACAAAAATGTGACGAGAGTCAGGAAAAATAATGTTGCAACCCCCACAAGAAACAAACAAAAACTATTTTTAAGCACTCCCAGCTCATGGTGCTCATGGGAAATGCAGTCTTTATCCTTGAAAAACACTACAGATTCCAGACTGTTGGACGAAACCAACTGTAGTTAAGGCGAACTTTTTTGTTTTCTGTTTCTAAAGTATGTACTTTGTGCTGTGGAGAGCTCTGCAGGAGTGCTCTTGGTTATTTGAGATATTTTTGAAGTGTTTGTTGTTGCATTTTCTAACCCAGTGAAATATTTTCACAGTTTTTTTTTTTTTCATTTTCCTGTTTGCTCAGGAATGATGGATTTGGCTGTTTGTGAATTATCTGTCAGCAACCTGATTTTTTTTTTATTATTAGTCACTTCACTTTGTGTGCTCACTGCTTTGATAACTCTACTGGGAATCAGTCCATGTTCACCATGTTCTTGAGTGGTTCTGGAGGTGGTGTACTTCACCACAAGATTATCTTCTGCTGACAGAGAAAGAAGAGCTCGCTGCAGGAATCAACCTTCTGGTGACAATTTTTTACACACATCTTGACACTCGAAACGCTGCTGTATCTTTGAAGACAAGCAGGACAGACACGAAGATTTCATGCTGAGTGAATGTGAGGAGGTTTTCGGACCTGAACACATGTAAACACTTGAACGCACGATAGATAGATAGATAGATAGATAGATAGATAGATAGATAGATAGATAGATAGATAGATAGATAGAAATTTTCCTTGTGCAACATGTTTCCGTGTATTAGTGTTTTTCATTCCTTATACTGAGAAAACTTTCCTCATGCTGTATTTTTAAAAGTGTCATAACAAAAGAAAAATGTCATTACCCCTACAAGGTTCTCATGTGACAGATGGTATGTGGGTGTCAATATCTCTGCCTGTGCCTCTGCCTTTATGTTTACATGTAATGTAGGCGTCTGTTCCTTTATACCTGCATTCCCTCTCTCTGTGCGGTATAAATTTATTTGGTGTAGAGCAGATAACTCAGGGTTTTGCAGTGTGGTACTACGTGGGTGTTTTACAGGGATGGATGGAAAAGAGGTAGCCAGAAATGAGGAGAGGCAGAAAGGGAGAGAAGTGCATAGCAATGCAGGTTACATCAAATTTGGAGTGTGTGTCTGTGTATGTGAGTGAGTGCTCATGCACAGAAGTCCTCTTGACTCTGGGACATTTTGTTTACAGAATTCTTTCCCTCTTGCACTCAGTTACATACACCAAGAGGAGTGTCCAAAAATCAACTCGTGTCATAGTGAACATCAATTCTGGGAAAGATGGCAGAAATCAACCACTGGGATATTCTGCCATTTCAAAAAGTCTACCCCCTGAAAGAATGTCAGATGTTAGAAGAAAAGAAGATTGGTGTATTTTAATTAAATTACCCTTTAAGCTTTAAATTGTTTAACTACAAAAAAATAGATTGTGAATACTGGCAAGGTCACTTTTAATTATGAATATTTAACACATAACTTTTATTTGTAGAGAGTTTAAAAATACTTTTGCATCTCACATCCTCTGAGCTTCATTTCCACTAACCCTCTGGTGTCAGCTAGAAAATAAATAACATAGTGTAAATCCATACTCCCAGTTCAAATACCCATGAGCATAGTTTATAACCTGTGCTCACAGATTCAGAATCTGTGCCTGCTGAAATATTGCTGGATATTTATATGTTGCCAGATATTCGGCTGATATGCTGATTTTTTTGCAGCCAATAGGAGGAACCAACCTTTGTTTCATGAGGTGTCATGGAAGTTTTGTGATGTCCTAGCTAAAAAGTAAGTTAGGCTTTGAGAATATGACAAAATATTATTTCCTAATTAATCATAAACTGCAAAAACAATAAAAACTGTGAATCTAAAAGGACAATGTGGCCGTGCTTTAAGTTAAAATACATCTGAACCATCCATCTGAGCACAGCTAAAGTTAGCATTTAGGCACTTTTTCAGCCAAATTGCACAAAGTTAAGAGACTTCAGTTCAGTTGCATCTTTAATTCTTAAATATGTATAACACTCATCATGAACACAAGCATGCATGCCTGAGGGGAAACTCACGCTATATATAGTTAAGCTAACAATGCAACAATAATTATGTAACCCTAACCCCAAGCATCTTGTTTAAAATTAATGCTTACAAATCCAACATTTAGACCCACATTTAATATTTATATTGACTGTATATTTTACCATTGTATGTAATACAATGTTGTATTATAATGTAATTTTTAAAAGGGACTATGAGGACTTTCTTGGTGATCTTAAAAAAAGTGTCATTTCTAGATATTTTCCTGAACCTAATTCACATTTTAAAATGAGACTATCAGCACTAAAGTAGGTAATTTCTATATGTTATTTCTCAGCTTCCCTGTGAGGTCGAACAGGACTAGTCCCGATGACAACACCACTCCAAGTCGACAAAGTTCAGCAGTTAGAAGAGAGATCTGTGTTTTTCTCTGCTGGAAACAGTTTCTTGGATTAATTCTTAAGCAATACTGGGCCCTGGAGTTGAACTGTCGGGAAAATAAGGGCAGAAGAGCAGGAGAAAGCTAAACAGGAGAGTAATAGGGCACAAGCTAAAGGCTAAACATAAGCTTAAGCTGTTTGTGATAATGTTTATTCCAACCCACATGCAGCAGTTATTCTGCTGTGGTCTGTTCAAACTTGAGAGTCTATCAATAAAATGAGTGAGGTTATGTTAGCTCTGCTTGGTGAGGTTGGAGTTGGTAGATGAGCACTGGTAGGACATAACCAGGATTCACCAACGTTACACGTCACGGATTGGTCTCACTGGGCTGTGAGTAGTGCTAAATACAGCTGGTTGCTAAACTACACCACAGACTAAGTTTACAAACATTGCTTGGTGTCACATTTCAAACAATGACACTATGTAACTATAAATAAACATATTATCTTGCTGCTTTGCATCCAGAAGAAAAGTAGTGTTGATTTATGGGCTGTTTACGCAACAACAGTTTTAGGGTGAAACGCTAAAGTTTTGTCTTCCCACTAGCGCATACAACAGCTCAGCAGTACCGTTGTTACGATTGTCGCAAACCGAACTACCATGTTGTGCTTGTGCTGCTCAGTCTGTTGAATCTGCTGACAGTCTTTCAACAAAATGTGCATCTGTTGCTTCACTTTTGCACTTAGTATTTACCAATACACCAGATGACTGGCTCGACTCTACTTTAGTTGAGATCTCCCAAAAGCGGCTTCTGGACAAGACAGTTATAGCACCACCTACAGGCCTGGCATGCTTACTACAGTGTTTTCAGTCCCTTTGCGTTTCCGTGTAAACAGATTTTTTCACTGCGTTTTAGCGTTTTCAGATCAAAGGTCGTGTAAATGGGGCCTTAAGAAAAGATTTGCTCTCTATCATCTTATGCTTCAAAACAAACACATGCCTTGGTAAGAGTCACAACCATAGACTGTAAAAAAAAATTGGACGTCCGCTTGCTCGGCTCTAAGTGAGGTCTCCACAAATCTGCTCCCCCTGGTGGCTGGCTGTAGTATAGGTTAAAAAATCCAGCTTTCCAGCCATTCCACATGGGCTGTGGTCAAACTTTAAAAAATTAATACTCCTTGTAGAAATGTTTCTCGCGTACGAGGCTCTATGTAACGTTCAATGATGATTGGCAGCTGCTGTTCTCGTGTATTTTTGGGGGGGGATTGTAAAATATGTCGGAAGGTAGAGTCAAGAAGTGATAAGACTCTCAAAAGAAAAAAAATAATTATCATTTTTGTCACCTGGCTCCACCCAGATTCTCCCAGAATCCCTCATTGTTTCAACTGCACAGACTCTGGCTGCACAACTGCTGCAATGGCTGTGATGGGGGTATTTTGGCTTCAAAACCTTACAATGATAAATGGCGGAGCCGCACTGTTCACTCTATATACAGTCTATGGTCACAACAGTGGTTGCATGTGGTCATGGGAAATGAAGTCTTTCCTGGAAAAAACACTAACTTTTCCAGAAAGACTTCGTATCCCCTTTAAATAAACTCTGCTGAGAGCAGTAGGTGGCTGTGATGAATCTCACTTCATCCCTTTTCTATGTATAGAAATAAGTCGTTACTGTTTTAACATGCCTGCTGCTATCCATGGTGTTTGTAGGTGTGACTCTTTCAGGCCTTAGGTGTTATATGTGTGTTGGTGGACAGACCAACTTAAAGTGTGACATAGAATAAATGTGTGGGCAACAGAAAGCGTCTGGGAGAGGAAAAACTCTGAATTCAGTTGTTTGGTGTATTCCACCACCTGGACTGTGAGAATACAAATTGGGTAAAATAAATTCAATAAATAAATAAAACAGCATCAAGTTGTATGCAAGGTTTTCTATGAGGGGTAGGGGCTCAATCCTGAGACAGTGGTGAAAGTATTCCACTGTATTTGAAATGTCCAACAACATTGTTAAATCTGTGTTTCTTTAATCAAGTGCGAGTTATTTTCTAAATGAGATTTAAAACAGTTATGGAGTAGATGAGTAAAACATTTTGCTCATATTTTTTTTAAATGTATGTCTCTCTTATGTGTACGTGATTATTTCTCAAGGTTACTAATGGAAATTAGCATGGCACTAGACAGCAAATCTGATTAAGCGGTCAGATCACACCAGTTATTTTTGAAAAATATCCCTTCAGGCTTGTGGTGCCAACAACAAATCAAGATGGCCAAATTTAGCTTGGCATGTTTTTGATTGGAGGCTCTGCCATCCAGGGTCACACCATTTAAGAGGAAGAAACAAAATATGACGTGGGACATTTCACTAGAGTGGGTGGAGGTCAGTGGGGCCAAGACAGACAGAAAGAAAACACAGTAAAAAGAAAAGACAGAAAGAAAACAGCGAAAATCAAAGACTGGATGAATTTTTCATTTAAAAAACTGGTTGAGTTTTTTTCTCTTTACATCTAAAAACACTCAGCCAGGTGCCCAGTATCTGGATGGATTTTTATCAATTGACTGACACTTGCTTTGCCTAAAAGCTTTGGCCAAATCACCCAGGTCTCCTGACAGTGAGTGGAATTGAAATGCATTTCCACAGATGGTGTTTTTGAGTGAAAGCTTCTATGAGGAACTTTTGGCTCTGATTCTGGCCCCCTGTGTAGCAAGTAGTGCCTTTTATTGCTTTATTATGTTTATTTTTATTATGTGTAGATATATAAGTCATGGTCTTCCAATCAAACTTGTAATTTCTCTGAACTTGTCTCAAAAAAAAAAAAGTGACAAAGGCTGTTAAAGCAGAATCAGGGAGTACCAGAAGCTCATAACAGACTCAGAACTAGAAAAGTACTCAACTCCCTTTCAGCAGACTGTCTGCTACAATTTGGTGTTAGTTGCAGGTTTGTATGATAATTTGTTACCTGACAGTGTTGAAAATGATGATGACCCAGTATATATTTAATATTCCAGATCTCAGTATCCAGAATATTGCTAGGCTCTGGATCGCACTTTTACATCTGTCATAAATTATGCTGACCTTGTCTTGTATTGTTTTGCAAAGCAATCCGAGCATTTATCATGGAGTTATATACACATATGGTGAAAATGGCCCTATCTCACAATGATAAAGATTCCTTAAAAAAATTCCTGGATCCAGATAGTGATTCTGATCACCTCCAAAATTTAGTCACTTCTTCCTAATCCCATTTTGAACGTTTCCTAAAATTTATCATTCATATCCATTTATTACTTTTTGAGTTATGTTGTTTACAGACAAACAAACAGGCAAAGAAACTCTCCCAAAAACATAACCTCGGAGGTAATAAGCTGTTTGGCATTGGCAGAGAAGATTTGGCATATATTTCATGGATGTAACCCATAAACTCATCTGTACTGCTCATCACACAAATGCATGTTCCTTACAAATGTGGCTCAATTAAAAGGAGAAATAGACACATTTTTTAACAGTATAAGATTTATTGCCATGAAGTATTGTTACAACAAAGAAATTATCTACCAAACACAAACAGCCTTACTTTTTGTGCTAAGTTTAAAAAAGTCTCCCTCATGATGTAGGTCATAATTAGTTTCAAATGCTCTTTCCTTTTTGTTTCAGAACAAATTTCTCCCAGGAGCTGTAAAATATGAGAAATTCAAGACCTGATTCACTATAAGAGCCAAAAAGACCTTGTGTACTTCACAAAGCACGTGGAAAGGGTCAAATGCTCCAGAGCAAAGAGCCCCTTCATTCAAATGAACCAGCTATGAATACTGTACACAAAGCCTGTTGTATTATTTTGAAATGAATGTTAACATGAGGAGTAAAATCTGTCTGGATCTGTCTAAGGTAACCCTTGCACATTTGAGCAATGCATGAGGAGAGTTTTATTTATCTATCATTTTTAATGAGTTGTTTCTTGCTAGCTCTGAACCAGGAAGTTAGTGAAATTTCTGTCACATCTGTCTTGAATAGACTCCAAGAATGGAAACGCTCTCTTTCCACCTTATCGTATAACGGCTAATGTATGTGAATAGAATATATAGAGCATGGTGCCGTCAGGATGACAGACCACAGTGCAGCTCAGTGCTGCACAGAGCAGAAACATGGCAGCTCATCTCAGTCACGATCCTGTGCTAAGCTGGAGGAAAAATAGACCTTGAGATGAAGCGGGGAAAATGATGCACAATTCTTGGTTATATGAGCCGCCACAATCCATTCTTATCCAATCTTAGATTTGAAACTGCGTTGCTTAAGCGTTCCTCCAATCATCAGTGAGTGTCAGAACCTCCCTGGATGCGCTCTTCCCTTACTGCTGCTTTTTGAATTGATGGCTGTTTTTTTTCTCCTTTTGCTCATTTTGTTTGGTTATTGTACACATTTAAAGGGCACTTAACACACAACACTTGTAACTGCCTCTCTGCCTGCCCTGCAGTACGCACATAATGTGGAGATGTAAAGTGGTTGATGAATCAGTTTTATAGTCTAAAGGGGAATCTAAAGAAGTTTAATTACTGACCATGTCAAACTTGAAATGCTCTGAAAATCAAGAACCTTTTTGAAATCCACTTTACAGCATTTACAATGAAACAGCTCTTTGAAATTCATTTTAATATTCATAGAGAATTTAGAGCCAATCCAAGGCTTCTTACAGCATCAATTTGTTAGGTCACCTGCTGTCTGTAATTCTTTAAACTTCTCATGCCAAATTCCAATCCTTTTTTCCCCTGTGGAGTCATTAAACGTAATACGTCTCTGCACAGCTTCAGAGCTCATGGCCAAAAAAAAGATGAGAAGTTAGAACATGGGGAAAGTTTTTTGATAAACGTAAGGAATCCAGGATTAAAAGAAAAGGTGGGATGAAAAGAAATGAGGAGGAGCCGTGGTGTGAGTGGATGGAAGATGAAGAGAGAGTAGGCGGGACATTGAGGGGGTTTTCTGCAGATCTCCATCAGTAATGAGCAGATGCTGGACCCACAGGCTTCCACCAGCAGGACGCACCTGAAGCGTACAAACCAAATCCACAAACAAAGTTCAGACACATACACTTACTACATGTGTGTGTAGGTGAGAGCCTGGGCCATTTAATCAACCTGTAGACTGTTGCAAGGTCATGGAGTTTGGTAAACTGCCCAGTGAAGCGATGGCAACAGCTTCAAACACTCTGGAGGATTTGATTCACAAACAGTTGGTGCCAACTACAAAGAACATCAGTTTAAACCTCCTTTTTAAGATTTATTGTCTCCTTTTCTTGATAAAAATTGGTAACACTTTACTTTAGAGGTCCACAAATTTCATCACACTTTGGTAATAATAAGACAAAGTTTTTTTCTTGTTTCTTTGAAATTACCCCTGAAATTTTATTTAAATTTGGTAAGGTAAGGCAAGGTAAGGCCAATTTACAACCCCACTTTTGGTGAATATCACATCTGAGGCCTTCAGTTGTATCATGTAAAACATTATTGGCCTAATCATTAAGGTATATTAATTCGCATGTGATCTCAATTATGCATATCAACAAACTTGGTACTAAAGAACTTGGTGAAATTGAATAACAAATAGCTAACTATCAACTGCTTATTCACTTAACATTTCAAAGGTAATTACCAGAGGAAACAATGAATCTAACTTCTGTATTCAAGAACTAAGCAGCTATTTATCACCTGCTTCTCTGGAAATAGCAGAAACATTGGGATACCTCTAAAAAACTGGATTTCAAATATTGAAGAAACTGAGAAAAAAACAGTGACCAACTGGTTGTGACTTGCGACAATAAATTTGGAAATTATTTTAGCTATGTGCTCATTTCAAAGAAATAAGAAAAACTTTGTCTAATTATTACCCAAGTGTGATGAAATTTGCAGACCTCAAAAGTAAAGTGTTTTCCTTAAAATTATATGTAGATCTGAAAAATAAGTTTAAGCTTGATTTCTTTTCTTTGACACAAAGCAAAATATTTTTCCCCTGCTGCAAATATAATGGAAAAGGAGACATTTTCCTATTAAATCCAGATCTATGAGACACAAATAGGTCCTCATTCTGCTCATGATGGTCTCATTTATTTATACTTTGCATTAAATGAATAACACATAAACAGCAGAGGCCTAAATAAGCTTCAGCAATAACATAATGATGAGATCGCCATTGAATATTGTAAAACAGCAACTCTGACCTGTAGATTGAAATCTACTGAAACAGAGAGACAAAGGGTGACACACATTCACACATGCACACACACACGTGAATGACAGCAGGGGCACAGGGTCGATGAACATGTGGCAGCAGATGAGAGACCACAGTAGTGTATGATAAATATTTGAAGCTTAGCGCAGCAAAGCTGTAAGCCATCAATCAATCTGGAGCTTCCATAGTGATAGCTTGAGCTTGTGAGGCTACCAGCATGTGTGTAAGCGTGTGTGAGTGCAAGAGTATGTCAAATTTAAGTGCCTTAGATACACAAACAGTTCTCGTGTTTGTTTTTTATTTTATTCATTTATTTTTTTTCTAGGTTAATTATGGAAAGCAATTTCCCCCTCAGGGATCAATAAAGTATTTCTGAAACAGATTTTGTGCCACTCAAATTTCCCTTTAGCTCCAAAAATCTTCAAGTCTGTTTCCTCAACATGCTGTACAAAGACTGACACCAGCATAATGTTGTTATCGCAGCTGAGTGATCCTGATGTGAAAAAGGCTACTTGAATAGAATTGCAGATCTTGACAGGAAGGTCAACAATGGCGTTGGGTCAACAGGTCACACAGCTCGATAACCGTGCTGCGTTGGCTGTTTTTGTAAGCCCTCCTCTTCACTTGCATTTACTCTTTACAGACACAAGCAGAAAAATGAGAAATCATTGTATCACGCGTTGAGTTCAACAGGAGTTTGGGTCTTTCTTTAAATTGTTTACCTGGTCAGATTCAACAGTAGAGATTAAATGAATAGAATATCTTTGTTGACATCACACAACAGCTAAAGCAAAGAGTTCAGATTCAAAAGAGGACGCACTGTGTTATCGAATGTTGTCTACATTTCAAGGCCAAACTGGGAAAAAGATAATAACAAAAGCATCTGTTCAGCATGTCAGATGATATCAGTATGTGAACTCTGTTAGTGACTCAATCAAATGGAATAAAGCCAGATTCCTAAACAATACAATACAATACAATACAATAAGCATTGTTTGCACCTATATACGATCCATGGCTATTCAGTGCCATCAGGTATATGCATGGTGTTGCTGTGCAAATTAGAGAGATTTGCATTTAGATGGTTAATGTTGGAAATGCTTCAAATTACATCCCTATAACACAGGAATATAATACCTGTATGATACTTAAATGTTAGTTGCTGCTGCACATTTGAATAGTGGAGTTAAAGTGACAGTTGGAGGCTTTGGACTCAGTTCAATTTCCAAGATTTGAACATCGGATAAGGCAGATGCATTGCAGTTCCACCTTTCAGTACCTAACAGCTTCGTAAATCTTTCAGGATTAATCCTCTGTGAGAATTTTGTGTCCTCAGAATGTTTTTCCTGAACTTCCAGGACCTGCTGTAAAAATACGTCACATGTGTCACAACCTGTCAACAAAGTCACAAGAAGAGGATACTGGCAGGCTGCCACGAACAATCTAAAGTTTGACTGAACTTCATGATAAATGATGACAACATAGAGGGGGCATGTTTGTTGTGACAATTCCTTCAGCATGGCCTGATTTTAAGGGAATATTCTGTCATCGATGTGCTGCAGTCTGCCGGTAATTACAACGCCTCCGCTACAGCTGTAGTAACATCTCCTCACATTAAGTGAGCTCACTATCACATTTCTATAGAGGTAAACAAATCATGTTTAGATATAATTTAAATGTATTCAAGTTCAGAAAGCTCATTTCCATCACTGGTTCCTGTGAGGAGTCCCTGTGGTGCAGGAACTCTCTTCACTTGTTAAGACATGAAGGGCGACATGTATGAGGAGAAAGTGGAGTTAAGTCTGTGTAGTGGATAGATTTGTAGTGATGAGGTTACACCTCTTTGACCCTGCTGAGTCACCTGCGTTTAGGTATGCAAAGTGCATTTTGTATGTTGGTGATGTTTTAGATTATAATGTGTTTTTTTCCTTTATGTTTATTTAATTATCTAGGGTTGTTATTTTCCTTGCTCTGTCCTAAAAGGGAAACTGCTTTTAAGAAGATCAAATGAGAACCTTTAATCTCCAAATTTAACTTCATGGAGACCAGATTTCTCAACAAGAATGGCATAGAATAGACTAGAACTGTATTGTCATTGTAACAAGTACAAAGAAATTGAGGTCACAGCAGCAATCAAGAAAACAAAAATAAGAAAGTGTTTAGAAAGTGCAAAAAAGTCCATGAGAAAATAGATGATGACAGCTTGTCCATCATTGTCCAGTTCAGCCAGCCTCCACCTCCACAGGGTCCAGGACTGAGCTTCTTCTGTCTCCTGTATCCTGTCTGCTCACAGCAGGTGAAGCTCTTCCAATGTGGTGTTGGTGTCTGATGTTAGCTCTGTTAGCCATGTCTGTGAATTGCATGATGCCACTCTACCTTCTAGCATTCCCTCTGTTGCTGGGTTAGCACAGCTAGCTTGTCCATCTTGTTGGAGATTGATCTTACATTCCCAACAGCGATGGATGGAAGGACAGGTTGTTGTTGTCACTTCTTAGCTCACACCTGAGAACCAGCGCGTCGTCCTCACCTCCTTCTCCTCACCTTGTGGGGAGACATCAGGCCTTACACCAGTTAGCATTGACATGCTACAGGCTGTTCAGCTGAGTTCCCATGTAAACAATGTGGCCATGACTAGCAAATGAGCAATACAAAGTAATGATCAACAAGGGTAGGTTATGTTTATTTATTTATCTATTTATTTATGTATTTATTTTATTTTTCATTATTCCAATTATAATCTGGATCAGAAATAAAAAAGAATTGATAAATAGAACTAGAAACTAAACCAGAATTGATAACATTGAAATGATAACAACCCTTACAAGTTGAATTGAAAATAGATGCCTGATGATGTCCCCTGTGATAAATATGAGGTCAGCAAACGTAATCTAATCCATCTTCAGGAAGACTCTGTTTCACCTCACCTTATGTGAACCCATTCAGTTCAGTGAGGATATTTCAGTGAGGAGCAAAAATGTCAGCCAGCAGGACAAATTGGCAGAAATTACTTGAGTAATTAGGCTGTTGATTCAGGGAACAATAATATCTGTACAGAAGTCAATTCATATAATGGTTCCAAAGATATTTTACTGAAACACTCATGAAAAAAATCCAGTGTTTGCCTGCTCCTCTTTGCTGTATGGACATATTCATTATCTACATCAAGTGTTACATCTGCGTCTGCTGATTGTTTTCTTTTGTTTCCAGGATTTAGATATTACTGCATGTATTTTCCTGATGGTGTTGGCATTCTTTCTGTGTATTATAGCCAAGTCCTTGCCAGGTCTTTAGGATAAATTCTTTGCTTATCAAACTGACTGTCTACAAAAACAGACCCTGGAACTCATAGAGCAACAGCATAGGAACAATAGGGGGGTATTAAATGAAGCTGTAATGGTGAAAAGATCAAAAGAAGCAGTCTTCTTCATCTGTCTGCTCTAAAAAAGCAGGAAAAGAGAGATAGAATGCTAATAACAATAAAAGGAACCAGACGCATGCTGTCGGGAGAAATACTGTGGGTACACAAGAGAATATTTTTCAACCTGTTCACAGAGTACATCTGTGAGGCAAACCCTAAGTTCTTGTTATTCAGAAAGGTATAACTGCATGCCCACTGGTATTCATACTGGCACTCAGTATGCTTCAGTTAATGGTCTGTAAATAAACTTTGACCTTCATATCCACCTCCCACAGAGTATGAAAATCCCAGTAGTTCAGTATTCATGGGTTTGAAGGTCATTTTTGTATGTATGTCTAAATTTTCCCTTCAGGTGGGATCAGTCACAGATTGTATGAAACATGAATGTAATATCAGTGATGTCACATGGTTTCTGAAGCTGAGCTTTAAAAGCATTAATAATGGACATATTAGTAGGATTGCTGACTGTATTTGTCTTTCTTAAAAGGATACATCATCACAATTTTCTATAAGGTTACAGAGCCAGAAGTGATGTAGTTTGTGGAAGTGAAGTGAGGAGCCACAGCGTGACTGATGATCATGAAGCCCTTTTCTGCCTATTCTTGAATAAACACAGCGCTGTTTGCACTCAGACAAGTGTTGCAGAGCTGGAGTGTAGAAAATGTTAACAAGTAAACCATTGTTTGTTGGTTAAGACCATTGAAAGTTTATCCAAAGCCGTGGTACCTGTGGTTGAAAAGACTCAAAGAAGAATCAACTCCTCCTAACGCTGTGAGGTTGACTCTCATTTTCCAGTGTGGAGTGCTTGTTCTTTCGCATAAGGGTCTCTTTTTATTTTCTCAAAACATTGTTTTCCAATAAATCAAGCATTGGCGCTCGTCCTTGAGAGGCTCCTCTTCAGTCAAACAGCTAAGAGATCAAAACCCCTTCATATTGTCCCTCGGCGTACAGGGGTACCATTTGTACAAAGCGATCCTCAATCAAAGGTTGAGATCTCCTCCCAGATCTGAGGGTTAAGAGTGTGTGTGTATGTGTGTGCACGAATATATGTGTGCACGAATATGTGTCAGCATGCATGAAAGTGAAGGGTAATTGAGGAGCATCATCCCTGAGTTTTGATAAGGGGCCTAATGGTGCATGTGGTTGCTGTGGAAACCTTTGTTTGAACATAACAGTACAAGGATCTTCATTCCTGCACACAACACACATGTATGCTCTTCCTCTCTTTCTCTCCTTCCCTCTTTCTCTCTGTCATATGAGAGCGTACTTCTTGCATCAGTGATTCGAAGAGAGGAAGCAGATACATAATGAAGAGTCCTTGGATGTTACAGCAAACCGCCAGCTTTTTAATCCTGATCCCTCTCTTTGAAGGTTGAATATCCACCAACAAAAAAGTGTTGCCAGTGTGTGTGAATTCGGCCAGTTATCAGGAGGATGTTGAACAAGTAGGAAAACAGACCGCAGCTCATCAAAACACAATACAGATACGGAGCATCCAGATAAAAACAATACACACACACGCACACACACGTCTCCCCAGGTGAGCGGCGCTCATGCTGAGAGCGTGTTGGTAAATTGTTTGTAATATTGTGAGGTGCATTGCAGCTTATACATTTGAATGGTTCTTAAATTACATTTTAAATTTAGATGAGCTGTTTCAGTTAGCTGACAAATGTGTTGTCCTGGTCGATAGAGGGGGGGAACCAAGAGGGACCAATAAAAATGCACAGTACTTCCTGATTAAACACCACACCCATATCAGGGCTGGTGGATTTTTGCGCCCTTTTTGGAGGGTGCAATATGTGTGTGTGTGCCTGTTTGTGTGTCTGTGTATGTGTGTGAAGTTTTCAGTCTGTGGAAATTAATTACCAGTCTTTCAATCAGGCACATCCATTATGGCAAGTAATCATGCTAGAGGAAATTTTAATCAAATTGAATGTTTGAGGATGCTTCTGCAATTTCTACGGTAAACTCCAACATTTACCCAGCCCCGTCCTCACACCAAACACCCATTGGTTATTGTACCTAACCAGTTCATCCACAGGCTCTGTGCAAATATCTGTGATCTATTCAAACGATGCAGGTACATGCACAGCTGAGATACGGGCCTTGTCAATGTTTGCACAACTTCTTCAAATCATATACTTCACTAGCAGCGAGCCAAAAGCCAAGCACTTTGTTTTCAGGAGTTTTCTGTTGGTGTTAAGTGACCCTGCACTCATTCATTGAGCTAATTATTTAAGTCAACTGAAGTGAATATCAGCATACCATGATCTAACAAACTCCTCCAAAAGTGATGTATATGTTATATATGTCTTAACCTGAGCTGTGAAATGCCAGGGGGTATCGGTTTTATAACAAATTTTATCTCCAAAGTCAGGCTCGGGAGGCAATCATGGCCCAAGGTCCATTTTAATAAGACCTTCAGCTTTCATCTTATGATGTATTAATTATGGCACTGCAATTAATAATGTTCTAAATTGTGTGTGCATTGACATTTTCTGTCAAGTGCGTAAACCAAACCCAAGTATATCTAATAACATCTTATTAAACCATATTTGGACTGTGCACTGGCTGCTTGTGTAAAGCTAAAGCTTTCATTCTGCAGAATCTCAAGAACTCCTACAGCTGCTAAATTTGAATGATTGCAGTTATCATGATGGGAAAATGTGAAAAAGTAGTGCTTTAAAGTCTTCAGGATGCAAGATAAAAAAAAAATACTTAGGGCTCAAAATGTTGGCAAAGTGGAAAAACATCTTAAAAACTGCCATAGAAAAATGCACCTGACACTCACCGGCCACTTTATTAGGCACACCTGTCCAACTGCTTGTTAACACAAAATTCTAATCAGCCAATCACATGGCAGCAACTCATGCAGTTAGGCATGTAGACATGGTCAAGGCGATCTGCTGCAGTTCAAGCTGAGCATCAGAATGGAGAAGGTGATTTAAGAGACTTTGAACATGGCATAGTTGTTGATGTCAGACGGACTGGTCTGAATATTTCAGAAACTGCTGATCTACTGGGATTTTAATGCACAACCATCACTAGGGTTTACAGAGAATGGTCCCAAAAAAGATAAAGTATCCAGTGAGCGGCAGTTCTGTGGGCCAAAATGCCTTGTTGATGCCAGAGGTCAGAGGAGAATGGTCAGACTGGTTGGAGTTGATAGAAAGGCAACAGTAACTCAAATAACCACTGGTTACAACCGACTCTGCAGAAGAGCATCTCTGAACACACAACATATCCAACCTTGAGTCAGATGGGCTACAGCAGCAGAAGACCACACCAGGTGCCACTCCTGTCAGCTAAGAACAGGAAACTGAGGCTACAATTCACACAGGCTCACCAAAACTGGACAATAGAAGACTGGAAAAACATTGCCTGGTCTGACGATTCTCGATCTCTGCTGCAACATTTGGATGGTAGGGTCAGAATTTGGCATCAGCAACATGAAAGCATGGATCCATCCTGCCTTGTATCAACGGATCAGGCTGGTGGTGATGTAATGGTGTGGGGGATATTTTCTTGACCCACTTTGGGCCCTGGTTTAAAGTCCAAAGCCTACCTGAGAATTGTTGCTGACCATGTACATCCCTTTATGAGCACAGTGTACCCATCTTCTGATGGCTACTTCCAGCAGGATAACGCTCCATGTCATAAAGCTGGAATCATCTCAGAGTGGTTTCTTGAACATGACAATGAGTTCACTGTACTCAAATGGCCTCCACAGTCCCCAGATCTCAATCCAATAGAGCACCTTTGGGATGTGGTGGAACAGGAGACTCTCATCGTGGATGTTCAGCCGATAAATCTGCAGTAACTGCGTGATGCTATCATGTCAATATGGAAGGATCAAGACAGTTCTGAAGGCAAAGGGGGGGTCCAACCCCATACTAATAAGGTATACCTAATAAAGTGGCCATTGAGTGTATTTCCCCATATCGCCCCCTAGTGGAGAACATTTTATTTAGGAACAGTCTGCTTCCTGTTTAATAAGTACTGTCAGGGGAATAGCTAAAGAGACTAACAGACACATTAGCTTAGCTGAGGAAAGAGGCGTGACCATTCTGAAGCCTCCTAGAATTTACATTCTGGACACATCACCTCCTCTGTATTTTTCACAAATCACACTCTGCGTTAACCCAAAGTTGAACTTCTGGACAAAGCGCTGAACTCTAAATTCAAAAAAGGAAACTTTGAAGATAGGAAGCACACAAACTTACACTCAGACCTACAATTTTTTCAAAGCCTCCTCAGCTTCACACAAGGTGTGCTTACAAGATGTAAAGGAGCCAAAGAGGTTACCTCCCAACTTATCAGCAAAACACAAACTGGACAAAAGAAAGAGTTCGAATCATTTTAAACTAATCTCACAAGGTGTCTCTCTCTCTCTCTCTCTCTCTCTCTCTCTCTCTCTCTCTCTCTCTCTCTCTCTCTCTCTCTCTCTCTGCCATCGTGTGCTGTAGTCATAGCAACTGGCACCCAACATCTCTAGAAAGGGATGTGAGAAAGACTCATGATTCATATCCAAACAACAACAGCCTGAGAATCCAAATATACAGAGGTAAACTGACACCCTCAGACAGTATGGCTGGCAGCTGTGAGGGGGAGGGGCTAAGCAGAAAACAAATAAACAGAAGTAATCACATTCTCCCTCTTCATTCCAACTTCACCTGCAGTGGTCATTGTTTTCTTCTTTCTTTTATGTGATTTTGTTGTTGATTTTTCATCTCTAGGGATCTCAGTCATGTTAAAATGTGGGAACTCACTCAGATATACAAATGGGTATTTTCAGAGGAGATGATGATTTGAGTTATATCAGGGTCACTACCTGATGATTTGTCAGAAAACAAAATGCAACAACAGTTTCACTCCACTTAGTCACTCACTGTTTTCAGTTTTCTTTTGAAGGTATAATCTAGAAACATGTACTGCTTTTACAGGAAACACTTTGTCCCATTACAAAAACGACAGTTTTTTTTCTACTGGATTTAGTCAAGTTGAGTATGGGTTTTGGTATCAGAATAAAACAGATTGGAATCTCCACATTACCAGAAGTCCTCTTGTGCTTCCATTGCAGTCGGCCTTAGCCCGCTGAAGTGAGCAGCAGCAATCAGGGCCCTGCCTGCTGGGCCCACTAAAAGGCAGCTGTGCCTCATTACCAATCAGAAGAGAGGGGAAGACAGGGCCCCTGGGAGACACCAGTTTTGACTGTGGAGTGTGTGGAGAAAAGATTATGCTCAGTGCTGTCTTATTTTCTTTGCTTGCACATCATTCACATCTCATCTCTCTTTCTTTATTCCTTTGTTGCTGGGTAGCTTCTCATCGACTCATTCTTATCTGTCATTGTGTCTAGATTACTTATCATTGTTTTGCATCCTTTGGCAAAAGACTTTCAGTTTCTTTTTTTAATCACCATCATATTTTTTTATATTTATAATTTTATTGGGATTGGATTCCAAGTAAACTAGACTCCAGAGAGCGGGCCAATCAAAGGGAATGGGGCTTCTGCAGCCTTAGCCTGAGCCTTAGGCTAAGTCTACTCATAGCCAGATATTTGGGAGACCACTTATATTTTTATACGTTTACCCGTCATCCACACAAAACCAGAGCTTAAGGTCACTAAAAAAAATGTTTTCTGAAAACTCCAGCCAAAGTGAAGCTTTTGAAAAACTCTGGTTTCATGGTGGACATCGGTAAACATTGTTTTTCATTCACAGCTGAATGACAGAGGCTCATTCAGATTGGCTGGCACAGGTTTTACGTCTGGAAAACACTGCCAAATATAGGTTTGGCATGCCGCAAGCTGCACGTATCGGTAGGTTTGCCAGCTGCGTGTGGACAAAAGCATTTTTTAAAACGAACGAGGGGGAATATTTGTTTTTTGAGAACACCCAGCTATGTGTTGACATGGCTTTAAGCTTGGGTTAGGCTTGACATGTCCGCGAGGTCTGCCCGGCTTCATGTGGTCAAAAGCCCCACCCCACACATCTTTTTTCAAGCAATAAACTTCCACATGGGGTGCCTCTGAAAATTTCTAACCTCTCTGTTTAGATGTGTGGACTTACCTGAGCTCCTTGTGTCTGGAATACAAAAAGTAGCGGTATATACATGATTCGTCACGCCAAGTACATCTGCACATACAAAAAATCTGACTTGGTGTGTTGGTGCTAACAATTAACAAGAAAATTACTCATTACAGAATTACTTGCTGTACACTCTGTAAAATAGAATATAGAAAAATTTAAGATATAAAATATACAAGTATACAAAAATATATCAGGGTTCCTGCGGGTCCTTAAAAAGTCTTAAAAAGTCTTAAATGAAAATCTGGGTAATTAAGGTCCTAAATTGTCTTAAATTTACCGTAAATTTGCTGTAGGTATTTTCGGACGTTTAATACTGATGCCAAAGCACTATATGACCTGCTGTAAAACTTCTAATGGTGTGTATTTGTTGCGATTTGTTTCACTAATTAAATTGCAGTAAATAGGAGAGTTAGCAATTAATATATGTTATACAGTACGACGGCGATGTCAGCGTCAGTCTGCATGACTAATGCCGTTAAAGGTTGTCAAAGGGAAGGATGCAGACATGGGAAAATGTAAATTCAACCCAAAATGGATGGATTTTTTTAGTCTTGTGTATGGTTCTTGAGTGCAATGCAGTGTGTTGTTTACCATAATGCAACTTTTGTATGTTACGTTGGCTCTTTTCTGCATCACAATCAAAAAAAAAAATGGTGGAAAAAAGAAAAAATGCCAACTGTGAGTTGTGATTGTGTTTACAGCAAATAAATTGACTTTTTTCGTCAACAGAATGAAATTTGAGGGTCTTAAATTATATTTGTTTTGGTCTTAAAAAGGATGTATGTAGAAAATTTTAAATAAAATGAATAGGGATATATAGCTTGTGATATACAGCCTCCTGCAGTTTGGGAACGGAGGGTGTTAAAAAATATAAAATATAAATATAATATAAATATAAAATTCCCTTGTGCTGGTTTTGCGCACCTCATATTTGTGCGTCACATTTGTACGGAAAGTGTGATACAGCCTTTACAGAGACAGAGGCTTAAATGAGTCAGAGGCTAAAATAAAGCTCTTCTGAGACAGCAGTGAGAGAAAAATAGGGATTCCTTGAGCTGTAAATGGTATAAAGCTGCTACGGGGGCCCCAGAGCCTAAAAAAGCACCATGACCTCTCTCTAGCAGCAAGTGGTAAGTTTACCTGGCTTAGGGATATTTGCCTCACCACTAGGCTATCTTAACAATGAGTCTAGCCTCCTTTACTTTCCCTCTGTAAAAAAGCACTCCTGGTGACCGAGTGTATATGTTGTATACAGTAATGACTGGTGCTTTTTTCCCCTCCCCGTGTAAATGTCATTATTTTCTAGGCTCCTAATGTGTTCCTAAAATAGTATCTGTTCAGCTAAAGGCTCGGTGAAAAGGCTCTCTTTAGAAAAAGCACACCGTGTCTGACTCACAGCAGAGGCAGCTAGAGACACCAAGCCACCGCAAAGCCAATTAAACATGCATGGGGGTGTATTTGACCTCAAAAAAAAAAAAGGTGGATGGATGGATGGATGACTGCTCTCTCCCCCCTCTCTGACACTCTTCTTCTAAGGCCTTTTCTCACCCTTTCTTCCAATTAGAGTTAATTATTCAGGGTGGTCTGTGTGTTATCAAGTGTTTTTCTTCCAATAAGCACACTCATGGAGAACCAAGGTAAGGAGATGATGAGAAAGAGTGTCTGTATAAGCAACACAGGCCCCACAATGCACTCGGACGAGGAGCAGAAGAGGAAGCCTGTGCATTTTGATGTGTCTTCGCAGGCTAGGGCAGGGCAAACCATTCATAAGCTAATATGATGCAACTCAGAGGACGACTAATTAGGTTTCTCAAATTGCAAAGACCTCATCAGCTCAGGAATGGCTGCATGGTGAGAGATAGAATTTCAAACAATACTATTAAAAATGTGTAATTTAATTCTATAAATTTCAAACACAGCCTGGGAATTCTCGAATGTGAGGCCATGTGTTCCATTCCGTTTCATCCCATCCCATCAGAAGCCGCACAAGATACCGGAGGCAGAATGGTAGCGAAATATGCCTCGTGTGCTTTCTAATGCCCAACAGAGCATAGGGAGGAAATGGGATGGAAATCTTGAAATGTCATACCGCATATGGATGGGCTGATTTTCTGCATTTAATCAAATCCACGCTTAGCGTCAAATGTCATTGTTTCCTTAATTAACACAGACCACATTGTAATATCAGTTGCACAATGAGGGCTGCTTGTTACCGTGCCATTCATTCACATTCAGCCTTAACGCTGGATTTCACTTGCACAACCAGGTTGCATCCATCACCAAGTGTTTGGGGACTGACTTGCTAGAGGAAGAGAGCACACACATCAGCTTCAAACTGAATCTGTGGATGAAATGTAAACAGCTGTATTAAATATGCAAACTCCATCTGCTGAGGAAGACTGTTACATGTGGTTTAGAGCCCAACTTTAAATGGAATTATTCTGGAAAAATCTTTACATTGTATCCTACACTGAAGTGGCAAGAATACACCTCCTTTTATTTCACCCACATAGAAGTAGGAATACTTTCCTAACATAATAACAATAAAAAAATCTATTTAAAGTAAACATTATAAAAATATATTTTTTTAAACTGCTCAAAACAGCTTGGGTCTGAAACACTGATTTTGCTATTGGCACACACTGTACAGGTGTTGAATTTCTATCTGGTTTAGAAGATATTTAGGATTGTCCAATTGTCCTATCAGAGACACAGCTCAGTTCATGTGACTTTCTGACAGCTGTTAGAAAGGAAGCTCACAGCCCGCATCATATCCAAGGTGGTATCATCGGATTGGTTTCATTTCACTGTTTCAGGCACAGACAGGTGATTTCAGGGAGACAACGACCATGTTTTGTAGTCTATGGTTCCTACATTTCATAGAGTTATAAAGGGTGCACACTTTGGAGGTCTATTTTTTCCCTCCAAAACATACTTTGTCCACTTACCTGTGACAAGTGTCCCCGTCAATGTAGCCATTCATACGCTAGCACAAATGCCCCCTGCTGGGGCGTACAGCTAGCAGTCACACTACTCCAACCAGACCTTAGTAGGTATCACACATGCACACGTATCGCTGTTCGTTGAGAATCTGCTTAAGGCTGGCTGCAGAAAGGCCGGAAGTCGCGTACACATCCAGCCATAAAAACAGACTTTTAAGGCATTAAAAAGCATATTTACAGCCTGGTTAAAAAAACAGCTTGGATCTTGAATGCTGGTTTCGCTATCCGCACACACTGTATGGTGAGTGATTTTTTTCTATCTCTGTGGATTTGAAGTTATTAGGATCATTTGATTTTCCAATTAGAGACACAGTTCAGGTCACGTGACCACGGGGCGCCCGGTAGTTGCTCGAAGAAAAACTCACAGCCGGCATCAAAGAAAATGTGGCTGCATCCGCGGATTGGCTCATTTCACCGTTTCAGGAGCAGGATGACGTTGTGGAGGCTACTTCCATGTTTTGCCATTGGGGTCCGACACAGCCCCCCTAGCACTCCCGCTATTGTTTAAAATGAATCTCAGAAAGCGGTCGCGGCGATCATACATCATGGATCTGTCTGCGTGCTTGAGCTCATGCATGAAGTGACCCATGCTGAAGCCCACCTCTTTAAAGCGTGCCAAAGCAGAGAAGTAACGTGCTTCAGCACACCACACTTGCAGTAACACTGGCCTAACAAACTGGGCTTTAGCCAAAATACAATGGATGCATCTGTAGTGCACCCCATTCTGTTACAGCGATCAGATAAAGTAGGTTCCATTCAAATGAGAGTGCCAACTTACACTGGCATCGCTCTGTTGCAATACGTCTGTGTGGTTGGTCCGTTGTGTTGCAGGTAATATGCAGCTATCCTATTTTTGACGAATGTGGAGCTGTTATGCATAAATTCAGCGTGGGGAAGATTGAGAGGGACAGCAAGTCATGACTGGAAACTACCTAAAAACACCCAGTGAATTCCAAGATAAAACATATTGTGTTAAAATCAGTTTGTATTTAGTTTGACTACGATGATTGGGTTGAAGCATGCTTAAGTACGATAATGTTTGCCAGTGTGACCGCCTCCCAAGTCAAGACCTGGTAGGAGGGCCAACAGGAGTTAAGAGGGGACCAGTTGAAGCTCTTTAGACTAGAGATAGTTGTGTTATGCATTTCTATTTGCATTGTCCTCCCAGTGAATATATGAGTTATTGTGGAACTCCTGACTTAATGTTTCATATATCTATATGACAACTTCTGCTGCCCTCACAGTGTGTACTTGTACACAGCTTGACAGCTAGCTGACAAAGTTCCAAAGTCTTCAAGAAAGAACATATTCTGTGTTTTACTTACTGCTTGTGGTTGAACCATCACAAAGACAAAAGGTCTCCAAGGCTGACGCATTATAGGAAAACATTAACAACGTGGTGAATTCAGCTCTTTTTATCTCTGCAGTCTCTGAACTACACATGAGATGAAAAAGCAAAAGAAACGTCAAAGAGCGCATATGGAAAGTAAAGCGGCGTTCACACTATTGTTACTTTGAACACCAAAACAAAAGAAAAAAATACAGAGCGGTCACTTTGTTACTGATTCCAAACCCAACAGAGAGTTGCTTTAAGGACAGCACACAGCATATTTTCTCTTTCTTATTTGTGCTTTTTAAATATTTTTGCTTTGCACCATGGAGACCACTGACAAATGAATTCCACCAGCACCTCATTTCATGTCCTTATCATTACCTTTGTTAGGGAGATTTCTAGTAGATATACTAAGGTATCACCTTCTCTGGGTATCACTATCCCATTTATTTGGGATGAATAATGGTGGCACGTTGTAACACTCCTTGAGTGCTTTGTGGCCAAAGTAGTTAGCATGTTATGAAATTGGACAGGGATCTCAGATGTTGTTCCTGGGGCTCCTCTGCTAGTTTCGAGGTCACCGCTTCAAGTATTCTCCCCCACATCTTCTGTCGCTCCTGTCTTATCTCTTGATATTTTTCTAGCTCTTTGTGTTCCTTCTTCTTCATGTTTCTGCTGCTTTGGATTTCCTTCATCTGCTGTTTATCCACCACTAGCTGAAAGTTCATCAGGATCTTGGCTGAGGTTGTAATATATATATATATATATATATATATATATATATATATATATATATATATATATATATATATATATATATATATATATATATATATATATATAATTTATTTTATTTTATTCTATTTTTATTCATTTATTTATTTATTTATTTATTTATTTATTTATTTGGGGTAGGGGCAGGACTAGAATTTTTTTAATATATATTTTATTTTTATTTTTTTAAAAATATTTTATAAATGTTATATTTTTTTATTAATAAAAACTGAGGCAAGCTCATATCCGTCAGCCCAGATCTTTGGCTTCAAAAAAAAAAGAAAAAATGTGTCAGTTTGATTCCTAAAATAAAATGAAACAACTTTGTTGTTTTCTCTTTGAGAAATTCCATTTTCAGTCTTTTTTGTGCTTTAAATCCTGTGATATAATTTATCTGCATGCTGGCTAGCCAGTCTGGGATTATGAGTGTGTGCAAATTTATTGAAAGTTAGCTGGATGATGTCAGTTAGGGTTGCGATACAGCAGGATCCCCCGATCATCGCCTATATTTACATCGTTTTCAGCCTTAAATTTAATTCAAGTTGGTATTGAAAAGTCTTAAAAAGTCTTAATTTTGACCTGCTTAAACCTGCAGATACCCAGACCTCCTCCCCAAACAGATTATTCTATTTGTCATGCCAGTCACTTGGTTATGGCCCACCGTGTAGGCCTTACCTGCTTGCATCTTACCTCTGCTGTGTGCACTAGGGGTCCTATATAGTATGGTAGATTTTGGCCACAGTTGCTCTTGTGCAGATACAATCAATGCCTCCATGCTGTCTGTCAATCCAGCCTTTTCCAGCCACTGGTGTGTCTTCTCAATATTAACTATGTCCTCTATCTCTAAGCGGCACAAGTTGTATAGGGGCTTGTCCCTTACATGATGGTCCCTCTTCTTTTCCTTCTTCCTGAAGAATGAATCTTGAATGAATCGTCTAAAGTTCAACAATGCTGGTGTATCTGAGCAGAATTTTACCACTGGTTGAAAACAAACATGTTCTTCTACTCTAACTTACACCTTTTAGCTATGAGTTGATTTCCAGGAAGTCATCATGGATTCCAAGCTCTGTCTAGTTTTTATAGACCCACATTAGCAGTCTCCACATTTAGATTCCCTCAGCATGCCACCATCATTAATTAATCATATAAATTACACACATGGAGCTCCTTTCATTTCTACTCCTGCTCACCCTCTCAACCTTATGCATTTGGCTTATGAGCTGAGTCTGAGAGACATGTCACCTTGTAAGACATCCCGAATGCCTCCCCCTTGAAGGAGGGAAACAGAGAGAGTGGGAAGATAACACAGCCAGGCAGCACTAACCGATCAGAGCACTCCAGCAGAGATATGACCCACATAGACCAATGCTCGTTTAATCAGCCTGCCACTGGCAGCGTGGCGGGGGGAGAGGGAGAGGGAGGGACAGGAGGAGGTGGCTCCAGCTGGTTTTAAAGAAAGCTAAAATACATGTCTAAAAAATGCACTTTCTTTTCACACTTCTTCTCCCCCATCCCTCACTGTGAAGTTCTTTGTGCTCTATCCTTTACACCAGCCTCAAAGCCTTTTTCATTATTTTGCATCTTTACTTACATTTTTTCCCTATTCCCTTCTCTTCATAAACTGAATCTTTGATGATGGTCTATAGGAGATGTTGAAAGACATGAAAACTTCACATGCAGAGCTTGTACCAAACAAATGTTTAAATCTAAGCTACCACAAAAAGCAGAGTATATATCAAATCCAATTAAAGTTTGTGTTCAGATAAGGCCATGTTAATTTTTTTTCATTAATTTTTGTCAGATTTCAAGTTAATATATGGTACTACCAATCCATAAGATTACCATGTTATTTTGTTGCTATTTCTTGCTCAGTTAATAAGTTTGTCTGAATAAACTTAAATTTGTTTGCAAGGGAAGCAGCAACACTGCAAAAAACTGGAATCCTATCAAGTGTTTTTGTCTTATTTTCAGTAGAAAATGTCTTTTTAGACTTAAATTGACAATTTACTTGTCATAAGACATTAATCTAGTGTTAGGCAAGTTTTCAAGCAAATTTCTCTTGTTCTATTGACGTTTTTTTTCTACTT
Organism: Halichoeres trimaculatus; assembly: GCF_033239565.1. NCBI lineage: Eukaryota > Metazoa > Chordata > Actinopteri > Labriformes > Labridae > Halichoeres > Halichoeres trimaculatus. Next base: position 31,173,370 of record NW_027437180.1, on the reverse strand, counting down.
GTTACAAACAATTCAGACCACGTTTTTGTCTTTCAACAACTTGGAACAAGACATTTTTCTGGACTAATGGCTCAGATCAAGTGTAATAAGACAATATTTCCCTTAAAATAGGACAAAAACACTTGATAAGATTTCAGTTTTTCGCAGTGAAGAAATGGTATGATGTGTAGTTGTAATTAGCTTATCTGTTAGTGAATAGCGGCTTGAGTTAAGAGCTGCTGATGTACTGTGGTTGCAGTTTGAGCCCTTGGTCAGCCTCAACCACCACTGTGCTTAATATAAAGAGTGGTATGAGGAGCTGAACACCAAGGTTTTGTTGGCCTGGGTGTCACTGATATAAGGGACAAACCATCTGAGAGTTATCTTTGTACTCAGAAATTTAGCCAATGGTCATCCCAAAATTAGTTAACATCACTCTCATCAGTCTTGATCCAACAAGCACTTCCACAGTGAAATCCAAAAATCTTTCACTAAATTTGTCAAAGGCTACAATAGTCTTGCAAAAAAAACTACACCTAAATGGTTGGAGCACAAGTACTTCTCAGCCCTGCCCTCTGGAGGCAACAGTGACTAGAGAAGCCAGCAGGGTATCCCTCAGCAGGGATTTACCACAGTCCACCCAGGGAATCATTAAGGTTTATTGCTGGGGAACACTAAGCGCTTTCTCCACAAAAGAGGTCCTTGCCACTACAATACATTAACTGGGTAAGGCTGTGTAAATATATATAAAAGGGACAGGCTAAGTGGAAGAAGCACATATCTCTGTGGAGCAGATATAGGCCACCGCTCTTACCATGTCAGGGATCTACAGTATAGCTTACTGGTGGACTTAATCTTTAATGGTGATAGGTTTATGGGTTCATGGGTGTGAAAAAAACCACTGGAATGTTTCCTGATGAATTATTTCTTAACAGACAGAAAACACCTTAGAGCACTGAAATAACTGAGTTATGAAGCAGCATTTGTTTATGTCTTAAATTGAAACAACAGCCATAAATGGTAGAAAAAAATCTAGTTCAACTGGCTTGCCTTTGTATTACATACAATTACCAAGAATTTAGTTAAATGTGGAATGTGACATCCTTGGGTTTAGTTGGCCTTGGGTTGGATTGCAGAAATACAAGGACTTGAGGACCCTGAGGTTTTTTTTCAGTTGTGGAGTGAAACATGTTGCAAAAGTGAAGATGAAAATCACTCGGAGGCCAGGGTCAAAATTCAAGTTCACCTCACTTTTGCTCTGTGATTATAAGTCTTGAAAAGCAAGAGGGCCACAGATGGTCTAATCTAACATCTTCAACTTCCCAAGACTCAAGGAATGTGTGGTCAGTGCCAAAGCTCAGCCTGTCTTAATACACTGTGTCCAGGAATAAAAGATGGAGGCCATTAGTGGGTTGAAAGTTATTTTTCAAGGAGAAAATCCCCTCTCATCTCTGTGAGAGGAGAGCAACAGACAGCAGTCCATCCTTATGCGTTCCTAAGCGGGGAACCTCCAAGGACAGCTAAATCACCTTGCACAAGGAGTGCTCTCAAAGAATCTTTCTGCCATTCTGCAGAAGCACAGGGAAACCTTTACTACCATGCTTGTTGATGTGTGCTCCATCAGTCATAATCACAGCCACATACCAAACCATGGTGGCCTTGCACTCAGAAAGAAATGGTACAGGGCTAAATATATTGACCTCAGCTCCATAGAGACGTTGATATAATATCAAGGAAAAATATAGCAGGCAGAGTTTCCATCTTATTTAATGCATGAATTTGTCCATTGGGCATTGAGTTGAGTTAAAGTTATCTTTAACTGATCCCCTGTGGGAAATACATTTTCTGCTTTTAATCCACTCGAAGCATACAGTAACCACTCTGCAGCACACTGGAACAACTCCAGGTTTAACTCAGGCCTTGGCCAAGAGTCACAAAAGGAGAATTAATTACTCATAAACTTAGCACAAAAAGTAAGGAAATTTATTACTGGTAGGGGTCAGAATTTACAGTAATTCCTTTATTCCAACACTTTAAATATCTAGAATATTTGAACATTTGCAGATCATTTTTATTTTAAAGGGGCTGTGAGGAGTTTGAAAGTGATCTTGAAAAGGCTAATTAGCCTTTAGCTCAGGCTGTATCACTCTGTAACACAGGGGCTAAGCTGTTTATGGTAATGTCCATTCCAACCCACATGCAGCAGTTATTCTGCAGTGGTCTGTTCAAACTTGAGAGTCTATGATTAAAATGAAAAGTGAGGTTATGTTAGCTCTTCTTGGTAGATGACTGGCAGGACATAGCTAACCAGGATTTACTAACGCTACACATTGTGGGCATGTCTTGGAGCACCAGACTGTCAGCTGAGCTTAATATGAACGGCTACTGCACTGCATACAAACTGACACTGTTTACTTGTTGTCACGTTAGCCTACAGATATGTCTGAGCACAGGGCTGCCAATGTTGCTAACATATAGCCAGCTGCTACAATGTTTGCTTAATGTCACGTTTCAGACTGCAGCACTACGTAACCGTGCTGATAAGTCCCTTACCTTGAAAAAAGTTGTCTTGAACAAAGAAAATTTGTTTCAATCCAATCTCCATTTAATTCCATAGCAAACACCGCCTCACTCAAAGTAATTTACTACAGTGTACTGAGACTCCACGCCACAAGGTGGCTAGCAGTTGACGTAATGCGAAACTGTTTTCTACACTGCAAAAACTGAAATCTTATCAAGTGTTTTGTCTTATTTTCAGTAGAAAATTCCTGTTTAGACTTAATATGAGCCAAATTCACATGACCAATCCAGAAAAATGTCTTGTTTAAAGTTATTTAAGGACAAAAAATGAGATCTGAATTGCTCATAACCAGTAAAAAAATCTGCTAATGGAACAAGAGAAAAGTTGCTTGTATTAAGACATTGTTCTAGTCTCAAGGAAATTTTCAAGCAATTTTTTCTTGTTCCACTGGCAGTTTTCTTTACTGGTTACAAGCGGTTCAAACCTCATTTTTGTACTCTGGTAACTTGAAACAAGACATTTTTCTTTCATTTTGCTGAAAGTGGCTCATATCGAGTATAATAAGACAATTTTTACTTTAAAAAAGACAAAAACACTTGATGAGATTTCAGTTTTTTGCAGTGTATCTCTGCTATTTTCTCCTTGTGCTTTGAAGGCAAGTGGTTCAGCATCAAACTAGTTAATGTTGCACTGCACATTAACCTCATCATTTTTGTCAAAGTCCTTCCAGGCATCGCTTTTCTTGACTGACATGTTGCAGGGGTTGCAGAAAGTTCTGAGTTTGTTATGCTTTTGCTTTTGGTGTAATGACATGTTCCCAGAGAGTTGCTGTAGCTGCCATAAAACAGGTGTTTTTACTGAAATTTGGATCAGTGTGCTGAAGCCATGGCATGGAGAAGTAAAGACAAAAAGGCAATAAATCTCGTACCATTTATTTCTCTTTAAACTGTGCCACATTTATAAGCATCCATAAAAGATTTGCCAAATCTTCTTTGACAGTGCCAAACAGCTTATTCTGTCTCTAGTTTGGTGTTGTTTGGTGGATTGGCTGATTAAAGTCTGAAGATACCTGATATATTGGTGATTTAACCTTTTTTCCATTAAACAAATAGCTTCAGTAGGGTGTTGGAAGAACCATTCACAGCCACTGGCACCCCCTCCTCATGCTGGCAACCCATCCTTCAATCAGCATTTGTGGCAAGTCAGCAAATGTGGTTGTGTTGGTCACTCTGGTACAAAAAAAAAAAATGCATACCCAAGCTAAACCTGCAAGTGTTAACTGGGGTCAAGGTCGGCACTGCTGACAGGTCATTCCATTCTCTCCACTCCCAAATTTTGGAGGAAGTCTGAGAAACCCCACTCTGCAGAGGCAGGCCTTGTCATCTTGGAGGCTTGACTTGCAGAATCTCATTTGGATATCTCTGTAGAAGATATCGAGATCTCAGAGCTGACAGTGTGCCAATTGGGCACCTGATTTTCAGCACATGCAGGCAGGTATGAAGCTAAACTGTTTGGCATTGGAAGAGAAGATTTGGCAAATTATTCATCGGCCCAACCCACAAACTCAGCTCTGCTGCTCATCTCTGAAGTGTATGTTCCTCATAAAATGTGGCTCAATTCAAAAGAGAAAGAAACAGACTTTCCAATGGTATAACAGTTGTTGCCAAGAATAAATAATAAAGAAGCAAGTAACCAAACACAATTGACCTTGGTTTTGCTAAGTTTATATGTTGATTGCTGAAGAAACTGCAGCATGTATACACATCAACTCTTAGTTAGCACCAAGCTGTCAGTAACTCCTCAGCAAATGCCAAAATTTGGCAACTTCTGGAAGACCACACTACTGTTTGTTTCTTTGACTTTTCGACCTAAGCAGCCAATTCCCTCAGTCATTCCTGTCAAAACTTCCATTCTTGGCCACAGCACTGGTGTGAAAAGACCAACAGGCCTCATTCACAAGTTCTAGTGGAAGGACGTGACCTCTCACCAGCAGCACTACTCATCCATGAAGAATGCCACTTATGTTTGCCAAACTAACAACCTCCCGAAGGTGCTTCCCCTGCACCGACTCTCACACCATAAGCTCATTACACCACCATGATATCAAGGGGAACAACCAAATAGACTGGATTTGTGATACCCACTGTGTGTTTCCCTTTTGCTGCTTTTAAAGCATTAAGGAGTGGGATTTGTAAACAAGCAGCAGGTTAAATGAGTCTTAACATCACTGACACCATATGACACACGTGGACGGTTGTGCAATCTAAATGTTATTCTTTGCCAGTCTGTTTTAGTAGGAATTTGTCTTTAACACATGCAAATGATTCCAGATGAGAGCATCTCATCCCAGATGAAATGCATCAAGCAAAATATTGACATAAGGACAATTATCTCTCAAATAATCAGAAATGCATATTTGAAGTGAAAACAATGTTGGTTGTTTAACTTGAGGTTCCACAGTTTAACTCATGTTTGCATTTCATTTGATGTAACAACTGATAAAACTCAAGAGGCGTCAAACCGCAAAGCTATGTCAGTAATTTATTTGTTGGCAAACAACTTTCACTGTTACAACAAATATTAGTTATGAGATCATTCAACTTGGAACCCATACAAAAAGAATAAATAATTAGCAATAATATTGTAATAATAATCATGATCATAATAATTTAAAAAAAGAACCATAAGCCAAACCCAGTGCCACTTTATTTACTCCTGCCGTTAGCCAGCGTTCTTTCCTCTAAACTTGTTTTGCTGTCTTTAAACCGATAAACAGATAAATAAATAATTTCTCTCTTGGGGACATGAACAGGGCTTGTGGGATACATGTGCAAGCTACACTTCATACACTTAGAAAATTTTCCTCCTAAATAAGTTAACATCAGCTTTCCACATCGGACAGTGCAGCTGTGTGCAGAGTTTTCACATCTTCAGTACACAGAAATGGTGTTTTCATGGCATTTCACAAGTGAAACCCGTTCTTTTTTCAATGGAACATTTTTAAGTTTAGAGAATATTTATTTTTCTCACTTTTTTTTAGAACAAGAAGAACTCGACTGGCACAGCAAGGTTATGTCAATTTGTAAAATATTTGGCAACAGAGAGGATATGCTTCGTAAACTATTGTTGTGCCTTGAGGAGGGAAATGCTTTATCAAGTACAAATGGGATGAAAGCCACTGCCAGCAAAGACCATATCAACCCTCCCCCTAACAACTTTATTTCCCTTTATTTTAATCTACACAGTGGTAAAGTATATAGAAACAATTGATTTGCAAAATGTAAGTGCCGGTGACATTGCTATAAAAGGACCAGGATGAAGTGTGCGAAGGCTATAAGCGCGTTACTGAAGGAGTGCGTTACTGTCTCTGTATGTAAGAAAGAGTGACATGAAAGATTGTTCCTTGCTTGTTCCGTGGTCTACACATGACCAAAGGTTTTCATGACGTTTCCGAACAGTTCCACAGACAAAAGGTTTGCAACTGAAAATTAGAAAATAAAGACTTGGTCATATGCAACATTTGAATCTGTATTCTGTACAATACATAGAAACAGTTTGTGATTTCTTCAGAATCCTTTGATAACTGAAATAAGTTTTACAGAAGAAAGAAGAAGAAACAGAACCTTGTTTTTTTAATTCAGTCTGCTGTAATATGGTCTTCCTTCTTTGTTTTCAGTGAAATACACAGTAGCCGCAGTCACTACAACTTGCAGGAATGTTACACCAGCCCAGACACGACTCCAGTTTAGCAGATACGAACAGGAAGAGAATTCAGAACATCAGTGTGATATGGTTACAGTTTGGTTGCCCAATAAAAAAGTTTTTTTGGGATGATCCATAGTGAGGGCATATATCATACATCCTCCACTTGATTGGCAGGTAGTGGGGGTGGGGCCTCGTTAAGGCCAGTTTATTTCGTGAACACCAGAGTTTGACATCCTGCTCTGCCATTTGGAGAGTTGGAGACAGTATCCCTGTGGGTGTTTTTTGAGAGTGAGACAAAGAGACAGACAAACGGACAAACAGGCAGCTCCAACCCCTGTTGTTGTGGAAGTGGAGGCTATATGCTATGATCTGCTAGAGGTCCATATTGAGGAACTTGTAGGGCTTCTGTCAATCCAAGAATCCAAACTGAAGTAACAGGTCGAGTAAAATTACAGAATCCCTCCCCCTTTCCTCTCTCCTCCAGGTTAAACACTCCATTTCTCTCAGAACAGCCCTGTCAGTCTGCACCACTTATGACAATACATTCAGCTCCTGCTTCCATCACCAGCCACATCTCAGCCATATTGTCATGAACCACGGTTAATGTCTAACAATATATCAATTCAGGTCTGGGCCAGCACAGTCTGTCAGTGTATCACAGAATGTTTTCATTGGAGAGTTTGAAGTGTGAGAGGTGGGCTGAGGGAGGGATAGAAGTCTCTGGACTGGCTCTATAGACTGGTAACCAGGTGAGCAGGGTCTATGGGCGGCTCCTCAGGTGATGAATCTGATTCTTCCTTACTTCCAGACACCATGTATCCATCGCTGCCACCTCGGCCCATGTGGTAGTAGCTCTGCAGCTCATGAAGGTGATTCCTGGAGCCCAGGTTTGGCATGCTCTTGTAATAGACGTCATCCAGCTCGGGAGCCGTGGCGCTCTTACAAGGCTGCAGCTCCCCCGAGCTGTCTTCCTCTCCGTCCGTTAAACCGTTCATCTGTCCGTCTGGGAGGTCCGTCAGCACGGGCATGCTGGTGTACAGCGAGTCTCTGTGGTTGGGCGACTGCGTGTGCTCATCAGTGTGCTCATTGGTCAGCAGGGGGAAGAAGCTCTCGCTGGTCTCCTGGGGGATGCGCCTTGGCCGTGCGAAGCTGTGGGGCGGTGGTGGAGGCGGGGGATGGCTATCTGGCGGGGGAGGCCGTGGGGGCAGCAGAGGAGCGTTTGACTCCTCTCGAATGATCTCCAAACCCAGATTCTCCTCATGTGGGAAGGCTGCAGGGTTGTCCATCACCATGGGACCGTTGTCCTCTTTACCGCTGCCCACACATCCACTCACTCCACTGCTGCTGCTGCTGCTGCTGCCTCCTGCCATGCTCCCTGAAACACCAGACAAGAAAACAGTTAAAGCATTTCTATTTTAACAAGACGCAATTATACTGAAAAAGTAAAGAGACATATAAACATCCATGGAATCTGTAGTGATGTAACACCTGATAAAAAGTTTCTCTAATCAATATATTCAAATGAAAGTGGAGATGAACTCTTAAAGCATCATCACTCGACTGTAAAGTGCTGTTCAGCTTTTACAGTAGGTTGAAGCATCTTTTTTATGGATTCTATTTTTTACAAAAAGCATCTTAATCCTTCAGTTTCAGCTAACTTCTCTGGCACATGTAGTGTTTGCAGGTATAAAACACTTTTTGCTACCTGACAATAACCAAGAGGCAGACAAACAAGTAGGTGGAAAAAATTACAAGACTTTGCAGCAATAAAAGTTTCCTCTTGGTATGAATTATTTCCAGCAAAAAAGAAAATGAGTACATGGTATTCATTTGACTGAAACACAACTCTGTGTGAGTGCTTTTGTTTCTGTCTGCAGGATTATCTAATTTCTAAAAAACTTTAAAAGGTGATGGTTTGTGAGTGTTTTGTTAAAGTTTGCTTCAGGTGCCCTCAAAGTGACCAGAGAGGGTACAATGTCTGCTCAAAATCTGCGTGAGTGATTATTAAGAATGCACGACATATTGGTATCAATATCGGCCGACGTTGGTCATTTTTTTAACACATTGGCATCAGCTGATCTTGAATGATCTTCTAAAACTCAAATAATACTGTTTTCTATGACTTAGTAAACACAAAAACTACCCAAGAAGAGTGGACTCTCTTCTTTCATGTCTCTCTTCCTATTTTTGGTCCAAAAAACAGACAAAACGCATTTTTTGATCGCGTTCATCTTGGACCATCCAACCTTTGATCCTCTCCATGGTCGTCTTTTCTCACGGTCGTGCTGCTCTTTCAATGAATTAACTCAACACATCATCTCAGATTGTTTTTGTTTTGTATTTTTTAAACTAGTATTGATATCAGTAAATATTGGCCATAACAGCAATATTAAAATCTGATACCAATATAAGCCAAAATTTTCATATTGGTGCATCCCTAATGAGATAAATAATACATTCAATAATAATAATAAATCTTATTCACTAAGCCCTTTTCATCCAAAAATCTCAAAGTGCTTTAGCTTCATGAAAACAGAGAATAGGAAATTGGAAAAAATAAAAAGGGGCAATAAGAAAGTTTAAAAAGAGCAAATTAAATACAATTAAAAACAGCTGAAAACAGACAATCTTAAGAGCATTAGAGGTGGCTAAAAGCTTTGCTAAAAAGAAAAGTCTCTAGCCCTTTTTTAAAACAGTCCGTGGATTGCGTTGCTCTTAGAGTGTCAGGGAGGTCATTCCACAGACGTGTGGCAGAGGGGTGTATGGAGGAGGTTTGAGTGTGTGGAGCAGAGGGAGTGTGTTGTGTTCTGTAGAAAGAGAGTCTGAGAGGTGCAGTGGTTATACATATATATTATTACGGTTATTATATGGTTATTATATATATATATATATATATATATATATTGTTCTGTCTTTTATCTGTTTGATGTAGTACTTGCACTTTGCCCAAGAAAAATGTCCCAACTGGAACATTTAAGTTTATCTATCTATCTATCTATCTATCTATCTATCTATCTATCTATCTATCTATCTATCTATCTATCTATCTATCTATCTATCTATCTATCTTAAATGTGTGCGTGTGAATGGTCATCTGTTTCTACATGTTATCCCTGTGATTCACTGCTTTGCGACCAATGAAAGCTGGGATAGGCTCAAGCCCCCCAAAAGGAAAAGTGGTAAAGACAATGGACAAATAAATAGTTACAGCAACTTCTGTTGAAGACAGGAGTGAAACACTCTCTCCTGGTTTGAAGTGTTGGGGGGATGATGAAAGTTAAGTAAAATCGTTTCAGAGTTTCAGCTCCATTTTAAAGAAAGTGGGATCAGAAATCCCCAAAGTTAGGCCTCATGTGCATGAACCTCATTAAGAAAATCAGAAAGTACATCCACATCTGAAACCTAGGATGATCTTAATGAAAGCAGTCACCTCCATTCGCCATGCTGCTGTTGACCAGCTTGTTCATCAGGTTGTGATTGCGCTCCGTGGTGGCTCTCTCATGGTTGTTGAGGTATGACGGGATGTAATTGGACGTCAGCTCTTTGAGGATCTTTTTCTCCAGGGTCGTCTCTTTGTGGTTGCTGTGGGTGCCGTAGCCACCGCTGCGGTCCAGAATTTGGACGCAGTCGCTCAAGTACTCGCTGCTGGCCATGCTGTAGTTGTTGGCATGGTTACCATTAAGAGGGAGGGTGTCCATGACACTGGAGTCTCTTGCGTTGTTCAGGATGCCCTCTGAGGAACAAATAATTAAAAGAATTATTGGGATTCTTACATAAACTAAGTGGAATTTTCAGAAGAGCGATTTTAATTATTGTTTGATATCAGAGCCTGCTCTGTGAGTTGAGGATTAAAAAGTAGCAATGATAAGTTTCGAGGAAAAAATGCTGCGAGCATCCATAATTCATTTAAGAGCAACCTCAGAAGTACTTTCTTCTCTCTAATACTTCTTTTTGTGCTGCTGTAGTGCTCACAGTAATAGAGCTACACTGCAGAATAAGATAGATGGGTTGAAGTGACACTCCAAGTTATTACATTTAAAGCAATTTTAGGCCTAAACCCTCTGAATCACAATTACAGCTCTAATGTCAATTTGCATTTGATCTAGCACATATTAATGAGATTCAATAGTAATGATTTTAAATTAAAGATATGTTGCCCTCAGGAAGGAGAGGCTCTTTAAATAGTGTTTGCAGGGAAATAAATCTTTAAAATGTGTGAAAAACTGAAAAGGAGGAGTATATTTCATGCACTGACTGATGTTTGGGTGGGGGGTGGGTGGCTCTCATGGCTGACAGCCAAACAAAACAACTGTTTGGATGGAGATTGGACTAAAAGTGTTAGGCAGAGTACTTTGGAGGCAAGAAAAGATGGGAGAAAGTCGATGTTATTGAAGTATTTGAGGATTAATTTAGCCCGTACTTGTGTCTCGGTAAGGTGCTAATGGACGGCATGAGGGAGAAGAGAGAAAAGGAGACAAAAGTGAGTTCATACATTCAGAGAAACATCTCTCAGCAGCTACACAAATCAACGTTTGCACAGTAATTGGAGGCCTGATGAAAAATGTTGAACAAAGAAACTTTGTCTGATTCTGAAAATCAAAGTCTGTTTTTTTTCAGGGCTTCATTGTAAACCAGCAGCTTTTGTCCGCGTTGAATTCATAAAACACAGAAAAAAACATGAAGACGCACCTCACAAATCACAGAAAAACGGCTTATATACAGTCAACGTGCAGTTACACAAACTACACACACACACACACACAGACACACACACACACACACACACACACACACACACACACACACACACACACACACACACACACACACACACACACACACACACACACACACACACACACACACACACACACACACACACACACAAGTCCCAACTGATGCAGACAAAATTTATTCAAAATGAGGCACACACTGAAAAACCACATTCACCACAAAACAGTCCAAACATTTCATGGCTCCCAAGTAGCTTATAAAAAATACAACAAATCATATAGCCTGCATCTATAGCATCCAATAAATAAGAATGCAAACTTGTTACGCTGTTTCGATAAATCATCAACAGAATTTCCTCTCTGCATTTATGTGCAGTGAGAACTGCCCAGTGGGTGTCCTTTGTGAAATATTATTGCAGTATGATTGATCGCCTTACTTGGGAGCCATAATAAGGTGCGATCAGATATGCAGCCAAAAGTGTAAGAAAGCAGCAAACATTTGAAAATGAAATAAGCATGCAGAATAAAAAGGATGCAGTGAAACTTGAAGTTAACTTTCCAAATGTTGGAATAAAATGTTTGAATGAGGAAAATCAGGCACACCTTGAGTGTTGTACATGCCCACGGCTGGGTTGTTATAGACTGCCGAATCCCCCAGGAGAGTGTTATAAGGATTGTTAGTACCATGGGGACGAAGGAGAGCATTAGTTATAAGATGATTAGCCATGGCTCCTGGTACAGGCAGATAGAGAAAGGGAGAGATAGAAAGAGAGGAAGAGCCAAGACGAGAGAGAAAGAGGGAGAGGGAAAGCAACAGCCAAGTCAAGAAAAAAAAAGAGAGAAGCATTCAAGAAAAAAAAAGAAGCAGAGATAGAGGTTGGAGGAGGAAGCGTGTAGATGTTGCAAAGTGGAAGTTAGCAAGAAGGAAAAAGAGGAGATTGGAAAGTGAGTGTGTGGAAGAAAGAGGGAGAGAGGAGGACAAGTAAATCAAACAAGCAAACATAGTTTGAGGTGAAAGCAGAAAAAAAAGCTTTACAGGTCATTCTGGCAGCCATTGCATACAAGCTGAGGAAGGGGGGAAAGTGACAGAGAGAGAAAGAGAAGAGCAGAGCCTGGAGAAGATAGTGCTGCAGTTCAATACGCTTGAGCAGAGTAGCATGACTTCAGGAGAGTTAATGGACAAAGAGGCCACAAAAAGTGCTCTCAGTGCGTCTTCCTCCTTGGTGGAAGACAGATCATGGACACATAAGACACTGAAGAGAGAAAGAGGAAGACTAATGACCATGACAGCGCCCACAGCTCACCCTCGTGTTCAGTTCTGGAACGAATCAAACACCCTCTCCATATCACTCCTTCTGAGCCTGTCTCTGGTTTAGCTTTATATTATGGGTTGTCATATCAAGATAAACAGGTTTGCCATGACTGGAGTTGCTTATTAGAATGCATATTATCTGTTGCCTCTAAGAGAGAAAAAGTTTATTCCTCATAGAATTGGTAAACATATAGCAAAATGTTTCTTTCCATCTGAAGTTGGTCATAAAAATTGAAAGATAACAACAGTAAATGGGGCCAGATGTGAGAGCAGCCTGAGGAGCTAGTGAGAAGACGAGAGCCAAATGAGGACAGAAATATCCGTATAAATATACCTGCTGGGCTAAAGCTCACCTCGTCTGATAATACAATGAATTTATTAAGTTTAGTGTTATGATATTTTAAATGCACTGTATGTTAAAAAGTTCAATCTAGCGTCAATTAGCCCTGTAAGGAGGCGGAAAGTGTGATATCATGGAGGCTCTAATGAGCAAAGACTCAAAAGAACTGTTTTAACTGTAAGATATAAAAAAAACATTAGATTATTTCACTTGAGAGAAAAAAAAGGAAAAATATTTTTAAAATGACAAAAATTCATTCTCAAATCAATATTTAATGGATCAACATCTTGTGCCTTAGCTGGTTGCTGCGTAATGAGCAGGAAAATGTTTAGATACAGTCAGAATTCTGTCATTTTGGGGGCGGGGCATCCTCGTGGGCAATACTGCAAACTGCAGACTGCGAAATAGGATCAGATAAAAGTCATTGTATTCAGAAAGACTGGTGAAAATGGTCTCACAAATAACACTTAGTGCCTGGTTAAATCACCTCTGAAGTGACAATAGCTGCGTTTCCGTCACACTTTTTAATAAAACAAAATAAAAGCGATATTTCCGAAGTTTGGATTAAGAACAATTTCGCCTTGCCAGTGTTTCCATTACGACCAGAATTGCGCACAACTTGAGTAAAGTAAAACATAATGTCCGTCCGGACGCTGCACTCATGATGATGCTGATTCTTGAACATTAGGCTTTTTATTCATTGCTCACGCTGCCGTGATCACACTAACTCACAACAGGCACGAACAAATAACTGAATGAAAATCATCATCTCCAGCTCACATACTCTCACTCGAGCACACAGACCTCCGCCCCTCCCTCCTGCTGCTCTCTGACCCGCTCACAGCCGTCCATGCAAGAGTCTGTTTGTGTGGCAGTGGACACATACGAGGAGGTGAGGGAGGTGCGTTGTTATGACAACGTGACATTTTTGCGAAAACGGTGTTTCAATTGCACTTTTGCGAGAGACTTCAATATCGAAACTTCTGAAAAACCACCTCATAAGCGCGTGAAAACTTTTTATTGAAATTTGAGAGTTTTTCGAAAATGTGGCGTTTCCATTACCATTTTTTAAATTGCGATTTTTACGTTTATCATTATGTCATTAACACCAGTTGTTACCATGCTTTCTCACTGATCTTCTGACTATGTACGATGCCTGATTCTGATTGTTTGGTTGTTCACTGACATTATGTGAAAGAGGTGAAGTAAAACTGTATTTTTCTGTATTGTTCAGCAGCAGCAGAGTAAACTTTTTTGGGATGCCAACTTTATCTGCTGTGACAAGGTGGTTATACCTGTTCTAACTCTGTATATCTGAGAGGATAAGGAGGAGTAATGGCCTATAAGTTAAAGAGTGTGCTTTTAAAGAATGACGCCTTTGGATGGCAGACAACAAAATTGATTTGCACTCTAATAAGCAACTGGTTATCTTTTAAACATTTGAACCATTACATGAAGTTTCTCTGACTCTTAAGTTTTGAGTTTTGGCTCAAAAAAGTACCATACCAACTTATTTTAGAACACCATAATCCAGTGTTTGAGGAAACCATAGGTCAGTCTATTCTTGTAATGCCTTATTAAAACCTCCCTCTCAGAAACATGAGGTTGGCACGCAGCCTGAACTTGGCAGACTCAACTTAGTTCCAGGTAGAAGAAGTTAGAAAAAACACAGTGGAAGCTCACTGAGTGGCTGCCTTGGCAGCAGGGTTAGTTTTCTACTAAAAATGTAGAATGTTCTAAGAATTTTATCCTAAATATCTATATTTGTCTTCTTGGAGGGGATGTAAGAGTACGAAGGAAATCACTCATACTATGATGTCCGTAACACTAAAATAAGACTTGAAAAATATAACACATTTGAGACTTGAGAGTGTAAAATTTGACTTCAAAGTGAAAAGTTAAATTAATTCCTTCTACATTTTACTTTCCCTTAGTGTTTCAAGGGTTCAAACTCTCCTCAAAATATTCCATTTATTCCACCCCCGTTCGTATTGACAAAGACACAGTATGCAGTCATTTCAAATCTAGTGGCTAAGTAGCTCTTTGCACCACGGTTTACAGCGTAGAAGCAAAGAGGAGGAGAAGAAGGTGGTGGGGGGTGTCTTAAGGCCTGCCTCGCTAAGTGTGTGATAATTCAGACGCTGACACACACCGTGTCTGCTTTAGCATCAATCTGTCATGCTAACAGCTTATTAGTGGCCTGGAGGAAGTAAGGGCCACGCCTCGACTTGGAGACTAACAAACGGCGGTGTATGCAGGTGTGCGTTCTACCGTGTCTGTGTATCAGAAAGTCCAGCCATTTGGGTGTCTATGTCCTCATTACCCTAGCCCTGAGACGACCATACTCATGAATCCACTCTAACAGTGGCTCACTCCTGGGAGGACAGCAGAAGACAGAGCAGACTGCAGCAGAAACACATTCACCTGCTGCTAGCTTTGGTTACAGCTCCATCACAATACCAGACAAGCTAGGCTGCATACAAAGATTCTTGTGTAGTAAAATGTCTAACTTTTACTCTACTTTAGTACTTTTTAAAAGCAGTAACTCCCTCTTAACAGGAACACCTCCAGATTTTGTCTAATAAAACGTTAATCTGAGGCAGCTATGCATAATTTAAAGTACAATTAAAGGGACCATTGGCTTTAGTGCAAGACTTGCATGCATACTTTAACTTAAATGCTAAAAAAGATGACTATCCTTTGAGAAAGGGTACAGAAGCCCTCTTTAGCACTTTGTAGATTTTTAATAGAGGCAAAAACTGGTTCATGTTTCAGTTTAGACAAGAGTCTGCTCCTAACTCTCCTCTTGTAATGTCGTCTTTTTGAAGCAATAAAAAGAAAAAATGCTATTAACACTCTTTTCTGCTAATCTCCCTCCTTTCAAAAACACAGTACCATTATCCAAAGTTTAGACTCCTACCACTTCACTAAATGACAGTGTGTGCTGTCTGAGCCCCCTGCTATTAGTAAAGTTGATATGGTGACAGTGATGAGGATGCAAATGGTAGGTATCCCGTGGTTACCTCTGTTGAGCGTGGCAGAGCTGTTGATGTCTCCTGTGATGAAGGAAGACTCCTGTTTCCTCACAGTGTCGTTCCACATCCGCCTGATACGACTCTGTACACAGGAGGAAAGAAAGCAAGAGAGGAGGGAAGGGAAGGGAGGGGAGGACACAGAGGAGAAGCAAAAACGTGGGGGAGGAGGGGGTAAAAGGGAGGTGAAGGGACAAGTCAAGGGAGGAAAAGAGGTGACGACAAAAAAAGGGTAAGAAATAAGGTAAAATAAATGTGATATAAACGGGGCGTGATGTGCAGAGGAAGGGGAAATTAGTGCGGGAGAGGTTGTAAAATAAAAAGCAAAGCAACGACCAGCAGGAGAAGAAATAGGTTGGGAAAAGTAACCACCTGTCAATGTCATTTACACCCAATCCACCTGTGTGCCAGCATCAATGTATAAAGATGTGCGCCAGGGTTTGGGTTATCTCACTTTCAGGTTTGTTTTTTAAGTCGAAGTAACGAAAGTGTTGACAGATAACCCAAAACCCTCACAACGTGCTCCACTCTCACCTGAGAATCTGCTGTGCTGTAGCGTCCAGGTGTGCAGGCAGGTAAGCTCACCTGTGAGCCTGTGGAGTAGCGGCCTGGGGTCCGCGAGGTGGTGGTCTTGCTTGAGGAGGAGAGAGACGTCTCCACGCTCTTGCCGCTGCAGCAGTGAGTACGCAGACATTTGCCGTACTCTTTACGTACCTGGACAGCAAGAGGTGAATTTTTAAAAACAGCAAAGTTTAATTCTATCATCACAAAGTAACTTACAGCTTTGCCTGTTTTAAAGAGTTGATCCCTTTCCCAACATAAGCCTGGATCATAGATTAATACAGATTCCTTTGATGATAATGGAAAGCAGTGAAAGGGATGTTTGAAGGAGAAGTGATTGATGACAGACTTCACATTTGCAGAAATATCTTGAGGATGACGCAGCCTAAGAGAAACAGACTGAAATGGTTCAGGTTGAAATATTGCCCTATGTAACTCCTCTTTTGCGTATACTTCCCTGTGCTAACACTGTCTCCATAAATATGTAGATGTTAAAGGATTAACTCCATAAAAATTCCCCGTATCACCACTCGCCCTAAATGTTATCACTACTACACATCCATCTGAAATGGACATATTCCTTTGAGGGATATATGATGCACTTGTACACACAGAACATCTGCATTTAGATCCCAATCAAGTTAGAACAAATAGCGCAGTAATTGCTTTTTAACAAGCTTGTTGGACTGGCAGACGTGTTTTGCCACATGCTCTGTTTGAACAGCTGTGTGCAGAGTTGCTCCATGCATCTTGGGAGAAACTGGGTTGGGCTTGAGCCAAAGAAAACCTCAGCACTGTTCTGAGGACATCTCTCAGGATACCTGATCCCTTGGCCTCACACATACCTAAGTACAAATACACACACCAACACACACAGCACTGCACTTGTTTACAGGTCATACACTTAAAACTAAAAACTCTCTGTGGGACCGCTGCCAGACAAGAGTATTAAGCGTTTGATGAATTTTCTTTCCATATCCAACCCTTCTTCTGCACTTCCAGGCACTGACAGTGAGTGTGTGGGAGAGCCTGAAAAAATATTCAAGGATGTGTAGGCTCTTCCTGGAAGACACTCATAATTCAAATATAGGAAGTGATCCATGTTGTATGTTCCTAGAAATGTCCCAGAGCATTGTCCAAGGGGAGCAGTGTGTTAGCTAAGGTGAGACTGATGCAAGGGGATCATGTCTGAATCTCTTTTTTTTCCATTGTGTGTCTTTCTCTTTAATTGTATCTTTGTTATGCATACAAAAAAAGAATTTATTTCTATATAAATTCGCATATCAATGTTAACATATCTAAATTGAGTGTGTTTCAGTTGTAACCAGAGGATTCAGATGGTGCCTCTGTTTTGAAAAATCTGGAGTTTGTTTCTCCGTCTCTGTGTAGTTACTGATGTTGTATTTTTGCACTTCTTTTTACACTTTATGTGTATTCATGTTTTCAGTTTGACAAGTATAAGATCGCACATGAAGTCAAAAAGGAAATGTGTAATGCATGGTCTTCAAAATGGGATTTTAAAAAAAGCATAAATAATATTCATGAATCGTTAAATGGTTTTTAAAAACTGAGCTATGAAATTGGTTAAATTCATCCTATGTTAAAAGAAGTTGTTAAACTTTAAAAAATGTTGTTTAACTCGGACTGATTCTTTTTATCTTGTGTATGTTTCCTCTTTGCACTACATTCAGGAAACACTCCATAAACTTTCACTGCTATGTAGATGACACTCAGCTTTACTTGTCAATGAAATCTAAGGAAACCAACGGCCTATCTAAACTTGAAGCATGCCTCAAAGACGTAAGGTCCTGAATGAGCAGAAACGTTTTACTGCTGAACTCAGAGAAGACTGAAGTCATTGTTCTTGGACCTTAACATCTCCGAGAAACAACATCGCTGCCTCGGACGACATCACCTTGGCTTCCAGCACCACTGTCAGGAACCTGGGAGTTCTTTTCGATCTGGACCTTTCCTTTGATGCTCACATCCAACAGGACGGCATTTTTTCATCTTCGTAATATCAAGAGAATTAGACACATCTCGTCTCAGAGCGATGCTGACAAACTAACATTAGACCTGTTAATGTTTTTGGAAAGTGTCTTGAGATAATGTTTGTTACGATTTGGCACTATACAAATAAAGACTGATTGATTGAATTAATTAACCTGTAAACTGATGATAATGCACAATGATTAATTCAGCAGGGTCGATCTTATGATCTGGGATCGATTGCTCTTGGCTCTGCACATCCTGAGGGCTGATTTGCACTGTTTTCTCTCATTACAGTAAAAGTTTACATTAAAGGAAACACCATAAATCACTCTCCTGATCATTTAAAGGTGTGATTACCAGCTTTGGAAAAATCAACACAAGAAGGTGATGACAATAAAGCAAACAAATCTCAACAAGCAGGACTGACTGGAAGATTTCAGCAAGTTGTTTCAGGTTTTAGGACTCCACCTAATGATGAAAACTTCCCTCCCTGTCATGGGTTGAACAGAAACACTGTTAGACTGGCAGCTCAGTTTGTTACCTGCTGCCACGAGGCGAGACTTACAGTGAATCAGAGAGACAGGAAGGTAGCGAGAAAGAAAAAGTGAGAGGAATGAGCAGCCAGTGGGGGTTACTGACTGACCAATCAAAGCCGTGACAGCTCGGCAGATATTCCTGGTGTCCCTGCTGATCAGTGCTAGCCTTGGTGTGTATGTGTGTGTGTGCGTGTATATGTGTGTTTGTTATTGTTGTCCACCTGTCACATGTCTTGTCTCTTTATGTTCAGCTTTGTCTCAGTTTGTCTTCCTCACCTTCTTCTGCAGTATGCAGTGAAAGATGAAGATGAACATGCCCTGCAGAGAGTTGAAGATGGTGAAGAGGTAGGCCATGATGACGGTGCTTTCGTTGATGTACATCAGCCCGAACGCCCAAGTCAGACCAAGAAGACACAGCAGGGCTATGGCACCGATCACCCAAGACCTATGGATGAAGAATTCTGTAAGTGTGAGTCCAACGAGCAGTATCAACATTCAGAACACAAGAAGAAAGTACAAAAAAGTATATTATGAATTCTACATCTAGAAGGATAAGGTTTCCCTGTTAATGAAAAGCCAAGTTTGCTGCATATGGGAGCACTAGGCGGGAGAAAGGGGTTAGAGAGGGTTCATTTCAAGTCCCAAAGCTGTGGGAGTGAGATGGAGAAAACAGTGGGAGGTTTTGCCTCAAAGAATTATACTCTTACAGAAAATGGGAGAGGAAAGATTGAAAAGTAGATTGCTCATTTAGATGAAATCTCAAACAGGGAAGGAGGAGGTCATAAGTTAGCTGACGTCAGCGAAAGAAAGTTAAGCACACAGGACTTTTTCTAAGTTACATCCAAACTCTATCACTGCCTCTGCCATGAGAATGAGGCAGAGGTCGGAAGATGTTTTTAGGGACAAAAGTAGACACTGAAGTGTCAGTGTGCCTATACCTGCTAAATGGAATTAAGTCAAAGTTTTAAAGGCTCTGGACCTCTATTTTGAATAAATTCAGTGCAGGAATGAGTCACAAAGGCCAAATGTCGGAGAAATTTGATGGTGTCGAGGCATGTGTATGCATTGTAAGATGTCCCCTGTGTGTGAGTGTGTGTGTGCAGCCATGTGAGTGGCTCCACTGGGCAGTAAGTAGAGGGACATTAGAGCCATTATAAATGACATTTCCCACAAAAGGTCACAGTTTCAGGTCTGACACAGCCGTGAAGATGCCTGTTAATTTGATTGGCTGACCGAGCAGTGATCACCTTTCTTACAAGGGATGGAGACGAAAAATAATTCCAAGAGAGTTAGGAAAGGAAGGAGGAGGGGATGAAGAGATGAAGAGAGCAAAGGGGGGCGATATTAGGAGAGTCAGGAGGAAGGCAGAAGCAGAGAGAGGGGAAGAGTAAGTGAGTGAGACTGGGGTGATTGATTCGATGTTGCCCTCTGTGGCACCATTCAGGCGAGACAGAACCTCCAATAAAGCTCGTCTGACGACCCTCTTCAATAAAAGGGTACACTCATCCCTCTCCTTTCCATCCCTTCGTTTCACCCCCTCCTCCAGTGCTCCCTTGAGTCATGGCTTTTTCTCTCAGCTCTGTTTGCCCTCATTCACATCACACCGTTGGAATATTTCAATAGCACATAAAGTCTATAGGTCACAGGAGCTCACAAATCACACGTCAACAAGTAATTCAGCTCTAACAAGGAGGGTTAATGGTTAATTCAGGGGTATGCACGGAGTCTAGGTAGGTTTCTACAGACAAATCAGACGACAAGCGAACCAATCAAAATGTCTCCAGGATGAGGAAAAGCTTCATGATTGGAGAGTGGCCTTACCAGAGCCAATCCACAACACAGACAACGTATGATGGCAGGGACTTAAAGAGACAAAAGAAACAAAGGGAGGAAAAATAAGAAGAAAAGGGCATGATGATGATTAACAAGTAAATGAACCACTATGAGACATGACTAATGAAGTGAAATAGATTAAAATCTATTCAGCCCAGAGTGCTCAAATTGAAGTAGGAAAGCCATTAAAATGAAGGAAAAAAAAGTTCTTTAAGCATCAAATTTCAAATCAGTCTTCAATTTTCATCTTTCATTGAAGTTTTTGATCACTTTTTCCTGAGCTGCTCTAAAGCAAAGATCATCTGGTTTCATCTTTATTTCCTCAACTTTCTCCTCTTGATGTCTCAGTCAAAACCAGCGCCATGAAAGAAACATCATGGCGATATTTAAATGATAAAACAGAGTGAGACACTTTTTTCTCCTTTCCTCTGTAAGGCACCGAGCTCTGAGTCATGACATATTGTTTGAATTAAACTAAGCCTTTTGTCTTGAGCTGCAGATGACAAACAGCACAGTCCTGATTAGCTAGCTTAGCAGACAGAGCTTCAGTGGAGAGTGGAAATGAAGTCATATTTTAGTGACACTCGCCAAGGGTGATATGAGTAATAATGGATAGACTGGGAGTAATAATGTGATGGATTTAATGGGGGGCATCTTGAAATGGTGTAAGACAGAGTAGGAATGTGTTTGATGTGACAAGCTAACACAAAGAAAGCTAATGAAAAAGGTTTTACATTGGGACAAATATCACTTTATTGAAGAAAGTCAGAAACTGGATAACAACTGGCTAAATAACTTTTTTGTGTTATTTTTCTTTTTGAATTTTGTGCATTTCTATGAGTGTTATTAAACAGGCACTGGAACTGGTGGAAGTATCATTTTAAGCTTCAGACAATTTCACTGAGACATGGTCTGGATACTTGTTTATCTTATGTATGACTTTTAAATGGGTTGAGGTACTCCAGTGTTTCCTGTGTTAGCACTTTGGGTTTTTGAGGGGTTTCAGTGAGGAAGTTTTATGTTTGTTTCAGAGTTACAGTTTGTAACTGTAACAGTGGTGTTTAGAGGAGCCTCTCTAATTACTCACAGCTGTCCATCATCAGTGGCAATCAGCGGCTGCTCTTATTCTCCGGCTCTGTCTCCTGATAGCTGCCAGTTCCAGCCAGCCACTAGTGGTACCAAGGCTCTCATGCTGGTAAGCTGCTCAAAGATTTTCTAAGTGTCTCAGTAGAGTTTGCTAATTCTGTTTCCTTTGCCTTCCAGTGTCCTCCAGACTTCTCTCTCTGCACTTCACCAACTCACCACTGTTCAGAAAGATCCTGTCTTCAGATCCCTGCTCCATCACTCCTTTGTTTTTGTTTCATTTTAAATAAATGGTCTTTTCCACTACTACTTGTCTTTATTTCACTTTTAAATCCAACTGAGTAATTATCACAGATTGCTCAAGAAATGTCTGTCTACTTGTAGATCACCTTTATGTTCTGGCGTAATGCTGGCTTATATAAATGCTGGCTTATATTAATATAATATTCTATTAAAACCTAAATGTTGCACTTTTTTATTTGACAAATTTTAGCTTTGTAGTTAAGTTGATTTCTTTTTTAAAGTCTCTTTTTTAGTTCAATCCTATTTACTTTATTTTTACCTTATTTATATTCTAATTTTTTATTCATTTCAAATTAATCTCAGTTCATGTTGTTTAGTTCTTGTGTTGCATTATTATTATTATTATTATTATTAATGGAGTTAGCTTAAGTTCATGCAAGACACAGAAGTCATACGCCCAGCTGTGATCACAATCACAGCGTGTGTCTAACGACAAGGCGGCATATTTAAAACATGTCTTCACTCTGTCTTATCCCTGCTGCCTCTTTGCTATAATTCCTCCTCCACCCCAGCTTCCTCCTATTAAGGCTCTGAATGTATCCTATTGATCTGTATGCATCATTTTAATCTGTATATACGTATGGGGGTTTTGCTATGCACTCCCTGGAAAGCTTTAGCAGGCTGCTCATCTAACCCAGGGAGTACTCTGAAAAGCAGAGCTGTAGAGCCAATTCTAACTGTATCCATTTGGCAATAAATGGTTCAATGCATGACAAGAGTGTTCCTGACTGAATTATTATTATATTGATCTGACACTAATCCATGTTTATTATGCGCTATCATTACAAACCCCCAAAAAACACTGACAACTGCATGTAATCCACGGTCCATCAGTACACCCAGACAGGCAACACTTGAGCATACATGATGAACAATACCATAACATGAATGATTTAAGAAATGCCCAGGATTTAAGTAAAAGCGTCTGGTTTTTAGGAGGTGCCTGATTTCATTATTTATTACATTGCTGTGAGTAAGGACAGGCAAAAGAGATGACTGCAGCCGCAAGAAAACAAAGCCAGAAGAGAAAATGAGATCAAGCATTCCCACCTATGTAAAATCAATTCAAGGTCGAGCTGTTTATCAGACTCTTACAGAATGGCATCAGCATACTTTAAAAATATTGTAATGTTTGTTCATCAGAGCAACTCCAATCAGTTGTTTGAGAGTCAATGTATTCCTGGAGTATATGAGATGTAAACAGCTAAAGGAGGGAACAGCTCTGGCAATAGACCCCAGCATCATTAGAGAAACTCCCTGACAGTGTTTAAATGAAGGTAAATACAACGATAGATTCCTCCAAGAACTTAATTATAATGACCATGCACTCATGTTTGCCAACTCAAAGCTGTATCCAAAAATCCTGAGATAAATTATTTACAAGTTCAAGTCTGCCGATATTTATTTGTCTAAACAAGCTACTTTAAGAGTTTCACAGTCAAGCACGGGAAATGGTGCTAGTGATGTCAACACCAGCCATCAATAGTAGTCATTTGAATATGTGCCACTGTGTAAGTAGTTTATCTGTTAGTAGGCAGTTTGATTTTTAACAAGTTCAAAAAAAAGAAACAGAAAAATATAATTACATGTTCACACAAAGTGCACAGTATTAGGACTCCTGGCGCCACAGTGTTAAACCTACACGAGGAATCATGTCCATTAGCTCATTAGGAAGATGTTTCTGAGGTCATAAATTAAGTGAGAAGCCCATTCATTTTCCCATCTTGTTTATTTTTTTGCAACCAGTGGAATCCCCTTCCTGCTGCTCTAAAAGCATTGGCTCTACTATTAAAACAAGAGGCTTCATCCACTTCTTACATACACTCCATGCTCTCATCTTAATGCTAAGCTAAACTGACAGGCTGCTGGCTTCAGCTGCCATATTGACTGGATGGACATGAGAGTGCTATCAATCTTCTGATTCAACTCTCTGCAGGAAGGTAATAAATGTATTTCCCAATAGGCTGAATCATTCCTTTAACTTAATCCAAGTCCACAAGCATGCAGAGTCACACCCATTTTCCAACCCAGTGCTGGTGTGACAGCACGCATGCACTTACTTGATGTTGTCCAGACATCCAGAGTCTGGTTTTAGGATGGCTGTGTGATGAAACATCTTATACAGAGCGATACCCAGGAAGATAACATTGAGCTGAAAGACACAGGAAAACGGGCGTGTACAAGTTAATATTCTGCAACAACAAGCCTAATTAAAGACACAATGTCACCACAACAACTCACTCATAAACAGTGCATATCATTTCATTCTCTTTTCCTGCTGTAATTGGCTTGGGGGACACAGTATCAGCCCACAATCAGCATCTCTTTATGTGCTCAAAAAAAAAGCAGCTTGAGCATGAGGGAAAACACAGCAGTCATTATATCCATTGAGGATCATTGTTACAAAAGAAATCCAATTCTCACTGATGCTGTCTTTCCCATCGGCCTGCTAATGCATAGACAGGGTGGTGTTATAATGACTGTCTGGGCTGGTGTGCTGGATCTCTGAGTCTGTATATGTTACCAGTGGGCAAAGAGTCATAACAGAGAGCAGTCCCACCTGCACTGCTGCCACTTACAGCCTCGGTTAGATCACTGATAGCCTGCCTGACATTCCCTAAATGAGTACAGAGCTTCAGTGTGCGCTGACATTCACCTAATTGGGAACATCTCTTTTCCCCAAACCCTGCCTTTTTTATATATTTCTCCTTTTTCTGTGCCAGTGTCTGCCTAGTCGTCTAGCTCTATTTGTGTCTCTGTTTACTTGTTCAAGGTATGCTGACTGAGACTGCTCTTCAAAACAGTGCACTGACTGATGAAGCATCAGTCATTGACATTGGCTGAGTTCATTGACAGTGTTTGCCTTTCTTTGCACTTTAATTAGTTTGAGGTAATAAGGCCAGGGGGAAATACTCTGTCTGGATTATCAAAAAGGTTGCTGACATCAACTTCTCTTAGTTGAGTTATTATAATCTGCCCCTTTTTTAACTATGCCATACTGAAATCCTTCTTCGCTGCAAGGAAATTGGGGAAAACTTTAAGAAGATCAGCAAATAATGTAATGTAGGGAGTTCCAAAACTGATAACAATAATTTCAGCTGATATTGATACTGATAAACTCCAATACTAGTATTTATTCAATCTTTATTCCTAAAAGGGGCTGTAAGAACTTTTCACTCAGCATTAATTACAGTCACATCTTTGGCCAAAGTTGGTACTCTTTTTCCAGGACAAAGACTCTGTTTCCCATGATCACCTACTGTTGTAAGAATATGGCTCTTGTCAAAGTGTGCATTTGAAGCAAATGAATGGAGATCTGTCTTCTGTTTAACACTATTTTGTTTGTTCATAACGCCTTGTGTACAGGATACAAAGCAACATGTTGTTGCGTGTTTATTTAAAGTAACAAAGTGTTATTGTTTGAAAGGAGACAAGAAGCAAATATTGTAAAATCAGCTTTTACTGTAGTTTAGTGCCCAGTTCACCAAAACAAGTCCCTGCTGTAATGCAACAATGCTGCATCTGCACCAACATGTAGCAGATAGTCTACTCTGACACTTTTTCATGTGTGTATGTATGTGTGTATGTGTGTGAGTGTTTATTAGGGATGGAACGGTTCACAAAATCCACGGCTTGATTCTTAACACAGCTTTGGTTCGGTTCGGTGTGCATGTTGTTGTTTTTAACACCCCAGATTACCATATACCCTAATAATCCACCATTAACAGATTATTTTCAATCAGTTATATTTTTAATAGTCATGACAAAAAAAGAAAGAATGAGGCTGTTTTCCATTTGAAACGTCATAAAAGCTGAGTGAAATATTGCTACTTTCAACATGTCAACTCCTCAGTAAGGAAAGTCACTATTGGCTGTCTCAGAAGTCACTAAAAGTCACTAAATGACTCTGCTGTCTAATTTGAATAATAATCCAATTGCATGTTACTGTCATGGGCTCTGTAGGAGAGAGAAATAACGTGGGAGAGACAGAAAAGCAAAAACATCATAAATATGTTTAGAACGACAAATTAACTTCTTTCTGTCATTCTATGTTTTTTTATGTCAAAATATCAGCCCCCCTCTTTTATCTGGGCTGGGGACCGGTAGAAGTGACCATAATGAGACATGCACTTGCGTGATTTCATCTGCTGCGAGCGAGGAGGACTGTCTCTGTGTTTTGGACAGAGGAGGGGCTCACAATAGCACAAAAAAGTCATAGGAATTGTAGTCTTTAAAAACTCACCAGAGGGGTCTGAAAAGTCATTAAATATAGTGACAAAGCCTCTAAGTTGGCAACACTCAGTCACGGTTTTATCCTCCACTTTTTTACCACTGCCATCAGAGCTCACACTGAATCAACAGTGCCCTGTGACAACAGAACGACTCAACGCCACAGGTACACCCTCCAACTCTGTCTTCTATGCTTGTCATGTACACAACACACACACTTCCCTGCTACTGTTCTGCTGTACTCCTCGCCTTGCGCATGGGTATGATCAGAGCTACATATTCACTTCAGACTGAGCTGTAAAATAAAGAAAAAAGAAAAACACAAACCAAACAAACCGAGTGAGGAAAACCAAACGGTACCGATTTTTTCCTTAAACCGTTCCATCCCTATTGTTCATGTATCTTACCATAATGATGAGTGTAGCAGGGCCTATAAAGCTCCAGATGAAGTAGGTATCCAGTCGCAGCCAGCATCTACAGAAACAGAGATGGGAGGGAGACAGAGGATAAGTGAGTGAGAGAAAGACATCATGCATGACAAACAAGGGGGGGTGCACAGGGATTAAAAACATGCTCCACTCTTAGATGGATGTGGGGTGGCAAGGATTTACCATCAGAGAACAGGACATGCATCACAGTGACACACACCTATAAACATACGCACAGCGCACAAAGAGGCATGGTGGGGGTAGAGAGCAGTACATTACATGACATACAGTATATCAAATGCATAGAGGGATAAAGGGAGGACAAAAAGGGAAGGAAGGGGGGATTAAGAAAGTGAAAGAGATGAAGAACAGTAAAAAGGTGTTGCAGGATGAAGGAAATAGACTTTGCACACACCTCAAACATACATCACACAGTTGTGGGAGACAGCCAGGGATGAGCACCCGTGATAAATAAACCTTTACTTCCCCCTTAGGGCCCAGATATATGACATGGCCACATCCTGTGCTAGCACAAAATATGACATGCCTGAGTTCATTTGAATACTGAGTTATGGATGCAGCCCTCATACAAGGCTATTTATGGAGTCTGGGAACGGCTGTGCAGAGGTTAGAGGGGAGTAGAGGGGCACACACACACACACCAACCTACACACTCAGAGTTTTAAGGCATGCATGACCACACATACCCTGCCGCACACACAGGTTCATTTCTAACCACAACCTTAGCGTTGGTAGTAAAAGATATACTGCTGTATGCTAAATTATATCACCAGAAACATCTTCACTTATCATCCTGCTGTAAGCCAAGGAGAGAAGAAGAAGAAAAAAATGTCCCAGAGTGCCCTCCACTGAGGTCAGACCCGACGGGTTGCAGGAAAAAAAGAGGTGCCTGAGAAAAACCACTGGAGCAAAATGGCCGACTGATTCATGACCAGCTGCTTTTGAATTATTAATCTTTCAATTTCCACCACATTAGAGAGTCCTCCATTATGGGTCCCTGCTTGTGTCACTGTATCCTCCATTAGGGCTCCTTTGCTAAGTCATTGCAACCTTCATTATGGGGGGTGAATGAGACTCAGTGCCACTGGCTAGTGTGAGAGAGAATGGGCTGCGCTTTGTGACAAGGTGACACAGCAGGGATGGCAGATGATATTTTCAGAGGTTTTGTCTCAATGTGTGATGTCAAACATGATAAGTGGTGGCATTTCAAGGCTGGATTGATGAATGAGTCATACGATTTATTTTGCGCTCTTAAGGAAGAAACTTTGCTTTAAAAATACTTCTCTCACTCGACTTCTTTTGAGGTGCATGACGAAGGAGAAGGCAGTTCAAAGTAAAAAAAAAAATTGACTTTATGAGTGAAATATTACCTATTACCTCCACTGTTAGGGTTTCATCTCTTTCTGGCCTTTTTAGTGCTACAACAGTTGATACCATGTATTATTTCCTATGCAGAGTCACATGACCAGCTGCACGGAACTCCTAATCAGTGTGTGACATCATCACAGAACTGCTGCAGCAGGGGAAGGATTAAAATTCACAAAAGTTTAGAAACAACTGGTTATACAGGCCAGAATATTGATCTAATCTGTGTAAAAATATAATATTCTTGTAGGGACTTTTGTCAGGAATCCATTCATGTCATTTTTAAAGCTGTATGAGTTTTACTTTTTTGTCTAGAGGCCGAAATGCAGAACCCCTTCGCAAGGTGGAGGCTCCAAGCCAAGTGATTCTAATGGAGGGACCTGAGAGGGCTTCTTTGGGGAACACCGACTTTGGTGGCGCGCCATTCGAAAACCGGGTCCTAAGTAACAACTTTCATAGAAGCTTTTGTAAAGCAGGGACTAGTCTGTCATGTGAGCGATTCTGGAGCCAATACCACAAAAATGCAGCGAAACTTATTTTGAAAGGCAAATTGCTGGCTTCCTGTGTGAGATAGGGCCATGGTGCCAGAACTTTTTTTGTGCTTCTCAATGAGATGAACATTTTGACATTGGTTTCATCTCTCTAGGGCATTCCTACCGCCCGTTAGAGCCATCTTAGTGTGATTTTGAGTTCCTGGGTGGCACTATTATGGGATGTTGGAGGGTTATGGTTGGTATCATACTGAAATTTTCGGCGCTCATAATGTCTGTGCCAATTTTTGGTGAGTTATTGAGCATGTTCAGGGGAGCTAATAAGCGATTTCCTGGAGGCGGGGATAATAAGAAAGAAATAGACAAAAAACAATAGTTTTTCTCGCTCTTGCTAGAAGGTGCCCTCATTCTTTGGGCAAGGACCCTAGAAAAGCACTTCACTTCATATGTCTGTTTGACAAAAAGCTTTCATCCAAGGAGAAGATAGCTAAGAAAACTAACACTATGATGTCACCTGATTATTCATCCAGAGCTTGGCATTCACAATCTCATGTTTTAATGATCATCCCACAATAAAATATTGATTTCAATAGCATAAGGATTGGTTTGGGCTGATGCTACAACACCGCTAAATTCAACCTTTTCCCCAGTTTGTGGAACACTGTGAGGTCTTAGCTACAAAGAGCCCCTTGAGCAGAGGAAAACATGAATGTTTGAGCCTGTGAATCATTTAACAATCCTATAGTGTCCTGTCATTTTCCATTCTCTATATGTAGAGGCTCATTTATAAGCAATAAGAGGCAGACTTTTTACCTACAAGGTTTTCAAGGAAACACAAAGACCTTTTAAGCCATTATGATTTCATACAGTCACAAAGTAGAGGAGAGGTCACTGACATGTATAGCAGACGTATACATTAGGTGAATATTATGCACCTTATATGCATAAATAGTTCCTTTCAGAGACCAGGAATGATTAGAGTAGACTGGTCACCCATCTGAAAATGTTACTGGGTTCCCTCCAGTGTTTTTGTATGTGGCTCATTATGATTTATATATTTAATATGAATGAGAGCCCTGCTTCCTTTTCTTACTTCCTGTGTCTCAGCTTGAAAGCATCGAGACAGCATGAACACGACACCATGTGCTCTTAATGTATGCCCTCAACCCACGCGCTGCTCTTCTCTCCCTCCAGGGGGAACCAGTATGGGCTCCATCCCTTCATTCTCACACACACTCAAATCACTCTTTCTCCCTCAATCTGCCGCCCTGTGCACCGCTCCCTTTCCACCCGCCAGTTAAACCCTGCCATATTCACACATTGTCGCTGCGGTGCTCATGCAGGCACTCAGTGGTGTGTCCTCCCCTACTTCTCCCTTCTTCGCTGCCTCTCTCCCCTCTCAACCTCTCTGTGTCGATGCTTCAGAAGTGCCGCAGCTTGTCGAGTCCGCTGTGGCACATACAGCCAAAATGACAGCAGGCACTCGACCCTTTCTCCCTTGTCCTCCCTTGCTCCCATCATCCATCCATCCTTCCTCCACGCAATGCTCTCTCTCTCTACCACCACCCCTCCATCCTTACACTCGGTCGGTGCCGTAGCTCCTGTAGTCCACTGCGGCGGAGACAGCCACTATGACAGCCGGCACTCCGTATCCTGCCAGGTAGAAGTACTTAGTCCTAGAGTGCTCGCTCTCAAACACCTCAACCAGCATGATGTAGAGCTGCACGCCTTCCAGGAACATCCAGGTGAAGGCTGCCAAGAAGAAGAAATGGAGCAGGGCTGCAAAGACGGCACAGGCAATCTGTTGAGATGAGAAAAGATGAAGAGGATTTTAAAAAATACACTAACACCACACAGAGAATAACACTGAGGAAATATTTAATCTAGTGGACACTTACACTGATGAGAAAGAAAGTGGGAAAAAGACACAAACACTGCAGGCCATAAGGGTATGAGTCAGACTCAGAGTAATCATGTATCATATTCACATGAGGAAGAAAGTGTGAGAAATTAAAGAATGGCTGCTATTACTCAAAAAGACAGAAAGCAGATAGAAACAGATGGAACTTACAACCATAACATATTAAACAGCGACTACAGGTGACAGAACGAGTCAAAATCCTGATGATAGCAATATTAGCTGAATCTCTTTCTCACATGTGCATTTATGTGAGATGAAAAATGAGTAACTATACGTGACACGACACAGCTGCAGATTCTGCTAAATGACAATTTTAGAAAAAGAAAGCAGAGCTCTTTAAGAAGGAGGGAAAGAGGGAGAGAAAGAGAGGTTTGGGAGGACAAACTATTTGGGAGCACTTGAAGATACTAAATGATTTTCCCAAACACCAAGGACGAGCAAAACTGAGGGGAGCTGCAGCAAAAATGACTCAGCAGCTTTTTATGAAAAAGACAACGCACAGATAAAATTTGACACATTTTAGGGAGCACTTAAACAGGCAGTTACATCACTTTAGATAGGACTTATAAAGTATATACTGCTGTATATATAGAGAGGGGGACTATTACAGACTTTGAGTCATAAGGCGAGCTGTATTAAGCAAACCACGTATCAAAATATTGATGAGGTCCAAGCAAAGTCTTCATTTGCAAATATCACCACCTGATGACTGTAATTTTGCAATGAAACAGGTAACAGGGTTTCATTTTACCTTTTTAGCGGCCAACTGAAAAATGAAAGACTAAACAAGAACGCAAGAGGGAGATGAGAAATACTCAGAAACAGAAAACAGCGATCCAAAGTGAACGATAGGGAAATAAAAGAGAGTAATCAAAGCAAAAGCTGCATTAAAAATGTAGGCAATAAGACGGGAAGAAAAGAGGGGTGCTTAAGAAAAGGAGGCGAGAGAAGAATGAGTGGTTAGATGTGGCCCTTCATGGATACGTTCTAATCCAAAGAGTCACTCCTAAATCATTGAATGGGAGAGCTAACAGACTTTTATAATGGAGGGGTTTGCAGAGAAAGACAATTACCTAATGTCTGAGAGACAATGACTTGAGGGGGCAAGGGAGTCACTCATTTCCATTTCTAATGATCACGCAGTGTTGCTAACTGACAAGTGCACACACACACACATACATAGGTAAAAGAAAAAAAAGGAAAAAAAACACGTCTGCTCATGCAAAGTCATTTAGATTTCCTGCTGGAATTACTGGCTTAACCGGCAGCAAGCAAAGTGACGCTGAGGAAGTTAATGGAGGTCACAAATAGTCACCAGTAATTAACAGGAGAATGGTATGCACAAATAAAGCGGCACACATTCATACAAAGAAACATGATCCCTCCCACACAAAAACACAAACACACAGACAAAGACAAATGTGGGAGCCTCAATGTCAAAGCACATTCAATTAAATGGGTTTAGACTCTTCATTTGCAGTTAAAATGAGACCAATGTGAAGGGCTAATGCTGCTCTGTGGCTGCCTGAACACTGTGAAGGAGATACAGGATGCAACCATAAGTACTTCCACAAAATCTAACTTTTTTTTTTTTTTTTTTTTTTTTGCATACGCCAGTGTGATGGTACAACTGCATGTCCAAGTCCCTGACAATATATGCTGATTACATTTGGGAGACCTTGCCCAGAGGAATTAAAGGACAATGTCTCATCACAGTATTTGACCCAAAGGGTTTTATATAAGAGCCTGCCTCCAAGTCCTAATCCATGATTGGCATATTGAATGGGAGAGTATGGATTGAAGAGCATTGGCTGTGACTGGAATGCAATGTCAACTGATGTTTAAGCAAAAGCTGCAGTACACATCACAAGAGATGAAGCTTCCTTCTGTTTAGAACACTTACATTTAAGGAGGTTATGTTTTTGGGATTGTTTGTTTGTCTGTGAATAATGTAACTCAAGACGTAATGAATGGAACTGGATGTAATTTTCAGGAAATGTTCATAATGGGATAAGGAAGAAGTGATTAAATTTTGGAGGTGACCCAGATCACCGTCTGGATCCAGGGTTGTTTTTAAAGGATTCTTTATCATTGTGACATAGGGCTGTTTTCACCATATGTGCATATAACTCCACCATATATAGTCGGATTGCTTTGCAAAACAATATAAAACAAGGTCACCATAATATCTGACAGATGTACAAGTATGATCTAGATCCTGGCAATATTCTGGTACTAATATCTGGAATGTCAAATATGTACTGGGTCATCATAGTAGCAGCAGACAGTCTGCTGAAAGAGAGTATAACATTAAAGTAAGACTTAAGTGTTGCGTGATAATCACAATTTGTTTGGCGGAGGTCTGCGCTCTTTGAGTGCTTTTCTAGTTAATAGTAGCTTTAGTAACTGTAGCAGGATGCTTCGACACAAAAGTATTTCTATTTGTTTCCATCAGGAACATTTGAAGTTGCAGGTTGATGAACTAAAAGTACACATTGCTATTTCAAATGTAAAAATAAAAAACACACAATTTTACTCAAAATTAAATGAACAAACTGTTAGTTAAAGCAGCCTCAGGCATCAGATTGAGCTCATGAATTGTAATTTACGTGGAACAATTCTCAATCTCCACTGCCCGTGAACTGGGCACACACGCCACTTTCGGTTGTTTAACAAGGTAATGCCTCAAGCCCTCAGCTAACGAATGGGTTTGTTTGTCCACAAGAGAGGTCAGGTAAGGTCTTTTTTTCCACCTAGCTGCACATTCTCTTATTCATCCTCTTTTTCTGCAGTTGTGAGCGGCAAAAGCTGAGCACAGTTCCACATGAACAGCAAGCGTCACGCCTCATTAACTGTAAAGGAAAGTCCCAATCTGGTCAGGTTTGGGTTGTGGGAGAGAAAAACAGAAAATGACAAATTAGGGTTTAACTTGTGGAGTCTGCTTTAGTTTTATTTGCACAAGGCTCAATAGCAGCAGAGAGCAGAAGCACTTTTGAAATCACACGTTAAGAGTCTATTTGAACAAATCAGCCTGCTTCTCTAAAGAGGGCATCACTGATACAAGCAGAGGGGCTTTGAGAGGTTCGCCTATTATTAAAAACTACTACAACCATCGAGATGTAGAGCACGCATGGTGTTCATTTAATGCAAAGCTGACTCTGAAGAGCTTCGGGTTTTTTAGATTCTCACTCAAACATGCTATACAGCTCATTCACATTAACACACTAACCCAGAATGAGCACAACCACCTTACATCAGAAAACTGTCCGTCCTAATGTCCAGATTTAACTGTCCCTGCAAAACATGACATTTTTATAATATGAACAAAGAAAAATTACTCATCTCTTCAAGCACTTTTACAATCACTATCCACGATAAACACTGCTACACCACTCTAAGAGAAATCAGGATCCATAATACTGTTTACCGAACAGGACAGATTCAAACAAGTTGATTTTCCAGTCCAGCAGTGATGTGTGCTCACTCGGGTCCTGTCTAAATCAACACAACAGCATTCTTTTGGCAAATACAGGTTGAACCCATATTCACAATCCCGCCTCACATGGGCTTTGTTTGTGAACGTGTTATTATTTTACAAACATCCTCCTCACAACCACAGGGATTCCCTGGCAGAAGTGATAGACTGCAGCAACGATAGCCTGAGGGGGGGAAAGACTAACAAAAGCAACTGAACACTGAAGCACAGCATAAATATAACCTCAGCTAAAAACAAAGCTAATACATGAGCTGCAACACAACATCCAGCCAAGAAGCAAAAATCTAGTTCTTTAGTTAATTTTTCTCTGTTGCACCTGGGAGCAGACGGGAGGGCAGACATTTTTGTTCTCTACATGCTTATTATGTTTAGATAACCTAACACAGAAGAATAGCCTCATTGCTTATTGTTATGGTTTCTAACAAGGTTGGCCATCTTTCCTAATTTCGCCTCAAGCTGGAACACAAACCATCCGACATCATGTTAAACTGTGCTTTCTGTAAACAATGCCAGTAATTTATGAGACATGGTTTCATCATCCAGGCTGCTTTGGATACACATGTAAGGTTTCATTTGACAGCCACCCAGACTAACTTCTGTTTCCCATTTATTCTGGGAATACTGCATGCAGCAAATCTGCTGTTTCTTATTCATGTAGTGGCAAATGTGGTCAGCCTCAGACAGCAAGTTAGTAAACATTTCACAAATTTATTCTGCCAAAGCTGCAGTCTGATCACTGGTATTGGTCAGTGGACAGTTATACCAAAGCTGCGCCAAGACAGAATGAAAAAACGGATAACTGCCTTCCGGTTGTACGCCTCTGCCAAGCAGACAAGTTTGAGAAAACCAATGCTCCACTCTCTCCAGAGAGGACAGTGGAGATCATTTTCTGTGCAAATTATTCCCCTGAGGAGAAATTTTTGATTTGCAGTACAGGGATATGTAGAAATCAAGCTGATCTGACGTGACTTTGTTAAAGTTTGCTGCTCCTGTTCTGCTGTACGTCTATTATCGAGTAAATTCAATGAGATGACAAAAAACAGAGGCCCATTCCTTGGATGTGTTCATGTCAAGTAAGTTCAAGCTGGAAAACTCAATACAGAACAGGAGTCACTGCTTTAAACATGACTATGACTGCAAAGTTGCCGTAGATACCAAAATGTGTGTGTGTTCCAAATTCAATTTCAACGTCAGAGAATTATTAGTTTTAAAGGTGAACATTCATCACAATTCATTTAATCAGAGTGTGAAATATGGCAACATTTTGGCTTCTTGTATCTGAGTTCTAGTTAGCCAAAAAAGAAATTCAGCCTATTTATTTAGGCACAGACTTTATCTTGTGTTTTGCAGTTTTTTTTACAATGCAACACTAAGAGGCACTGTGCATGGTCATGTATCCATATTGAAGATTATTGGCAAAAAAAATGTTGAAAAACTCAATTTAATTTTTAATGCCCCAGATTCTTTTTACTAGGTTTACCAAGTCCTCATATGAAGGATTTGTATCAGAGACTGCTATTTATTATTCTCATATTTGCTGCTCAAATGGATTGATAATACACCATCTACATTTACAGGATGGTACAGATTATTCCTTTAATATCATTCCTATGGAATTTCTTACTTTTAGGGTTAAATATAAGATTAGGGATTTTTTCATTGGGCCCTTTTTTTAAGATATGCTGGTAAAAGACTTACAGATGTCATCTTAAAGAGGATGATTGATTGCATCCCTCAAAGTGGGCAAAATGTCAATCCTGGGTCATAGGTCTGTGAGGAGTTTAGAACTAGAATTTTCCTTTTTTTCTCATTCTTTTCTTTCATTATTTGACTTTGTAAATTTAACCTATCTAGTTTCTTTTTTTTGTTTTGGTTTTTGGGTGTGCTTGGTCTTTGTTTTGCCCCAGAGTCGATGTCCTTCTGTCGCGGTGCTAGGGTATTGAGCTGGGAGCAATTAGCACATGGACACTTTGATGCTGACATTTGGGATTGTGTTTTTAAGGGTGGGATGTCTTTATCTGTTGTATGTGAGTGTTTGTTGTGGCCAGGGTTAACTTGTTTGTTCATTGTGATGTATCGTTGTATTGTTTGTGTGTTGGTCTAAAATTTGAAAATAAACAAAAATACTGTTATAAAAAAACTATGTCAAGATGGAAAAAAAAAAACAATGCAACACTAATCAAGACATCTGAGTCCTGATCATTGCATCTGAAAGCAACCTGGTCTGATGCTCTCCCTCTTCTCCTGCTCAGTGTTGCTTGTTTTCAGCCCCTTAACATCCTTTTGTCACACTACACAACCATGCATGATAATCACACCCCATCTAATTCTTATCTGTTTGTGTTCCTATCACTATGTTTATTCAAATAATTAATTCACTATTTGCCGTCTGCCTGTGATTCACTGCCTAATGCTGGAAATATGATCACTCCAGCATATTTTCCATGTGTAAGGTTAGTCATATTCATCTTATATAGAGTCACAAGATCTTATATTTTGACCAAATGCTTATCATGAGTTCAGGCGTACACTGCAAAAAACTGAAACCTTGCCAAGCGTCCTTGTCTTATTTCAGTGAAAAATGTCTTTTTAGACTATGAGCTATATTCACTTGACCAGTCCAGAAAAGTGTCTTGTTTCAAATTATTTAAAGACAAAAATAAGGTTTGAAT
The DNA here is from genome assembly GCF_033239565.1 of Halichoeres trimaculatus. Classification (NCBI taxonomy): domain Eukaryota; kingdom Metazoa; phylum Chordata; class Actinopteri; order Labriformes; family Labridae; genus Halichoeres; species Halichoeres trimaculatus. The sequence continues at coordinate 31,136,816 of NW_027437180.1, read as the reverse complement.
TGCTTGTAACAACTTAAAAAAAATCTGCCAGTGGGGTAAGAGAAATGTGCTTGTCAAGATTAGAATAATGTCTTAATAAAAGCACATTTTTCAGACTTTTTTACTTGTTTCAAGCAATTCAGACCTAATTTTTGTCTTGAAATAAGACATTTTTCTGGACTGCTCAAGTGATAGTGGCTGATGTTAAGTCTAAAAAGACATTTTTCACTGAAAAAAAACAAGAGGTTCGAAACAGATTTAAAGAAAGTCTCACATGGCATTGTAGAACTTTAGGACAAGCTTTGCACCGTCTCATTCACACATAGAACCCGCGCAAAGCCCCCGCCCTTCCTACCGGCTGATCAGCTCTGTTGATCCCGACCAGGAACAGTGACTCAGCGATAAAGAGACTGATACACAGGTTCTTATGGATGGTGTTGCGGTCACTTTGCAGTCCCCGGAAGAAGCAGAAGGTGAAGATGCAGATAAGCAGGCAGACTAGCGACAGCAGGATCCCCACCCAGGTGATTACGTCCAGGAGCAGGTCATGCATGCTGTCTGCTTTCTGTGGAGAGTGGAGGAAAAGAGGACAAGCCTGAGTGGACAATTAAGCACTCTTTAAAAGCATCTATGTTTAGCCTCAAATTGTTGTAAACACACACGAGTCATCCTGTGGTAACATGGAGCATACTGCAGGAGCAGACACTTTCCTCTCTCCTGACTTATGTGAGTCAGGCTGTGTGTCGCTGAGCGTTCAGGGCCACAGTGTTACGCTGTGTTGCACAGGTGTGCTGGCTCTATCCATCAGTGTCCTGCAACCTGGCAGCCAGAGCAATGTTCAACACAGCACTGCTGTGATGGATCTACTGCTCAAACCCCCTCACTGTGCTCACTAAGGGCTGCCAAGCCAGCTCTGACCATGACCCCTCTGGAAGTAACACACATCCTTTGGCCCAGAGAGGGACACTGGGTGTCACGCAATATTCAGAGTTACACAAGCTGATTTGTGAGGAGAAAGGAAGTCTTAACGAACAAAAAAGGAGACAAAGAGTACTTATCCCACACACAGCAGGACAATAAGGTTTTATACACTGCCTACTGTAGCTTGAGGACATCAAAATAAATGAGCTGTCTTCACTTTCTGGTCAGTCAAATATCATTTTCACACAAAAAAGGGCTTGCAGCTTTTATCTCTGGTGTGAGATTCTCTGCTGAGTTTAAGCAAAACTCCATAACTGAATACTTGAGATCCATATTTTCTGTCAACCCAATGCCATCACCAGGCTTGACGAATCAATTGTATGACTCTCTCTGCCAAATGTCATTACTCGCAGCAAGAGAGTCTGGAGATTTCAAATCTATTTTCCAGATGTTGGGATCTCCTCCTCTTCCTGCCTTTTACATTTTTAGAAACCGTTGGCCAGCCTTGCCAGCCATCGCTAATCAAATAACGAAAAAACAGAGCCCTGATAATACCCACCCCACTCGCCCAGTCGGGGAAGGCAAAATAAACTCCTACCTTGACCTCCACGTGGGCCATGAGCACTGCAAAGCTGGTGAGGTGTGTGCAGGAGCAGCTGGTGTGTGTGCGATTCGTTGCCAGCAGACGACAGTCCTGTGTCGACCAGAATCCCGTCATGGTGCGTTTGGAGTAGCTCCAGAACGAACAGTTGGGATTGAAGTTCTCCTCCGAATGCTGGGAGCAAAGGAGGAGGATGAGGAGGAAGAAAGAGAGAGATGAAGAAAGAAAGAGAAATGAACCAAAAGGGAGGAGGGATGGGGGAGCAGGAAGAGAGAAAGAACAGATACTTAGTCATGGGGAGGTGGGAGGTAGAAGCATGGAGTGGTGGGAGAGCCAAAAAAGAAGTGAGAAAAAAAGTGGGAGGAAGTGGAGGAGAAAAAAAAGCACAGAAAGGAAGAGACACAGAGAGGGAGTCAAGCACACACAACAACAAGACAACAAACAGAAGGGACAGGATGCAGCAACAAATAAACATGGAGCCATGGCAGGAGGTGGCGGCGATGTGTCCGCGCTTGTTGTGCGAGATTTCTGGAGTGTAGGTGTTGTGTAAACTGATGAGGCTGTGTGTGTTGGGCTTGTACAGTTACTCTCAAAAATTGAGCAAGTGAGACAGTGAGGATCTTTTTTTCTGCCAACAAGCTGGATCACCAACTGGATCAACATTTGCTTGTTGAATGAGCAATTTAAAAGTGTTGCATTGAGCAACACAAATGAGTTCACAGCATGAGGCAACTTGGATGTATTGTCAAGACCAGAGTTGATGTTATACATTATTTGGGGAAATGCAACATCAGTCAGACGCAACCTGTCTCAGCAAATTGGAAGTCAGTTCAAGACACTAAGAAGTCAAAAGAACAGCTTTTAAAAGAATCAGCGTTTGACCTTTTCTTTCAAAACTTGTCATGTAAGCCTCTCTGTTTTGTAAGACTTCAACACGGCTAGTATCTCTTGAAGGTTATGTTAAATCAAATCTGTGCCAATTAAATCTAAAATCTTGTGTCTAAAGCAGTGGCGGCTGCTGGTCAGTGAAGGAGGGGAAGCTCATTTTTTTCCAGCCTACATTATAAATTTGTCTGTTTATTTAATCATAAATTCCACCCTCCGTTGCTTTTCCAAAAACTGATCTGTGACCCTGTCGTACCAACCAGGTGTTTTTTCCAGGGATTTTACCAGTGTTCTCTCAAAGGCCAGCAGAGCTAGACTGCTTAAACAGCCTTGGCCCATTGTGTAGCGGGTGTAAGACTTGAGCCGCTTTAAACAGGAGAAGCTCCTCTCTGCAGAAGGTGCTCCGGTGGAGGGTTATACTTCAAGATTGCTGACTGGCTCATTTCACTGTCAATCAAAAAGGGATTCTGCCTCAGACAAATCATTCAATCATCATGCAGAAGCCGAGCGTCCAGCCCAGCCCACTGCCTCATAGACCCCTAGAGACGCTCAGTGTCCGATGGGTGGGACACAGTGGAACAACCCACTCTACGCTTCCCCGCTGAAGTCAGAAGACGCTCAGCGTCTGACTGCATTAATGCGCTGAGATGCTGCGGGATGAATGAGAAGAAGGTGGAGCCAGTTACCTGTGATAGGTAGCTGATTCTGAACAAAAGATGAAGGAATCCTACCGCGTATTTTGTCAATGAAATGTACACACAGCAGTACAAATCACCGCTTTTTTGGAGGACATTTCGGGGGAAGCTGAGCTTCCCTTGCAGTCTTAGAGCATTCGCCACTGGTCTCAAGTCCTTTTCCCCCTCTTCTTTTTATTACAACATTTAGTAACCTAAGGACAGTGATTTTTGCCCAATGTCAGCAAAAGTATTTGATTTCTAAGAAGCTCACCAAGCAAGTCTGTGGCACTCAAGTGCAAGGCCAGATGTCTATAAATCAAATACCTTTAAACTCTAACATAAAACACAAACTTTTAAGAAAAAAGTTTAGACTTTAAATACTCTTTGTAAATAGATCAATGCACATTTTGATGCCCTATGAAGTGTCTGATGCATTAAAAGTGGTGTATAATTAAAACTACTGATGTGCTCAGAGAGATCAAATGTTTTGGGGATTTTTTTTTGTTGGTTTTGAAAAGAATAAATTAGATGTTTATTTTCATTTGTGTATTTTGCACAAAAAGTCAATAGAGATACATTAGAGAAAAAAAAGAGAATATTATTGATAGAGAGGGGCTATAGTGCCAAAACCTCCAACAGTGTTGTCTGGGAGCTCAGCTGAGAACACCCAGGTTTTATTTCTGAGGTGAAGCTTTTATCCAGTAACTTTTTTTAGCATCATTCTTTCATTTACCTCAACAGTCATATCATTTTCTGAAGACTTATTTTCTTTTTAACTGGTGGCGGTTTTTAGCCTTTTTTAAATTGTTAGATTTTCTTCTGTTACTTTTGTAGTTTTAATTTCATCCTCTCTACATTTCTCTTGTATTTTAATTTCTATTTTTAAAGCACTTTGTAACCCTGTTTTGAAAAGTGCTACCTAGATAAATTTTGTTATCATTATCATTACATCCAACTTGGTTGCAAGTTTTATTAAGAATGAATAAAAGAGGAAAGAAAGCATACCTTTCAACCAGTTTTGAGTAATAAAATCAAGAATTGGGTAAGAAACAGAAGGTATATCAAACTGTCTTTTTAGCTTTGACCCAATCCAGAAAATATTTAATTATACCAGATGAGTATGACAGGGTTTCTGATTTAAAAGCTCTACTTGAAGGTTTGTCTTTATGACATCTGATTTCAAGAAACATAAGAATTTGTTTTGGAAATATCTGTGGATAAGAAGTTTTATTTCCTCAAAACATCATCCACTCTCAACCAGAAACTTCACCGGTGAACAGAAGTTGAACAGACATTTAATTTCACTGCTCTATAACCGGATTATGACTGGCTTCACTATGATCTCAGAATCAACACCTGAGGCTTGAAAGGATGACCTGAATGTGGAAATATCAAATGAGGAGCGGGGTGCAGTCTGCAGAGACGCCTGAGCACAAACAGCCACAAATTTTCCATAAACTTGCTCATTTTAGCTGGCTGATGTGTGCCGCTTTGACAATGGAACCAAAAATATGTAACTGTAGCAAAAAAAAGACAAGATATAAGATAAAATAGTAATATACACTCACCGGCCACTTTATTAGGCACACCTGTTCAACTGTTCGTTAATGCAAATTTCTAATCAGCCAATCACATGGCAGCAAATCAATGCATTTAGGCATGTAGACATGGTCAAGATGATCTGCTGCAGTTCAAACTGAGCATCAGAATGGGGAAGAAAGGTGAATTAAGTGACTTTGAACGTGGCATGGTTGTTGGTGCCAGACAAGCTGGTCTGAGTATTTCAGAAACTGCTGATTTACTGGGATTTTAACCCACAACCATCTCTAGGGATTACAAAGAATGGTCCCAAAAAGAGAAAATATCCAGTGAGCAGCAGTTCTGTGGGTGAAAATGCCTTGTTGATGCCAGAGGTCAGAGGAGAATGGCCAGACTGGTTCCAGCTGATAGAAAGACAACAGTAACTCAAATAACCACTGGTTACAACCGAGGTCTGCAGAAGAGCATCTCTGAACACACAACACGTCCAACCTTGAGGCAGATGGACTACAGCAGCAGAAGACCACACCGGGTGCCACTCCTGTCAGCTAAGAACAGGAAACTGAGGCTACAATTCACACAGGCTCACTAAAAACTGGACAATAGAGGATTGGCAAAACGTTGCCTGGTCTGATGAGTCTGGATTTCTGCTGCCACATTTGGATGGTAGGGTCAGAATTTGGCATTAGCAACATGAAAGCATGGATCCGTCCTGCCTTGTACCAATGGTTCAGACTGCTGCTGGTGGTGTAATGGTGTGGGGGATATTTTCTTGGCTCACTTTGGGCCCCTTAGTACCAAATGAGCATTGTTTAAACACCACAGCCTACCTGAGTATTGTTGCTGACCATGTCCATCCTTTTATTAGCACAGTGTACCCATCTTCTGATGGCTACTTCCAGCAGGATATCGCATCATGTCAAAAAGCTGGAATCATCTCAGACTGGTTTCTTCAACATGACACTGAGTTCACTGTACTCAAATGGCCTCCATAGTCACCAGATCTCAATCCAATAGAGCTCCAATAGAGGAGACTCTCATCATGGATATGCAGCCGACAAATCTGCAGCAACTGTGTGATGCTATCATGTTAATATGGACTAAACTCTCTAAGGAATGTTTCCAGTACTTTGTTGAATCTATGCCACGATGGATTGAGGCAGTTCTCAAGGCAAAAGGGGGTCCAACACGGTACTAGTAAGGTGTACCTAATAAAGTGGCCGGTGAGTGTATACAAAAAATGAGGTGTTCTCTTTCATTTTAGGAATATTTCTCTTATCTCTGACTCATCGACTGAGAGGAATAAATCATCTTACATAACTCTCATTAGTCTTCTTAGTTAAATGCTGGTTTTAGTCTTTCAGGGAATTTTCTCTTAATGAGGAATATAAAACAACAGTAGTACTACCCTTTAACCTTTATTTCTATCCCATTACCTAAAAGAAAATTATTATCTTATTGTTTGCACCTTCACCCCTCTCACCTGTAGGTGCTTGACAGTGAAGACCACGGGTTCAGACAGGTAAACCTTATTGCTCTCCTTATTAATGGATGCTGTGATCACGGGGGAGTTGACGATCACAGAGTAATTAGGGTAGACGGCCTCGCTGCTCAGTCTGACGCTGGCATTCTCTGTGGACAGGTAGGCACCCAAGTTCCTGTACAGGACGAAGGCCATCCTGATCTCACCTGTAAGGAGACACAGGAACAAAGAGAAGGGTGCGCTTGATAATTGCTGGATTAAACAATGATGACAGGAATAGACAGAGGATGGGAAAAAAAAGATAGAATGAGGGAGGAATATTGTAAGTAGGTTAAACAAAGAGAGGGAGAAAGATGGAGAGAAAGAAGGGGTTGTTCATGTCATACAGAGAGGGAGAGGGAGAGGGGGAGTGTGAGATTTTTCTCCTACCGTTTCTGCCGTGCTGTTTGAGAGTGCTGGCTGACAACTGGATGGAGTTTCCGTGTAGCTCTGACTGAGGGAATGTCAGGTCGGCCAGGTTCCCATCCGTGCTCAGCCTGGCCACTTCCAGCTCTGTTACACACACACACACGCACGCACACACACACATGAACACACAAAGTCCAATGTCAAGTCTCAGCACAGCCCGTTGCATCAGGTTTGTTTTGCAGCCTCTTGTAATAACTGTGTTTTTTCAGTAAGTGCTTTGCAGCAGAACACGAGCATGAATCCTGCAGCCGTTTCTGGCTCCTTCTTAACAAAGAAAAAGAAAAAGCTGACATGCATCAAAGTGAAATAACTTGGATTCTTATACTAAAAAGCCAAGCATGTCTTCAGGCAAGCAGTCCAGCACATGGAGGTAGATAATCCGCTCTGCGTTGTATTGTGGGAATCTAATTTTCATCATCCTGGTTCGTTAGCGCATCCCCGATTACGGCCGTGTAATGTATTAGATAAAGTTTCTAATTAAGGACTAATTATACCTTTGGAGTATCGCTATCTTGTGCTTCCCAGTGATTTGGTGATTTAGACACTGCTTTCATGGAGAAAACAGCTCCCTGATCAAATAAACAACACAAGGACATGCTCAGATGGAAATGAGAGCAGAGGAGGAGGAGGAGGAGGAGGAGGAGGAGTGGGAGAAGAGGGTAAAAGGAAAGCAAGTTGAGGTCGAGGAGAAGCCTTGAAAGAGGTAAAAATAAAAAGAGAAAAAATAGAGTGAGAGGAGGAGAAGGCAGAGGAGATGTGAAACACGCAGATACATTGAGAGGAAAAGGCCGGAGTGGTGATAGGTAGAGGGGAGACTACGCTCTCTTGCAGAGTGCAACAGATAGGGTGCAAAGGCGAGAGATACTGAGGTCTGGGAGAAGAAACGGAGGCAGAGTGAGGCCAGCAGACACAAACACAGACACTGATAATATGCAAATACTGGCATAAGGAAAGAGAAACACTGGTTAAGTGTTCCTGACTTCCACCAGAGCCAAAATAAATGTCCGAGCTGTGTACACACACAAAACAAACACCATCCCACCCACCCACTCCTGTGCACATGCACACACACATTCACGCCCACACACAGCAGGGTATTAAAATACACTGAGTTTAATCTAATTAAAGCATCCCTGTCATGACAATCCTCCTCCTTACAAACACACTTCTTCATTATCATTATCACACACACACACTGTGTTATTCTTCTAAATCACTGTTTTGACTCCAATAATAACACTGATTGTTCATCTGCTTAGAACACAGTCACACACACACAATCTCACACCATCATATCACCTACAGTAGCTGCACTAGCTTCTTAAAAATGCGTCACTCAAATAATTTATTCCGATCGCTCGCTTTGCTCAGAGAAGACAACAGGGGGTCTTAAAATGTGCAATGAAGAAAGTGGAGAAGAAGAAGAGAGGGAAGTGAGGATAAGAGAAGTATAAAAAAAAGAGATGAGAGGCAGTATAGGGCCGGTTATGAATAAAAGGAAGAGATAATCACGCTGGATCTGCCCACTGGATTAGCTGGGAGGGAAGATTAACGGCACAGAAAGGAGAGGAACGCAGAGACAAAAATTTCCACAAAAAGATAATTTCCTGATTTAAGTTCTTCAGAAATGTGCCTAGCCTACATCTTGATCACTGTTTATGTAACGTTATTTATGAGGCGCATTAAGAAGAGAAGAAATAATTTCAGTCTCAAATTACATAATGAGGAAATCTGTAGGATGGCAGCTGGAGAGAGTCGACATTTTTACTTAAGCTCAAGTGGGAATAACGCACACCATGATGCTCCAACTGACTTGGTGAACCTGTCTCGACTGTCTGTGATAGCAAACGCTCGGAAATGTTATCACCGTGTCGTGAGGCTTAAATAACTGTGATTTCATTGCCTAGTGATGTGAAAGTGAGCAAAAGAAACCCCTTAGAGCATAATTTAACATTCCACCACCACCATCACCCTCAAGCATGCAGTCGTCTTCTTCTTCTACTGCTCCTCCTCCTCCTCTACCATGACTTCATTCCTGACTGAGCAGCATAGAAGAGAATCCTGAGGAGATAGCATGTGCTGGAAATTTTGAAGAAAATCAAATGAAAAGGAGAGTAAACAGGAGGATAATCAAAGGAAACATAAGTGAGTGCAACTCGCTGGTCTGGGTGTGCATGAAACGACGGCTCATAGATGTATCATCGTCCAAAGGCATGAAAAGCAAAGTGGTTTTTCTCTCTCCAGTATTTTTGCCTTATTCCACGGCCCAATGATGAGGGGATCAGTGCGAGAAGATGAGAGGAGAGATGATGGAAGGAGGGGGAAGCAGGAGACGGGAGGAAAGTGATGTGCACATCGCCATAATAACTAGCTTTGTTCTGCTTTGTCAATTCCGCCTACAAGTGGAGGAAAGAAAATACGGGAAAAATAAAAAATAAAAAATGAATATCTCTGGCAAGTAATTCAGCCCTGCCTCTGAAGCCTCAAGGCCGATGTTTTCCTGCTTTTTTTATACAAACAAGGATGCATCTCTGTGGATTTGACCCCTCAAAGCCTCGCACACAACAGCTTGGCCCTTACGCCATGACCTCTCTTTGACAGCTTTACCAGAATAATATACATAATAGAAGAGGCCACTCAGGAGCTGTACAGCTGTGAATACATAAACTCTGGCGTACATGTGCTGCTTAGGTTATGAATTGTTTTTAATGTTTGTGTCATATTAGAGCCGCACAGCTGTAAAGACTAAAGTCGGACATTTTCACAAATTAATCCTTTGTCTTAATTGATAGCTTCAAGTATTGAAAGAGTTAGAGCTTAAGGTTCAGGGTTGAGTCAAGAAAAGCCAGCACGTTGGCGGAAGGCCAGAGGCTGCGTTTTATTTAGAGTGTAGTGGAACTACTCAATATTTTCTCTTAAATTCCTAAGGTTACGATATTATATTTATTCCACTTTGCCCTTTTTAATCAAACCATGTTGATAAAAAAATTGGATAGTGCTGCGGTTCCTTTCATCTTCCTGCTTGCACACTTAGCTACGAGCTGCAAACATACTAAAAAATACAGCAAGAATGAAGCTGTCTTTACTGATGGTAGCAGTCTCTGTTGTCACTCTAAGTTTCTGTTCTTTCTACTAAAGCATAAAACTGTGATGATCTTTACAAAGTAGTTAATAGTAGTTAATAGTAGTCTTCTCATCTCTGTGCTAATTGAGTCCTGAAATTGTAAGACATACGTTTCCAGGTAGAAAACTCCATCCTGCTTTCCTTCAACAGTCAAAAGTAACACTCATTGATTTCTTTCCTGCTTTAAAAATGTTAACAAAGACTGTTTTGACAGTGTGCAGAAACTTTGAGGCTGATGTAGAACCAAAAACCACACCAGTCCAAATAAAGCTGTTTTTTCGAGCAGAAATAAAGATGTTTTAAGCCCGGTACAAAAAAAAAATCACCCCAGTCTAAAAAAGCTCATTTCTCTAGCGGCACACACTTTACAGGGGTGAATGTTTTTAATGCTCAGCAGATCAGAGGGTTTAGTTTGCCCAATCACAGCTCACCTGACTGACAGGTGGGGCACCATGATAACCACATGATCCACCCAGATTTCGGGTAATCAGATCAGGACATCCCTACCAGGGGTTAGAGGCCTGCCTTTTTTTTTCATATTACCTTTATCAAAAGCTGGGTTGAGTTCATCATTTCCAGTTTTGACTTCAAAACGCCACAGCATATACAGATGGGTGACATCACCGAGGCTACATCTATTTGTCATTTTATGGTAGAAAAAACAAAATCTGGAACCTTCAGGTGGTAGTAGTTTTAGATGTTAATAATAACAAAATAACAGTAAAATATTTTGACAATTAAAGTCACATATGCTTTTATAGTTTGCAAAGAAGTCTTAAGTGTTGATTCCACTATGTCACAAAAAACAGATTATCTCCTCACAAGGGAAGCAAACAAAAGACATGAAATTAAAATGTCTGAAGAATACTTCTCGCATCCAGGGGAGCTTTTACACAATGTACAAACTAGGGATGTCACAATCACATTTTTTGCTCCCGATCACATTCTGATTTTTTTATTTTGAGTATCTGCCGATCCTGATATTTCCTGATCCCGATCTTTCAGCAATGCAATAAGAATAAAAAAAAGAAAAAAACTTGTCATAATGACAAACAAAGTTCTATTCTAAAATGAATGATGATGTGCTATCATACACATTTTAATTAAGAACAAGAACTAAGGCCCCAGGCTTTTTCCGAGTCCCTCTCCCCTGATCGTTAAAAAATGACCTCATCAGCCTCGATTCCGATCACGTGATCGGATCGGGACATTCCAAGTACAAACTCATAGTTTCAACTCCTACTGACTGATTGTTTAAAACACCCTGTTTTCTATTTTACAGCGGGCTCAATGACTTTTGAGATTACAAATGCAAGTTATTGATTAACCAATAAGATCTTTTTTAGTACATGAACAGAACCCTGGTGCCATCGGGTCTATACAGAACTTAACTATTATATACACATATATTATACATACGTACACACTGTTCTTGAGTTGCTCCTGTAGTTTCCACCACTTCTTCTCCCACTACCCATTACCATGTACAGATCATGTATGACTAATAGCACATGGAAAGGATGACGGCATCTTTTGCACTTTGAAGTTGAAGAGCGTTCTCTGCTTCTCGTTTGTATAATGAAACATTGATCAGAGGCAGACGGTTCAATAATGCCCACTGTTCGCTCTTACTGTGATGTTACATCAGATTCTTAGATCTTTATAACAGCTTGATCAAGCTTTCTCATTGGGTCAGTGTAATAATAAATTTTAAAAAAGCAGGGAATTCCAGGAACCGTATTTCTATGGATACTGTGATGCTGTAGTTACTGTATTCAGGGGAAGTTAAACAAAACTTTGTACCAAACTGTGCTCTAAACTCCACAATTCAACACCTGCCGAGTGCAGCATTAGCCAACAGCACTTCACAACTGTGTGGCTCCACCAGAGCAAAAAAAGGTTAAGTGCCTTGCTTAAGGGGATCTCAACATGCTCCTTCACAGACTTAAAATCCAACTGAGTTTGCAGGACAGGACAGAGGCAGAAAAGATAAAGAGTACTCACGGATGTTGTCAGTGGTCTCCTGCACGGTGTCAGTCTTGAGGAGGTTGTCAGCTAGCATAAAAGCGCCAGTTTCCACGGTGTCAAGGAGCAGAGTGGCCGAGTGCAGCTGCTCGCTGGTGGGCAGCTCTCTCCACGCCGCCTGGGCTCGTGGCTGCAGCAAATTATTCACAGTCTCCACCATAGCCTGGAGCAGCGGCAGAAACATGGAGGTCAGAAGGAGGAAGCCAGTGCTAACACTTTTATCACTCTCAGTCAATGATGCTAATGTGAAAATTAATGCAAATCCATTCATGGTGTGAATAAAATCCTCACACCGTAACTACTGAAGACAGTAGTCAGTGGGATGCAACACTGAGAATGCAATGACTTTTCATTTATCATGTTGATAAGTCATGACAACAAATAATGATAGCAATGCAAATGGGGCATTCCCATGCAGGCACAAAAAAGGTAAGACACAGAAGCTGTTAAAGACAAGGTGCAATTCTTAAGTTGCGAGCTGCACTTTCAAGTTCATTAGCACATTTTCCCACAAAATTGTCCTTAAAAGGGTTGTTTTGATAGAAAATCCATCACAGATGTTCTGAAAAAGAAAAAAAAACTAAGCTAATTAGCTGATTGCAATCACCAAGTGTCTACACCCCCAAACCTGGTTCATTTTTTTTTTAAAGCAACAGTCTTATCTTAAGTTGGAAAACTTGTGCTTGAGGGAGTGAGAAGAAATTAGAGTTTTATCAGATAATGTCTGCTGGGTCACATCCAGCCGCGCAGAGCAGCTCTGAATCCAAAAATATTACCAAACTGAGAAGAGTTGGCTCGCATAGATGAAATGTTCTCAGTGAAACAATACTTATTTTGTCTCCAGCTCACATTCTTTTATGCTCCTAAGAATTCACCTTCTCATTTTCAGTCATGAACACCACACTCACACACACTCGCACACATCTTTCAGAAGACCCTGGGAGAGATAAAGAAACACAGAGAAAAAGAGAGCGCCGAGGAAGAGGGAGAGGGGGAGAAGAAGGGGAGAGCCATGGGAGAGCGATAAAACAGTCCAGTGAGTCCATGGTGACAGGCATCCGCTGGGAACAAGGGAGGCGGAAAAGCGAATACAGGTGCTATCAAACACACACATCTCACACTCCTTTCTGTCTCTTTATTTTCTCTTTCTCTTGCTCTGACTATAAACCGCCCTTTTTCCACAAACGGGCTCTCATCCCTCACATTTCTCTTTCAACATGTATCTCTCTTGAGGTAGGTGGATGGAAGAGTGGAAAAAGAGAAACACAGGTGTCATTATACAAGAAAAGGGGTCTCAGACGGGGAATTGCAAGGGCAAGAAGGAAGAGGAAGAGACATCAGTTTTTTGGCTTCCACACAACTACCATTTGACTTTCTTTTCTTCCTCTTTTACTCAGAGCGACGTCAGCAGAATAACAACAAGACACGATTCTTCTGGAAACTGTGTTTATGTGCGTAGTTTGAGCAGGAAAGCCTGTAACACTGTAATGATGACTCATGGAAGTGTTTGTGGCATGTGTTACAAAACGTGCAGTCGGCCTCTGGAAATGGAGCTAATCCTACCTGTTTATTTTGGGAGTGTGATTCCTACGTTGATACAGTATATCACGCATGAAATGGATGCTTTGCCAACAAGCTAATATGATAATATTACGTCCTCTTTTAGTGCAAGCAGCTAATTAGTTTGGATGCATATCAGATGAGTTTGGTGGGGGCTACATGTAAACAAAAACTAATTAATCCACTTCTCCAGCAAACAACCAGGGACTGGATATGAAGCATATTGTACACACAGGTACTGTATACACACATGAGCAGCTTATTCCATTAGCGTCTTATCATTTAACCTCATTGAAAAGTACAAGCATCAAAAGTGGGAGAAAAGGAAACCTCTAAGTTACAATAACGTCTGTTTTGGTTTAGTGTTTTAGCAATTAAAAAAAAATTGAGGTATAAAATTTGGCACAAAAAAGTCAGACCCGAAACACAAGAATCAAAAGATAGGCAAGATTAGGCAAATAAAAATCAATACAGTATTGTCAGATTAAAACAATTTTTGAGGATCAAATCTTTTTTCTGTTTAAAAAAAAAAGGAAATTAAGAAGAAAATTCAGTGAAATAAAGCATATTTTTAAAGATTTTTTAACATTACCGTGCAAGATCATCTTTTAGGTCAAAGCAATTCACTTAACGTTTATTAAATGTAAATACATGCATAAATCAGGCACTAGTGGAACCAGTATTTATTAGGGCTGGGACAATATGCTACTCTTGTGATTCGATTCTTTTGAGATTTTTGAGGTGCCGATTTTATTTAAATTGTGATTCTTCGATTTTTATGATTTTTGGGGATTTTTAGTTTGCTTTTTTAACACCAGACCACGGGAAACAATTAAATGATAATGTCCACAGATTATATCAGGAGCCATATTTTCCTATAAAATTCACATCATGTAAGTCAGACAGAAACATTTCAACCTTTGCTGGAGAAAAGTGGTAACTTTTTTCCAATCCAGTTCAAAAACAAAGACTGAAATGAAGAATTTGAAATTGATAAAAAAATAAACCAACGATTTTTTGACAAAGAATCCTGATTTTGGTATTGCCAAACAAAATCCTGATATATCGATTTTTGGTTTTGTCTCCCACCCCTAGTATTAATCATTAATACCAAAAAAATCAGAATAACCTGTAGTTTGTTAGTCAATAACAAATCAATCTTAGTTAAACTCTGTGTAGCCTCTTTGGTGATCTCAAGCAGATTCACTGCTCTGAGCGTGGACACTATTCCAACCCACCATTTGGCTCCATGCTCCGTCAAATTTATCAACAATTTGGGAGCAGCTGCTTAGACAACATATTTCTTGGTAGCTTGACTGTTGCGCAGCGTCCCTTAATGCCACACTGTTATCCTAAAATCTGCATCATGACTTCGCATCAGTTGTTGAATAACTCGCCTACTTTTGAGTTACATTGTTCTGGATGATCACAGTGTCCCTCTTTCATTTCTCCCCTGCTGGGACTCTGCTTGAGTGACAGCTGGTCCCAGTCATGAGAGGTACGCTCATTTTTCAGATGAGTGGCTGTTGTCTACTGTGTCGAATGAACATTGGCATCCAAGGTTTAGAGCACACAACCCTTACTTTTGTTTTTGTTACATTTTTTGTCCTTTTATGCCTTTTAATTGGACAGCAGCCAGAGTAGGAAATTGGGAAGAGATTAGGTGAAAGGGCAAAGGTTGGAATCAAACTCATGACCACCTGCCTTGTACACTTTATCCTATTACACTGAGCATGCCATTCAACTACTCCCAAACCAGCACGTCCCACATTTATCATGGAATAAGGTCATCTTGCATCTTGGTTAGTACAGCAAACAAGTTAAAAAATATTTTAATAACCTGTAAATTGTTTGTCTTGTTGCTGATTTTCTGTTGTGTTTGCAACGTATGACAGTATAACAATGCTTCAGGTTGAGGTATGGACTGTTACTTGGACGAAATTATATAAAGATTTGATTTTGACTTGAAGAAAAGGTTTTGGGAAACTTCTGCTCAGCACAGACATCTTAAAAAAAAAGAACAAGTAATTGACTAACTTGAAAATAATTACCATGATAATAGAAATGAGATAAGTCCTCACTTGTGGTCTGACAATTGAAAGACAACCAATAACAGTTTGTAATCATTTCAGCTGCTGCTTGCTAAATTGTAATTTTATCGTATTTTTTAACATTGGTCTGATAAACAAGCAATTTGTGTTTCCTTGCGCAAATGGAAATTGCAATTTGAATCCTTGACACTATTTTGTTACTTTTTCAATCAATTATCCGTTGAAGACTTAACTTTAACTCTCTGAGCCCAACCTGAACCACTCTTTATTTGGGTTAAAGCATTGTGAGTAGTCCCACAATACAGTGAAACTGTATAAAAACAGTAGGTTTAAAGCTTTACAGGAAAATGGGTTGTAAAGTATGATTGTTTGATTGCTGGACATCTGAAAGGCTGCAGCATTTACAGGTTTCTTGAAATAATGAGGTGAGTGCCATTATGACAGACCTGAGTGGCTGAGAAACTGGAAAAAAAACAAGTCAGTTTTTTTTTTTTTTGAATCCTGATGTACATAATAATGCTTAAAGTGCATTTGGCTGGATCTAGCTGTAGGACGAACAGCTTCTACCGTAGAAATAATTATACTCTCTGGTGTTTGTGCTGCAGGAGACTTGCCTGAAGAAGTCCATATGCTCTGACATATGCTGGCTGTACATACAATGCATTTGTTTAATGTGCAGGTATGTGTTTTCGTAGTGTATAGAATGCATGTGTGCTCTTAAGAGCTTTGGCATTAAAATGTGTGTCCGGGCGTGAGTGTGTGTGAGTGTGTGAGCTTGCACAAGGGGCTGGGGGAAGCATTGCAGTGCATCATTCTGCTCCACTTGCTTTACAGTAGCAGTGCAGGCAACAGAAAGGGACAGGGACAGAGGATGCTCTGTAGGCACGACAGATATGACAGCGGTGGCGCTGCTTCCCGGTCCCTCATGCTAGTGGGGCTGCTCCTTCACTTTGATGTGCATCAGATAACCCCTCTTTTCTACTCTCATTAAACCTTTCATTGCTTTTTATTGAACTTTTGATTATCTAACAATTTCAATTTCGTATAATTTTTTCATTGAAAGTTAATTCGCTGGCGCTGAGATTGCATCTGTGAAGGAGAGATAGGTAAGGAGAAGAAGGGGTGTGATTTCCTTGAGGTCCAGAAATCTCCACATCAGAAACTCAAAGATGGAATAAATGTGTTTGTGTGTGTGTGTGCGTGCATGACTGTGTGTGTGTGTGTCGTTTGGTGTGCCTGAAAGCTCTTATGCCGTTGGTGACATTTCTATCTGCACAAGTATGAGGACTTGAGGGCTAAAATGGAGACAGGTTTTTTAGGGGTCTTCAAAGAGGAGTGAGAGACTCTGCACAGACAGATAAGGGTGTCATTTAAGTGTGTGTATGTGTGTCTATGTAATACAGGCATGTGCATCTGTGTGCATGTACCCACATCGTGCACGCACACACGCACCAGTAAATGGGGCAGAAGTGAGATGCTTTGAAGCGTTGGGGTAATCCAGCGTAAACAGCAGCAGGAAGACAGACTAGAGCTGGGCTGTTCTACTACTCCCAGCTACATCCAGGCACACGCACAAGCACGTGTGCATGGATAATGTACAGTATGTGGATACTCATGCACACCAGGACACACTCTGAGAAATGACAGGGTTGGGATGTAAGGAGTATGGACAGGGGCGAGAGGAGAAGAAAGAATAGTTTTCTTCTCTCTTTTGCCTGCTTGGATAAGCTCAGAGAAGAGTGCGTGTTTTTCAAAATGTTTTCATCAGACGAGCAGGCTTATCTGTCAGCTGTTGTTGGAGTTTGTCTTCCCTGACAGGACGAGTTTGCAGCTAAATCAGGCTTTAAATTCACAGCATGCCGTGTTCTGACCCGTCATCCATAAATAGAGGGCAAATTAGACATTGTCATTGAGCATCACTGTCTCCTTGCTGCCCCTTTTATTGTTTTTCTCCGACTCATATTCCACTTGTGTTTCTGCGACTCTCATCTCTTCCCTTCCCTTTTCCTCCCCCTTTCCCTCCCTTTCTCTCTTCCACAGTTTCTACCTTGCAGATTCAACCCTCCCTCCATCAATCCAACCCTACAGCATCAAAGCCTCTCCACACCACCAACTTCATCATGAATAAATTGCCAATTTAGTATACATGAAACGAGTCCCCAGTTCCCCAAACGAAGTAAGAGAGGAGGAGGAGGGGTGATGAGTGAGAAGGAGGGAGAAAAAGAGAGGAAGAGAATTCAATTATTTTTTGTCTCTATTAAGAACCCAAACCTCCTGCCCACTCTCTTCACTTGACAATTAGTGCTGTAGATAATTAACGAGGAGAGGGCAGCACCACACCACATCCCTAATCATGCACATTTCTATCTGCCTGAGCAGGGAGACTGTTGGTATAATTTTGTTTCACATAACTAAGGCTAATTACATAATCAATCATTTGCAGCCCCCTGCAGTACCAAAGGTGTGGGGTGTAACGTTTCGATTGTAACCTGTAACCAGCCGTCTGAAAGCTGCTCTTCTTTAAAGCATCGCTGCAGAATTTATTGGATTAAAAAGACATCAAGAAGTCCAATGGTTTTGATGTGACGGCATAAGATCATTGTTGAATATATATTTATATTTTTGTAGCATACACAAGTGTGCATCCCAATGTGTGTATATGTGCGTCAGCTTGCATATATTCCTAAGCCATGTTCTATGATGTGACATTGCTGACTGGTGCTGACGTTAAGACTTTTCAGGGGGGAGTGGAAAAAGGCTGCATCAGGAGAAAAAGAGCGAGCCTATCAAGGGGTGTGCATGTGAGTGTGTGTGAGTGTGAGTGTGAGAGTATGTGTGCGGCGGAGAAGGCAGAATGAGAAAAAGAAAGACTCTGCAGTCCGTCCCGGCACATGGATGAAGAAGGTGGGGTCCTTTGATGTTCTAAATAGGCAGTGTAGCTGACCTGGAACATGCCTGAACAACGTACCTGTGGCATCCACATGAACAAACATCAACACAAGCAGACCAACACGGACGACACACGAGGCAATAATGAGCCACGATCACAAGCTGGTGAAATATTTAAGGCCGTGACCAAGCAATAAGCAGCAGAGTATCCATCATACTCAGTTATTTCTCTCATACAGCAGCAGAGAGGGCATTTTGTTGAATGGAGATGGATAGTAAGTCATTTGTTTGCAGGCAGGACTGTTTACAATTCTGCAGACAGAACTGCAAAATAGATGAGCTATTATTGCTATTGATCAAAGCCTCTTTTCAGTTTCATTTATTTTGAATGTTAAAAAAGAAAGATTAAAAACAAAAGAATGCCAGCGAACCCTTTGAGGAGACTTAAACTTTGTTGGAACAATCCATTTCAGGACAGGAATAAACATTGGTGACAGTCCTCCTCAAAGGGTTTGGATGCAAACAGTGAAACAACCACTGCAGCATACAATTAAAACCCCCCACACAGCATCATCATGTGTGATCACACGCATACATTCAGCCTGCTTTGCGACTACATGCTGACCATGAAAAAAATTGAAAAAAAAAAGTGTGATCATGGAGTTGCAAAGTAATCAACAATACCAGGAAGCAGAAATACCTGTGTGAAAAACCTGCAGGACCTCTCCCTCTTCTGAAGCTGCAAATCCAAACATTTCAGCTGTTAGCGAGATAACACCTCAAATCACGGAGTCACACACTCACACACACATGCACTAGGGAGCAGAAAAGCAGGCACGCCCACTTCACTGTCATAACATTAAAAACTTGCATTGCTGAAATATATTATCACCTTTTTATTCTCTCATGTTTAATTCCTTTTCCCATAACCATCTTTGTTGCATCTGTTTTTCATCAACTTCTTCCTTTTTCGTGCCAGTTGTTTCATTATTTCCTCTGTTCCTCAGTTCCCTTTTGACTCATTCTCTGCATCTACTGTCAAGTGAATTGATGGCATTAATTACAATGCCACTCGTGCGTGATTGGTCACATTCGATTTCCTAACAAAAATTTGCATAATAAGCCAGCATATTACTCAATTAGTTTTTTATAATTGGGCCATTACTGGAATCAGGAGGAATGCTTTTCCCATTCTGCCGAGGACTTTTTCTACACGTTCAACCTTTAACAGGCCATTCGGTCAACAGCCCAACACAGATTAATTGATTCCACTTACACGGGCTCAACTATGTATTCACCGCACATGTGTTAATGAATCCTCTTAAGGGGGAGCACAGGAGATGTAAAGTGAGTCACAAAGAGGCAGGAAAAGGAGAGGCAGTGTCTCAAAGGCTAAAGCTTGAAAGAAAAGTTCTCACGGTATAAGAGGTGGCATAAGCTGTCAATCTGGATGCTAAACCCCGCCTATTACTGTTGACCTCAGCAGAGATCAGAAAACAGTGCCCAGTCCATCAGCTGTTAATTGGCCAACACAGCCAGTCAGCTGTTCCCTGATGATATAACTCACTTTAATTGAAAGCCTATAGGAATAAAGTACAGGACTAAATTCTGTTCCTCACTACCACTGTAGTAAAACAGATCCTTTGTATGCCTGGGATCGAGTTTCCATTAATGTAACCCTGAAGTAAGCACTCAAGCCTGCATGTCAACAGCATCTTCATGGCTGTAGCTCAAAGACTGAAGTTGATTAAACAATGAGCTATGACGTAAAGCTTTTCCCAGGCCTATTTTCAGCTCAAGTACTCTATGTTAAATGAGAAGAAGTCCCAGGGTGAGGGAGAGTTTTACTAAATTCAAGTCCTGATTTGAAAAAGAAGGGAGGAACCCTGCCAAAAACTAAAAGCAGTTATCTATCAACCGTAACGCTGAGCTAAAATTATTACCAAGACAAACACACAAAAGTGGATAAACAATGTCTAAAAGCTGCTATTTTTCATCCAGATGTCTTCAGTGTCATGTATGGTTCTCAGTCAAACTGAGAAACAGTGGCTCTGTAATACTCAAGGAATAAGTCTGAGGAAAACAGTGATTGGTATGTAATTTCTCTCAATTTGCTCTCTATATCATCCCTTTTCCTCTACATTTCACTCAACATGCGCTGACCCAAATAATCCACACTGCAGTACCTTGGTTAGACTGCGGGCGGCGCTGTCCTTTCCCCCAGGGGTGAGGTTCCTCAGCTGTACGTCCAGAAGTTCAACCAGTTGGGCCATGGCACGAACTGTGGATGGAACATCGCCAGGACGCAGAAGCCCTTTGGTCTGTTCTGCCAGCTCCCGAGCCACGATCGCTGCTGTCTCTCCAGAGCGGAGCTGAAAGAGGGGATGGCAGGAAACAAGAGATTTATTCATATTAAATTAAGAACAGAGTGACAGTAAAAAGGGTGTGATTAGTAGAATAAGAGAGTAAGAAAGGGCAAGAGAGGTGAAGGACAGACAAAGTGGAAATCAAAACCAGAGAACATGGAGACGCAAGGAATTATTGTTCAGTTTTTCTCGTTGTTCAGATCAGCCTCTTGAGAATATTATATTAAAATTAAAAAAGCACATCCCCACTGAGGAAGACTTTACCATATTCTTTCCTGTAAAGAAAACCTTTAAAGCATTGTAGCTCATAAGAAAACCCACACAAAGATTCATATAACATGTCATTTGACTGCAAAAGCAACGTTTTGAACACAAACAAGCCTATAATGACGCCTGTTACCCTATCATGATGAGACTACAGCATCAGTGACTGACCTGATTGGACATTTTCTCCGCCTTCAGCCATGGTGGCATGATCCCTCTAATCTCAAACAGTAGTTAGGGTTAACAAATGAAGATGGATGCATGGCCTAAATCTCCTCCTGTGGTCAGTGCGTCTTCATGCATGACAAATTGCTGAAGAGCTATATCCATAGCACTTTGCCTTAAACTGGGGCTCAATGAGAGCCACTAGGGCCAGCAGGGGCATTCAGACTTACTTTCTGCATGATGTGGTTGACCCATGGCGACGTGCAGTTGCTGAGGTCAGGGCCTTGGGGATCCCAGTAGCCCACGTGGGCCACGCACATGTATGTGGCTACGCCTGGAAGACAGGCAAAACAAACAGGGTGAGACAGCGCTGACATTCACCGCGAGACACGGAGACTCCTGGGGCACCTTGGGCTCTCTTTGCAGTTTGCGTGTGTGTGTGCGTGTGTGTGCGACAAGATAAGAACGGCCTTTGTAATATGAGCTAATTTATGAAACAGGTTTGCATATGCCTGCAGACTAAATACATGTACTCTACTAGATATTTTAAGTTCAATAATATAATTAAACAGTATATAAAGATGCATCATATTTCATTTTAATTTACTATTTATCCAATTTCAATCTAAATGTTTGACTTTGCAATAAAGAATGTTTGAATGTTTTCACTTTTAAATCTATCTTTCTTCTATTATTTCAGCTTATAATAGCTGAAACTTCAAGTTGATGCAGAGAAAAGCCACATTCAAATATAACATCCACATACTTCTGCTGGCACAATTTGAAACATAATGAAACAATTACAATGGTATCAAATTAAGAATAATTACATTTTCAAATCTAGTTAAGTATTGTGATTTTACCTGACTGCATTTGATTATGAAAATTGAATTATGTGACACACAACTCTCAAAAAATGTGCTGCACTGTTTGAATTTTTAAACACACAGTTGATACAGAGATTATAGGCAATAAAGTATTTTCCGTTGTATAAATGATGCTGATAAACAGCACTTTTCCATGGTCCAGCCTCACATTGTTCTTGCCATGTGCTGTCTACCCTCTCTTGCAGCTTCCTTACCCAGAGTCCCCACAGGGCATGGCTGCTTGGCTGTCTGGCCTTGCTGCGTCCGGGGCCATGATATGTCTGCCGTCACCCTTGGACTGCAGAAGTCTTGAGGAGGCAGAGCAGGAGGTTGTGGGGCAACAGGAGGGACCTGCTGCACCGGAGGGGAGCGTCCTCCAGCTTTCTGGTTGATATCCGGGATCTGGTTGGTGTCGGATGATGAGCCCCCTGCAGGAATCAGGATGGGCTGGCGGATTGTGGTGGTGGTTCGGTAACGCTGGCCAGGTGAAGTAGTGAGGAGAGGCCGTGGTGTGGTAAAGTAGGGAGGGGAACGAGTGGTGGTGGTGCGGCTGGTAGATGAAGATGAGGAACCACCACCACCGATTGAGCCTCCTCCTCCACCAACTCCTCCTCCTCCTCGGTTTGGAGGCATCATGGGAGGTGGGCGATAGTCTTATGATAAAAGAGAAAAAGAGAAAACACATGAGTTCTTCAAGTGAGAGCCAGGATCCAAACTGTGTTGTGCAGGGTTTTGAGTCCAAACATGACAGGAGTGCCTATGTTTCCTCATGCCAGGACAGTAGTTCAAAATGTACTCCCAAGATAAGAGTTAAAAAGAAGCAAGATCAAGCAAACTGTCTGCTTTTAACATCCAGAGATGTGAGCCATGGCCCACAAGCGTAAATAGTATTATAGTGACAGACACAAACACATTTGCGGGCATTCATTTACACAGAAATAAATTGCTTTGACAAGGGAGTAGCTCATGTTTCTGATGACTTCCCAATGTTAGTCTTTCATCCATCCTCAACGCTGTCATTTGCCAGATATGTCTGCTTTTTCTGCTTTCATAAGCTGGTCCTTATTACAGCAGTTGTAACCAAAATTTGGTGCAGAAAACCACAAGTGTTGGTCCAAAAACAGCAATAAGGTAACTCCACAAAATAACTCAAGAGAGGGCACAAACTGTGATGAACCAACACAAGGGACAGGAACACAGAAGTGACTCTCGCTGCCTAATCTGGCAGAAAAAAACACTGTCATGAATGATTTACAATACCATGACATCACAGAGGCAGGAAGGCCACTAAAATGCATATGACACACTCTTTATTGTCAATATTTCATCGTAAAAAGGCTCAATTATTCACAGCGGCCCTCTTAAGGGGACAGAGATGGAGAATGAATGGATGAGATGAAGGGAAGGGAAAATAACAAAGAGTGTGTTCGTGAAGTGTTACGGTGAACATACGCGTCTCAGTCCACGCGCGGGCACCTCGTTTCTTTTTACTGCATATGGAACAAATCAATACCGCAGCATCCAAGAGATTGTAAAAGGAAGGAATTATCTACAATTTTCCCTTTTTTTTTCCTCAGAAATGTTTTATCAAGTGATTAGAAAGTCATTACCTGTAATAACACAAACAGCTAAAGCCCAATTCAAAAGACGCAGCTTCACTTGATAACACTCTTTGACAAAAGAAGGAACTTTGTCGATACGAACAAAACAAACACTTCCTTTTTTTCTTTTTAATTTTGAGTTCAGTCTTTCTAGTGCATCAAAATAAAATTCGCTTGCAACCCTCTACAGGTGATGATGACTGTTTTATTTGATCTCACTATTCTCCATTTCCAAAGCATGAAGGGTCCCATGAGTAATTAACATAGACTGATTGGTTGAAAACATGAAACATGGCACAATTAGTGATGTCACTCGTTAGTTTTCTGAGGTGACACTCTGAAGCCCTATGGTGTTGGTATCCATCTCTCAACTGAGAAAAAGACAGATAGGAGCAGACCATGCACCCAACCAGTCAGCCAAGCCACAGCCATAGTTCAGCAAAATTTACCCTCAATATCTACAAAAAGGGATGCATCACAAACTGCAACAGCCTGTGCACACGTTTATTTCCGCTGTAAAAAACAAGTGTTAATGGAATCTACTTGGCTTTTGGATTCAGCTTCAAGGTCACTTGAGAAAATCCAGCTTTTTGTACATCAGCATTGGCTTCATTTGTCAAAACTGGAGGCTGCTGTTTGGTATTTAACTCATCGGGAGCCTCTTTGTGGACTTTCTAAAGAACACTTGAAGCCAAGCAAACAGAGAAGATCAGCAAAAAAACTGAAGATGAGGCTGAATTTACAATTTCTAAGCCAAGCAGTAACTTTCATTTGGTTTTCTGGGCAACAAGCTTTCAACATGCTTATACAATTTTAAGAACTGAAGTCCTCAGATGCCGAAAATTCAGCTGTATGTTATTCCTCTAGATCTGTGATTCTCAAATGGGGGTACGTAGGAGTACTGCAAGGGGTACTTGACAGATGAAAATATAAAAGTTGCACCTCACCAAATATTAAAAAAATGTAGTTAAAAACAACTTAATCAACAACATTTTACTTTTATGTCTGTGCAACATCAAATAGGGCACTATTTCCAAATTAGGCACATTCATTTATAAAGTAAAAAATATTACTTGCAAAACCATTTGGACTTACAGCCTCTCTCTGTTGATGTAGGCAGGCGAGCTGGTATATTTGCATGCTAAAAATAGCGCGGCCAGGAGGATAACAGTGGACAGGTGGTTGAAGCGAGACAAATCAGTTAAGTAAAATGAGGTGGATGATGAAGAAACCATCAAAAAAAAAAAGTGATTTTTAAAAACACTCTCAATATCTAGAGGAATATATTC
Source organism: Halichoeres trimaculatus (assembly GCF_033239565.1). NCBI lineage: Eukaryota > Metazoa > Chordata > Actinopteri > Labriformes > Labridae > Halichoeres > Halichoeres trimaculatus. Next base: position 31,112,063 of record NW_027437180.1, on the reverse strand, counting down.
TTTTTGCTCATGTTACTTTCCTGTTTCATTTCTTGAAAAATGTTCTCAGCCATACAAGGGGGTACTTTGCTGAAATTGTATTTGAAAGGGGGAGCACAAACCAAAAAATTTTGAGAACCCCTGCTCTTGGTGAATCTGTAAAATATATGATTTTCAGAGAAAAAGAAAAAGCACTGGTACTTGTGTTTCTTTCTTTGGGTTCGTGTGCCTAAGGCCAAAATATGTAACACAGTCTGGTCATTGGCATTGACAGCTTTACAGAGATTTCTCCATGGAGCTGTGTGGTAGGACTGTTTGAATGTAAAGACTACATTGAGGTAAGACAGGACTCAGTTTTGGCATCCTGTGCTGTAAACTGTGAGGCTGTGTTGGTTGTAAACAGGCGCTTGATCTGATTGGACTTAATTTCCATGATGTCTGATACGGGGTGTGATGTGCTCAAAATTGCTTCATTGCAGCGTTTAGTTAATTGCTGTCACTTTTTGATGTTTTTTTCTTTTGTTCCTCAGGGGCTGGTTAGGGAAGGTGTAAGTGTGGAGAATGACATGTGTGAGAGTGTGGGTGTTGGGGAAGAGTGGGTGTTTATTTTATTTACTGTGAACAGAAGTTGTCCCTTCTTTTGGATTTTAAGTTTAATTAAAGACAGTATACCCCCCCTACTTTCTCTCTGTCAGTCTGTCTGTCCGTCTGGATGACTGACAGCCGTGCAGCATCCCTCTTCTCCTGTACGTTCTGTTCTCTTCTTCCACAACTCAATGGAGTGTTTCCGTACCTAAACTGTGCTGCTCCTCGTTCCTGAATCACTGCCGCCCTGCCTCATGCATTCTCCACGGAACATTGCCATCAATCATGCGTAGCAGCAGTGGCCCAGGGACTAGCTGTCAATCTGTGTGTGTGTACTTATGAAATAGTGTGTGTGTGTGTGTGTGTGTGTGTGTGTGTGTGTGTGTGTGCGTGTGTATCTGCACTCAAACGGGAAGCTCCATTAGGGCCTCTGCCACAACAATAGAGGAGTAATGGTGTGTGTGTGTGTGTTAGTGTGAGTGTGTGTGAGGTTGATGTCTGCTGTCATTTGAGTACAGGGGGAGAAAACACAGGGGCTGGCAGCTTGAGGTGAAGTTACACAAAAGCCTGCGAGCATCACAGGCAAGTGGCCACAGCTCTTTGCTGCCCGTACATCCCTATCGCTCTTCCTCTCTGTTCTTGTGCTTGACATTTTCCACATGATTTCATTGCTCACTCATAACTTTCTTCCCCCTTTTGACCCACTTTTTTCTGTCCAAACTCCAAGTTTAAAATACGCCTGCCTGTGTCTTTCATATTTTGCTGACTCGTTTGCAGCACTTTGGATGAAAATGAGTTAAATTAAAGAACGTGACAAAACCCTCGCTGAGGATGCTGTGTACGATGCTGTAGGGAACTACAGGAACATGACATAACAGCTTCATGAAACATTTATTGGGAAAAAAGGCTAGAGGTTGTACTCAAGGGGACTGACATATCTTCCTGCGTTTAAGCTTTGGAAGCCATGAGTAAATGCGCTCTGACAACTTCATGATGTCAGCTAACCTAAACGTTGTGCTCTTTGCCAAGACTGATGCCACGGGAGCAATTATGTGACACAAGGCCAAAAGACAGTCACAGACTCAGTTAAGATTCTGTTCACACACGGTCACATATTTTTAATGCCACCTCTGTATTGATTTTCCATGCAGTTTTTGAGGAATCATTCACTTTGGAAAGTAGTGACTGAACAAGCCCCTGCAGAAGCAAAATCCTTACTTAAGCTTAGTAGACAATATTTTTTTTTAACCTTGATATTCTCCAGCTTTCAAAGAGGGTTGAGGATGTGCCAATAAATGCAGTTTTGCCCCAATAAGTGCTGACGGATTTTTCTGTGCTTTAACAATAACAAATATTCAAAATTGATTCTAAAACGTGTCTTGAGCCTATTTCATTTAGCTCAGCTAGTTCTGCTGTAAAAACATTCTAATCTACTTAACATGCTTACCTGTATGAGACCCTCAAACTTGTGTGCATGTGCTACAGCAAGCTTAACTCTCAGGCTGCTCTGAACCAGTGGCGACTGCTGGTCAGTCAAGGAGGGGAAGCTCATTTTTTTCCGACCTACATCATAAATTTGTTTGTTTATTTAAACGTAAATTCTACCTTCGGTGCAAGCTTGCTAGCAGCTGGAGCTGCTACATGAGCCTAAGACAGGCTGTAAGTGTGAGTGACAGGGGGGGAAGTTCTGCAGCTGTAGCTGTAGCTGCTTATTGGTGAAAAGAGACAGAAACATTAAACACAACGCTCGTCTTTTTTAAGAAAGGTAAACTCGCTGGGGGTCGATAAAGCCTCCGGATCAGTCCAGAAGAACTGACTGTAAAACTCAGAAGGTGCTCCGGTGGAGGGTTATACTTCAAAATCGCTGACTGGCTCATTTCACTGTCAATCAAAAAGGGATTCGGCCTCAGACAGATCATCTAATCATAATGCAGAAGCCCAGCGTCCAGGCCAGCCCACTGCCTCATAGACCCCCAAAGACGCTGAGCGTCCGATGGGCTGGACAAAGCCCAGCATTTATCCAATGACCGTCCAGTTTCCACAGTGGAACAACCCACTTTACGCTTCCCCGCTGAAGTCAGAAGACACTCAGCGTCCAACTGTGTTAAAGCTCTGAGACGCTGCAGGGATACATGAGAAGAAGGTCGAGCCAGTTACCTGTGATAGGTAGCTGATTCTGAACAAAAGATGAAGGAATTCTAGCACAGATTTTGTCAATGAAATTTACACAGCATTACACATCACCACTTTTTTAGGGGACATTTCAGGGGAAGCTGAGCTTCCCTTGCAGTGTTAGAGCAATCGCCACTGTTCTGACCCAAACTTCCACAAGACATTGCCTGATTCAAGATGGCAGAGATGTAAACAGTAGACATTAACAAGACTATCTTGTGTTTTTCCCCCTTTTTCTTTGCAATTTTTTATTGTGCACTAAACTGGATTACAATTTTAACTGATGTAAATCATACTGAACTCTAAAAACTATCAGCAGTTGCATCGGCTCTGATCCTAAAGTTGAGTTCAAGATCACAACACTTAGACTCATAAAACTGAAAAACAGCTTTGTGAAAAAGTATTTTGGTATGAATCACAAGTTTTCACATTTACTGGAATCATTCCATAATTTAACCGCAACAACAGAAACACATCACCTTTATAGCTTTTAATACAGAAATGTCAACACAGAAGCAAGTCTGAGCATTAGAATAAGTCCTTGAATTTCACAACATGGGAAATCAGAATCAGTGGATTAGTGTAGGAGCAAAAATCAGCCACATTGAGGTTTATTTTGACTTTTTTTTATTACAGAGCCCCTATCAAATTTATGTTATTAAAAATATATTAATGTTTGATAACTAGATTAGACATGTAAAGTAAAATAAGTGAGCAAAATATCATATGTAAGGCCTTACAATTCAATATCTCTTATTCCCTATTTACCATATTACACTTAAAAGAACAACCAGTGTTATTCTTAATCCCAAAGGCCAACTCTCTGGATTATTAATGCGATATGTAAATAAAGAGAGCTGACAAAAGGAAGCTTGGGTATTGACTTAATAATAAAGACTGAGTCTTAATCACCCTTTCTTTCTGCCGTCTTCTATTCTCTTCTATTGTTTGTTTTCATGACCTGCAGAAAGCCCAGGGGAGGATGACACAATGGCAGGCAGGCAGTAAACTTGTTCCTGGAGTTGTCTTTCTGTCGCCACATTCACAGGGCCATGGAGAGGATGTCAGTCAGCCTGGGATACCAGCACATGATCATCCGACATGTAGACAGATGTGCGTGTGTGTGTGTGTGAGTGTGTGTCTATATGGCTGTGTGTGGTGAAGTTTTTCTGTGTGGGTGAGACAGCCTGTCTCTTCCTCTGCTCTATTGCCGAGAATGCTCTTGTTGACTTCTCGCTCGGTAAACAGAGGGATCGTAAATCCACAACACAAAAGGTAGAAGGCAGAGAGGAGAGGGGAGAGAGGAGAGGGAAAATGAACTTCCCCTGGCAAGTTTCCCACATCATCAGAAAAAGTGCCAGAGTGAGAGGGAGGACGAGTGGAAGAGAAGCAACGAGAAGAGGGATTTAAATTAAGACAGAAGTTTAATAGAACTGAGACTGAGCGTCTATTATACTTGGATCATTTTCCGCATATGCAAGATGGTTTCTTTTAGTAGTTCCCTTTACTCTCTGCTTGCCACTGTGTGCACACACGCACACATGCACAAACACCATCCTGAACAGTTAGGAGGGATGAATCCAGAGGGGTAACAGCAAAATGATAATCTGGAGGGCACAAAGCTTTCTAGGCTGGATAGCAGCGCAGACACTGAATATGGCTGCATACCGCGATAACGCACTCCCCTTATGCCTGCAGCACACACACACACACACTTATAGCTAAGTTGTGCACCAAGCAACACATGCGTGCATGCAGATACACACACTTGAGCACAAATTTACTTTTCACCAACTTGTACCCATTGCAACACACTCATACACACACACAGAGCTCGTGGCGAGCGGCTCGAGCCTGCTGATAAGACAGAATGGAGCACTTCAAAGCAGTGATACTTGCAGATAGAAAACAACCTCAACTAATAGAACCTCCCTCAAAATGGCCACCAGGCACCACTACGTTCCACGGCTAATGTGTCACAGACAGACGCATCACCGCGCAGTCCTGTTGGCTTAGTTGCATAATCACGACATCCCCCCGCTGAGGTTAGAGACACCTGCAGCATGTTTGCCAATTACATGCTCCTCTCTTCATCCTGGGGAAGCTCCCCCGTTCAAAGCAAGAAAGCTAATGGGACAGACACATTTGGTTTTGGCTGTTTTTCTGTATGATAAGGCAGGCATAATCAGTATTTACCTTCTTTTTCCAGACATATATTGAAAGTGCTTTTTTTCAGAAAGCAGGTTTAGTATTAATATATAGTCAGCATCCAACAAGATCCTATTACTGAAGTGAAGCCTGTAGCTATGGAATACTTTGCCCTCCATAATTTATCACCACAGCCTATAATCTGGAGATGAAGATTGCACCCTTGTTGGTGGCTTTGTGGACATTTTTGTCAACTTAAGAAAAATACACAGTGTCACAGCTATGGTGACACAATCCCCCTGCTACTCTCGCCTGCATCTACTTCCTGCGAGGTTGTGGGTTTCCCTTCCACCCTGTTGTCCTGGCCAGGCCCGCTTAATTTGGCATCTGCTTTTTGGCAGAAGAGAAGAGGTGCCAAGGCCAAACGCACACAGAGTGCCTGGCTGGGGCAATCCAATCGATAAGGACACACTGCAGGCAGGGAACAGGTGCTGCAGACTCTCCGAGGCAGAGTTCAGTCTCTGCTGAGACGGCCGTGTCGAAATCTATTTGTGCAAGAGGGATTGAGGCTGGAAGGTAGAAAGCAGACGGTACAATACAAAGAGGAGAAAGGGGAAAATTGACAGCAGGGGTTTCAACAAAGGTGTGAAATACACAATGTGTTTGTGTTGCCTCGTATTATACTGTTTAGGGGATTGCAGATTGCAGGTGTTTATTGTATGAAGCAGTTTGACTTGTTTGACTAGCAGTTAGCCAGCAAGACACAAATACAGCTCTGGATGAGGAGAAGCAAATTTCAAATTCTAATGTAATGTTTTGCAGACAATCATAAACAAGTAAACCTGCTTTCATTTTGGACAGAGCTGAATTATCATGAGTGGTTCCCGTCAGGTCTGTCAAGGGCTTTTACACACAGAAAGCATGCACACTTACACATGCACAAATAAACACACACACTCTCAACAAAAGCCAGAAATGCTGATGGTTGTACTAATCAGTGATCTGGTGAAAGAGGGTCCCCACTTCAGCCATTAACTCCTGTTTTTCTTCCCCACTTTAGTTTGATTCCAACATTTCCTGCACTACTTTGGCCTGTCGCTTGATTGCAATCTGCTGCCAAGGAAGGAAAAAAAGGGGTGAGGAGAGGAGAGGGGAGAGGAGAGTGGAGGAAAGGAGAGAAGTATGAAGGAGAGGAGAGAAGAAGACAAATGATGAGAGGAAAAGAGCGTTAAAAGGAGAAGAGGGGGAGGTGGGTGTAAATAAGAGGAGAGGGGTTAAGACAATAGATAGTCCATGCTTGACTTCCTAAGGAAATGGAACTCTGTGATTCCAACCATTAAGAGTTCAAAGGTTAACCTTTAAATTCCCGTAAACTGACAGAGTGGCAAATAGAGGTCACCCCTATATAACTGTGTATTCAATAGATTAGAGGAGAACGCCAGCGTGTGATTACTCTCTAATTAGGATTGAGGATATCACTGCTGACACTCATAATGCACCTATAATATATTGAAGTAAATAATGTACAAGTATAGTTAAGTCTTTTACATAAATCTTCAAACACCTCTGAGTTTGTAAACATTACAGTTAATTGCATTTTCTTCAAGCACCTACTCCAAAATCATTAAAATCAAATGCAAGTCAACCTCTATTAGCTTTAAAAAGGCAAACTCTTTGAAAAACATGCAAGGCTGGAGAGAAGGAGTTGCGCAGTGGTTGTGTAAAAGTTTGGTGGCTGATTATGAGAAATAGCGCTAGCACTTCAAATCAACACAAGAAACTATCTTGCTGTGGACTGTTCCAATCTGATGGTCCTTTGAAGTCAAGTGTTTGCAGTGATTAGCAGAAGGGTTATGACATCAGTCCCCTCCACACTCCACCACATCAAATGCATCTGAGAATAGACTTGTCTTAAAATAGGCCAATGTGTCAGCACCAATCAATCGCCTAACTTTGGCTTCACTTTTCCATAGGAGAAGATGGAGGTGTGTCGTCCTTACTAATAAGCTTAAGCTTTCCTTTTTAATACTTGATCTTTTCTGTTGACAGTCTGCTGCTTTGGACCTGCCAGACTTTGGCTGCTACGGCTACTGCAGCATCCCCGTCATCATCTCTGCTACAACACTAATGTTTTTTTTTTTTTCATCTCTAGATTTTGTCATCTACTTGAAGTGCATTAGTCTGGTTCTGCCCAAGTTTTCTGCCTGTTTAAAGGAAGTTGTTCCTGACATGCAGCAAAGTGCTCTACTTATGGCAGATTAAGATGAGATAAGATTCCTTATCTTCTCTTGATGTTAGGTCCAGACCTGCTAATGTGTTCAGAAGGTTTGTTTGAGATAACATTTGTTGAAAAGTGGCATATACTAAGATTAACTGACCTCAGGCTTAGGCATTCCATGTAGGCATGTGGAAGGGTAGAAAGATCCCAGAGCAGAGATGTACCTCAGAATATAACTAGTTAGTTATTTTGATGTGGACGGTCTAGACCAGGGGTAGGCAACCTAGGGCATGGGTGCTTGGCACGCTAAAAGTAATTACTATGAGGCAGAAGACAAAATAAATGAATAGATAATAATAATAATAATAATAATAATAATACATTTTATTTATAGAGCGCTTTTCAAGGTACTCAAAGACGCATTACACAGGTAAATAATAAAAAAGCATATAAAATAACACCGAAAAAAAACAGGAAGAAGCCAGACAAAAAAGACAAGAACAACAAAGTAAATTCAGAGGCAATCAGACATTAAAAGCGTCTTTAAAAGGTGGGTTTTGATGAGTTTTTTGAAGGTGGAGAGGTTGGGACAGGTACGGATGTTCAGTGGTAAATAAATAATAAAACTATTGTGTTGTATTCTATTTAACACTTAACAAGAAATTAAGCACACTATAAATGTTCTTGCGTAACAATTTAACAAATAACATTAAATAATAAATTCAAATCATGACGTTACAAGTGCGCAAATGTGTCTTGCTAGTGCATCACTACAAATCTCTTGTAATCTTGTGAGTCTTTTTGAGAGAAACACAAAAACAGTGTTAGCAAATTATGTGAAACAAAGCAATACATTCAAAACTTTCTGTACTGTTAAAAACCAGACAACGGGAGGGAGTTATACCATTTCTCACTGCATCGCTCAGCAAGGAAACCCAATAAAGGAGACTTTCCTATCAACTGTCGATTTTATTTTTAAGTGGCACGAGTCATGGAAAAGGTTGCCTGTCACTGGTCTAGGCTTAGACATCAGTAAACCAAATGGTAGCAGGATTTACACATATTAGGCCTAGACCTACTGATGGTTTTGGAAAGTGTCTCAAGCTAACATTTGTAGTAATTTAGTGCAACACAAGACTAACTGATTCAAAAGTTGTGGTCTTGCTTGATCTCAATAAGTAGAACAGGTTTACCGATAACACAGACAATACACATAATGTCAAGTTACAGCATTTGTTTCTCTTACAGCTGAATAAATTGAGATTTTTGACCGTACATACAGTCATTGTGAGCCATTCCTACAAAATGCAGGTGACCAGGAGTGAAACAGTGTTCCCTTTGTCTCCCCCTGATGAACTTTTTTTTTTTTTTTACAACGTCTATATATGACAGAACAAAAGTTCCTCCAGGGTTGTGCAGGAAACTTTTACAATTACCTTCCTTTCCTGTTCCACTAATTTCAGCGTGTTGGCTTCATCCTGTAGGATATGCATTCATATTATCTCACCTGAACTTAAGAAATTAAGTAGATGATCACCTTAAAGGGCTAAAGTGGGCCAGCACTAAGAGATGGTTGTATTAAAGTATAGGGAAATTAGTTTAAAAGAAGTAAGAACAAAAAGTACAGAGAAAATGAGTATCAGTAGAGGGGATGAGTAAAGAGAAAATCAGGGTGAGAAAGAAACAGGAAACTCAGTTTGTACTATTCACTTCTCCTCCTGTTCACCCCTCCCTCCCTGAAGATGCAGATAACATGAATAATTTTGCGACTTTGTTGGGAAAACTTTTTAAAGTGTGGCAAGGCAGACTTGAGGTTATAAATTATTCAAATGTTTCATCGGAGCCATGCCGCTTGCGTAGGGGCAGGCCTCTATAATATGCATGTAAGAAGACATGATGAAACAGCTCCATAAACAGTAGAGAGAGTGGGGGAGTGTTTAGGGAGCGTGGGGTGGGAGGAAAGGGTAATACGGAGACAAGTGACTTTGACTCCGACTCTGTGAAGGCATGCACACACCAGGACTCTATAATATATACATCTAAGGACACTTGATGAAATAGCCTTTTGTGATGTGGGAATAGAGCTGTGTGCAGAAAAGGAGGGCAGATTAGACGAGAGATAAGGCTGGCAGAGAAAAACAAAATGTTAAAGAGAAAAGATATACGGGATACGGAAGGGGAAATATTAAGATTCCTGTCATTGTGAGTGTGTTTTTGCGTGAGAGGCAAGGAGAAAAAGAATGGGTGTTAAACAGACAGAGAAGAAACACAAACCGACATAGGAGACAATAAATGTGAGGAGGCAGTTTGCTTTCTTCTTAAGTACCAAGGGAGGTGGAATATGCATTTCAAAAAGACATTTACTCCTGTGTGCTGCATCAATGCTGAGATGAAATACACAGAGTAATCCTTTATATTATCTGCTGGCCTAAGGTGAACTGAACCTTACTTTTGTTCTTCCATTTCTCCCCCTGTAATGCTTTATTTCCTGCTCGAAGAAAAACCTGATATAATTTAATGGGCCTGACAAGACATTTACAAACTTCAAGGCTGGGTCAATATTTGAGTTTTTTTTTAACACATGTACATTTCACCACACAGCAATGCCAGACCTTGTCAAAAAGGTGTTGCAATGCTGGAAGTTGAATTTAATAGCTATCTGATCAATTTATGAAACTTTGATGTATCTGAGTTTACCAAAGTAACCCAAACAATCAGTATTTGTACAAACTTTCAAATTGTCCAAACTGTGACAGTGTAGCCGAGACCTCTTCTGAACCTTCCACAGAGCTGCGGCTTTGTGAGCTAGCTGGAGAGACAAAACACAGTAATTGGTGCTTTTTTTTCTCCGTTGTACTCCAATTACACTAAAACCTCAGTGGCCTACCTCGGCCTTTTCCTAACTCCACGGCCCATTTCCCGTCTCATTTTTTTTTTTTGCCGTTTAAGAAGTCCATATGAGCTGAAACAAAAGCAGGGCGAGCAGCATCAGTAATGAGTGGAAACCCTTAGAATGGCCCCTTTCCTTCAGCCTGTTTCCTGTACTGACACAGGAAAGGGAAGAAAAAGAAGCAGGGCTGGATAAGTTTGACCACAGTCACCTTACAGGATATGCTGCATATCGTCACAGTGATCCTACACAGAAAGGCACCTGTCTCTGTAAGTAATCGAGGTATAACAAGGGGAATAGAGCGTCCAGCTACAACAAAAATTACAAACTTGACTGGATCGACTTTTTACTGGAGAATGAGAAAATCATGCAGTTAAGGGAGTTAATTTATTCCTTGTCTTCATTGAGTGAGGGAGCGCAGCGAGGAGGAGAGTAAAGGAGTGGGGCAGCATTGATTGTATGTATTTATCTCCTGCTGGTCAGCAGTCTGGCTTGTTGCTGTGCACTGGAGGTCATTCTCCACATTGAATCCCCATTGATCTCCTCGTTAGAGCCTCTTGAGACACCCAGAGCTCTATTATGAAAGTGATCACACTCTGTAGCGCACACCAATAAACACGTATGCACACTCATGAATAAAGAAGCACAAACTCATACGTAACTACATTAGCTCTTTGCAACCCAGGGAGGCACATCGTTATGCATGCATGAACACACAGACACTTTTTTTCATCACAGCATGGCCTCCCATCCCACACACACACACACACACAAACACACACATACACACACACACACACACACTCTGATCGGTAGAAACTTAGTTTCTCACTGCCTCTCTCCATAATTCCTTGTACTGCGTTTCTAACTGCGTGTAAGAGCATGCATTAATTCAGACATCATTTAATAAGACACGCAGCCAGACTGCCTTGACCACTCCATAGAAAGGTGCTGAAAGGCAATTAGGTTGGGCAAATAGCCCTTCAGGCTCCAGGGGCCTAAGCCCTTCCAGCCAGAGGGGAAAGGGAGGGGCACGCGGGCTCAAATCTCAAACTGGACTCAGATGGACGCAGAAATTATACACTAACTTTGAACATTCCAAATCTCTTGACGGATACAGGCCCTGAAAAAAAGAGTAAAGCACAACACACTCATTTTATGTGACATCCCATCACTCCTGTCCTGGCTCCCTGCATGTTTATGAACTGAGCTTAAGATTTACTGATCAATCTTTAAACTTGTTTGCGTTATGCTCAGAGTAATATGGTAGAAATGTTGAAACTTAAACAGCCATGCAGCCCGAGGTCCATATACAGAGTTTGTCTGGTTCTTCATCAAACTCGCTTACAGACTTGCTTTTCTGTAATTTCCCCTCTAAATCCTTGTTTTTTAATTTCACTGTAATAATTAGATTTCTTTTATTTGCTGTTTTTATTCTCCGATTTAAATTCATTACATTTTTGTTTATTTATACACCTACTGATCATTGTGTTTGTTCATCTTTATCTCATTGATCCACATTCTTTAACTAGGGCTGAGATGATATGCTGTTCTTGCGATTCGATTCCATTACGTTTTTTGGGGTTCAGATTCAATTTAGATTAAGATTCTTAAATATCTAAGATTTTTGAGATTTGTAGTTAGCTTATTTAACACTAGACCATGTCAAAAAGTGAAATGATGATGATAACGTTTACAGACGATATGAGGAGACATATTTTCCTATAAAATGCATATCACATGAGTCAGAGAGAAACCCTCTGCTGAAGAAAAGTTGTAACTTTTTTCCAATCCAGATTATAAACAAAGACTGGAATGAAGATTTGATTTTGAAAAAAAAAATGGCAAAGAATCCTGATTTTATCGCCCACTCTTACTTTTAACTTTTTCTATTTTCACCTGATGTGCTGTCGTCTTCTTCATCTTTTTCCTAAATCCTCCCTCACTCCCCCTCAATACTTTTTTCTTTATGTCCAAACCCAATGACTGCCTGTCTCTCTCTGTTAAAAGTTTATTTTCCTCCTTTATCTCTGCCATGCTTTGTCTGTCAAATCACTTTGCAAACATCTGCTATATAAATGAAGTTATAAAAATTATGCATTCCTTTTTGAGCATCGTTAAAATTAATGGAAAATGCTTCAAAGTTAGAGGTTAAAGTACAGATTTTAATAAATGATTTAAATGTCAAAGAATTACCATTTCACCATTATTGGTTAATTTAATGAACAAACTAAAAAATGTATGTAGGAGCTTTTACATCTGTGATAAAAATGGGTCAGACACTGCAAATCTCAGATAAGAAGATTTAAAGCTGATTTTCTATCCAAACTTCAATCATCCTTATTAATTAAATGTGCGATTCAATTCAAAGTTCAGGTTTCTCTTTGCCTGTTAGCAGAAATATACAAGAGCTGACATTTCCAGATTTGAGTCTCAGTGAATGACAACCTTTGACCGCAGCCAGCAACAAAACAACAAAGGGATGAGTCAAATACAGGGTGAAGTGTCTCCGATTGTTATATTAGCTCTGTGAGAAAGCATTATTTGCTTATTTTCCCTACCTTCTTTAGAGATTCATTATTATTTAAAAAAAAAAGTATAAGAAGGCATTGAAAAAACAGGCATCCAGGTCAGAGTCACTGACAGTATGTAAGGCTCATTAGAGACATTTTTCCAGAGCTAGAGTTGGAGGTAAACTTTAGGATGTCTTTAGCAGTAATTCTTTGATTAAATTAGGGATAAAAATAAAAGCAACTCTGAGGAAGTCTACAAATAAAACAATCACGGGTAGATCCAGAACAAAGTTTGTCTGTTTGTACTTCTTCAAACATGCAGATTTGATGGGTGTGGTGCTGAGCGAGGAGTCATAATTGAGAAATCGTGACAGCACAGATGGTGATTTTCTTCTTCTTCCTCTTTTAAGTCATTTTGCAAAATTAATTATTTGAAGGAGATTAGCGGCTGTAAGTATTCCTTATGTCACAACAAAAAAACTCGTTTATCATTATGAATATTAAAATGAATGAATATTAAAAGCACTACAAATATGCCAAGGTATTTCATGTGAAGATTAAAAGAATCCCATCACAGCTTGTCTCATTAATTTGATGGGCAAAGGTACCAAACCTGCATCTTTTCCCTTGTTTTGACATATCAAAATAGCACCAAAGGGAGGAAGTTAAGAGCAGGAGTGAAAGACGACAGAGCGGAACTTACCATTGTTGCCGAAGTCCAGTGAGTACTTGACCACATGGTAGTTATTCCACACATAGAGAAGGTTGTCTCTGGGGTTGTAATCCACTGCAGCGATGTACTGGTAGGAATTAGGGAAGGGTATGTTGACTGTCATCTCCTTGCTCTTATCTGTGTTGTACATATAGTCGATTTTGTTCCCTGTCCCTTCATTATCGTCATCTTCATAAACTGTTTTGACCACGTACAGGACGCCGCAGATCATGAAAGCATTGGAAGCTGAGCGTTTGTCGTAGCTAGTGTCCCACGAGCCTTCGATGCGAAGGGTGTACGGGTTGAGCTGGCTCACAACGATACGCCCGTTGTTCTGCTCTGTTGCATAGATCACCCACAGTCCGTTCTCATCCACCGCTAAGTCAATGTCCGACTTGCCCCCCCAGCGGTACGGAGAGGTGTCGTGGTAGTTTGCGTTTGCAATGATAGCCTCACCGCTCTTGATGCGAGTGCGCAGGTCAAACTTTACAATGTTGCGGGTGCGCTCTTTGTTGAAGAAAAGCGCGCCATCGTAGACGACAAAACCAGTCCCATCTACCCGATGCGGGAGTTTGTAGGTGGTGGTGGGACGCCCTGCGATGAAATCCTCTTTGGATGAGTACTCTGTCAGCGTGTCTGTGCGGTACGGCGTCCAGGGCATGTAATAGATCTTATCTGAGGCCTGCAGAGGGTCTTTGCACCAAGCGCCTGACTGGTGATCCGACTCAAAGAGGTGCTCGCTCTGGTAGACCCCTCGCAGAATGCCAGGGCACAGAAACACTGAGGAACAAAAGGCACAGTTTTCACATTAGGTGTATTTAAATGCAGTCGCTGTAAAATGTCAGCCACTCTCTCTGGGTTTGCTGACAGTGCCTGTGAGATGTTTGCCTCTTTTCATAAATGTTACATTGTGTTTTAACTTAACCTTAACCGCCAGTGAGTGACGATGACATGATAGGCTTACTGTGTTGTGATTTGGATGTTGTATAGTTGCTGTCATTCTGGAGCACAGCAACAGCATGCCTCCTATTCAACAGATAATACCCTGCTCTCACTGCTATGAGGAAAAAGAGAAAATGGCACATTTTGTTCTACTTCCCTCCTTCCCTCTATTCCCATTCCTCCCTCCCGTCCTCCCTCCCTGGCTCCTCATTAGTCTCATAGCTCTTTCTTCTCTTCTCTCCTTTCTGTCTCTGTCAGGAAGGAGCGGCTGCAGAACTGAACACGTCTTTTATCGCCTGCTGTTTCTGCAATTGTTACGATAATTCATTCCCCACTCCGTGCTTGGTATTCCCATTTTGGAATACTGGGGTCAGTTTTTATGAGTGATGTGGGGGACGCAGTAAATTCTGGGAAGTCGGTGCGACCAGAGTCATAGGGACCTTTGTAATTTAACTGGAATGTCTCACACACGCACACACACACATATGCGAAGCGAGACAGGCCAGATGTGCATTGAGGTTTTCCTGTTCGCCTCAATAATACAAATCCACATCTGAAAGAAAGAGCTGGGAATATTGATTTAATTTTCGTTGACTATTCAAAGCACGGGCATAATTTCCCTATCAGAGGGAGGCATTTGAAATAATAAATGTCAATGTAACTCTCTGTTCATGGGCTCATCATGAAAATGTGCTCGACCCAGGGAGAGTTTGTTAAGTGACATTCTACACGATACCATGGAATAATATAGGCCTGGAGTGTGTCTAATGAGAACCAGTGTTTCAAAATTGCCTCTATAGGCTGAGATCAAGCTGTCTTAAAAATAGCAGCAGCGACTTTGAAAGAGATGTCATTCTGCCACGAGGTACAAAACGCTCCAGGCACCGCCATCAAATAAGTGACACCCAACCCCCAGGTTTGGAGCATGCGTGCATTTGTGAGTGAGCTGTGCTTGTTTTACAGACTTACCTTTCTGTTCGACTTCTGCGTGAGCCATAGGCGGAAGATACGAAGGAGGTGGGAAAAAAGAGAGACAGAGACAAGAGACAAAAATAGATTAATGATGCAATAATAAGGAAATCATGATAATACAATCTCAGATCTCCATGATCGTTCTCATATTTCATCCTAACCTTGTGAGAGCGCCAGGATGCTCTCTATGTGTGATTGGTAATAGCATTACGTAAGCGTCTGTGGAGACTACGCTGCAAAGGGGAGGCTATCTGACAGTAATGCATCTCACATATGTCATACACACACACGGAGGGAACAGCCAAGCAGACACTGAGAGAGGAGGAGGGTGAGCAAACACACAAAGCCAAGACATGGAAAACCCTATTATGGTCCTTATCCCTATAAAACACAGTGACACAATCTGACCTGAGATAATAAACTGTTGTATGTGCCAACAGCAACATGTGATCGAAAAAGAGAAAATTGATTTCATTACTAGGATTGCATTTCACTGGGCCAGTCAAAAGCAGCACATTAACATGCTTTCTGAAGCAAAGTAGGGGAGCAGAAAATGCTTTGTGTGTCACCTACTCTGTGTGACTCTGTGTATGAGAGCGCAATCATCTGTGTGGAGGTGGGAGCGCGCTGAATCCACTAGGTTTGCCTCAACCCTAACACCAATTCCCTGTCTATTATATTCAAAGCTTTATCCACAGAGCTTGCGACAGTAGGTGGTACATGTTGCCCCACGATGAAATGCGCACACTTGCTCGGAGGCTCTTAAACATATGAATTCCATTCCAGCGTGTTCCCAGAGGGACTGTGTGGAATGTGAACACGGCAGAAACCTAATCCTGCAGGCGGTGCCCTTGTGTCTTTTGAGGCCGTTAGAGACCTCCTGAATGGAACTGGTCCCTTGAGAAGAGGAACAAGGAGAGGAGAGAAGATGAGACTAAAGAACAGAAGAGGGGAGGACAAAAAAGAAGAGGAGGGAGAAGAAGACAGGAAAGAAGAAGGGCTGAAATGACACAGAAAGAAAAGAGAAGAGGAAGGAAGAGGAAGAAGAGGAGAAGGATAGGAGACTGTAGAAGAGAAAAGGGCAGGAAGGAGGACAGAAGAGGATGATAGGGAAGAAAGGAAGGAGAGTAAAGGAGCTGAGAGGAGAGGAGAGGAAAGGAGAGAAGCTAAGAGGAGAGGAAAGGAAAGAAGAGAGACTGACACTTGAGGGAAAAACATTTGGAGTGACTTCCGGGTACCACATGTTCATATATATAGCCTGAGTGTACACCATATTGCACAGTCCATGCATAAATTCCCCAACACACTACAGCGAAAACTCATCAGAAGCTGAGATGTATACAAACATATGACACAGATGTACACACACAAACAAGTACACGCATACACACACACTAACACGGGCAACCATTAAATCCTCTACTCATGAAAAATGCATGGTAACTAGTGCGGCTTAGCACAACTCCCGATAAATAAGCAATCTCTGGAAGGAGATCGTGTTAAACCTAAAACAAGTGTGTACATGCATGTGTGTAAGAGTGTGAGTGTGTATGCTGAAGATATAAAATGGTTCACCACAAGGAAAGAAGCAGATCCCTTGTGAGAAAAGCTGGGAAAAGAAAGCAGATAGTGTGTCTGTGCAGCGGGGCGGTGTGCTTGATGGAACGACTGATATTGATGTAGCACACACACATACTGGCACTCACACGTTTAAACAATACAAAGAGACACATTGTGGTTGAGGAGACGAGGATTAATGACACCGAACAGCAAGGACTTCACACCGCCTGAGCGTATTACAGAACCTCCCAGACACAAAGGAAAAGCGCGCCGAGTTCAAGGTTGCCAGCAGCTAATAGATTTAAAATGAAAAAGTGTAGCGGCAACAAGTGCACCGAATGGCACACAAAATGTCAAACAAATGTCATTCAATTTGTGTTGCTGCTCGTTGTTTCACTAGATTAGCAGATGCCTTCGTCGGTGACCTCATTGCAATACTTTTTCGAGGCATCTCTATTTTTATTCTCCATGACGAGGGTAAGGAAAGAAAGCTCTTCTCAAATCACAGTCATTCATCTTTCAGGATTCGCCGGAGTGGGTCGGTTAGATTTTTGTTCAAAGGTCTTCCCAAGGTTAGCTCGAGCGTGCAAGATGATGAAATAGATGAGAAGTCTTTTTGAGCTACTGCTAGTTCAGCACAGAGGGTGGCTATAAGCAGAAGAGGAGGTAAAATATGGACTGTGACAAGTTGCCAGAAAATGTCCTTGTTGCCATGAAAAACGTCAACAAGAAAGCGTCTCCTCTCAGTGTTTCTCGTAATTGAATCCTGCAGAGGTGCCGGTGATTTTATCTGTTGTGTATCTTTGACTGATCATTTACAAAAGCACTTAAGACTGCACCACTGGATAGTTAGTTGAGCAGCTAAAAAAAAATGAGGCACTCTCGTTTTTTCCGAGTGAGGTTTCGAGTGAATATTAGAAAACAATAGCAGAACAAAAACACCCTGAGAAATGCTCTGTTGTGAAAATGTGTCGCCTGTCTGGTTTCACATTCATTAAAAATCATTTAAATATTCATTAATATCTGCGCTAGGATCTTCTCAATTCCTCCAAATTTCTTTAATCACATGAGCAGCTCTGACTCTTTATTCCTCTCTCTTTCCATTTCTATTTCTCATACAGACGCAGTGTTAACCTGACTGCTGCAGTGTAAAGATAATTAGCATTTTTATTGAAAGCATATGCTTTATTAAGGAGGTATTCGTCTAGGAGGAAATTCAGTGTGTGTGTGCTTATAAGTGAGTGTGTGTGTGTGTGTGTATAGGAAAGGTTTGGGCACGCTCCCGTACGTGCTGTTGCAGACGAGTGGCGACAGCAGCCTTACCGCCATTATCTCTGATCTCCAATCAGCTCAGCCGGCTAAAGCTCAAGGTCATTTATGGACACAGGCGTTAACTTCTTACCCTCCGTTATTTTATTCTTCCTCCAAATCCTGTCGTCCCTACCTGCCTCTTTCTACCACTGTGCTTTTCTCCTCGTTCGCATGTATTTCCACCACTTCTTCCGACCACCTCCTCATGCTGTGTCTTTTTATCAGTTAATTCATTCTCTCTGTTCCTCGTCTGCCGGCCTCGTCTAACCTATTTCTCTCTATCTCCACTTCAGCTGTCGCTCTCTCCCTCCGTCTCCGTCCTTCTGTCCCGTTGGTTCGCTTCCATCTTCTCCTCGCTCCCTCCTTCTCTCTGGGAGACGCATAAAAAATCGTCTGCATATGTGCACACACAAGCGCACATATACAGCGATGAGTGCGCGCACATACGGAGAGATACACAAACACACAAGGACATGATCCTAGCTGAGAGTCTCCACGGCAACACACACATACTTGTGCTGCTCCTCATGTTATCATGATGAAGTTATTCCAAGGGTCCAATCTGACAGAAGTCTTTAATTGGACAAACAAGAAGGTGATTTTATCTTTTAATTAGCTTTCCAACTGAGCCAAGTTCTTTGTCTAAAATAGACTACATGGGTATTGCATAACATATCACTGCTTTTCTGATGAATACACTAAATGTGGTAGTGGGATAATTAGTTCATACCAGCAGTATGAGAGCCTGCACCTACTGCACCAAGATGAGGAAGCAGATAGGACATAATTCAGCTGCGTTTAATGGATGGCCACAATGCAGATAATCTTGTATCTTTTGCTGCAAGAGAGCAGATTTTTAGAGATTAAATGTATCGGTGTATAAGAGCTGTCAGGGATGGATTACTTTATACCGTCCTGTTCTAATGTATGGATATTTATAGTCTGCCTGCAGTGCAATGAGCAAGAATACACAGGTGGCTAATTACCGCCAAAGCTAGCCGGCTAGTTTGGCACATGACTGCCACACTCGCATATCACAGAGAGAGCCAGAGAGTGAGAGGGAAGGCGAGAGAAAGGGGGAGCGAACACTTGATTTTTAGCTCTGGAAAACAGCCAGAAACCTGCAGTGCAGGGAGGAGAGATGAAGAGCTGTGAAGGTATCGCAAGCCAAAAATCCTCAAGAAAAAAAAAAACGAGAAGGGAGGTGGTGGGGCAACATTTCCCTGAAAACTCAAGCATACATAATTTAATTACCTGTTTTACAACCCACTTTGCGATTTGTTTACAATATCTATGTGGTGGGGAAACATAACAGCTAGACTTATGAAAGGAAGAGCTCTGCTTATTTTCCCTCAGTGCGATCAGGTTCTGATTAGCAGAGGTGATGGCTCCAGGTCAGGTGGCTACACTCAACAACCGCTACCAATGCACTCAATGTCCAGGGACGACTACTTGAGTTATTGTGGTCCCTCGATGTTACAGCCATTTACAGCACTAAAGCCAAATGTAAATGAGATGATTTGTTAAAGTTGTAGCTTGTGAGTGTTTCAGGAATACGACACTTTGAGTACACTGTCATATATTTCAGAAAACAAGCCTCCATTATTGATCCGCCCTGATTTATGAAAACATTTTGAAGATATATCAACACTTAATGTCTTACAAAATGTATCTTTCAGAGGAATGCAGCTGACAGCATTGATTTGCTGTGTTAAAGCACGCC
Organism: Halichoeres trimaculatus; assembly: GCF_033239565.1. NCBI lineage: Eukaryota > Metazoa > Chordata > Actinopteri > Labriformes > Labridae > Halichoeres > Halichoeres trimaculatus. Next base: position 31,092,338 of record NW_027437180.1, on the reverse strand, counting down.
AGCTTGATCACAGCCATCTGGATTGCGGGTCTGAACATCGACAAACAACAGTAACTTATTCTGTGACTCATGTATTTTTGAATTTAAAGGAATACCTGATGGATGCCATAAGAGGGCGTAAAAGTAAAGGTATTCCCAGAGGTGATATGGAAAAATATGGATTCATGGTATCCTCGTCCAGCTTTATTAACACTTTTATTTGATACATTGTGCGACATTTCTCTTGGCCAAACACCCACAGGAGCCAGGTAGTGTATCACAGCGCTACCTGATCCAGCCTGAACACTTAGTCAGTACACGGAAGCTGCTAATGTACTGTCAGAGGCTCTCTACCTCTATCCCTGTCTTTCTTTCCATCTCTCTCTGTCTCTCCTTGCTATCGCTCCCTCTGTGTCCCTCCCTCTGTTAGCTGAGCTCTCTGATGACTTTGGTTTCAGATGCTGTCTATTTTTTGCCGTGGGAGGAGGAGGGGGAAGAGGAGGGGGGGACTGGAACGTTACCCCAGCCAACCAATTGTTTATCAGATCAGAATGCGACTCATCTCCCTACAGCTGTTCCTAAACCGCTGTGTTTCACCGTGATTCATCTGCGCAAACCAAGCGTTGTATTTTCAAGCTAAAACATCAATTAGGGCAGAACATACAGACAAGTTTCAAATGAATGGATGAGGCAAGAGTGAAAACACACACCTATGCACACACACCAGGTTTTTAAGTATGCAAGTGTGCGGTGTTTTTGTGTGTGCACGCGCACTCGGTGGGGCATTAAGCAGGTATCAGGTTGTGTTTCCATCTGCTCCAGAGAGGGCTCTGATAGTCCTATTATTTAATCTGCTGGTCATTCTAGACGCCAGGCAAGAGCTGTTTAGCCAGACATAATTGAATGCTTCAGTGTGAGAGATCACCTTGGCCGCCTGTATGGACCGCGGTGCCAGGGCTGAACTCTCAGACAAAAGGTCTGAATGAGTATCTTTGTTATCGGTCTCACTCAAGGAGGACATGTCGTTTTAAGAAGCAGGAAAACTTTAAATTTCATCTTTGCTGACATGGGGTTTAATCCTTCAACAATAAAGAACAGAGACAGCAAAAAAAAAAAAAAAGTGTTCAATATTCAAGCTTAAAACTTTCCCCAATACACAATTTACCTTCAAACAGTTGGGCATATTTCTTTAAACAAAATCTTTCTTAAAATCCTTTCAAAACATGAAAGTCTCACTCCAATATTTCATTGTTGATTGAATTGTTTTTGGCAGCAATAAAATTTACCGACAGAACTTAATCGACGTTTGAAGATGGATTTCTTTGACGTTTAACAACAAAAAGCAAACAACATTTTTGCTCCATTCCAATTCATTTCCTGTTTTTGTGCTGCAGAGATATTTGTGATGGCAACAATAAGTTGTTCAGCACATCATGTGGACAAAAATGGACATGTTTTTATTTCCCAACACCCACGCTGCTTTGTGAATCCACGTTTTGTGTGATCTTTACAAAAAAGACCAAGTATCAAGGTCATGTACGATGGAGTAGTAAGTGTTCAGTTCAACTTTTATTTATAAAACAAAAATTTAATCTGCCAAGAAAGAGGTGCATGAGGTCTCCTGCACTGAAGATAGTGTTTTTTCACAATACGAGACAAGTATCCTCTCTCATTATATCTTAAATGTGTTAAAATATTTACACAAAGATTTTTTTCTCTTTTTACTTTACCGAGTGACTTTCTCTCATTTGGCAGTCTTGTGGTCAGGAGAGTGACCCTCAGAAACATCACTTCTTGTTAGATTCTAAAGCCTCTTGTGAGAGAGGGGTAACTGCCAAAAGAGTCAGGACTTGAAAAATCACTTCACAACGATGAAACAGAAAAGAAGCTGCGGCCCACAAACCCTGTCAGCTTGAATGTAGAGTGACATAAACATTAAGGACGATTAAGTTCTTCTAAATCCACTAAGTCACAGCCCTGAAACGTTAAATATTTATTGTGCACTGAGCTGTAACCCAGATTTGGGTGAGAAACTATACTGTTAAAAAAACATTTCCTTGTTGTTGAGATATTTTGTGCTTGTGTCTCATGAATGTTGTACCCCAGTGAATACAACCTCTCAAGTCTGTTATCACATTGTCAAAGGTCATATCACCATCTGTCATTGCTGGAGCCTGTCCCAACCCTTTTTCTTGTGCTTCCTCCCACGGACTTTCCCAGCGATGAACGATGTCATTCAAAGTGCTGTGTCTTTAAAACGTCAGCATGAAACAGGCTCTTCACAATTTAATCATGGGACACAATACAATAAATCTAATACGTAACTAAAACTTCACATTGAATACAGATAAGACAAAAGCACATGGGGTCATCAGTGCCAGAACTTTTCTGAATAATTAAATCAAGCTGTATTTAACTGTACTTAAATGCTTATAACTTCTGCTGAGAGAGTGTCAGAAAAGTGTGTAAAAACACGCTTTAACAGCAAAGATTCATGGTGAGTGAACTGTTTGGCTGTTAAGAGAAAGCACAATGAGGACAAAAACAGTCCACGTTCAACTCAAACTGAAAGTCTCTCACAGGAAGTATAGCACCAAATTTGTTCCAAACCACATTTTCCACAATCAGATATATCTACTGGGGATAAGACAAAGTATTTTCATTTCAAGCCTCAATACCATTCAACGCCTTTATGGCACTATTTTTTCTTTTGCTTTGATGTATTCCAATATAATTCAGTGGCTAGTATTGCACAGGGTTGTAATATGATTTACGTACAGACTTAAACAACATGTGTAGAATCCACATAAAGTTTGAAAAAGTCAATAACTGGTTTATCTATTTTGCAGAAGTGAACAATTACCTGTGAGATAGTTATCACCTCTTTCAGGGCTACAACTGTCAGAAACAGTGTTGCCACAGCTACCTTGAAAAAGTAATCTGATTACTGATTACTCCTTTAGAAAGTAACTTAGATACTTCACTGATTTCTTAATTTAAAAAAGTAACTAATTTAGTTACAAGTTACTTAAATAGATACATTCAGCGACGCCAACAACATATTCAGCTGCATGGTTTGGCAAAACTGTGATTACTATTACAATAAATAAAAATAACAAGTCTACATGTTTTGTTTTAAAGAAATATGCAGAGTAAGGATGGGTATATTTCACAATTAAAACGATACAATACTGATGCCCGGTACCTGGCAATTGGTACTGGTACTCAATGGTACCAACTTTCGGTACTAGTTTGTGTTTATATGGTAAAAAATATCAATTTGTTTAATTATGAAATATTAAAAATATCAAAAATAAAAATATTATTTTTTAAAATAAATTTTGAATTTCAAAATACAACTAAAGAAAGCATTTACAGCACTATTTTGGTGCACAACAGAACTGTCCAGTTAAATTTTAGATTTAAATTATTTTTTAAAATGCTTTGGATTTTATCAGTCTCATTTTTGTTAAAGCTGTAGCCTGTTGAACCTGTAGTTGCAGTACAAATGAGCAAAAATAAATGGTATTAAAGAGTTAGAGAGCTTGCATAATCCTCAGTACCCTGCTCAGGGCACCCCAATCTAAAAAGTCAAGGCACGCCCCTGCTTGCCACTGGGTGTCTCGTTGTGGGCTACGTTATGTTGCTCTGGTCATTTTAATGATGGGTTTGTGCTTCATGGAGGGTTCAGCTCATAGAATAGAGGGAGTTCTCTCAAGCAAACTGGCAGCACAGGGTGTTCAACAAACCTTAATACTATCATCTTTAGCTTACACAAATTTAAATGCGCATCTCTCTCCAATTCCATTGCTGTGTTTACATGTAGCTGGCTGCATGTGAGTTGTTTATGCTGAAAACGTGACTTGTCGAATACGCAACTCCCGTCACTTCCAAGGTAAAAAAAAAAAAAAAAGATATTTTTTTTTCTAAGAAAAATGGAAAAAGTGTAACAGACAGTGCCTTGGATATGTAACTTTAATCTGATTACTGGTTTGGAAAAAGTAACGTGTTTGATTAGTCGTTACAGAAAAAAGTGCGACGTAAGTCAATAGTGTTGCTGTTTCGTAGTTGTAATACTAACTCATCCCAATAGATGGCAGTACTAAGCCTAAAACTGAGAGCCACCATCAACACATAGAGAAAGAAGATTAACAACATTAGGAGCTGTGCATTGTGAGAAACACTGCAAGCTGAACTGGCACGATACATAGGATGGCAAACTTTACTCAGGATTTCACAGAAATCAGTGGGCACTCCCAGGGACTGTAGCAAAAAGTTTTTCATGTTGTCCCCGTTCTTTTTCTCCTGTAGGCTCACAGCTTTAGGATGTGCTTCAACCACCTTCTGGTGGGATTACTGTATTACAGCCAGGCACCAGTAGAAAAAGATAACCCTTTCTATCACTGCTAATATCAACCTCATATAAAATGTGTGGAATTTCTTTTTCAAAAGGTACTTACTGTAGGGGACACACTCATATTGAACCTCCAGGTATTTGTATGTCCCAGGACAGGGGTCAGGGAAGACATCAGGTCCAGCCACCACTGCACACTGGGTACGGTTGTTGCATCTGCGCAGGAAAGACACAGGCTGTCAGCCAAACATCCATTCACTGAATAATCCACACATGCGTATTTGAAGGTCACAGCACGAAGACTGTGACATGAAGAGTGTGAATGTGAAATACAATGAGATGTACTATCCACTCATAGGGTTTGCTGTATTCAACTTGACACTTGAGATTCATCTGAACGCAAAGACCCTTGGGATTGACAAAAGAGCAGACAATATGCGAATGGTGGTTGACCTGGGGAGAGTATTACACTAATGGAACTGTTGGACCTTGTATACCAGGTGGTTTACAACTGGGATGGTGTGGAAAAAACACTACATGTGTTTGTGTGTGTGTGTGCAGCAGAAAACCTTTGGCTTTCAGAGTATTTTGTCCCAGATTACATATAATTAATCTTAATTACCACAGGGGCCCACTCTTCTGACACACAAAAAGTAAGTAATTCTCACTCTTATTAACACAGGTCATGTGCAGTCAGCACTCTATGTGACAGTGCTGGGTGGTGCGTAGGCATGTAGGTTTAAAGATGTAATAAAACACATGTTTATATCATTTATCTAATAAATAATGCTTTGAAAGGGTTGACTGCATATACTTTCATGATAGATGCATGTAATAACACAGAATGCGACCCCATGAGAAGTGCCGTGCCACTTTGTCTCGGTTTGAATACATTATCTGAATGAGGTGAATGAGAAATGTGCTTTGGAGATACAAAGAACACAAAGAAGAACAAGGGCTGAGGATCTATCTCTCCTCTAATCTGAATATTTTCTTTCAATTAGTACAACTGCTCTGTCGCTCCCCTTCTCCCTCTCTGCGCACCTGTCAAACAGGTGACATTTACATTAAAACTTCAGATTCTCCCACTGAGATATTTTTAATGAGCACGGCAAACCCCTCTAGCCTTTCTCTTACAGTTTCATTCAACAATTTGCATAATGAAATATGCATGAGAGCTAATTTAATTTTTTTGTTTAATATTCACATAAGACACAGAGTACTAACACGGGCAACAAGTTCCACTTCCTGTGACCTATATCGGTGTCTGTCGCTGACCAACGCATCTATGCATGGTCAAGTGAGGTCTTTAAAGCTCTTATGTGGGGCAATGTCTGTCATATTCTAATAACAATACCCACCAGTCTTCTCTCCTCCCTCCCTCCCTTCTTTTTTCTCGCCTCTGTGCTTTTTAATTTCTTGCCCCGGTGCTTTCATCATCGGTCACCTGTCATCAGTGCAAGTCATGGACTTGGGGGGACACAAACTGACACAGGCCGCAACTTTGCTCACAACACCCACCATTGAATGCCACTGGCTGGCCCACGGTGCTGAATCAGAGCCCCTAACCACCATTTAATGACCCTGCAAAATTACAAGAAAGAAGTCCCATCTAGTTATTTCCCAGCACAGCAGACAAGATGATGAAGACAAGTCTTACTCAAAACCAAGCAAAAGTATTAATTATTTCCACACGCAAACCTGTTAACACCAAGAAATGGCAAATCCCACAAGAGAAAGCTTGTGAAAAAAACCCAAGTGACAAAAGATGATGCTTGTGAGCTGGGCAGTGAAAGCACATGACATCAAATAGTCATCGCAAAAAGCTAACAAAATGAATAAGTAACTAAAACATAATATATTAAAACACACAAAAAAAGCCCTGGTGCAGGGAGCAGACAGGGCAGGAGGAAGATGCAAATGTGTTCGAAAAGAATCAGAAGGAGAAAATGTAAGTTGTGCTCTAGCTGAGGGGAATGTGTGTGTGTGGGGGTGTGTGTATGTGTGTGTCCATTTCTACTTTATGATACAGCAGAAATGCCTGAATCCTGGGGACTTTCACGCCTCAGTCATAAAGAACTGAAGGTTATTGACTGCTGGTTTAAACAGAGGGTATAGAGTAAAGATTTGACATAATCTCTCATGTGCTTTCCCCCTCTCTCTGCCTATTTTTGTCTGCACTACCTTTCTTTTCCTTCTCCCCACACTCCCTAAGCCCAGATAATAAACTAATTTCTTTCCTCAGCCTTTGTCTCCATCCTTCCCACCAAGGAATTATTCCTCTGCGTTCCCTCTTCTTTGTCCCTCATTCTGCCAGCCTGTTTTTTTTTCTCCTGTCTGTTTATCTGCCTAAAACCCACTTAGCTGCAGTTTCTCAATATGTGGGATATATGTGTGGTAGGGCCTTGCATATTCTCTTTCTCTCCTTTCCTAATATCTTTCTCATCCCTGCCTCCCCCAGGGTGTCATCTCCAGCCTCCCTCTGCTTCTCCCTCCATCTCTCCTCCGTCCTTCCTTGAGCCTGTGTGCTGACGTCACCATTCTGTCTGAGCCAGTAGTCTGAGTCAGATCCAAAAAGACTCCCCTATGTCCCCAGCATCCACGCTGTTTTCTCCCCCCCTCTCTTTCTCCTTTACTTTCATTCTGCCTCTGAAAATGTGTTCATGCACGGGAGCAAAACAGAAGAACATCAGCAAAAATGCACAACTCATGTTCCTCCTGCGCTGCACGATGAATATGGATGAAGAAATGCATATCTGTACTCCCACCACACACCTTTGGAACCTCGTCCTTTTTTATCCGCATTTAACACCGGTACAGTTCATATTTTCCCTGTGTCTTTTTCTCTATGTTGGCAGAAAAGCTCCCTTTTTTTAATTAGCATGACCACATCAAAACAAGGCAGTGGCCTGGATACCGCCTTGCCTGCTGGCTTTCTTCCCTGCAACGCACAACACACACACACGCTCAGATACACACACACACAAACAAACTCTTCACTAACAAAGCTGAGCTGTGGCAGGCAGGGAGAGAGAGCTCCGATGCTGCAGCGGGTGCTGCTGTTGTTATTGTCTCTGATGTTTTTCACTTTGTTTGGCAGACCTCCCTTCACTCCGTCTCTGTCTCTCTCCTTCATACAAATATAACTGACTGATGATTTGATGAGGCTGACGCTTGCTGATGGAGAGCTTGCGTGCATGTGCGTGTGTGTGTGTGAGGTATATGTGTGCATTTGTGACAGCACACACGTGTGTCTGTGCAGCAGATGCAGAAAGGAATCAATATTTGTGTGCAGTAAAAGTGTGCGTTTCTGTCACCATGTGTCTATGCGCCCCGTTGCAGATGTGTGGAAGGAGTATATAATTACAGAGCAAGTGAGAGCTGGGAACTAATCCTCATGAGTTGAAAGAGGTGTCTGAGAGTGAGTGACGCACAAAGCCTCAGCACAGTCCTCTGGAATCAACATTTGAATACAGTCGAACCGCTCCGTAACACTGTCTGAGTCATCTGTCGCACCGTGTGAACATCCTAAACACATGCAAACTTTCTGAAACTGTGTCTGAGGGCTGTAAACACGCAAACCCACACGCTAACCCACAAACACACAAACAGACACAAGTATTTACAGCATATCCAGTCCAATAACAGACAGATTAACCTTCTAGAGAGCTGGAATAACATCTCAGAACTGAGTTCCTATTGCACTGCTCATGTAAAGCCCTGCACATAAAAAATACACTGCATCTTTCCAATACTTTCGGTAGCTACACACATGATTGCTTCAAATATGTTGTGTTTTTACTACTGGGCTGCAACTTGTCTATGAATAGGTGGGTGCACCCTGCTCATGTCATGGTGGCCTCAAAATAGTGGTGATTGCTTTAAGACTGCAAGGGAAGCTCAGCTTCCCCTAAAATTTCTCCAAAAAAAGTGGTGATGTGTACTGCTGTGTGTACATTTCATTGACAAAATATGCGCTAGAATTCCTTCATCTTTTGTTCAGAATCAGCTACCTATCACAGGTGTCTGGCTCGACCTCCTTCTCATTCACCCCCGCAGACTCCCAGCGCTTTAACATAGTGGGACGCTCAGCGTCTTCTGACTTCAGCGGGGAAGCGCAGAGTGGGTTGTTCCACTGTGGAAACTGGACGGTCATTGGATAAACACTGGGCTTTGTCCTGCCCATCTGACACTTAGCGTCTCTGGGGGTCTATAAGACAGTAGGCTGGCCTGGACGCTGGGCTTCTGCATGATGATTGGATGATCTGTTTGAGGCCGAATCCCTTTTTGATTGACAGTGAAATGAGCCAGTCAGCAATCTTGAAGTATAAACCTCCACCAGAGCATCTTCTTAGTTGTTCTGGACTGATCCGGAGGCTTTACTGATCCCAAGCGAGTTTACCTTTCTCAAAAACAACGAGCACTGAGAGAACACTGGTAAAATCCCTGGAAAAAACACATGGCTGGTACGAGGGTCACAGATTATTTTCTTGAAAAGGAATGGAGGGTAGAAATTACGTTTAAATAAATAAACAAATTTATGATGTAGGCTGGAAAACAATGAGCTTCCCCTCCTTGAATGACCAGCAGCCTCCACTGCCTCAGAACGGCCTTATTTCTTCATGGCCAGTGTTGGTAATAACAACGTTAGAACTAACAGTGTGACTAACACCGTTACTTTTTCCAGTAACGGGTACTCTAATTAATTACTTTTTGAAACTTTCAAACACCATTCCTGTTATTGACAGTGAAATGAGGTGCGTTGCTATTTATCCAACCTGGCTCACTCAGCTAGGCACAAGAGAGGAGCTGCAAATAAAATGTGGGGGAAAGTGGGAAGACACACTAGTAATGATGAGGGCAACCATGTTGACACGTCTTTAACACAGAGCCGACACTCAAATAAACTTTTCGGCAACAAACATCAAACAGCCACATATGTGCGTCTCTGGGTAACCTGAAGTCAGAGAGAATCTAATGCACCTGCAGCGTCTTTGGATCAAACCAACTTGAGGGAGAGGTGTGGATGCTTTTCAAAGTTTGAATGTAAGGCACAAGTAGCAGACTTGTTTTGACAAACTAGCTTCATGAAGTTGCTGCAGATTTGTCAGCTGCACATCCATGATGAGAATCTCCCATTCCAACACATCCCAAAGGTGCTCTATTGGATTGTTGTGTGTGTTCAGAGATGGTCTTTTGCATACCTTGGTTATATCAAGTGGTTATTTGACTTACTGCTGTCTCTTTATCATCACCATTCTCCTTTGACCTCTGACATCAACAAGGCCTTTTTGGTCCTTTCTCTGTAAACCCTAGAGGTGGTTGTGTGTAAAAACTTCAGGTGGTCTTGTCCATCTCTACATGATCACATGCATTGAGTTGCTGCCATGGGTAACGCTTTATATTATGGTCCTGTAATAAGCATTAATAAGACCTTTCTTATAAGATGCTCATTGACATTATTTGTTTGTAAGACTATATGACTGCTTAATACGTGTTTAATAAGGTCATTGTAATAGTTACTACAAGAAAACTTTATCTATAAGCTATATGGAACCTAACCCTAACCCTCTTTGTTTTTTGTCTTCTGCTTTTGTCTCTCATGAGCCCTACCCCAGCCCTTCCCTAAACCTAACCATTCAGGGCCCCATGCCTAAACCTAACCTGTGGGGCCTAACCCTTATCAAACACTTATTACGCAGTTATATAGTCTTATAAACAAATAATAATGTTAATAAGCATCTTCTAAGTACTTACAAAGGTCTTAATTATGCTTATTACAGGACCTTAATATAAACCGATACCCTGCCATGTGATTGGCTGATTAGATATTTGGGTTGACAATCAGTTGAACCAATCTACCTAATAAAGTAGCCTATGCTATTTTTAACTGTATATTTTCTTGTAATTGTATTGTTGTAATGTCTGTCTCTTGCAGTAAGCTGTTAAATAGACTTGTACTTTTATTGTGCTGACGGTTTGAAGGGCTAAATAAAAATCTTATAATTATGTGTTACAACAGTGTGCTGCTGAAACACATTAGCACTGACTTTTAAATGAAGCCTATACTTTACTTTAACTGTTCTTTTTAATTCATTTCACATTTTTGAAGCTTACAAAGTTTGAACTTGTGCATGCTTCATCTTTACATCTATTTTCACAGCAGGAACACAATGATGGTTTAAAAACGTTTCTATATAGGTTCCTCTGAGAGTTTTTTTTTTTTGTTGTAACATGCAATATGGACTAATGGTGCGTGAAAAGTCAGCCTTTTATTTTTCTCAGCTCCTCCACCCCACTGTGAGGTAACAGAGAAGAAAAACGTCTTTTCTGCTTTTGACTCGAGGACCCATTCAGGAAAAATAGGTTCTGAATGTTTATTTGACCTTTCTTCAGCCATTTGTTCATTCTGATCACTGATATATTTCTCTATTTTATACATTTTTGCTAATGACTAGGTTAGATTCAAAACTAAATCAAACTATTCTTACAAAAAAATGTAAGGAAAAAATAGATTAAAAATATTCCTGATGACTGAAAACAGATTTTGAAAGATACAGCATATTTTGATCATGAATCCAAATAAAATCCCAATGCTGGAAAAACACAAGCACAGGGAGTTGAGCAGTTGAAAAACAAAAATTAAAAGACAGTTTGTAAAAATACAAGAAAGCAAGTAGGGATGATTTTGTGGGGCTCTTTATGTCCTGTGGGAGCTCAGGAAACCCATTTAGCAGCAGACAAAGTGAAGTTACTGTATCTCGCCACAGGATAAAAAGCTGTTAAGCCGGCAACACACTCCTCTCCCCCCCTTTCCAAATACACACATACATTATACACACAGCACATATGAGATTCTGCTGGCACTGGCCTTGTTTCTGCTTTATTAGCTCCCTTATGTAGTTACACACACATATATAGAGTATAGGACTGTTTGGAGATGAAGAAAAGGAGGGGTAAGAACAGATGTCCAGGCAAAGGACTAAAAACTGTGAAAGGATGTAGAGGAAGTAGGTGTAATAAGTAATTGAAGATGGATGCTGGAGTGTGTGATTGACAGGGGTGAAAGAAGAGGAGCACAAGACAGGTGTTTGTGTGTGTCTGAGTGTGTGTGTGTGTGTGTGAGAGAGAGTCTCTATATATGTCTGCCATGGACTGTGACAGATCTGTCTCTCTGTCTCCCATACTCATACACACACCGTCACATATATACGTACACACAAACACTGACGCACTCCTGTGCGGTCCCTGAATGCATTTCTGTCAGCTCTCGAGCTGGCTGTCAAACAAGCCACAGGTAAAATAATGTTGTTTTTCCTACTGGGAAAAAGCTTTGAGATGTGTTACATTATTAATATTTGGCTGGAGGATGTCACTCTCTCCCATTCTTTCTGAGAAAGTCAACTTCCTTTTTCGACATGTAATAAATGTGTGTACCACCAGCATGTATATGATGCTTGTCCTGTCTTTAGCTTTTGTGTGTTTACCTCGCACTGCCATACCTGTACTCTAGGCACTGAATGAGTCAACAGCTCTAATCAGGGGGAAGTATAAAAGCAGATTCTGAATTTCAAATATTGAGCCTATGCGTCCAGTTGGCAAATAGCTAAATGGGTGTTCTATTTAAAGTGCCTCGGCCCGCCTACTCTTGCTGCTCTCCTCAAAAACCACTTTGCAATCCACCCCCGCTCCTCTTTTATTGTTGTTGGATTTTTCCAGTGTCATATTTACTCTTCACTTCTCTCTTTCTGTCTAACATAAGTCTGGTTCTGCTCAAGGTTTCTGCCTGTTAAAAGTGGGTTTGCCCTTGCCAGTACAAGTGTAACTTGATAAATGCTGCAAAGTGCTCCACTTCTGGTGGGTTAGGATAAGATAAGACTCTTTGCTGATAATATAACATGAGCAGGCCTTGACCTGTTGGAAATAACACTCTTGAGATAACACATGTTGTAATTTGGTGCAATATAAATAAAGACAGATTGAATGACACGTATTGTCAGTGGTGTGTACACTGCTCTGATGTGCTGCTGCTCTACCTTCCTTGAATTTTTATTAGCGATGTTTGATAGGACAATTTCCAGCCCAATACCAGTATGAGTGCTCCCTCTTGGGTACTCACCTACACCACTAGTACTTCTGATTAGGGATGTCCCGATCAGGTATTTTTGCCCCCCTGAGTCTGAGTCCAAGTCATTTGATTTTGAGTATCTGCTGATACAGAGTTCCGATCCAATACTACTATTCTGATACATCGGGCTACCAGCTTAAAGCTACTGCCATGTTCTGCTCTACTTTACAGCATTCAACCAATAGTGTCACGGTTGTGATGTCATGCCCTGCCTTATTTCTGTGCGGGGTTGAGACGGTCTGACTCTGTACCACCACACAGCCATAGGAAATACTAAGATGTTATTTTTCCCATTTGTTTTAAACTATTACCGATTTGATAAAAAAAATAATAATACAAATTTATATATATCTATATATACACAACCAAACCTGATCGAGACATAATATCTGATTCCGATCGAGTCTGTAACCACGTGATCAGCTCTGATTTCCAACCATGTGATCTGATCTGGACATCCCAACTTTTGATACCACAAAATTTCAATTAACAGTGACAAATCATTCTTAACAAAGGCAGCACAATCACTCTGCGACTGAGCTCAAAATAAAACACAAACAAATCTCTCTGAGCTTAATATTTGTTTTTCACAGATTAACAAAAGTGCAAACTAAAAATAACAACTCTCAGAGTTTTAGTGATTTTCTATATAAACTGAAGTGAAAAATAAAACAGTTTAATTGTTAACTCTCCCTGGTTCACTCATGTTGTCTGAAAAAGACCTGACACACATTTGCTGTAGTGACAAACTGCAGCAATGTAGCGCCAGCTACCGGTGGAGAGAACTTACTCGGCGTAAGATTTTGTTGCCTTGATTATGGTATCAGCAGTCTTCACAAGTACTGATTCCTTGAAATAAAACTGGTATCAACATGATACCACATACCAGTATTCACCCATCCCTACTGTTAATATAAGCATGTGACAGAGAGGGTCGGTGTGCTCTTCCCACCTCTGGCCTTTGCACTCTACATAGGCACATGGAAGGGCAGGAAACCACAAGAGCAGAGCCATACTTTCAAATATAACTTGTGGCACACGTGTAGACATTGTAAACCTAATGATATCAACTGTTTACACAGATGATGAGTACTATGTTGCTAACACTTTAGCAATTGCCCATGCCATTTGATTTGAAAATTTTACTGAATGTCACAAGATCTAACATCAAATTTCAGATGTCATAGAAATTGTTCAGAAAGGCTAATTATGACAAGAACTTAACTTAGCTGCTTAATTTTCCCTGAAATTGATCTTTTGAGGCTTTAATAAAATTTGAATAGTACAGGACATCTGCTTTTAGGATGAGGAACTGCTTCACAGAGAAAAGTTCTCCTCTGCTGTATTTTTCATCTTACACACAACGGCTCATGAGGATGCCACACAAACACATTATGTCCTCTTTTTTGCAAGCAGGCTTACATCCAAGTACAGTTTTAAGCTCCACCATTTCTTCTCTCCTCCCCTCTCTTCTTCCCCTGGTTGCCATAGCAACTTCCACGTCGCCCAATTCCAGGACACACTCAGGGAGTCTTCCTCCTGATTCCACCTAGCAACATTCCTGTGCTGTCATCCCTGTGTTTCTCTCGGCTTACATCCGTGTGTGCATTTGTGTGTACTTCCCTATGTGACACCTCTCTCTCCACAGTTTAATCCAAGACCACCTGCTAGCACAAACTCCAAATCCTCCTAAAAGCTAAAAGACGAGTAGCGTTTCAGACAGCTGGGCTGTCGCTCCTGGTTGGCGGAACGCAGAGAAGCGTGTAAAACACCATCGCCGGCAAGAAGACGGAGCCACGCCACACCGAGACACTGTCTTGTGGGATTTAGTCAGCCTCACCTCATGGCACAGAAAAAAGAAAAAGAAAAAAAAAGGCACGCCATTGTGTGCATGCATGTATGTGCATGTGGAGAGGGGGAGGAAGGCTGCTCTTTTTGTCCTGCTTTGGTTTTGTGCTTCAATGTCAAAGTCAAAGCATGAAGTCAGACAGGAAGTCACTCTGTGTCTGACGCACTGACTCACATGCTTGTCTCTGGAAGTGTCAGGCTTTGTGTGTTTTTGTATATGTGTGTGTGTGTGTGTGTGTGTGTGTGTGTGTGCGCGCACTCAAGACGTAGAGGGAGTGTGAGCTGTCTAGACCATTCTGAAACCATCATCATGCAGCCATGTAGCTTAGGTGCTTGGTGAAGCATGATAACTAAGGTTAGCAGAGCTGTGGCGACAGGAGAACAGGGTCAGACACTGGAGACTCTGACATGCTGGCATGTTTGGGTTTTAGGTGAGCAGCACAGCTGTCGGTCAGGATGAATGTAAGCTGGACACTGGAACGTTTGATTCAGAATTAAGTTTAATGATATCTTTCAATGAGAATACAAAGGTACTAATATGATCTCAAAATTCAAAATTCTGTTTTAGGACCGATAGTGAGGCAAAATCCATCCATCTTTGTACATACCTTGTTGTATAAGCTATCTATCCGTGTGTGTGTGTGCGTGTGTGTGAGTGTGTGTGTGTGTGTGTGTGTGTGTGTGTGTGTGTGTGTGTGTGTGTGTGTGTGGGCCCTAATTACCGCACCGAGCAAGGGTGACAGTTAGGCCCCCAGGGTGCCTCAGGGCATCTCCTGTAACCGTGGAGACTTATGAGGATGGCAGTGCGCACAAACACACATGTATACGGACGCACATATACACACACGCCTACACATACCAACAGACACACATTAAGTGGGACATATCCAGACCTGATTCAATGGGAAGCAGAAAGGTTTAATGGAGAGAGGAAAGTGAACAGATAAAGAAAGAAAAAAGATGGATGGCTATAATAACCAGACATAATTGTTATAAATATCCATGAGTCCACCTCTGCAAAGCCTTACACACACAAACACACACACACAGTAGTCAATGCCTCAGTGCCAAACTGGAATTTAGAACATAATGTTGTTTTTGTGCTTAGAGTCACAGAGCTGGAATAATGACTAAAAATGTAAGATTTATGTAACACTTAGATTATTTATTTATATCCGTTACACCTCACTCCCTCCTTCCTCTCCTCCTGTGTTTACTGATTAGACTCAACTGAATGAGACAGATGAAGTGCAGGTATGTCTGGAAAAAAAAAATAAAAAAGGTGCCAGACCGTATGGCATAGTTCACTGGTTACACAGTCTTGGACTTCTACACATGGCTAGCACCAGATTGCAGTCCATGATTCATGTGCTTTTTCATAATTCAGAGAGTCAAAGAAGAAGAACTTCACAGGCTTTTCTTTCAGTCTCTTGCGTGAATGGTTCAAACATGCTGGCGCACACGTGCACACATACAAAGGCACACAACCATACTGTACCACACTGTACACGCTCACACATGCACACACAGAAATGAGGGCGCACAGTAACACACTAGCCTGGTGCTTTGAAGGCTGAGGCCCGGTTCTGAAGAGACAGGCTGCCAGAAGAAGTTGACAAAGCTTGGGAACGGATGAGAAACTCGCTCAGTGTGTCTCTGAATGTGTGCTTGTGAGCATAACAAAGTGTTTGAGCATGCTCACATGAGCAGGGAAGAATGTTCTTGAATGCATGCATGTGTGATTATTGGTGTGAGTATGTGTATGTGTGTGTGCAGCTATGGCTGGTGCAGATGTGGGTTTACAGTGGTTATTCTGACCTTTGTGTCTTTATGCCTTTAGCCTGCATATTTTGTCAAACTAGGCTAACACAGTGCTTAACAAATTTAGACCACCACTCAGTGTAAGATGTTTGCAACCACTGCCCTTAATAAACAGTATCTATTGCTAAAGACCAACATAATTTGTATGCTTCTGTAACGGTTAATCCGCCAGTATGTGCAAGCTATTCACTGAAAATCATACCTTTAGTGCTCAAATACAATCAGTGTTGTTATATATAAATTCTCAAATGTAGTGTTTCACAAAAAAGGGAGGAATACATGACAGATTTTTTTTTTTACTTTCAATCCTGAACAGAACATTTTGAGAGCTATCTCAAATTTGGGAATAAAAAGGTGAATTCATTTTAAAACTCCTCACTCCTGTTCAAAATTATAAGGCACAGGGAACTCGCTCAGTACATTTACATGCAGTTTGAGAAATCAGACGATGAGCTTGGTCGACAAAAGATCAAATATTTAAGAAGCATGTAAACAGCTTAGTCCGAACTGAAAATGGAGCAAGCATAGCTCTATTGACACCTAGATAATGTAGTTGCTATCAGACTGTGGTTGTATTCGGCAGGTCTCGGTACACCTCAGCGTTCAGTGTGAGCAAATTCAGCTGGTAGAGGTAGCAGATGACCATGACAAATTTGGTTGCTACGCTTCATCTTCACAATGAAGACAAAAAAGTGGATAAAATTCATTAAATAGTTAAATTGTAGTGAACACTTCTCTAAACAAAGATTTATCTTTTTTTTCTAATTTATGGATGAGTACATGCTATGTCTTAGTTTTTTTTATTTGTGATGCAATTGCAAAAATTGAAGACATTTTCTGAAACTGCAAAAATTGCATGAATCTATTAATATTTTGCAATTTAAAAAAAGCAAAAATTTTGCTTCAGTTGTCTTCAGTTTTAAAATTTCAAACATTTGCCAGAAAATTCAAAAAAATAAAATTTAAAACATTTGCAAAAATAAAAAAAAAATTGCAAAAAAATGAATGACTTTTAAAATAACAAAAATTTTCCTAGAAAAAAAAAATTAAACAAATAACTAAATTTGATAACAAATGTTGATGAAATGGCTCAACTTTTACTTTTTTTGTTGTTTGCTAATGTCTTGCCACATATCAAGCATGTTTTTATTAAGCCAGCATGTTGTCAGTTAAATGAATCTATTAAAATCTGTATTTTTTTCCAAGTTTGTCTCTTTGTTGATTTAGTTATCTCACTAGGGGTTTAAAACTAGGGGTTAGCCACAGGTGCATGGAAAGTTGGTGGGCTGTTGATGTTGCAGGAGGTGAGGTTTATTGGTGGCAGGCTTTATTTCAAGATATGATGGATATTTAGTTCAATAAAATGTTAATGCAAGATTGTATTTAGTGTCACGGTCTTTAATAATCAATACCCTCTGTGAGGAAGATAAATCTTTTTATTTCAATGTGTTTTTTAAAGCTACAAAGAGCCACTGCAAAGAAGTCAAAAAGCCAAGCTTTGCTTATCAAAAAGAACATGGCACCACCATTCGAAACGAGGTGAAACGTTCTTGTTCTGTTTTCTGCATGTATACACTGACGAGATCCCCAGCTGTGACTTTACGATCAAACTACGACCTTAGTTGGGCTGCTCTGTGCATGTAAACATACTGACTGAGAAAGAAAGCGTCTGAATGAAAGCACTTCATGATGCTCAATGGGTTTCTTGGTTTAAAGACAGGTAGTCTGATACATTTGTTAAGCAATGGATATATTTACATATTGTGAAAGTAAAGCTAACATGTGCGAACCTCATCAACTGTTGCACTTTTTTCTAGGTGCCACCTTTACCCTCTGCAGGGAAAAGAAAAGCGAATGAAAAAACAGGAAAGGGTGATAACTGATAACACTAAAAGTGAAGGTGAGGGAGGAGGAAAAGTGACAGTGAGGGTGAGAAGTGACGGTGAGAAGTAATTTGAGGTGGGAGGAAAAAATGAAAATGGAGATACAAAAACAGTGATATCAAACAGTGGCAGTCAGAAGAATATTAGATGAAGCATATTCTTATTTAACATTTATTAAAACACACCAGAGAGAAGAGAGGGAAATCATGAGAGAGGGGGGTATAACTCTCTATCCTCGTCTCTCTTATCAAAGCAGTTTCACTTTGCGCTGAGGGATGTCTTCAGGAGGAAAGGTGGAGGAAACAGAGGAGAGCAACAGAGACTGAGGAAGGAGAAAGAGCAAGCAAGGTGACAAGGTGGGACAGGTGGTATAGAGGTGTCAGGGGGGGGCCAGTCTGTTTGAAGTGCAGAAGTAATTTTCTTACATGGTCGCTGTGGCAGAGGAGAGCAAAACAGAGTTTGTGTGCTTTTGTGAAATGTCTACACATTCTTCGGCGTCCACACTTGGAGCCTCAAGTGGCAGAATGCATGTGTGCTGCATGGAGGGGGAGAGAATGAGGGAGAGAGTGCGCTGAAAGGTACTCAGTCCATGAAGCACTCAAGTATCGGTGAGGGACAAGGAGTGCATTGTGAAGCATCTCGGTAGAAGCCATCAAGTCACTTTCATGTCAATGGATCGCTCTAACTTGCAGGCATTCCACCATTTGGGCTTGTAGCTCCTCTCGTCTGTGCAGAACAGAACAACCCAGAGCCCCAAATGCTTCTGTTGTCCTCATATAACTCTCCCCAGTGACACTTTAATGTACACTCAACACAACCACACCCTGTCTGTAGCCGACTGGGCTTTGAAAAATACAATGACATCGAGCTTGAGAGGAGGACAACTCTGCAACTGGGGTAAGCTGTTGGAACATCAACGATTGTAATCATACGGACATTTTTAAATAAAAAGGACAAAAGGAAACTAGGCTACAGCAGACCTTCAAACAAAGAGTGCTCGGTAGCCATTTTGGAATAGAGGCATTTCAGTTCAAAACACGATAAAACGGAGTGAGTCATTGAACTGGGGCCAGGATATCGCTAAAACAGATTAAGCGTAACTTTCATGGCCACGGCTTTGTTTCCCCTTCAACCCAGCGTATCCCAATGGGGAGATAATCTGGGAAATGCAGCGATATCAGGTCCTCTCTAGGTTGCCTGAGAAGCCTTGTGAGACCCTCTGGAGATATGAGGCTTTGATATCAAGACCAATTATGTGGTATGGGCGTGCGCACACATACACACATGCGCGCACACACATTCCCTAGCCTTGGAGAGTGGTGGAGAGGAAAACAAAGAGAGAATGTGATACTGAGGAAACACTGGGCAGGCGGAACATGCTCTTGATTTTATCAGCCAGTCGAGCTGGGCCTGAAAACCAGAGAGGATACAGACATAGAGGGAGTGACAGAGTGGAAACTAGACGAGCTGAAACAGACTGAAGACAGCGGCTGTGTGAGTCTGGGAAAGAGCCAAAAGCACACACTGCGAAGTGTGCAAAACCCCCAATCCAGCTTTCAACACACATTAGTGCAGAAAAACGCACATTAGATGTGAGCAAGAGCACACAGTAATAGATTCCCTGCGTGCATTTGGGTGCACTTTAAAAACACAACACACAGTGTGTATGAGCATATCTAACTGCATTAATAGAGTATGGAGTGCGTTGATACTCACATAAGCTCACTCACTGGTTTTTGAAACACACATGCACAGATATATAAGTGATAAACAGTTGTTTCTGGTCTGAGTCACCTCCACAGAGGATCGTTTAAGATTAAGTTTGGCCTCTGGCTCTGCTAATTGGAGCTTAAAGTCTGCTGTAGCCCCTGGGCAGTGGATGCTGTGTGTGGCACATGCTGCGTGTATCCGCATTTGTGTGAGTGTGTGTGTGTGTGTGTATAAATTATGGATGGCAAGGGCTGTAGGAGGAGAGTGGCCACACAAGCTGCAGCTGCCAGAGTGAGTGGAGAGCCCAAGCTAGGCCAAAGCAATCGCAATCAGAGCCGAGCGGCATGACATGGACAGGTGGTTTGATAGAGAGGCTGAGGGGGAAGAAAAAGAGAGGAAGAGTGGGTGAAATGAACACAAGATGAGTGGGGGAATAATGGGACAGTGGGAAAAAACACTCAAAGTCAGAAACATGTGATGTGAAAAACTGAGATACTAATGGTGACTTTAATGAATTATTCATACCCGACGTTCTCATTACACAGCGTCTTCCTTCCCCTGGTTGCTATTTTTGTTTCTTCTATTATTTTCAGTAAGTTTTCATCATCGTACCTGCATCACACATCCCCAGTAGAAGCATAAAGACCATGCATCCAAACACTACTCATAAAACTTCCTCCGTCTTATTGTGTCTTGTACCACTGAGACTTCACACACAAAAAAAAATCTTTGTCAACTGAAGTGTTAACATTGTTCATCAAGAACAAAATACTTCCAACACTCAGGCACTAAATTAAACAGCGCTCTTTCTCCTGTTAAACATTCAACCAGTAATTTGACACTGCAATTACAAATGCCTGAATCCACAATCCTAAAATCACGTGAACATGCTCTATAAAGCTCTAATTAACCAAGTTGAATAAAAAGAACACACATCCATTATGTTTGACGCTGAACGTGTGAAAACCTTGATTCCCCAGCACATCAGGTTTGTTTTTTTCTTCGAATAGAAAGTAAAGCATGATGAGATACTGAGGCTAGTTTAGAACAAGCTTTTGTAGCTTGGTTTGCCATGCTGTAACGGAGTAGAGGAGGCCATCGCTCTGGCCAGCTGAGAAAGTGTTACCCGAGTAATTTCCCCTGTCTGATAAGGTTTTGCAATTGTGAGACATTGTACTGCATGTTCTGAATGTGATAACAGCAGGGAGGGGTGTTGAGTGCACAGATTACACCAGTTTTTAACAAATTCATTTTTTTTGGCTGCCATCAGTCAGGCATGTTGCAGTATTATGATGCTGTTCATGTGGTTTGATGTCAGATTTTTATTAAGTGGGTCAACATGTGAATAATGTAAAACCTCACACTCCAAGGAGAAAAACAGCTGCACTCCTACTGTAACTGTTATCTCTTTGATGCCTTTTTCTGAGCTTATAAGAAGTAAATCATTCTCAGAGTTCCCACAGTTGCTAAAACTCTCACTCATTTTCTGATTTTGCAGTACCCTGTTGGTGCTTTGCGAATCAATCCAGAGAGATGTATTCATACTGACCTTAGTGACATGATCTTGTATGCATCAGGCAGATAGCACCGTGTGTTTTCCATCTGGGCGGGGTCTGAGTCGCAGATCTTGTCATCTGTGCGGCCGTAGTTGGCGCTCTCAATCATGATGACATCAGTCCCTGGGCAGCGCAGCTCGATAGGGTAAGACTCACAGGACAGCTCCCTGCGCACCACTGCCATTGGGATGGGGGCACGGCCGTAGGCTGGACACACAAACAAAGCATTTGTACAAAGATTGTTTTTCAATGAATGACAACTGTCTCTCGAACTGTCTAGAACACCAGACATCTTGTGAGGTGGCCTTTTAATTCTTGCAGCGGAGGCCTGGATTGTACAGGCACAGATTGTGTTTGACTGAATCTGCATTTGTAATCTTGCCATATAGACTAATTATCCACAGTATTAGAAAACAATAGCATCAGAGAAGATTTTTCATAAGGCCATGTCCACTGTTGCAAGTGAACCCACTTGGTAATTACTGTTTTGCAGTGAGCAGTTTTAGACATCATTCTAGATAGAGAGTAATTGCCTGGCAACTTCAACCAGCATTTAGTTGTGCAAGATTATTAAAAGATGGCAATGCCTAATTATGCACAGAAGTTGCAAATTCAATGTATGCTTCCGCTCTTATTGTGCTGAACGAGGAAACATGCCATTAATTCCAATAATACCAAGCCCCCGTGGATGATGAAACATCTGCAAGACTAAACAGAAATCAAGTTAATTTTGTCGAAATGAGTCTTGATATCCCATAAGGTCAATGTCTGGCAATCTTATGGGCTGTAGAGCAATCTTCAAAAAGGAGCAGCAGAGAGGCGTGGAGTATGAGCTGTCTTTCTTACTTTCTTTCTCTCTTTCTTTCTTTCTTTCTTTCTTTCTTTCTTTCTTTCTTTCTTTCTTTCTTTCTTTCTTTCTTTCTTTCTTTCTTTCTGTGATGAATTATCTTGCTGCAGGTACAATGACTACACACATATTTTGTGATACAGAGCGTGTTTCTCAGCTCCATCATGTCTACCAGTAAACGATGATGGAGCACCAACATGCAAAATGCAAAAGCCTGAGACCAAGTCATGTAAACAGAAAGCAGTAGCAGGTGTGATTTTCTTTCTGTATCAGTGTGGTCAGGGGATTTTTTTTAAGTTTGCAGACAAAGTATTGTTATAAAATCTGAAAATTTTTGTTGCATGTTAGGTACTTTAAATCTGGAATTTAAATCCCACTGGATGTACTGTATGACAGTTATCAGCTGCTATTTGCAATTTAGATATATTTCAGAATTTTTATTTGTTTTTGTGATTAGTCAGTAGGAATTATTTCACTAAACATAATAAGCAGAAAACAACACTTTGTGTATCACTTAAGAGTATCGTCACAGAGTTTTTCCAGCAGATCAGGAACCAACTGCAAAATTTATGTTCAATAAGTTCAATTGCTTGATAACGCAAGCAACTTATCAGCCAATCAGATGACAGAAACCCAGTGCTTTTGGTCATGTTAGCATGGTCAACCGTGAAGCAGACAGGCTACAATAGCAGAAGACCACACCAGGTGACACTCCTGTCAGCTAAAAACAGGAAACTGGGGTTTAACTGGGATCACCAGAACTGGATGATAGAAGATTGAATTGGAGGTAAACAACATGGATCCATCCTGCCTTGTATCAATGGTTCAGGACTATTGTTGCAGAGGATGTCCATGCCTACTTCCAGCTGTATACCTGCATGTCACACAGCTCAAATCATCTCAAACTGGTTTCTTGAACATGAAAATGATTTGCTGTATTTCAATGGTCTCCACAGTCACCAGATCTCAATTCAACAAAGCATCATTGTGATGTGGTTGAGTGGGAGATTTGTATCATGGATGTGCAACCGACACATCTGCTGCAGCCGTGTGATGCTATCAAGTCAATATAGAGAAAAATCTCTGAGGAATGTTTTCAGATCCTCATTGAATTTATGACAACTGAAGCAGTTCTGAAAAAAAGGGTCCAACCAGGTACTAGCAAGGTGTACCATATGAACTGGCTGGTGAATGTAAAAATCTCTGTTCATGCATGGGTTATGTAGCTCTGTATGCTCGTTTAGTGCAAGTGGGAACAACACTACTGCAAAGCCAACCAAAAAAAAGTTTACTCTCTTTCTAACTCACTTCATGTTTTTGATACTGGAGAACGAGCAGTTCTTTATCTTTTCTTACCTTGATATCAAGGTAGAAAAATATATCAAAACTACTATCCTGCTGAACAATTACAGTCTGTACAGTTGTCGCCAATGTCATACCAAGAACATACTGTTTGTCTGACCATTTTCAACTTAATAAAAAATAAGAAACAAAGATGTGACTCTGATTTCTGTCTTTTTGTCCTGTAGAGTTTTGTGATTACAGAGGACTGCTGTGATACTGATGGTGTGGGGCTGGTGGCCCCCTGGGGTTTTGGTTGTTGTGGTGCAGCTTGGATGTTGTTATTCTCTGTTCTGGAAAGCAATGATCCCCGTGTGCTTCAGCCTTCATCCCTTGATAGATTGTTTATCAGCTGAGGTGTTCAGTCGTGTTGCTCTATTTCGTTTTCACCGAGCAGCACTGTAATTGTAAAGTAGATTTTATTTCACACAGCTTCATACTGTATGTCGTCCACTACCCCTGCCAGAAGACTCTCTCTGAGATTTTATTATGTAGTCTGCTTTAGTTATATCTGAAGCAGTAAATATGATATGCATTGTCTCAGCTGAATAAACTAATAAAGTATATTAAATCTGATATAGCCTGTAGTATGTGGCTGCTGGCCCAGTAACTGGGACTGCTTGTTGTTCTGTGCCACTTTCATTCTTATTGAAGAATAAATCCAGTCAACACCGTCCAAATCATTATCAACACATAGACATTCACATGTGCATTATGAGCTACACTGTATCAAAAACAGACCTGCAACATCCCTGAAAAGCATGTCACAGCACCACCTACCTTGCTCTCCTTGTCACTATAACCATAGCAACCCCGTCCTCCCTCCCTTGGCTCTCTGATTGGCGAGAGGAGCATCATGGTTACACGGGTGCAGCAAAGAATCTGAATGAGCTCAGTGACACTCTGCCCGGGCTCGACTTAATACTTCCCTTCACTACATCACACACACACACAGGCACGCACGCAGACACTCACATATGCATAGAAATACTCTGAGATTACATGTAAATGCTTAAATTCATAGCAAGTGTTCCCAATATCTGCGTGGTGCTACCTGAGGGCTCTACTCTATTAAATGCATGCTCTAGCTTAGAGATAAGACTGATATATACATGACATTTACTGAAAATGTTCCCCCCTCATGAACGAACATATTTCACCCCGGGCTGTGATGAGACTGTAAGCACACATTCTGATTAGATGTGTGTCTCAGCAGCAGCCAGAGACTTGAAGGACTTTTTTGTGCATGTAAGAGGGCAGTGCTCAGGGCAGTGGGTCGTTACTGTGTTAATAAGAGTGTTAGTTTATTAGTTTTTCAATGGCTGCCTCACGTCTGCTTCCCTGAGCATGAATGTAAATTGTGAAGAGAGGGTTAATTGAAGCGTGCGGGGATCAATACACAGTATTGTAAGGCAGCTGTCTAGACTGGCTTCAGATCAGATGTCTTACAGTGTTGCCTTACAGGGTCCCTGCTGGGCATAAAGGGAGCATTATGACACAAACACACACACGCATGCACACACACACACTTCAAATAACGGGTCTATCTGTCCTCCAATTAAAAGCCACTCTGCCTCCATAAGCAGCAGTAAATGCTCCTCTTGCATACGCTAGCTTGTCTTGTCTTGACCCCATAATTCATGCATTTATATCAGCTGCCTCACCTATAAAACTTTGCAGTGTTAAACCAAACGACTTCCTCTGCACATAACCCTGTCGCTTTTTGCAAACAAGCATGAGCTGCCACACAAACGCACGACCAACCCGAGAGCCAATATTTAGCCCCCGTTGTCTGCACGTGTGCAATAATGTCACAGCTGACAAGTGCATGTTAATGTGTCCATCATTAGTTGTGTAAGTAGTGACAGAAAGTTGGCAGCCGCTGGACTGTACAGACAATCTTATTCAGACACTCTCATTGCCTTGGGGGGCAGAAACAAAAGGATATTGATTTTTACATTTGGGCCAAGAACAAGAGAGTGGCGAAAGAGGTGGATAGATGTAGAGAAGGAGAAGGAGAGGGTGAGAGGGAAGAGGAGAGAGATTTAAAAGGTGATCTCTCACTTGAACTGCCAAAGCGTTTGGTCGCTGCTGTCTAAAATGTGGGTCTCCTGAGTTAAAGTGAAAACAAGATAATTTTTAAAGTGCAAAAGATTTTTTAAAAGAATAGAGAAAATTTTGTTTTCCCTTCCTGGCAATAAATCCCCAAAAAACAAAAATATCCCACCCTACAAACAATTACGGCCTGTGTAACAGAGCCTGATATGGCTTTTTCCCCTCCCTTGTAGAAGTCCACTGTTGTCCAAAAACAATTTATGTCAAGAGTATAAAGATCAGTGCTCACCAAATGAGGCTTGTTGGAGAAGCTGGGCAGTGCTTGATGTATGATAGGAGAACCATTCACACAGTCCTGACTGGCTATTTTAATGGGGCAAAGTTATGGTCAGGGACCCTCTTCCCTTTGGAATAGTAAAAAAGGGTATCTGACTAAAGAGAAAAAAAATAATGGATTTCGCAGATATTGTAAGCTGGTTACTGCCTGAAATCTATTAAAAACACATAAATAAGCTTCAAAGGTAGAGTGGCTATTATGGTTTTATGTTAGTCACCATGAATGTGCTTTTTTTATCCCTCTGCTAAAACTGGTCTCCCAGGAATGCTCTGTTTATTCCCGTTTGAGTAGCATTAGCTTAAAACTGAAGTTCCCAATTGCTTTAAAAAGTTACCAAGTCTGTTGTATCTAGTATGTTTGTTTTAGGGGGAACAAATAGAAAAGATGGCCGACTTCCAAAGACAAGGGAGGAAATTTCAAAGGAAAGGGACAAATATATTGTTGTTTGTTGTCTTTTTGTGGTATCTGTTGACAGAATAAATACAGTATAAAACAATAACAGCCTTAGCTTTAACTCTGTAAACTGCTCATATATTTACCACAGTTTATTTGAGGTCCTCTGCAGTGACAATAACTTTTGTGCTGTAGTAGCATTTTTCCGAGAACAAACATGATCAACAAGGCCACCTTATCAGGTTAAAACCTGTTCCTGCCAGATATAAACTCTCAACTGCAGGAAAAAAATGTAATTTTTTCGGTCCAAACATCCTTGCTTTTCTATTCCCTTTTATTTGTCTTCACATAACCCTGAAATAATGACAAGGCACGGCTCGGTGGGAAAGATGGAGTGCTTGCTGGTGTGTGTCCTCAAGCTAAACTGTCTTTGTTTCAGCTAATCCTTGCTAAGTATAAACAGCGCGATTTGCATATGTCGACTTACTCTTTCAACACTGATGCAAATACCTTTGACTGAAACTCATCTCTTGGTGCTGAAGCAAAGCCCGTAATGTTCATGCATCTGAGGAGCCGCCCGTGAGCACTACCTCTGTGTGCTGCAGTGTGCTAATGCAAGTGGATTTTACTCTGCATCCATGTTGCTGAACAGTATGTAAACTGTGCACATGTCAGCAGCACAGACAAGTACATACTTGACTATGTGTGTGTGTGTGTGTGTGTGTGTGTGTGTGTGTGTGTGTGTGTGTGTGTGTGTGTGTGTGTGAGTGTGTGTGTGTGTGTGTGTGTGTGTGTGTGTGTGTGAGAGAGAGAGAGAGAGAGAGAGAGAGAGTTCCATGTGGCTGCACATGTGCGGCAGTTTTTCTTCTCAACAGTGTGATTGACAGTAGCCATTAATAGGATTAAGTCCAAGTGGGCCAGAGCTCCCTGTTGGAGTCTTCAAAGCCCACCACCACAAGGGAGAGGAGGAAACATACAGACAACCTGCTGGGGCTGCATCTGCACCTTGTGCGTGTGTGTGTTTTCAGAAGAAATGTATGCTCCAGAGGTTAAATAGGAGGGTGTTTGTGGCCTGGGTTTTGACAGAGGATGTATGTTTCAACAGAAGTTTATCACAGGTAAGCACTATATGTTTGAATTTTGGTGCAGTGAAACCATGCCTGAAATTCTTTTAAGGTTAGAGAATCTAAAATAAATAATAGTGTACCTGTGCTTTGTGCTACATTTCTCTGGACTCATCAAAAGTCTGGCTAAAAAACAAATATACCATTTTACTAACCGACTCCTACAAAGAAATTCAACTAAAACTTATTTCATTCATTAAAAATGCCCCATTTCTTATGTTTAAGAGTTAAACCTACACTATAGCATGAAGACCATTTCCATGTTACTCATTTCACTGCCAGGCCAGGCTTGCTGTGTGTGAATGTTGTTATTTTTATTTTGAAGTAACACCTTTAATTGCACATGGCATGCACTTGGTCGTCTGACCCACGTTTCCCTGAAGTACAGATAATTAGCCAATTTACAACTGAAATTTTAGCACAAGGATGAAGCTGATCTGGGTCAAGTTTTTTCTTTTAACTGTTGATGGTAAGAGCAGCATGATGGTACAGTGGTTTCTGTGAACACCTCCTCCCAGATAGAGGGTTCTTTTTCAAATCCTGGAGGGGGTCTTCCGATGTGAAGTTTTCTGTTTCCTACATCTGTGGTTTCCCTTCAGGTACTTCCAGTGTCCAACAGTCCAAGGATACGGTTTTTAGTTTTCTGCCAACTGGTGTGAGCATGAATGTGTCACATTGTGACATGTTGGGCCTGTAATAGGCCACCAGTGCAGGATGTACTCCATGTCTAATAGTCAGGATTACTACAGTCCCAAGCAGGATGTGAGTAGACTGGAATAGGTGGATGAATGGAGAAATAAATAGATGGTTAAATGGGTGGGTGGATTGATGTAAAGGTGAATAGACAAATGGATGGATAGATAGATGTATGAAACCATGGCTCTTGATGAAAATGCTGTTTAGAGGATGGATGGATGAATGGATAAGTCAAAGGATGCATGGGTGAATCATTAGACTGGTGAATGGATGGATGGATAAATGGGCAAATAGGTGGATGTAAGGACAGATGGTTGGATAAAAAATGGTTGGATGAATGAATAAATTTATGGATGAGTTGGAGGATGCCTCGATGGATGGATGGATGGATGGATGGATGGATGGATGGATGGATGGATGGATGGATGGATGGATGGATGGATGGATAGATAAATTGATGAGTGAAGAATGGATGGATGGTATGATGGGTTGATAGATGGATGGATGAAAGGGTGGTTCAATGGGTGGATGGATGGTTTTATGGTTTGATGGATGGATGGATGAAAGGGTGGTTCAATCGGTGGATGGATGGATGGATGGATGGATGGATTGATAGGTGGGTGGATGAAAAGATGTTGTCAGAACAGGTGGGTTGATGGATTTTTGGGTGGACAAACAGGTTGGTGGATGGATGGATGAGCGGATGGATGGGTGAAAAGATGCTTGATTGATGGATGATTGGATGGATGGATGAATGGATGAATGGATGAATGGATGGATGGATGGACAGATGGATGGATGGATGGATAGATAAATTGATGAGTGAAAGAATGGATGGATGGTATGATGGGTTGATAGATGGATGGATGAAAGGGTGGTTCAATAGGTGGATGGATGGTTTGATGGTTTGATGGATGGATGGATGAAAGGGTGGTTCAATGGGTGGATGGATGGATGGATAGATGGATTGATAGGTGGGTGGATGAAAAGATGTTGTCAGAACAGGTGGGTTGATGGATTTTTGGGTGGACAAACAGGTTGGTGGATGGATGGATGGATGAGCGGATTGATGGGTGAAAAGATGCTTGATTGATGGATGGATGGATGGATGGATGGATGGATGGATGGATGGATGGATGGATAGATAAATTGATGAGTGAAAGAATGGATGGATGGACAGATGGATGCTTTATGGGCTAAACCATTGGTTGCATGAAGTGAATATATAGGGTGGATGGATTTAAAGCTGGAAAGTGCCAGATGCTCAACATATATATGTGTTATAAACCCGCTTATCTACAGCAACTTGCCACCTTAGTTAGCTCTAAAAAGTCTAATATTGTTTTTCTGTTTGCAATGCTGAAGTTGTTAACACTTTACAGATAACCTTTATTTATCTTACTAAATGAGTGATTTTTTTCAGTAAATGCCCCACTTTGGTTCCTCATTTATAACAGGCATATAAATCAATAAAGGATCAATCAAGCAGTTGAGTAAAACAGGAGCACAACAGCAGGTCAGAGCTGTCAGTCACTGTCTCTGGTGTAAATGGGTGTTTCTGTCTGTGCTGAGAGAGTGTTGTCTCTTACCAATGGCAATGGGAGCAAACAAGGTGCAGACGAAGAGCAGGCATCTGATCCACATGACGTCTGAGGTTGACCTGGAAGTAGATATGGAGGTACTTCCTGCTGAGCCCAGACGCTCCTGTGGTGAGCTGTTTTTGTCACAGCTCAGTGTCCCTGACACCATACAGACCTGCAAAAAGCAACACAGAGGGTTTGTTTATTCAGATCAGAAAGCCAAACGAACTGGGGTGACTTTATATGTATTTGACGTATCTGTATTAGTCACATCCACTGTATTTATTCCTCTAATTCCTCAGCTGCAGATGCGGATATCATCAGCAAACACTTGATGTCTAATTATTGTAATTTGTGGTAAACTGTGAATTTTCACATATTCAAAAAACCACTGGCTGAGATTTATTAACAGTTTACCACGCGCTGATGACAGAGACCCAACAGCACTGTTTTCTAGAACTGCATCCGAGAAAATTCTCTTTCAAGCCACAAATTAGCTTCCTGATTATTAAGGAAAAACTGCTTGAATAACAAACTGTGCTTATGCAATGAGAATAATTTCTCTGACATCCTATTACTCTGTTTGCATATGGCAGATTGATGCTTTAACAAACAGCACTTAACTTGGGTCAATGCAGCTTCCTGTAGACTTATGTCACTGACTACCAGACAGGAATCAATAATTTTCATTAATGATGCTGGGAAATATAGAGAGCATAGAGTGATTAAGAAGCATAACATTAACTGAAGTGTTTTCTTATGGAACCCAATAACAGCTCAAGGGTGACACAGGAAGAACAACATATTGTACATCAATATAACAGTTAGTTCATGTTTACGCATGTTTAGAATGCAAACATTTTACATTATGTAAAGGCTAAGGGGAATTTGATGATAAGTAATTGAGTAGTTCATCCATCATTAAGCTTTCCTCAAACCTGTTCTTTGTCTTAAGGGCCTGAAATCCTCACGCATGGAATACAACTCTTGAGGTGATCCGTGTGGTACTTATAGCTATGATACAGCTGGAAGAAGTCATGGATAATACTGATTCTAAAAGGACAATGAACATTTGTTCAAATGCATTTTTCACACTGCAACAGACCATACACTGATTAATCCATAAACAGCGAATCTGTGAAGGAAATGCAAGACTAAATGATCAATGTTGGCCTTGTAAGAGGGGAAAAATAGTGAAAAACAAGATAAAATGGTGCTTAATGTTTGTATAATGATGCTGCTGTCTGTGTTAGGATCCACTTCACTTGGTATTCCACATCAGCATCTAAGTGTGAAATGTATTGATGTTCCTATCTAATTGTTCATTTCATGGTCCATCAGTGATAAACAATTAATAAGTGGATGGTCTCTGAGATTAGTTATAGCAGTGACACACTGATAAGCATCATTTCTGCATCTTTTTTATCTGATTAAGCTGACCAGTGTTGTTCAATCACTCGCCCTTCTTCCCAGCGTACAAACTAACACATCCACTTACTTTCTCCACTCACACAGTGACTTTTAATGAAGACATACTAACATTTCTGGTCATTTTAGCATCCCTGTTGTGTGTGTGTTTTATCTTTTCTACAGCGGGGTCGCTGCAGCATGAATTCATTATGCAATCATCCTCGCTAAAGTCAAATAAACGTTGTTTTTCATGGCTTTAGTTCAAAGGTAACAACAGGACTTTTGCTCATAAATGTCCCTTTTTCTCAAGGGAACTAAAGCAGCTCTAAATAAACAGGCACAAATGTGTGTGTGTTTTGTGTGTGTGTGCGCGTATGTGTGTGTGTGACTGAGTCAGGAAGGGACTGCAGAAATTTGCGACAGCCAGGGACAGATGGAGTAAAGCAGACAGCCGGTGCCCTGGGAAATACATCATGTGTAACAGAGACTATTGATCAGAGTGACCATATCATTTTGGCACAGCAGAGGCTGAGACAATAGCCAGCTATCTCCATCATGCCACGCTGTGAAGGCAAATAGCTGCTTTGGCACACTTTCCCCTCTTGGATATTTTTGGACGACTACAACTCCTGATGTAAGAAAACAAGATTTGAGTTTTATTTTTAGAATCTGTCAGGATGACGCAGAGTTTTCTATAACCACCGAAGACATACGAGACATGCATAATGCATCCTATGATCATCTGCAATGACAAAAAGCCTCCTACTGCAGACAGGAGATAGACAGATATACCCAGAGGCATGTGCACTGCAGAATCTGAAGCTCTCAGAAAACAGACACAGACCAGAGACCAGCAGCTTGATCAGAGCTGTGGAGTCAACTAGGGTTAGATCAATTCTGGTCTTTAAGGCTGTCAAAACAAGTCTATGAAACTGAAAATAATTAAGTCAAAATTGCTGTGTTTGAAAAAAAAAAAGCAGACAGATGTCACTGGAACTAAGGGGGTTAGTTTTAGTGAGCTAGGAGTTAAACTATTCAACTTTAACTTTTAAAACTTTTAGATGATTTTAAACCAATTTATATCCTTCCCACAAAAGTCAACAAAGGACCGACTATCTGAAGGTTTTATGGTTTAACTAGTCAGACTTTCCTGTGGCTTGAGGTGAGCTAAGAGGGATTTTTCTTCCTTTTATCTGCTTACAGGAAGACCATGACTCCCCCAACTTGAAATAAAATAAAGTATGATACAATGTCCAGAATGTATGCTCAGATAACCTCGACTAAGGACAGACCTTGCTGTAGTGTGCAGCTTTTACTGCAGAGGACAGGAACCATTAAGCTCTTAAGACATTCATGAACTGTCAATCAGTGAATCAACTAATCTTAATACATATTGCTCAAAACATAATGAGTTTAAGAAGTAACGTGTCACTCCATCCATGTCTGTCCTTTTCTTTAATTTTGACCGATACAGTTTTTTCAAGTTTTCCATTAAAAATCAGTGGTTTCCCAATTAGGGTGTTTTTGGTCCATGAGATTGATAAGGTGAAAACCTGTTATTGTGACAACCTTAATGCCCAAGAAACAAAGGTTATGAATTAGACATGTACCGATCGATCAGCCGTCTGATCAATTGATCGGTCCTGATTTCCTTAATTTAGGGGGATCGCTGATCAACCCATCCTTACATATGAAACTGATCTTATACACCTCCAGAAAGGTCTGACAGCAAGCCATCGTTGCTTTTTGCTCTGTGACCTAAAGCTCAGGACACTTAATTGGTTAATTAAGTTAAAAAA
Source organism: Halichoeres trimaculatus (assembly GCF_033239565.1). NCBI lineage: Eukaryota > Metazoa > Chordata > Actinopteri > Labriformes > Labridae > Halichoeres > Halichoeres trimaculatus. The sequence continues at coordinate 31,059,477 of NW_027437180.1, read as the reverse complement.
ATAAAGATTTTATTGTTTCCCAGGTATTGTGAAGTAAAATAAGATTGGAACATTGAATGAATATGCTGTCACTTGTGAAAAATAAAAAATAAAAATCTGTATCAGCCCAAATCCGTATTGGCAGGCCAGGCTTTTTAAAGATGGGTAATCAGCCAGAAAATTGTGACCGGTGCACCCCTAATATGAATTTTATTCTTTAAGATTTAGTAGTCTGGAGAATTGCACAGACTTGTTTTTATGAATGAAGACATACCAGCAGCTGCCTTGTGGAATATAAAGAACAAAAGTGAGAACAAACTCTTAGAGCACCGTGATGCACCGTGTCAAAGCTGTGAAAACTGCGAAGGCTTTTCTGTACAACATATCACCAGAATCGAAAGCATCATTTTCTATCTTAAGATGGAGAGAAAAAAATGTATTTGTATTGACTGGTTTGAACTCAAAAAAAAAAACAACCTCCTTTTGACGGACACAAATCTATATTTTCATTTGGCAAAACTCAAAAGGGTAAAAGAAAGAGCCAGAGAGGTTTGAATGAACAACACCACTGTCCTGCAATTGTAAGAAACAGAAAAAGATGCTGTGTCTCTTTAATTATTATGATTGGTTTGTGTGTGTGTGACCTCAATTTAGCTGATTGTCAAATTGCTCTTTTTTGTCTTGTAATACAAATAAAACAGGACTAACAGAAAGACGAGGAGTTCTTATCCCAACACTCCAGAATAAAAGCTTGGATGACCAGAGACCTTTTGTGACACCATTTTGAAAATAACCTGGAACACTTAACTTCAAAACACCTCTCCAGATAGCAGGGGGTGCAACACTTCCTGACAGATCCATACTGGCACCAAAGTGATAGAATCACAATGGACTCCCTTGCTTTTCTTCTTGCCCCCCTGCTTAAACAACTCAACAAGCTGCCCCCCTTTTGATTGATTGGTCCCTAACTCGGTTGAACATGAGCAATCTGACCAGCTGTCCCCAGCTAGACACAGGAGGCATACGCTGACATATGGCCGGACGCCACCAGCCACAGCATTCCACTGTTCCATAATTCAAAAGCTATTCCATCACCCCGTATGCCGCGCCACCATCTCACCCATCAGTTAATTAACCCTCTCTTTTCCACCACACTCTCAGCGCCTTTACAGACAATGGTTGCGTGACAGCCTGGAGCTGACCGGGAATAATCTAAACATAAAATCAAGCGAGCCGTGTTCATAATTCAACAGGGCTGCATTCTCCCATATGCTCAGATAGCAATGTTAAAGCATGTCTAATCTACAGAGTCCACAATACACAAACAATGGTGATCGCCTTGAGCGCTCCATGTTTCTCTAACCTGTTTCCTTTCATTAGCTTAATGCGCTGACTGCTTAATATATTATGAATAAACAGGCAGTAATGGTGCTAATTATCAGAACATATGTGATGTGATTACACCCTGTATTCATCGGCTGTTTGAGCACATAAGGTTTTGCGAATGTCACATGCACCGTCTGAGCTTACTCACTGCTTAAAATGAAGGAATGATGGAGGCATATAGTCTAAATGAACTCAATATTTCCTATCCTGCGCCAGTCTTTGGAGACCCTCTCTGGCAGAAAAGCAGCATCTGCCTGAAAGTGAGCAAAACATCGACTAATAAGCAGGATCAGACCCAAACAAATAGCTGCCCCTGAATCCAAGTCCTCTCCTGTACCTGCTGTTTCCCTCCACCTCTGCCCCACTTACAGCTGCTTGGTGCATTTCTTAAAGCAGGCTTTTTTTTTTTTTTTTAATCTTTACTTTTTAATAGGGAGAGTAATTAAAAAGCTAATTCAAAACATAATACTGAGGTGTAACTTTTGATATTTTTCAACAACCTTTGCATTACTTCAAACACATTTATAGTTAAGAAAATACAGCACTCAACAACAAAAGAACACTACACTAGATGAGAGAAAGCAAAAACTACACAACAACATTAAACAGATTCCAAATGAGCAAATTAAAGCACAATAAGCTAAAAATGAGCGCAGCTCTGCTTTTCTTTAAGCCAGCACTAAACCTTTAATATGAACAATATTATAACAAGAATTAATTTCATTTCATCTGGTAATGTGCTCTTAGAGTTTACAGCCCTTTATGGAGTAAGCTAATTGTTCAAATTTAGATCTGCAGTGTTGTGTTTTATTGTTGCCATTCACCATGCTCTTTTCAGAACACTGTACCCTCAAAGTTTATAGTTCATAAATTTCACAATATGTGAGAAAAAGGATTTTTAAATTAGAGTGTATCAGTGTGACCTTATTATGATGAGTTATTCCTCAACCTGTTATTTAGTGTACCACTAGGACAGTCTGCTCCCTGATAGTCTTGCATACATTAGCGACTTGTTTTATGTCCTAAATTTTCCTGCCCTGAATCTTCTTTTCCTGCAGGGCCGGGCATTTAAAGAGCTGCTGCCGGAGCCCCTACACTCACACACTACACATCGCATGAACTAATTGATGCTGGGCTGATTCTGTGCACCCAGGCAGTCTGACCCCGTGTGTGTTTGTGTGTGTGAGTGTGTGTGAGTGTACAATTCCCTAACGAGCGTCCTGCCTGTCACAGCACTCCTCATCCGGGGATTCTCTCTTTCACTAATGAGTGCTGACCGGATTGGGCTACCTTGTCAATGCATGTCACACCTTCATACACATAAGCATGCACACACACACTGAAACAGATTCACACACACACACACATACACATGCTTGTCATTCAGAGGCCAGATGCCCTGTAGTCCCTCGGCTTCCTGGCGGGGAGCCTCAAATGTGTCTACGGTCGTCTGACGTGTATGCGTGCTTAAGACATGTGGACATACCCAAGCGTGTGTGTGTGTATGTGTCTCAAAAACAAAAGAAAAACTACCCAAATTAAAAAACAAAGGTTCCTCTTTTGTAGTCCATGTGTAACTGTATGTAAATGTTCAGTCTAATTAAAGTAGAAGAAAAGGAGATACAATTTTTCACTTGTGACAGTTTGAAAGAAAGCCTGCTCATCAGAAGTGAAACCTGTTATTTTTTGTTATATTTGTCAACTGTTTAGAGTGACGACTGATGTGTTTGTCCAAAAATAATAACACCCTAAAGCCTTTATCGTCTAACATTATTTATTTATTCATACCACTTCATTGTGCAGGAGCTGTAATTGCACAGGAAGACGCTCACAGCATACGCCTTCTTTTTTTTTTTTTCGCCCTCGCCATTTTTCTTCATTTAGTTTTTCTTTGCCTGCTCTTTTCCTCCCTCGTTTTAGTATCTTCAGTTGTTCATTCTTTGCTCTGCTGGAGAGAAGTCTGAGCAGAACAAAGCTCAGGGGGCCATGCACCGTGTTCACTAAAATGGCATGTGTCCGCCAAGCTACGGTAAATTACCTCCAGTTGGCTTGCTAGGGTAGGTTTAACCACCACGGACCGCTTCTGTGTGAGGTTGTGTTTGTGTATATGTGTGCGTGTGTGCGATGGAGAGGGTTGGAATGAGGCTGTGTGGGTGACCGAGTGCGAGTGGTTATGGGTAGTGTAGCAAATTATCACCAGCACAGGTAGACAGGCTGAGAGAATGTTGATTAGAGTGACCAAGCACACAGACACAGTGACACACAAACACATACTCAGGTAGCTAATTTGGCTGTGTGGAGCTGAAGAGATGACTAATCAGGATAGGACTTGGTGGGAGTCTGGCCTGTGGCCTATAATAACAGACACAAAACACATGCAGCTCATTCACGTGCAAACAAGCACCTTGGACACACATTTGTACGAACAGAAAAGACACAAGTACAACATGAAACCTCACACCAGCATGAGTGATAGTGAATAGAGGGTCCAGGCTTATAATTTGCAGGCGAAGATGAAGACGCTGATTAGCAAGGAGTGGCCCAACAGTGTGACTGCAGGCTCAGAAAAACATACTGTCAACCACCAACACTATAAATGTCATGACATGTCACTAACAACATGGATCGGCACTGTTGCATGTAACCGAGTGATTTGGGAAGCAGAGGGGTCACACACAAGTCCTCTCGCTCCAGATTAAAATCATAATTAATGACGAGTCAATGTCACATGTTTACGCACCTCAAGTCCTAACAGTCACGTCAGTTTCTGTCTCTGACTCTGAAGCTATCCTTTCTGCTGGTTCAGCCAGATGCAGCGAGGCTGCTCCCACTGGCTATTTTCTAACATGGAGAGTCTATTCGCACACACATACACAGGCGTGTGCACACATGTGTGTGAAGGGGGATTGGGGTGAGGGGTGGTTTCACTGTAGGAATGTGCGCCATTGTCATTGTGCCCCGAAGACAAGTGGCCTGGCCGGCAATTTATTTCATACAGCGCTGGTTATAAATCCTTTGTGCAGCTTCACAGCAAAGAACTGCAGAGTGCTGGAGTCGAGCCTTAAAGGTATAGGTCACCCCTACATCAGTGTGACATGTTTTGGTCATTGTAGTCTCAATCCAAAGTCAACGGTGAAAAATGAACAGCTTCACCATGAGGCTGTCTTGTTGAATGTAATGTGTTAGTTGATTTATCGTGAATTTTAAATTTCTCATCTTTTTTTTAGTACTCCTTTATATTATAATGACAACATTCATCTTTTCATGCTTTGATTGAGAACAGTGGTGTTACAAGACCAGACATGACTAAATCTGGCCTCTCCTGCACCTTTGAAGGAATACTCATTTTCATTTTAAAGAGATCTTTCCCTTTAAGATCATTTCCACACTAAAGTAGTTGAAAGCTCTGGGCTGTGCACCTCATCCTCTCCCTCCATGTTAGACATTCTATGCCCGTCAGAGAATTGCGTCTGGGGAGACTCCGGCTTTGACCGGACCACTGCTGTTTCCGCATGGCTGCCTCTGGCTGCTCTGAGGACGCTCCCAGAAATCCGATGCACCAAAACCACCCTGAAAATCTACCGCCGACGACCTCGTCTGTAAGGCACTGCTGTTTTGATTCCTCACCGCCTGGCGGCTAGGCACGACGCTCTGTTCTGCTCTGAACTTTCTAATGCTCCAGTCTAATCAACTCTACGCGCCCTGCCTCCCTCATGAGACAGCCTGGCTGAGGCGGAGATGTGCGAGGGAGAACAGAGCAGGGAGGAGAAGGGGAGGAGAGGGAGAGGTAGGGAAAAGAGGGAAAATGAAGGATATGAAAAGGAAGGGGGAGAAGATAAAGGAGGAGTTTGAGGGATGAGGTCAGGATTGAAAAATGCTGAGGATGTTACAAGAGGGGAGATGGGATAAAGGTGGAGTTAAAGAGAAACGGAGACAGAGATGATGGGAGGAAGGGGAATACTAAAAGGATCAAAATGAGTTTAAGGGAGAGTAAAAACAAGATATTAACCATAAGTAGTATTATTTCCCCTCGATGATTCATGAAACAAAAACTCAATGATAGCTGAATTAGGAAAAACACTTTCCTGCAAACACCGTATCAAGCTCTTTATTTACTCACAATTGAGCAATAGGGAAAATCTGACTTTATTTAAAATCCATCTTTAAATGTTTACCCGACCAAAATCTAAAAAAAGACAAATCTTCTGACCCGATTCTAGTTTCAGTTTTGAGTTTGAGTTTCTAGCGAAGTAACATCATGTGAAATGAAGGGATGTAGTCCTGAATACTAGCGCTGCAGTAGTTTGGTTGGAGGTATGAGGCTGCAGGATAAAGATCATAACAACATCATGACCTTGACTGTAGCATTGCTTTTATTCAAAGGATTCAACAATTCACCAAGCAGCGCTTCATCGTTATAAACTGTGAATCAACAACACATTATAAACTAGTGATACCAGAGTTTATTGTAAGGTTAAGAGGTAGGTAGGTTAAGCTTAAAGTAATCCAGACACATCTCTGCTGTGATATTAAAGAGGGATTATTCTGCTTTCCTATATTTGAATCATAGATAGAAAGTTGCAATGCTGGATGTTTTACCACCAGCTTTACTAAACAAGTGCAGATTTTCAATAAACGGAATAAACATATGTTGTATAATTCTCTGAATCTCTTGGTAAACTGATCAAAACGGTTCTTTCGCGGGATCCTCGGGAGACTTGCTGAAATAATGAGGTCATCACATAAGGATGTCCTCGCTGGTTTATGACACATTAGAGGGGCAAGCCTCAAACACCCTGGTCTCCAAAAGGCCTCCAGAAACTGGCCAATCAGAGGGAAGGGGGTTTATGGAATGGAGAGCCTTAAAGAGACAGCAGATAAAACAAAGTGTTTCAGAAAGAGGCTCAATAAGGGTTTTCTAAAACTATAGCAAGAGAAAAATAATGTTTTTTTTTGGCTGTATATCATGATGAGCTATTACAAGGGTACAAGAGGGACAGTATTAAGTCCATAAAACATAACGCTCCCTCTTTAACAACATCAGGTATACAGTAAAAGCTCATTTTGTCTAGACTTTGGTATAGACTAGACTCAGTCAGAACTAATTGTTGAGATGAATCCTGCTTCATGACAACCTGTTGAGCTATGATGATATTTAATTTTACAAGCACAGAGGGAAGTGATCATGTCACCACTCTGAAGTATCTTTTCAATCAAGTTCATCCCAACCACCATGATTTCATATCAGTGAGGGCTAAATGTGGAAGTTCATAAAGACCTGCATGGGCAGCAGGCGAATAAAAAATAAAAAACTTGCAATTGAAAAACACCTCATGGGGTGTACTCACTTAGTGCACCTGCTGTCCAATTTCCCTCCACAATTAATGAGTTCAAACAACATCAAAGCATATATCATCATAAATGTTCACACTTGTATTAAGATTTGACTATGTAAAAGATTTCAATGAAAGCAGAGCTTGTAAATTTAATGGAGTTTATTTCACTCTTGTTGATTCACACAGAGTAGATTTAGTGGGAATGTGCTTGACTGACATTTTCAGAGTGACATTTCCAAAAGAAAATTCTCAAGTACCCCTTCAGTTCAAGGTGGCAGTGCCAACCCTATTCATGAAACACTGATACAGAGTACAGTATCTGATTTTGTCTGATGCTTTTTCAGCTGCTACTAACTAAAATGGTTGAGTAAGCCTCATTTCATAAAATATTTATTTCCTTTCTGCTGTTTGTCTTTACATCAGCGGTGGAAAAATAGTCATAAATGATTTAGGTTTGTTAAATATGAGTGGATCTATAAATTCAAGAATCCATAGCTAATTATAAAGAAAAAAAAAAACAAAAGTAAATAAATCAACATCTATGGCTCGCAGTAATGCAATGACAGAAGCACAGTGTGATACACATGCACCTTCAGTCTCTTCTCCTGTGTGGCAGAGCAGCCGACGAAACCATGAGGGGGAAGTTAATGGTTTACAAAACTGCTTCTGATACAATCAATTATGTCAACTAGCGACGCAGTGATGTTGATTCCACCGCCACCGCTGTTGTTGTCCTCCCTTTGAATCATCTGTCTCCCCCTTCATACCACCCTTTCCCTTCCTCTCTCCCTACACTGTCACTGTGCTCTGAACCCAGTACTGTCACAATGGATCCGTCAGCGCAGTGCCTTAAAGCCAGAGGAAGGGAGAGGCAAAGTTTGTGTGTGCGTGGTTGTGTTTGTGAGAGACGAAGAGACAGAAAGACAGAGGGAGAAAGAGAGAAGGGATAGAAAGAAAGAGAGGAAGAGAAAGTTGTCCTGTACAGTAAAGAGAACAGCCACCTCAGCAGTGAATGATGCTGCATCAAAGGGGGAGACGGAAAAAATGGCAGGATCTGACACTCATGGCCTAGATTTAAACTCTCATGAAAGAGCGGGGCTGGGTTAGAATGAGAGCACTCAAATATTCACATGTAGCCGACTCCTGTGTTTGAGCTTTTACTCCCCCTATTTTTATCCTCCATTTAGTCTTGTTTACTTCACTCATCTAACCATTTTTTCCCCTTTGCTTCCTCATTGTTTGTCTCATACAGCATCTTTTGTCCCCTCTTTAACCTGCACTTTCAATCCATGAAAGAAAACACTTGCCACCTCAAGGTCCTCTCCACTTTATGGTCTGCATTTCAAAAAATCCTTTCATCAAAGACTTGGTGGAGTCATCTGCCTTTGTTAGGTAGAGTTTTTTGTTCCTTTACTGGACTGTACCCAAGAAAACTTTGCATGTTTTTTTTCAAATCAGTTAATTAAAGTTCAAAACTGACTGTATGCAGATGATTCAGGGATTTGTTCATAAGATATCAAAACTTTTTCCTCCTGCATTACAGAGCAGATATGGACTGTGTATATCAGAGTCTTGAAATATTTATTCAAAAAGGCTTTTCTTGGGCATTTACTGGGCCCTGTTCATAATTTAATAATGCATAAGCACCTACACTGGTATATAAATATAAAAGAAGGCACTTAACGCCGGATTGTCTAACTGCTGAGGATGTGGCGCCAGATCAACACAGAGATCTCACTGAGATGAGCATGCAATCATTTGTAGGCTTTCACCTTGACTCCTGTGCAGGAGAACACACAGTTGGAAACATTTCCTACAAAGATATAGAGGAGTAGCATTAAGCTACAATCTTTTAGAGTCACTTTGCCGGCTGTGCTGCTCACAGCGATGATGTGTGTGAAATGCCTCCTGACAGATGTCCACAGTGATATGGGAGTATTTGTCAGCAAATGCATTTTGTAAGATATTACATTTTCACTTTTCTCTGGGAACAAAAATCGAAAAAACTGAAGTGAAGAAGAGATTTTCTTCAAAGTTTACGGGGATTAAAGAGGTGCAGTGGTGGTTGCTCAGTGTAAGAAGCGCACCTGGAACATTAATACATAAAAAATCAAGACTTATTGCTGTTCCCTGCTGGGCTGAGGCTGAGCTGTACCTTTTCAGCTTTAAATCACTGGATTTAAATTCCAGCCCTCATCAGGAAGCTATAAATATCATCCCTGTGCTGTCAAACATATGTTAAAGGCCTATTTCACCCTCCCTATTTGCAAAGCATCTTCTTTACAGTGATATTCAATGGTGTTTGAAATGCAAGCCTGTAAGAACCACTGTTCCATGATTGCGAGGCAATGTGGTTATTTTCAGCACCAGCACAGACCACAACTGTTGCATTTTTGATAAGCTACATCCATCACTTTTCTGAAATAGCATAAAACTGGTGTTACAATGAGCTGCAGCGGGATGTATGGGTGGTGATTTTGAAGCAATCAATGCAGACAGCAAAGGTAAACACAGTGCTAAATGTCAGCTGCGGTGATTGCGCTGCCACAATATCATCTCGGGGCGGGAGACCCAAATAACCAAAATCAATAATCTAATCATTTCATATTCAAATCACGCAGGCTGGAGGTCTGGATCTTATTGCAGTTTCGTATCCCTGGTGTGTTGATGTATTCCAATCAACAAACCGAAGCAGGCAGATGCACTGAAAAAAAACACAGTAATTCAAAGGAGCAGTGGGTGGACCACAAATGTTACTCTGTATCTCTATTCTGTAAAAGATTTTTCAATGTGTATCTCTCCCTGACATATGTAAAATATGTCACACTTCATACACAGCACATCCTATTGTTGCTTTATACAATGCCGCGGCTTGAACAGCGAAACAGACTGTCATTTCATCTGTATAAATACATCCATTTTACATCACACACACACTGAGCTCTGTATTCTAAAATGTCACAGTAAAAAGAGGAGCACGGTTCATTTTCACAAAGTTCAAACAAAAGAAACTGGGGTGTGCTCCGCTGTGTTCACCCCTCTTTTTAGTCAATGCTTAATTGAGCCAGCGGGAAACATTTGATCAAAAATTTATCATACGCTGCTCAGATCTCAAATCCAGATCATGGCTGGGAGTCTTAAACAAAGATTTCCTTTTTAAAATTAAAATACTGGATCGATACTAGTTCAGAACAATGTTAGGGTCACATGCAGAAGCCGGTGGCATCTGTCTCACAATAGCAAGCGTGAATGTGATTGAGTCCTTTTCACGGAGGATGAGACTGACTTCTTTGTTTGTATATTTTTACTTAAAATTGAAGACGTGAACTCAACGGCCTCCTTAAAAGTTGGCATAGCAACGCATATGCTTCCACAGTATTTACAAGAGCTGTTAATGCAATCTCTGACCAAGTCAGATGCCTTTTTCTTAAATAACATGTTACATAATGCAACAGGGTGGAATACATTATGATTACAGTTTGACATTTGCAGCTTTTTTTCTTTCGAGTTTCATACCTTACATGTGTCAAAACAGCAACAATTTCTGATGCCGGCACCACTTATGTTAACACAAGCTTGTAATCCTTCACTAACTAGTGTTTCTTTTGGAATCTATGCTGAAGCACCTAAATAGATCAACAAATCTCTGCAGTATGCACTAGGGATAATTGAACTGGTAAACAGACACACGGAGGAAAAACATCTGTGGATGCATCTGCTCACCATCACGACAAGCCCCTTGGAAATCTACATTCACAATGCTGTACTCCAGTTCACACAATTAGCACTGGTTCATGAACACAACGGCACAAACAGGAGAAGGCACAGTAGGGAAGGAAGCAAGAGTGTGATAGTAACTGGGATTTTTTTTTTCTCACACAAATAGGATGGCCTATTCTTCCAGGAATACAGAGGCCCTAAATAGCTGCTTACTTCCAAGTTGTTGACAAAGAGCATCTCTGTGGGCTATTCCCTGTTGTCAAGTGTGTGCGGGTGTGTTGTAGATGGTATGTAGGGGATTGTGCCACAGTGCTCAGGTAGCTTGGTGTGTAAGTGAGTGACAGGGGTGTAAGTGTGAGTCTTTGCTTGTGCATTGACATCACTAGGCGTGGATTTGATTGGGTGTGCACATAGGTGTGTGGGCGTGTGTGTTTGCTCCCCCGCTGGCCTGTCTGGATCTAGGGAAAGGGAAAAAAAAGGCTCATTGGGGACAGGCTGGTATCTTTAGAACAGTAAACAGGATACTCAGCCACCAGGCAGCAGACAATAACAATCCATCAACAAGAAACAAAGTAGATCAAGTGAATTTATCCTCACTGATACCAATGCTGCATGCCAAATAGGAGTCCAAAGCTGTAACAATCAAATATGCCTCGCATTTGCAACCAATCAAGTCATAAGAAGGGTGGATAACTGGCTTGGAATAAGGAGATGGAGTATGGCTAAGCAGGAGAAGGGCTGAGGCGTGTTCACACATTAACGCTGTCACACCTGCACGGCTCAGCCAGACACACAGTCTCACCCTATTGGCCACTGAGCTACTACGCTGGAACAGTTAAAGGTTTGGTGTCCAGAGGTCACAGAGTTGTTTGGACATTTAAACGGCCTAGGGATTACACGGCTACTGTACTACTTGGATTTTAAAGTGTGACCTTTAAGCACGAGCACATTTCATCTGAGCCGATCTGTGAGTACAGGTCAATACATGAGTGATGCAGCTAAATGTGGAAACGCTGCACAGAGACAGTCTAAGTTGACTACAGATATGTAGACAGATGGATTGATAGAAGGAAAAACAGACTAAGGCAGGGCAGATTAAATTTTGACTCTTGTGTAATGGTTGCCCTTGCACTTTTATTCTCATTCCACAGTTTTCTCATCCATTACAGTATGTGTCAGGTCTAGTGTTTCAGAGACATCTGCTTCATGCCCAGTCCTGGGTAGGGTGTGTGTTTTGTGTGTATGTGTCTACTTTCGTCTGTGTGGGTTTGTGTGTATCTGTTTTTGTGCATTTGTGCATGTGTGCACACAAGGGAGGAAGGTTGCGTCTAATTGCGCAGGCCCATCTGCTGATTCTGGAGAACAGGCGAGCTTCTTACAGACACAGACAGTACAGACAAAAATACACAGGCACACACACACACAGGCGTAGGACACAAGCGCCTTCTTCAAAGCCTTCAGCATGAACACCCTGGACGATCTGCACCCGGTCTGTGGCAGCTGTGTGGACGGCATTGACTGGTATGGTTCACAATATGGACTCTATTGTTTTAGGACAAAAGGCTCTCCACTCAAGGCAAAGGTCACATTTTAAGACAAAAGCTTGTATTCATGGGGGGAGCTGACAGCAGAAAAAAGGAGGGGGGCTCTTTGTTGGGTGATTTCAAAAAGGGCTGAGGTGATTTTAATAATTTATGTAGAAAATGTGTAAAATGTTAGATAAAATCATCCTGGGCTGTAGGAAACAGATCCTTAAACACTTCTTAACCTTTTTCACATGTGAAAAAGTTTCTTTCTCATAGCCCTCACCACCCCTACTGAAAAAGCCTAATATCTTTGTGCTTATCTACCAATACAGATGTGATCTGTGCTGCCGTGCATCTCACAGCACATGTAATTGTTGCTTAACCAAACGAAACTGATACGGGCTGTATTTCAATCTGCGCTCTCATTAGTAACGTGGTAAATGAAGGTTGTGCGTTTGTGCATGCAGAGCGGGAAACACCTGTTTCACATGGACAAAAAGAAAACACATCCACCCCCATGAAGAATGATATATCCCCTTTCCTGTTGTTCTTTCTTTTCACTCATTGTTTCAGTGAAATAAAGACCGAGTGCAGCCTTGATATCACAGAATTAGATTTCAAAAGCCAGCGGTCAGAGTTATACGAGAGTTGAGGAAGGAAAGCATGCTCGGTGACACACTCTGAACAGGAAGTGTATGAGAACGGAAACACAAATACAATTCACCATGCACACATGTAAGCCAGAAACGTGCATGTGCGAGTTAATATCAGGCTCTAGGTCAAAGTTCAATTAAATATATAAATGAATAAATTGACAACAGAGAAAAAAAACTGGTAGTTAAAATGACTCTGATCACGGTGGGACTTTTGACTAAAACTGGTCAGAAACTGGTATTTTTCTGGGTTCCTATGAGCACTATCACCTACTGTTGTAAGCACGTATTTTTCTTGTTGAAAATTAATGGAGATCAGATTGTTTTTTTAACACTACTTTCTTCATTAATGGCGACTTCTTCTGGGATGCAAAGTGACTGGGTAATGTATTTATTCACAATTATGTAGCCCTAAGCCTCATATCAACCAAGAAGTCTGGTTCAGACCAGTGCGGTTTGGAACGGGATGGCACAGTTTAGCTTGGTCTTGTTTGTGTTACCACAGCCGACCGTGCCCCCTCGTGGTGGGTGGCACAGGCATAGTATACCCCGCTAACAAATCCAACAAAGAAGAAAAATGTGACACAGTAAACAAAGAGCAACGATGGAAGACATCCAGCATTTGGTCCTCTGTGATTGGCATGTAGCTCTTTGATACAAAGTGCAATCAAGCTTTGTTTCAGAGAAGACCGTGTGCCACCAGGAGAAATGCAGCCGCTGTCACAGGGTAAGTGACGATTCTACAGTGTTGTAGCTCCACCTTCCGAGAGCGGATCGGTTCAGTCTGGCACCCAAGGGTCTCAAAAAGTGGGACGGCTCCTCTTGGTTATTTGGGGATCTTTCCCAGGATAAGTCAGTGGAAACGCCCCGAATGCGCGGCATACTGAGATAAACCGAATTGGACTGCTTGGTGGAAACGCGGCTCAATTGTACCGGTTATTAGGGGTGGGAGGGAAAAATTTTCAAATTCAATTTCTTCATTTACCACAGTTACCACTTTTCTCCAGCAGAGGGTGAAATGTATCTCTGACTCACGTGATGTGCATTTTTGGGCAAATATGACCCCTGATATAGTCTGTCATCACCATTTAACTTTTTCACATGGTCTGGTGTTGAAAAAGCAAATAAAGATGGCAAAAATTGTAAATATCGAAGAATCGCAATTTGAATCGAGTTGACACCCCAAAAATCGTAACAGAATTGAACCATGAGAATAGCATATCGTCCCAGCCCTACTGGTTATGTCCTACCAGTGCTCATCCACCATCTACAACCTCACAGAGCAGAACATAACCCCACTCTTCATTTTATTGAAAAACTCTCAAGTTTGAACAGGCCACTGCAGAATAACTGCTGCATGTGGGTTGCAACAAACATTATTACAAACAGCTTAACCCGTGTTTTAGCCTGTGCTGTATCACTCTCCTGTTTAGCTTTCTTCTGCTCTGTCCTTTTTCTTTTGGCCAGTCCTGCTCCAGTTTCCACCATTACAACAAAAGGAATCCAAGGAATTGTTTTCTTCAAAAGAGAGGACGGATGTGGCTAAACTTTGCGAGCCTTTGCAGTGTCGCCAAAGGGACTTTCGGACTATATGCCATAAAATTATTTGTGTTCTCTTGGGAAAATCCATCCTGACCACTGATACTGAGAAATACTGTTTAGAAGTAATCTTGTTTTAGATTTGGATCATGAACAGACAATTATATACAAAAATGATTTGAATTAAACATCACTGTTAAAAGTCCTCACAGGCCCTTTGGTAATGTTTGGAGATTACAGAAAACCTAACGAAAATCTTTGTTTTTTTCCTTTTTGGCTCATCTCTCTGTTATAAAGTGCTGATATTATGAAACCGTGTCCCACACATGTCCTTTTGTGTTTCTTATACAGCTTTATTCAAGCACTACTACACTTCACTGACATGACCTTGGCCATAAAAAAGATAAAACTTTACTACTTGGAGAGAAAACTACCACAACCATCAGGGCAAAAGTGAGAGACAGAGAGAAGGAGCTTCCTCATTTACATCTTTCCACCAGACTAATCAATGAAGAATATGATCCCACACGAGAACATAGCCTGAGGTTTTCATGCAACAAAAATGTAACATATTTCACCTCTCAGTGAAGAGCTGATGTACAACAGGGATACTCTGACTAGCTGTCAATAACCAAGAACTGCACCCTCTTCTATCGTCAATAAACTGAATGTGTAATTCATCAGCCCTACTCTAGGAGACAGTATTTCTAATTAAAAGGAAGCTCGTAAATCCAACATTTACAGGCCCGGCTAAGCTTGTAAATACACTGTAAATAAGTTGAAGAAAGAGCTTCATGGGCAGATGAAGGTCTACGTTTGTGGTTTAACTCCTGCTGATGCCTTCAAGGCACAGCATGCCGTTTGAAATTAATCTGATGTATGTTTCATCTTTGTGCTCCAATTTCTTTTCTGTTTGAAGCCAGCAGCTCAGATCGGCTTTTAACAACTGATTCTCTTCCCATTCTGCTGTTGCATTTGTGCATGAAGTATGCGGTTACGTTTCCTCTTTTTTGAAGCTCGCTGGGTCATATCTGATTGGATTAGCAGTTCGAGAGGACACATTTGTTGGGCCAATTAGAGCACTTCCTGGCACAGATGGAACCCTGAGATCTCAGGGGAGAGCACTTGGGATATAAAAAAGCGTAATAGGAACTGTAGAGTTGACAAAAACAACACACCAGGTGTGTAAATGCATGACTATGCTTCAGGCCTAAATAAGCCTGCTGTAAGTAAGGTTTCCTTCTAAATAATACAAAAACAGTGTTTATAAGGTCAAACATTATCAGAGAGTTGGAGGCTTGGTATTCAAATTCACATTTTCTTACCTGTTAAAGTGTGCTTTCCTTTGTTAAAGTGAAATGAAACCCCAGAGAATCACATCTCAATGGCAGCTGGACGTCCTAGTCCTGAAGAGACAGAGATACAGAGGAAGCAGAAAAAGCGGGAGAGAGAAAAAGAAGGGAGGGGGTTATTCAAGCTCAGTGAACTGAAGTCCCTGTCATTTTTCACAATAGAGACAGATAGCCATGATATGTAGTGAATGTGGGGTGCAGTGTGAATAATGGCCCCCTCCAGATTGTGTGAATAGCCATAACCCACTCAAACATAAGAACCAGACAGTTCACAAGCCACTTTCGCCCTCTGATTGCTTGTTTAGCGGTTGTGTGTCCGTGTGCACGCTTTTACACGCACGCCCGTGTCTGTGTGTGTGTGCTCTGCTTGGTAATGACCTCTTAAGTGTCAGGGTATCAAAGTCTATAATGGTCCATCTCTGTGCTGGCTGGCAGTTTACAGCTAAAAAGCTCTCTCATGCCATGATAACTGGTTTATATGGGTGGCATTTCACAGCCAAATGCCAGAGACACTTTTCAGAAAAGGAAATTGTTAGCTCTGTTTCTAGAATGCAGAGTGGCAGTTATGCTCAGTTAGAATGTCTCCTATATCTTCCTCAATCTGTGCTTTGTTTTCTTTCTTTACCTCCTTCTGCATCCTCCCATTTTTTTTATCAACATATCCCCCCACAATTTACTCCATCTCCCTTTTTCTGTCTACAGTTTGTTCAGTGGTCACAATCTTTTCCTCTTGAGGTTTAACTCTGCAGCCTCACCAGAGTTTGTCCTGGTGTGACTCTGTATATATCGTGATTGATGATGCGCATGGGTTTGTGAGTGTGTGTGTGTGTGTCTAACTCTTGGCATGCAAACTTCTTTTTATTTTGTTTTATTTTATTACGTGTGTGTTTTGCTGTTTACTGAGAGCACTGACCAGACTGTGCCAACAGCTTATCGCTTGGCCTTGAATTTTCACTTTCATACTTTGTGTGCACACCATGCAAGATTTCCATAGGAGCAGAAAAACAAGCGCATCCTTGTACTGTCACACACACACACACCCACACATCCATACAAAGTGTCAAAGTCCGGACCTCCATGGAGCTCTCAGCTAGGACTGTGCAGTAATTGGGTCTATTAGCCAGTGCAGGGGGCCATGAGCAATATCTCTATGGCTGGGTGGTCAGAGACTGCAACAAAAGAAAGATTTAGAGGACTGTTTGTGTCCACATGTGTATTTACATGTGTTTACAGGATATGCATGTAAATAAGCTCAACCTTTTTAAATCTTATATATTCATGCACTACAATGAGGGAGAATTGCCTGAAGCAACAGAGTATTAGCAAGAAATAAGTTAGAAGCTAACCTTCCCCCCACCAATACAGCACCTTCGCTCCAGCCTTGTTGCTTCTCTCAGAACACGTTATACATTATTCACAGCGAGCTGGTCAACAGTGGGGGGATCAATGAACCAGGAATTGAGCACAAGAAGTGGAAAAGAATCTGATATGTGGAAGCACAGGCTGGGTGATGAAGGAACAAGTTGGTTTAAGAAAAGGGAATGAGTTTTTTCATTAGGACTCATTTATGTGAACAAGTGCAGCGGGGGAAAGATCAGATTAAAGATGCAGGCATTGTAGGAGTCCATGCATAAACATCAGAAGTGCACTATCATGTTTTTCATCCCTTAAGAGGAATTCTTCATTAAATCCTAATTAAGTTCTATTTTCTTCTTTTAAAAGTAACAGGCCAGCAGGTTTCCATGCTACCAAAACAACAGCAGAACATCACCAAGAAATGACATTAAAATTAACTGATTTTATACTCTGCAATATACTCTGCAGAAGGTAGGGTCAGTGTTGGCAAGATTCGCACAATATGATATGATATGCATCATGATACATGGGTCACAATAATAAGATCATATTATGACATAAACAATTAACTATTTGATTGAAAACAACTATTCTATTTTATTGTGTTTGAAATAATGAAAGTCAGATGTAGTTTCAAACATTCTTTTAGCTTTGAAAAATAAAGTGTGTCAAGTTTGTCACTTAAACTACAGTGATATTTAACTAATGTTGCAAAAAAATTGTTGGGTGAAAGACCTGGTCAGTTAGTAAAACTGAAAAATGTCACTTGGTGTAACCAATGTTAATCCAGAAAAATCTTATATTGCGCAAAACACAACTATGATTATTACTTTTTCAGTCTACTACAGTGTAAAAGTTATACTTAAAATGATTTTAAACCAACTGATCCAAGAATAGGGCAAAAAACATTGATGTTTACGTGTTTGACAATTTCGAAATTGTGATTCTTTGTCAAAAAAAACAAAAAACTATATATATATATATATATATATATATATATATATATATATATATATATATATATATATATATATATATATATATATATATATATATATATATATATGTATATATGGTTTGTTTGGTTTTTTTTTCAAACTGGATTGGAAAAAAAGTTACCACTTTTCTCCAGCAGAGGTTGAAATGTTTCTCTCTGACTCTCCTGATGTGCTTTTTTATGGGGAAACATGGCTCCTGACATAGTCTGTAGACATGGTCATCATTTAACTTTTTCACATGGTCTGGTGTCAAAAAAGCAAACTAAAAATTCCAAAAAACGTAAATATCGTAGAATTTAAATCAAATCGGCACCTCATGTTTACGGCACATCATGAAGTTTAGGAATAAAATATTTTGAGATTATATTTATTATAAGGTTTATGGGCAACAAGCAGCGAAGCAGCTCTTCGGCGTCATCTTCCGCAGTGGAGGTGTGGAAGACGTAATATACTTCCAGCTCACCTAAACTATGATTTTTTTATTTTATTTTAATAAAAGTATTGACATTTTGAAATATAGATATTTTATCACAGGTCAAAGTACCGTGATATATTGCCATATGGATAATTTTTCACACCTCTAGCAGAAAGGTAAAGCAACTTGTGTCTGTTAGAAGCTTCCTTATCTTACAGGCTCTATCCACATCAGTTAAACATGGGATGAAAACTACAGATCACTGCAGCAGAGCCCTTGCTCATAGGTGAAAATCAGGCACCTGAATGGCAGCACCTGAGGTACCAGAGGAGTGAAAGCAGCCACAGAATTCGCTGTTTGGCAGTGGCAGAGAAGATCTGGCAGATTTTTCTAGGGTGCAAACCACATACTGAGCACTGCTGCTCATCCCATTAATGTATGTTCATTAGAAACGTGGCACCGTTTAGAGGGGAATAAACAGGCTTTACAATGGTGTAAGATTTATTGCCAAAACACATTGTTAGAACAAAGAATTAATCTACCAAACATAGAGTGCCCTTTTTTGCACTATGCTTATGTCTAACACTGAGTGCTTCTCAGCAGGAAGCAGTGTGTAAGTGTGGAGATTGATATTGGAATGGATATATGAGTGCAACACATTCATATTTCATGCAGGAGCCTGCAGCTAACACCCAGACTTTGTAAATTTGGCTAAATTTTGGGCACAATCTTTTTCTAGTTGCACTTTCCCGGCCTAGTGTTAACCTGCACAGATGGTACTAAACATTCAAACATGATCCTGATTTTTGTAGGATTATCTCAAAAATGAATGTCCTCAGGTCAACAGGTGGCTCCAGCCCCAATCACCTGAATCTAAAATGGGCAAAATGTGTAATTTCACTATGTAGTACAATTACTAAGACAGCATGTGCAGACAAGAGATTTTAATCAAACCAAGGTGAGAGGGCTCCTCCGGGAGTCACCAGCTGAGGAGCAGGGACAAGGAGAAGATCAGGAGATTCAAAGGTGAAATAGTGAGTGCTTACACACCACAGTGAGAGCTGAGAGGGCTTTGTACGGACGGTGACCGAACAATAGATGGATATGATGACGAGCTTTTTTAAAGTCTCTTGGCTCATGTTCTCCTCTTACAAAAAAAAGGAACCGATTCTACATGATAGATGCTGACCATTTTCTCACAGTAAAACAATGGTATTTTCTATTATGAGAGGCAGTGGTCGTATTGATGTTCTGTGTCACCCCCATTACTCATGAGCCTGCTGTATGTAATTAGGATGACTCTACGCCATGCTTTCACGATGGCTTCCCGTGTATTACCCTTTGTAATTATGCTGCAGACAACATATTGCACCATAAGACACCAGAAATTGTCTTGGTGCCTGTTGGGTGAGATTTATGGCGCTCCCAAATGAAGAAATGTGGTGCCTTCCTTTAAAGGGTGGGGTCCCCTATATCTTCATGTCGAAACCACAAACTCGCCTTGGGCTTGGACAGATTCAATACTAGCATGAAGAGTATGGAGCAATAGTGTGTATGGTGTACCCAGGCGTAAAATTAAAGACTCTTGTCTATGGGCCCCACATAAATCTTTGAAAGAAAAGAGAAAGAAAAAGGGGGATAAGGAAGAGGGGGGGTATAACTGAAACAAAAAAGGTTGATTTGTCTGAATTGTGGTCCACTGAACTTTAGTCAACTGAAGCTTGGACTCAAGTATACAAGCACTCACGCATTCACACAAGGGACAAACCTGCCAACATATATCATTCTAACCATAAAAACAGCCTTCAGTAATTGCCTGACATGATTTTTACACAAAGATTGGTTCAAAAATACCAAATACCATTTATCAGAGGATGCTTTCAGCACAGCCTCGCTCTACAATAAAGAGCCTTGTCCAATTCCCCCTCACTCTCATCTTGATACATGTGATGGATGCCATCTCATTTATCACAAATCCATCTGAAAGAGACACAATCAAAGGGTTCAAAACACACGTAAGCACACTGCAGGGCAACAGGCACACAATTTCTTACATGGTTAGAAAGCAGACACGCGGTCCATGTAAGTTATTGCTGCAGGCTCACAGGCCAGAGTGCTGCTCATCCGTCTTGGTGTGACACTATCAGGCTCCCTTGCAAAACACAGAGGTGGTAAAATGGTTTTTATTGCAAAATGTGAAAGATACGTCAGAGACCAATTGACGGCTGCTGATACACGCCAAAGGGACACGGTGCTTTTATCTCAAATGAGTGGTATTGTGTTTGGCTGGAGCTGTGAATGCGCTGTAGCCTCGCAGGTTCGAACAGTGTCCTCACATCAGAATTGCTCAGCAGCAGCCAGTCAGAGGGGATTTAACCTTAGGCGGAGGTAGGTGCTATAATTACACCAGGGACATGGCCAGTCAGCTCAATAACATGGAGGTAAAAACACAAAGCAGCGTGTGATGATGTAAACATACATTACAAGGACATTGATCACAACTATGTCTGTTAATATCTTTGTTCCATCAAGCATGACCATCTAGTCATCCTCGCCCTCCTCCAGCCTATCACACTGCACCATCAACTAAGCTCTAGATCAATACTCCCTGGCACATATTCTCACTCTCAAAGACTTGGAATGAAAACACCATTCGATATCAATCAAGACCGCAGCTGTGCCACTGAACTGGCACAATAAATGACGATATTATTATTTTCTCAAATTTGCCCTCAAACGACCAGTCGCATCAAAAGACACTACACGTTAGATCTATCTTTCAGGGTGGTTTATGCTGAGAGGAACCAGATGAGCAGGGAGTGGAAGATGTATGTAATGCAGTTAAAGTAAAAGCCCAGTAAGCAGGAAATTTAAGAGGGGCCTGGGGATGATGGTATTACAGCAGACGCTGATTGTGGACAATCTGCTGAAGAGAGAAAAGATATGGAAAATATCATTGAATGCAGCCCAGTGGATGAAGGAGGAAGGAGAAAGAAACAAAAAGCTTGAGGAAAGGAACTTTTTTATCATTCAAAAAGAATGCAGTATATTTTTAAATGATCTTAACAAAAATGTTACTGTAAACTTATAAAGTAAACCACACTTAAAACAATAGCATTGAATTTCCCGTCCATTGTCTCAGCCAATGAAGTCAACTAGCTCCATCCTTTATTTGCAACACTGAATAAGACTCTTCAACAATAAGGCATTATCAAACCCGGCTATAGTTTCCTCCATTGATAAGAAATGTTGTGTTATGCCACAGTACAGGGAGATTAATGCCCCGAGCCCTGTGATGACCTCATTGTTCATTGCCCCATAATTCAAATCTGCTCCGCTGTGTTGCATCACATTGTGTATGACTCACTTCCAAGCACCCTATTCTCTTAACAAGTGTGGCCTCCTCGGCACGCCATAGACTCAGCCCCACAAACAACGCAGCAAAGAATTCACCCCCATCGATACTGACTTGACACTTGCATAAATGCACAGCACACACACACTTACACACACACAAACACCACCCTGTTTAAATGGAAGGGACTGGGAAGAAAGGGAGGAGGGGGGGAGTGCTATTGTAAATGATTTCCTGTGGAGACCAAAATAATCAGCAGACCTTTGAGTGAGCTTCTTACAATCACTCTGGCCTTGTACACTGATTCTCCATTCAGCTCCCTAATGGCACTGTGTGTGTCACTAAATATACAGCTGCAGGCGATGTCTATGTGCGGCTCTCTCTGTGGGTGTGTGAGCGTTTACATTTATGCTTGCATACAAGTGTGAATGTGTGTGCATGAGTGTGGGTGTGTGGGGGTTAGAGAGAGTGGTAATTGATGTGTACCACACTCATGTGTGTTTACAGTATCAGTGGGAAGAAATGCATGCATGTGTGTGTATGTGCATCTTATTGAGTGGTGACAGCTTCCAGAGGGGCGAGGTGAGGTGAAGGGCACTGAGGAGAAGTGCGGACAGGAGATGTGTTGACTGGAGGAACAAGCGATTTTATCTTGCCCTTTGTAAACAGAAAATAACAACTACTTAGTGAGTGACAGGTTTGAAAAGAACAATAGGCTGTGGATATAGAAGCTGATGTAGAATGCAGCTGCCTAAACATGTAGTTAGGAGACAAATCAAGAGCTGGTGGTAAAGGCCATCTGTTTAGTGAGCAGTAGATACAAAAAAACAGGAAGGCTTTTTCTTATTTCACAGCTCGGGCTTGAATAGCTGCCATATTTACAGGTCTATTTTTAATCATGCACAGCATGGTTTATGTCAAAATTAGACAGCGATGGTCTCAAGCGCTTCATACAGCCATCAAAGTCTGATTTCTGCCTTGTGTAATTGCATAGATAATGTCAAAAATCAACCTATTCACTTTTTCAGTCTTCTTCAGTCCATTTCAGAAATGGATAATAATAACCCTAATTTTCCTTAGATTTGGTTTCTTCAGAACAGCATTCAATTGCTTTTTTGATCCTCCACCATGATATAAAGCTGGACATTAAAATTCTCAAATTAAAATGTCAGATTGGTTAAAGAAAAACAAATAGAAACAGTTTCACACAGTCACCATGCATTTTTGATGTCAGTTTTTCCCTCCAGGGCTTCTCAGACTGATCACTCCAAAGGAAAATGAAGGAGAGTAAGCAAAAGTACACAGCAAAATATTTAGCTGTAAATTTACAGCAATTTCATCATAAACTTTTCGCAACCATTTACTGCACATATTATGCTGTAAAAACTGTATCCCTTTGTTGTATTCTTTAAGTTGGCATACCCATAGAATTACTGTTAAACCGTGCTGGTGTTATTAAAGTAATGTCTTTTGAAATATAACGGTTAAAAACTGTAAAATCCTGTTGATATCTTACACTGTACAAGCTGTCAGTGTGTGTGTGTAGTGTTCCTAATTTTCAGTATTTGTTCTCTTTAGGATTTTCATAACTGGAAAGTAAAGTGGGAAAGAGCCAAAGACATCACACATCACCACAATTTTAAGATCCTAATAAATGGCTGTGGGGTACTTTGAGGATTAATTTACACTGATTGATTTCTCAGTAATTTTTATCCCATGTGAGATGGATCACAACCTCGGGTCCTAAGACTTGTTTAATACGGCTGTTACAAAACTCTTGATTAAAAATTAGATGCAATCAAACCTGTGAGGAGGTCTGAGGAATTTTCACTTTGTTTAACAGCTTATCTGTTAATACTTCCTGCTGTGTTTTCATGAGCATTTTGAGACACAAATGTGTCATAATTATTAAAATGATTATTGTGATTGTTGCAGTCTTATCATTATCATTATCAGTTTGACTGCATCTATTTTAAAACAATCAGGGTAAGAATTACTTAAACTCTCATTGACAGTACTATGAATGCCTTGTTTGATTAACCAAAAACTGTAAACCTAAACACATTCAGTTTGCAAATACAGCTACTGAATAAGTAAACATTTTTACAATCAAATTTAACTTAATTGGTGAATTTGTTGATTCATTTTTAACACACTGTTTAAATATGTTAAAGATGCTATGAGGAGGATCTGTTCTAATAGGACTGCTCACCACCTTACACTGTCAGAATGACTTTGAGCGATGTGTATGCTTGTTTCAAAATTTAAAGGAGATCAGATGGAAACAGATTTTCTTTGTTCAAGACAATTTTTTACCGGATACAATATGACAAGGTGAGGTATTTGTCTGTACAGTTACGTAGCGTTACGGTTTGAAACCTGTCAACAAGTGAATAATGTAGTAGCCAGTTATGTGTAGCGCTATCGGCAGCCCGGTGCTCCAACGTAGCCGTAGGCTGACATGACAACAAACTAACACTGTCAATTTAGTTTAGTAGTTGTCTATATTTGGTGCAGCTGGCAGTTTAACATTAGTGAATCCTGGTTAGCTGTGTCCTGCTAGTCATCTACCAAGCAGAGCTAGCGTAAACTCACTCTTTATTTTTTGATAGACCCTCAAGTTTGAACAGACCACTGAATAACTGCAGCATGTGGGTTGGAATGGACATCATCACAAACGGTTTCGCCCCTGTTTTTTGCCTTAAACTCGTGTCCCAGCCTGCAGAAGTAATCACAGAAATCGTTTTCAACAGAGAAAAACACAGATCCATCTTCTCTCTTCTAAACTTTGTCAGCTGGCATGGTGTTGTCATAGAGAAGAAGTAGCATTTCAAAAATAACCTGTAACCAGCTATAGTGGCGCTGATAATCTAATTTTAAAGTGTGGATTACAATCAGGCATTTATCTAGAAGGGAGACTTTTTCATGATCACTTTCAAACTCCTCACAGCCCCTTTAACAAAAGGAGGGTTTGGTATTTGGTACAAATAATCAAAAGTTGGAGCATTAAATCATTGATGCCACTTTGCAAATCAACATCAAGAAAAAAAGCACCAAACTGACTTGTAAAACGGATGAAATACTATCAATGCTATCATCTCTTTCAGCTCAAATTACAACTTCTCATCCAGTGCCTGAAGGAAACATCTCCCTGCAATGACCTACACTTTACAACCACTGCTATTAAGCATCATCGCTGCACTCATGAATGTAATTCAACTCTATGATAACAATTTACATATAACTCAAAATTAATCTTATTATGAAATCTTTTGACAGTATGAACACACTCACCACTGGTGTACATTTCTTTAAACCTGCCTCAAAATACAGACGGATAATAGGCTGTGATAGCTAAAGCATGACGCCTTCCAACAGTTCCATATTTAGGCAGAGTAAGACATCTATCTCTGGAGGGTTATTCTAGACGGAACCATAAGAGCAATGAGTCAGTGAATACCCTGAAATCTGACAGCCAGTCGTCTGCTCCAGCTTTTCCTCTTTTACACATACATCCAATCAGGTAGCAGTGTAGCTGCATAGTCCTCTCACATAGCTTTAGCTTCTAATAGGGATGAGTGATATGGGAGGTGAATTTCACACATTAGGGGAGGTGAAGTGAACTGATAGCTCCAGTCAATGGCGGAAAAGGCAGAAAGCTGGGGTTATTCTTTAAGGGAGGGGAGGAGGAAGGATGTGTTAATACATGACCGAGAGCTTGGGGTGGATGAGGAAGACGGGCAAGAATCTGGCCTCATTATTCCAATACTGGAGAGAGATGTTCGTCTAGTGCAAGAAAGGAAAAGGCTTTTGAATTAGGTTAAACTGAGCGCACAAAGTGGGGTTGAGACTAGGAATGCGAATCATCGTATTATAGGGGAGAGTGGAGTGAAATTCAGCAGCTCTGCTTTCACTGAAACTTCACATTATTATTGCAGCATTATGATTTGTTTTGGTTATTCCTCACAGCATAAGCCACAAGAGTGACAATTTATTTATGCAGGAAGGGTTGGTTGTCTCTGAGAGCATAATAAACACACCAGCTTCTGTTTATCTACAAGGCTCTCGGACACAAACCTTTACCTTGCTATGCATAAATTAACTTAATAGAGGACTGGATCCTGGAAACTGCAAATTCTTTGGGAAATGCTCGTTAAAATGGTTCTGGGGAATCAGCCTTGAAGTTCTATGTGCCTACTAAAAAGAAATAATTGCAGAAGTGTTGAAGTTCGACTCCAATGGAAATAGAGACTTCAGTATCCAGCAGTTCCCTTTCTTATACAACTGATTACATGCCTGTCTTCATATTCAGGCCTGTATGTGATTGTTTTTGTTTGCCTGAAAAGGATTTTCAGGGGGTTTGTGTTCATTATCTCAAGAATTCAATGCGCACACAAGATGTTTAACATATGATCTCGTATTTAAGAGACTGCTCCCATTACAGGGCTGGATTAAGTTTCTGAAGCCATCCAAATCTTAGGCAAATATTTTGTTACATGGACAGCTCCAAGCAGGGAAAGTCAACCCTTGGCCAATCAAGCAGAACAATCTGAATTAGCAGGCATTGTGACGCGCAGACTGCAGTCCCAGCTTAACAAGGAGCTGTGTCTTTCTAGTGCATCATACACAAGCAATATGAATCAGTGACCTAATTAAAGTTGGACAGACAGACCTGCAGTCAGCACAACGCCTGATTGCTGCCATTGCACATTAAACAGCTTCAGGTGCTGTAGCGAAGTCACTGCTGTGTGGGTGTCATAACTTTCTGTGACCCGAAATGCTCTTTGACATGCCTCGCATTCATGGTGTGTTACCCGACAAACATCTTGTGGCTCTCTGGTGAGCCTGTCAGAAAAGTAAACCAAACACATCCACTGTGACTGCTGCAAGTTGAGACAGCAATGCACACCTACTTTTTTGGGGGCTACATTGTCTCCACTGTTTCAAAACAGATAACTCGGCTAAAATCTACAGCAAGTTTTTTTTTTTTCTGAGCATTTGCGGCTAATAATCAACTTCCCTACAACCAGGAAACTGTGGGATCACTTAGAGAAAAACAGATGCACTGATGACAGCTGATTTAGTGATATTCATCTCATCCACAAACATAATAATCTCCTTGGAGACAAGCCTGTGCTTTAACAGATGCTGCTGAAATGGCAGCTGAGCCAGTGGATGTAAAAATGTCTCCAAAAATCAAACCAATAACTGCCTACATTGACCATTTTCCCACCTGCTCCGTGGATCCCTTGGAGCATTTTGTCTTAACTGCAGCATTGACAGATGAGTCCACATATTGTCAAGCACTCCGACCTACAGTGCCCTCATTTAAACCACCACTGTACAATGAAATCTACATAGAGCTTAAACAGAATACCACTGCCTGAGAGCTTTTTTTCTGATATTGTGAGTACATATTGAAATGGGCCAGCACACAGCTCTTTCTCTCACACACACATACACACAAACACTGAGCTAATCATTACTGAGGGCTGCTTTGATTAGCAGACACCTGCATTTATTTGTCAGGCTGTACACTTTTGATTAACCACCGAGTACAATATCAGTATGGGGGCACAAAGGATGGGGATGTTTTTCTTTGTCAAATGAGAGGCTTATTACAAAGAGGACAGTGTGCATCTGTGGTAGCACACAGCTGAAACAGGGAGCTCTGTTCACTTTAGGTCAAGATCAAAGAAGTGCACAACCTTCAGTAGTTTTCAGTCGCACATCAAGGTCATCTGCAACCCTGGACGCCTCATCAGTAAATAAGTGCCACAGCTTTCACTCCTGTAGCCGCATGATTGACGTATCCTGGGGTGCACTGGCCTGCTGATGCTCCTTTTTCCTTACAGTGGCTGGATTTACTCTGGATTTTAGACTGCGGCTGACAACCCCGCACAGTTCCAAATAAGCTAACAGCGTTCCTGTATGCTCCAGTGACAGCTGCGTAAAAATAGGACAGAAAAAAAACTGAGGAGGTGCACACTTCGTCTATCTGTCATCCATCATGCCAAAGCATTGCGCCCTGCAGCGAGGCAGATCGCGGACCCAGAATAATAATTATGTGTACACCTTTGTCATGGGATAATGTGATTGCATAGATTATTATACGGAGAGATAATGGGTGTTATTTCATATTGCTTCGCCTAAGCAGCATCCCATCCGAGCGACGCCCATCCAGCCACAAGTCGCTGGACCATCATCTGAGCAAACACCAAACCTGTCTTTACATTTTTACCCCCTCGTCCATTAGGGCCAGTTTCCGCGCCCCTTAAGTGCAATAATCGCAGGCCACATTCCCATGGGCATCCGTGAGAACCCAAGTCGGCGCTGTTATCTAGCTTTCTGAACAGGTCAGAGGCAGACACAGGTTGACACATTACCGAAGCGTTTACAAGCGACGTCTGCAAAAACATCAACATCATGTGTGCTGGGAATAAAGAGTGGATCCTTACCGTATCACCAGTCGCAGCGATGAAGGCGCATTTATACACATCCAGCGCACAGAGGAGTCAGGAATTACCCTTCCTGCGCTCTCTTATACAGTCTCCACAGCGTATGTTGGATAGAATTATATCTTTTCCAATCGATAAATAATTTCACTGATTGACGCCTCGAATCCGGGTTTGTGTTTAGTCTTGCTGCCGCACCAAAAGCCGTGGAGAAAAATTGGGGATGGAGATAAAGCTGAGGGTGTTGTAAACCAATAGCTGCGTGCTCAGTATCCCGATCAGCGCTCACACGGGAGGATGTAACGCGTCCTTCCAAATGCACTAAGTCCAGTGAAGTGCTGGAGGAGGACAGAGGCGTATCTCTCTCTCTCTATCCGTCAGTCTGTATCCTTCCCTTCCTCCCTCTCCTTTCTCTCTCTTTATCTTTGTCTGCTGCCTCTATGTTCTTACTGACTTCTGCTGAAGTCCACAGACGCAGGGCGCAGCAGAGCAGAGGACCGTGGTCAACAGAGAGAGAGAGAGAGAGGGGTCAGAAATGACAAACCAATTTGGAGGCGCTGTGGATGCTCGGTTGATCGAGCGCAGCCCGGCGAAAGGAGCGTTGCGTTGCAGGCGGGCGGGGAGCCGAGGGTGGGAGAAGGGTTGGGGAGGGGGTGATGATTCCTGCCTGGGGGATGCGGAGAGAGAAAAGAGGGAGAGATGAAGTGGGGGTGTCTGGTGGAAAACGTGGAACTGGATCTGGCTCCTAAATCTCTGGACCTAGGGCTCCACCTGCCGTGAGAAAACACACAGGGGCTCCTTAAGTTTCGACGGTAGGAACGGGTTATAGAGGGCACACAGGATCAGACATCCACTGCAGACGAGTTTCAATAGGGATGAACTGGAGTGAGAAATGTTTTGTAACACAGGGGTGGTTAACAATTAACATAATGGCATTTTCGAGTGATATCTTTATGTACAGTTCCACAGGTGCATGAGTCACTCTTAATTTAGTGACAAAAACAGATAACAGGGGACAAATTTAGGTCTAACGTGGATTTTTCATTTTTAATGAAAATATTCAAGCCAAATATAAAGACAAGACCCCCCAAGGAATTTAACATAAACTGTATTATAATAAAAAAATATGACTTTTTGTTTTTCTGTCTTCCTTTGCCCCTAAAATAAAGTCCCGGCAAACAACAGTTCCTTCACTGACCACCAGGAGTCGCTCACCGTTCAACTCATACAATAGATAACAGTGGTGACATGCTAAAGAAATGCGAACCAGCTAACTTCCAAAGTAAAATGCCAAAACGACGTCATATAGAACGGAAATTCCTCCGAAACTCCAGAAAAAGTAATCCTCAAGCAATGAAGAAGGTTTCGGCTCTGTCGTCGGTCGAGGACAGCGTTTTCCTGTCAAGCAATTGAGGTTAGCTAAATCACACTGATACGTGTTAACGCCCTGCAATCCGTGACGAATTACAGTAACCTGTCGCTACGCAGTCAGTCAGCTTTACTCAGAAATGCATTCAACATAAAGATAGGCAACAACAATACCTCAGTGGGGTATGTAAAGGGGAGCGTCTTTTTACGTTAGACTCAGGACGGCGTTCAAGCGAGGAGTGGTGCAGAAGATCTACCTGCCCTTAAGAATTTTTGTGCGCGTCTTTTACCAAATTGTGGTAGTAGCGGTACTCGAATCGACCATGGGACCGCGGTGCAGCAAAAAGATGTATTTATTTGTTCATTTATTTGTACATTATTTGTCAAATCACGATTCATCGGTGACATATTTTCTTTAAAAATGGTAAATTCACTAAAAATATTTTTTTTTAAAAAGAAATATATGAACTATGTTTTACTGTCAGTGCAACTTTTAAGATGACCGGTGGGCTTAATATCTGTAATTTTGAGCTGTTTTCTGTTTTTTTAATGATATTCTCATTCTTCGATATTTTTATTAAATCTGCTATTGTTTCATAAAAGAAAAAAAAATGGTTTAGTAATGATTAGGATGGATTAAATCAACTGAGTGATCGTGCTTGAAATCCCACTGAAAACGAAAATTTACTGTACCCCTCAGCCATGTATTACAGGATTACTGGAGGCTACTTCCTTTCCCAGAGGGATGAACCCTCTGAATCCTGAAGATCACAGGGTGACATGCGCACTGCATGGAGTGCTCCGAAGCCGCGGACACAATGCTGAAAAATAAAGCGCTCAGCTTGCTTCTTGATATCTTGCCGACCTTCAATAAGCTGTTATGACTTGTCCTGTCAGGAGAGTGTCGTTCTCTGTATTCGGTACACGTAAACTTTCCTTGCGGACTGTTGGAGGAGGTGGATGTGCTGTGCTTGGAGCTAAGTGGGGACCTGTTGATAGCCCACCGGCGCTGCTATGGAGGTGAGATGAGGCTTTCTGTAAGCGATTCTGAGCTGTCCACGATGTCCGTCTGTTCGTCACAGTAATAGCTCTAATGCGCCCCGGTCATTTTTAAAGAAATTAACAATCTGTCTTCCAGATCACATACCAAATTGGTTGCTAATAGGCCTGTGTAATTACTGTAAATCATTTATGTGTAATGATATTTTTATTCTGAAGCAGTCACTATCGCTTTAACATCAACAGGTATAAGATATAGATTTCATTAGGCTTCCGTGAAGGGCATACTTATAGCTATACCCCTCGTGCCTATCAATGCCTCCTAATTAGATTTCAGATGAGACGTTGTCATTTCCAGCCCATCGTTTTGCAAATCAAATCATGTCATTGGCATCATGCTTTGATGCTTTACAGGCTCCCCCTCAAGTCAGAATGGTCGGGAGGCCATGTGTCCCTGCTAATTACCATCAGAGGCTGATAAAGCCTTTTGGAGAAGATTTAAATCCTGCTAAAGAGCTTAAGTCCACAAGCAAGGTGCTTGCAAACAAGCATGGCCAAGGCCTTGAACGACAGGGCAAAGAGGTTATATTATACATGCTGCAGAACAGATGTTAAATATAATACGATGCTTTAATTATGCATGTACACAATCTGTCATAATTGTCTTATTCTGAGAAGGAGAGATCTTAAATAAGTATTCTCACCTTGGCACTTTTATTCCATAAATATAATGTCAATTTCAGCCTGTACTGTCAGAAATGTAGATACTGTACAAGGTCATGTTAAAGCATAATACTCATTTTGTTGTTGTTCTTGTTGCAGGTGCAAAATAGAGAAGAATAACATGTAACCCAAACAACTTGTCGCAAAGAGAGCACAAAAGCTGAAAAATCTGCCAGACTATGATGGAGATCATGGGTAAGTTTATGCAGATGTATTAACGTTCTTAAGGCTTATATCTCCCGTTAACCGTAGTTAGACTCCCTGCAACTGCCATCAGAGGCTTACAATTAGGCTACTCAGCACAGCGGCTGCAGCCCGACAGGAGGGGAAAGCGACATGTGCAGGTGGCACAGGACTCACAGTCTGCTCGATCGGCAAAACTTTGTGGTGAAGAGTTTACAAGGTCGTAACCCTCTGCCACATGCAATTACTGCAACTGTAGCTTGTGCTCATTAGCAGCTGCTCCACTAAATAAACAAGGG
Source organism: Halichoeres trimaculatus (assembly GCF_033239565.1). NCBI lineage: Eukaryota > Metazoa > Chordata > Actinopteri > Labriformes > Labridae > Halichoeres > Halichoeres trimaculatus. The sequence goes on along the minus strand of NW_027437180.1, from coordinate 31,027,835 downwards.
CAGTATGTCCTGACGCAACCTTTGAGATTTGGCCTTTGCTTTAAGCGGTGAAGATTGGATATCACATCCTCATTTAGCACTATCTATTGTAGCGTGATAAAGTTTTTGTAAGTCTCATGTGGAAGGATCATTTTGCTTCTGCTTTGTAAACTCAAAATTTGCGGTTTGAAATTTAATAGCTTTGCAAAGAAATTGGTAAGGACAGGAGTGGAACAACATTTAGGAAAAAAAAACTTTGCTGCTGAAAGAACTCACACTGGAAGCCATAGTTCAGGGATATTTTTTGCAGATGAATACAAATCTATTCTACTTAAAACCTCCACACACAGGTTGTTTTTATTGCACATCTCACTGTGGATCAATCCTGACAGAAGATGCCATATTGGATTCAAATGACAGATGTGGATTTTAAAAAACGCACTTCTCAAGACTTAAGAAAACTTTCATGATTTTTCCCACTTGTCCCAGTTAAGTAATTTTGGTTTAAAACTTCGTCTCAAAGGTCTGGGTTTATGTCAGGGTTGCTCAGTCACTGCTAAAACATGTGGAGGCTCAAACAGAGCCAGATAAGAGAAATGCTGATTCTGAATGTCACAAATGATACACACTCCCTCTGCAGATACTCAGCGTGCCTTGGAGGCTGTGGAGAGACTGCAAGCCAAACTGAAGGAGAGAGGAGAGGCCCCCGCACAAGAGAAACTCTCCCTGCTAAAAACTGTCCTGCAGAGCCCCCTGTTCCATCATATACTCAGCTTACAGCAAGCTCAGCGGAAGCCCCCGGCAGTGAAGGTACAGCGTGAGCATGAGCGCGTGGGTGTTTGGTGTATATTGAATGGTGGCAAAGGAGCCGGAATCGTTCCCAAAATACTGAATGCAGAAACCAAACTGGATGAGTAATCAGCTTACCTAAGCTTACCACTAAAGCCCTGAGAAAGAGGGAGAGGAAAGGAGAGAGATGGGGGAAGGACAAAGTGGCTGTACAACCACATCAGGGAGTTTGCACAAGTTATCTGTTACACTGTCATAACTTTGTTGCAATATGTGTGTGGGATTTGGCACTGATGGTGGCTCATAAATGTCGCCAAACAATGATTATCTTCTCCACCATAATCCCAACACATGTGCATTTTGTGCCCACACACATTGTGCTACAACAATAAGTCACCATCAAGGTATTCACTGTGTTTGTAAACAGCTATCATTGGCTTTATAAGTCTGTTGTGGTGCTCTGTAATAGGTTAAACCCCATAAGCACTACAGATCTACATTATTACATTAGCTGAACGTGTGAGCCAGCAGTCATTTAGCTCCTCTGTATTCCAAGAAACATGGCACTGGATTACATCGAAGGCTCCTGGATTCTTAATCAGAGTTTTTTGAGTTCATGTTTAAGTAAAATCCTCAAGTTTCAATATTCTGCATTAAGAATAAGTCTGCAAATCACAGGAGTGTGGATTTGCCCATTAGTATTTTGATAGTGTTTCGTCTTTTATTCTACAACTTCTATTTTAACAGGTGTCAAGGTTGTAGGAATTGAATAGCATACAGATCAGAACTAAGCATCTTCTGAGACTCACTTTTAAACTGTGAAACCTAAAACCTTAAAAGACAAAAGGGATCAGTTTTGTGGGTTTTGGGGGTATTGAACTGAAGCGTTTATCTCAGATCCTCATGTTCCTGCTCTCCTATCTTTTCCCTCCCTGCTCCATTTTAAACCTGTCTTTCTGTACTTTTTTCTTTCGGCTAACACACTTCTACCATCTCTCCCCTTCCCCTCCCTGCTCTCCTTCCCACATCTCTCTTCATTGTCTCACATGCCCTCCTTTCCTCAATTTCTTTATCCTTTCCATTTTCCATCACTTTCCCACCCCCATCCTATTTCTCTCTGTCTCCATATCTCCATTCTTCAATTAATGTCTCCACCTCTCTATCAATCCATTTTCCCATCTCTTTATCTCCCTCATCCATTCCCCTTCCAATCTTTTTTCCTCCTTCCATTACATTTCGACCCTCCTCTCACTCATCTGTTTTCTCTATCCCAAACAATCAATCTCTTTTACTTACCATTTTTACACATCTTCTCTGTTCCTCCTGTCTCCATCCGTCCATTATTGCTCTGTCAGCCCAACCAGGGCAAGGCAGTTTCCAAATCCGTTTCCTTGAACAGTGGCACCTGCAAAGGCATGATGCTGGGCCTGAAAACGCTGAGCCACAGTGACTCCTACACATGGGCCATGGAGAACCGGAGGCCCAGCACCGCAAGATCCCAACACAAGGAAAGCAGCGTCTCGTCTCTGGACTCGCAGGAACTGTCCTTGTCAGACTTTTACTCAGAGAACTGCCTTCATGCAGCATCACAGGTGAGTAAAACATTCATCATAAATAAAGGATCGTTAAAGAGGGTTTTAGTAACAGGAAACAATTTATTCTTAAAGCACTCTCCCCATGAAACAACCAAATCATATTTTTCCTCTCAGCTGTAAAATGTGTAACATCGCCATTCTAAATGTCACATTTTACATTTGAGAGTATTACACTGTGTAATAAAACTCAAGCACAGTTGGATATTTTATTGTCTCAGGGTTTCATTTGATCGTAACTGCCTGCTCAGATTACTCAATGTCACTTCAAGTTTGCTTTTGTTTTACACATGACATTTATTTTTTAGTACTGCACTCCTCCTCGGATATCCCGCACCATGTCGATGGGGAGGAACCTGTCTGCTATTGCTCATGAGGTATAGTAGCTGTAGAGTGACTCCCGAAGTGTGAGTCTATGGATGTGTATTAACGACAGAATCAAATATCTGTGACACCTAAGTAAGAGATATTATCTCCCTCTCTTCTCTCTCTGGTGGCTCCTTTCCTTGTACTCTCATGTTGGTACGTTAGAGGCGCCATGTGGAAATGATCGAGCTGATCAATGATGGGAAAGGGCTTGGTTTTGGCATCATTGGAGGGCGAAGCACAGGCGTCATGGTCAAGACTATTCTTCCTGGTGGAGCTGCTGGACGGGTAAATCCACTTGTTAAGCAATCACAGTTCTAAACCATAAATCGTCAACTCAAAGGGGCTGTGAGGGGTTTGAAAGTAATTTTTAAAAAAGTCTCCTTTCTAGATATATGCCTGATCGTAAGCCACACTTTGAAATGAGATTATCAGTGCCAATATTGCTGGTTACAGGTTATTTAAAATTGCTACTTCTTAGCTTCCAGTTTGGGTCAACCAGGACTGGATTGATTTACAGCAGGTCTAGGTCTCTATGAAACACCACACTGGCTGACAAAGTTTATTAGTGAGAAGTGATAACACACAGAGATCTGTGTTTTTCTCTGCTGAAACAATATCTATGAATAATTTTGTAGTGATGGTGGACACAGGAGCCTAAATGTCAGACAGAAAAGGACAGAAGAATAGATGAAAGCTAAACAGGAGAGTGATACAGACCGAGCAAGAGGCTAATTAGCCTTTAGCTGTTTGTGATAGTGTTCATTCCAACCCACAGTCAGCAGTTATTCTGCAGTGGTCTGTTTAAACTTGGGAGTCTTTCAATAAAATGAAGAGTGAGGTTACGTTAGCTCTGCTTAGTAGATGACTGGCAGGACATAGCTAATCAGGATTTACTAATGTTACACATTACGGACATGTCTTATAGCAGCAGACTGCAAGCTGCGCTACATACAAACTGACAGTGTTTACTTGTTGCCACGATAGCCTACAGAGATGTTTGAGCACCGGGCTGCGGATGTCGCTAACACATAGCTGCTACGTTTGCTTGATGTCACGTTTCAAACTGTAGCACCATGTAACTGTACTTCTAAATACCTTACCTCGGTGCAGTGTGTCCAGTAAAAAGTTGTCTTGAACAAAGAAAATTTGTTTTGATCCAATCTCCATTAATTCCAACACAAACACATGCCTTGCTAAAAGTAGTTTGCGACAGTGTGCGGAGACTCCGGGCCACAAGGTGGCAAGGGAGTGCAATTAAAACAGATCCTCCTCATAGCATCTTTAAGGAACAGCTTGATGTTTTTTGACAACTGTTCTGTTTGGATGAGAACCATGAAACCCCTTTTTCTTTTCCAGAGACATACAGCAGAATATATTTTAAAAAATGGTGTGATTGGGTTTTACAGGACAAGCGCCTGCGCAGCGGAGATCAGATCCTGCGTATTGGAGATACAGATTTGGCGGGCATGAACAGCGAGCAGGTCGCACAGGTAAGCTGTTCTAATGACAATGTGATCATGTGGAAGTAGGTTGATAAGAATACTGTTGTTGTTTCTGACTGTTGGAACTGAGGGACTGCTTTTGGCTTTGTATAAAAACACTGCAATGCTGTGTCAGTTGGGTGTTGAATATGCCCTCAGATGCCCCTTGTGGGCCATTAAACAAAAAAACCCTTCCTGACCAGCATCCGAGTACCAACATTGTGTGCTTGCCACTGGCTTCAGAACAGTAATGACCCAAGTTAGAAAAAGGAAAAACTGAATTCTGACTCCATTCTTGACACACAGACAACTGAGTACCTGATGCCATGCAGCTATTTGGGACTATCACCCATGCAGTCCACATGACATTTCCACATGTAGTTCTCTGTCTCTTCTGGGCTGATATCCCTGAAGAGACATTTCATTTAATGTCATTTTCATTCATGTCACACACTTTTGCTTTTTGATTCTTTCACAAATGACCACCTGGCTCAGGTACTGCGAAATGCTGGTAGCAAGGTGAAACTGCTTATCGCCAGGGATGTTACCAAGGACAACCACCTTTCCTCTCCTGCCCTTGGCCAGGACAGCTCTGACGACATGGTTTGTGTATGTGTGTTTCTGTATCTGATACAAGTCAAATGAAGAGTTTTATGTAGAATTAGCGAGAATGATATTGGATATTTATAGATATATTGAGATGTGTATTGTTTTTTTTCTGGCTGCTGCCCTTTATCAGCTTAACGACGTGTATGATGATGAGTTCAGTGTGCAGTTCACTAAAAACAGCAGGGGACTGGGATTCACCATTGCAAGCTACATCGGTGACCTAAACTCAGGTAATTACTTTCTAGGTCTTAACCTTTTGAAAAAATCCTCCTTAAATTATGAAATTCTAAATTATTTATTTCTCATGGAACAGTTTTGAATAATTTCTGTGTCAAAATTTACTGACCCCTGATACATCCTTTCTTTAGTCTACAGTGCTGGTGTAATAGTAAAGAGCATCGTGAAAGGTAGCACTGTGGATCAAGATGGAAGTATCCATGTTGGAGATATCATTTTAGCCGTGAGTTCCTTTAAAATGCTCCAAGATATGTTTTTTTTTCATAGTGCACTCAGTTGATGAATACCTTGTGGTCTCAAATATATTCTCTGCTGAACTGTAATGATTTCAGCATCTTGAAATTTCTGCACAGCTTGCAACTTGAAGTACTTTCATACACCAATTAGGGTCTTTTTTGTTGATGAAAGGGAATGGGTCTAGTTTCACTTTTATTCTGTTTCATCAACATCTTTTGTTACCTGTGTGTTTCATCTTGCTGTATTTTTTTTTGTTTTGATTACTATTGATTTTTGTTTTTTTATTTACCTGCAGTTTTTGTACCCCCATTTCCTCCAATCTATTTACAAAAAAGTTTTCCTCTGTCTCCATTAAACCTGATTTTCTTTTGTATTCTTCTTCCTTCCGAAACTTTAACATCCCATCTCCTCTTTTAGGTGGATGGGGTGAGTCTGCAGGGCTGCAGTGAGCAGCGTGCCATGGAGGTGCTGAGGAGGACAGGTCCTTTAGTCAGGCTGAAGCTGCTCAGGAAGGCTGTCCGTCTGAGTCACATCCTGCCTCCAGTTCCTCCCCTGCAGCCTCTCAGGCACTCACACAGCTTTCATGAGGGCAATCCCTACAGAGTGGGCCTCAACAAGATTCAAGAGACAGGTGTGGGAGTGGTTGTTTCACTGTTATCATTAGGGGATTGCTTATGAAGTAACTAAACAAATAGCTGACATGTTATTTAAAGGTATCCACACTGGAATTCAGTCTGTGAGTAATTATCCACATAAGCCTCCTGCACTGTCGTGTTAAATTTATTCAGATCAGGAGCAGAACATATTTTGTTGATTCCATTTTTCCTGGTAATGAACTTTGCTATGTTGTGCATGTTTTCTTTGTCACAAAGTTAGCCAGGGATTTCTAATCATTATATTTGTAGCCCAAGTGTTTGCATGAGTGTTGGGATCTCTTCATGTGTACTCAAGCACAATTCCCCCGTCTCCCAGGAATCATCTCGCTGCGTGAAATCTGCCGGCAAGCATACACTAACAGACGACCCCAACATGATTCCAGAAACGGTAAGCTCCACTTTCTCATGCTGCAATGCAGTCTGGAACTGGATCATGGGACTTAGTCTGATATGCTGATTGGGCTCAGGGAACAGCAATGTGGCAATGAAGCATGCTCTTTGATGAGAGTCTATTTATAGTAATGTGCAGTCATGTGTTTATCTAACTCATTCAGCTCATTCCAGATGATTTGTCTTTAGTCCCGCTCGCATATATGGCTTTATTTAGACAAGGATTTTTAGGCTTGATTAGAGAGCACAGCCAAATATGCCCTGATTGCTGTGAGGTTCTAATAAATGAACAGGGAAAAACATTCGTTTGCCAAGAAATCACAAGATGGTGGGTGTGAATATGCCTGCACGTGTGTGTTTGAGTCTTAAGTGGTTGGGGATGACATCTTGCTTTGCAACGAGGATGATAATGTTGGCTCCTTTTTATGAAACAGCAGAGGTGATGATACCTCGTAGGATCATTTTCTTACTGATTGGATGACACGAGAACAGGAACAACATGAATTAATGTGGGTGGGTTGCGGGCATCATTGTCATTCTGTGTGTATATGCGACATCAGAGTCACATCCAGGTGCATATTTTACAGGTGTGAAGTTCTCTCCCGGGGAAGCAGAAGATCTGAGGAGGTGGTGGCAGCATGCAGTGGGACCACGATATGAAGTCATTGTATGTTTTTTTGTAATGAAAACACAATGAAAATCGTTTACTTTACATTTTGATGTCACTGAAGTTGATTTTCTTCCTTACACCTCTGTTTAGGTGTGTCAAGTTGAGCGGTTTGCTGAGACAAGTGGTCTTGGCATAAGTCTAGAGGCTCGGGCGGGACATCACTACTTGTGCTCCGTCTTACCGGAGGGGCCTGTAGGACAAAGTGGCAAGATCTTTGCTGGAGATCAGATACTTGAGGTAAGTTGGTGGTAAATGCGACTTATATCACCCCTTTTATTAACAAATAGGCTTCCTGGTGGTTTATTTACACTTCAGATTCCCACACTTTGATTTTCATTTAAACAATTAGAAGTAGGTTTTAATAAAATCTTCCTGTGCGTAAAAAGGGTTCAAATTGTAAAAACATGCAATCTTAGAGATCCAAGAAAAAATCCAAGAGACTCTCTTTAGAAGAGTTTCTTGGGATTCTGGAAAGTGGGGAGTCTTTGAACTGCTAATTGTGCCTGTAGACCTTCAATAATAGTTGTGTTTTGTCTGTTTTGCTATAATTAAGAAATTAATTCTAGCCTGCAACTTAAAACTTGAGAATGCGGCATGTTGTGAGTCAGTCTTTAAAGTCTTAAATTTGATGGTAAATATGGCAGCTCATTTATGGATCTATTTACAAACCCCAAACAGATACAGAGGGAGAGGAAAATGAGAACATCTGAGCCCCAGAAGATTTAGCTTTAGGATGACAAATATTGGGAATAAATGGTTAGCATGGACAAAAACTATGAGGTGTATGATATGCAAAAAAAGCCTTTAGATTCGAATATCTTTCATTCAAATGCCCCATTCGTGCCAATTGCTGTTTGTTCTGCTTTGCTAAAGTGGTATTAATTCTTAGTCTTAAAGGGAATCAAATAGTCAAGTTTGATTTAAAAACATGTGCATGAACACTGTAGATGTGTAGACTTCAGTTAACACCATGCAGTCTCTGTGCAGTTCGAAACTTTCTCCCTCAGGGCTGCAAAACAGTCATAAGAAGGTGGGTGTGAGTCTGTGTACCTCAGTGCATTTGTTCCTCTGCTGCAGGGGCAGAGCTTGCCCTCCACCTCCTCCACTGGGCAAGTTCATCACCCACTCATATCACTCATCATGATTAGCAGTCTGATTAATCATTGGACATAAAGTAGCTCTGCATGCAGTACAGAAAACACTGAATACAGGCTCGTGCCCCTCATATCTCTGAGCGCTCAGCTAACATCTGTAATGCAGCTCAACCCTTTGATCTCTTTCAGACGGCATCAGCGTGGCGCAGCCATTGTTCATCTCCGTTTTTAAATGAGCCTGGCTCCATTTATTCGTCGCTTTCAGCTTTTAATTGTTCTCTCTGCAGCTCCACGTTTTCCAGCCACTAATTGCTGCATGATACCCGAAACTGAAACACCACTAAAAAATCCACTTTTTGGGCAGTCAAGAAGTTAAAGATACAAACTGTCATACACACTGACAGTTTGACATGAGGATAAACAGCCGTTGACAGCTAACTCTCTGATCATTCTTCTTTTCATGTGCTAAATTGTAAGCTGTTGTCACTTCAAATCTTTCTGTGTTTCTATGTAATTTTTCTTCTGGCAGATAAATGGAATCCCTCTTATTGGAGAGACACATAAGGAGGTGGTCAACATCCTGAAGGAGCTGCCAGTGAATGTCTGCCTGGTGTGCTGTCGCATTGTGGCCCCTGTTATTCCTGACAGTGACGAGGAAGATGACGAAGAAGTTGGTCTCACACTGAAAGAACTGCTGGCTGAGTTTAATGATAAGGTAATGAGACTGTTTGTGAGTTGTGAGTTATTACCTCCGCCAAGGAGGTTATGTTTTGGAGAGAGTTTGTCTGTCTGTTTGTTTGTCTGTGAACAACATAACTCAAAAAGTAATGATAGGATCTTGATGAAATTTTCAGGTAATGTTCAAAATGGGATAAGAAAGAGGTGATTAAATTTTGGAGGTGATCCAGATCACCGTCTGGATCCAGTAATTTTTTGAAGGATTTTTTATCATTGCGAGATAGGCATGTTTTCCTCATATGTGTTTATAACTCCACCATAAATGGTCAGATTGCTTTGCAAAACAATACAAGACAAGGTCACCATAATTTCTGACAGATATAAAAGTACGATCCACATCCTTGCAATATTTTGGATACAAAGATCTGGAATATGAAATATGTACTGGGTCATCATCATTTTCAACACTGTCAGGGAACAAATTATAGTACGAACCTGCAACTAACACTAAATTGTAGCAGACAGTCTGCTGAGAGGGAGTATAACATTAAAGTAGGACTAAAGTGTGGCGGGACAATCACAATATGCTTGGCAGAGGTCTGTGCTCTCTGTGTGCTTTTCTAGTTAGTTCTGTATTTGTAACATTTTATTTTCGTGATCAGCTCCTCTCATGCAAACCTCCCCTCTCCCTTGTGTCTTTACTTCCCTCTCTGCGCGCCCCAGCTGGATCAGGGTTGTGTCATCCCCTGTCCTACAGCTGAGGACATCACCAAGCGTGGCGTGCCCCCCATGTCTCCTCCCCTGGCCATGTGGGAAAGAGAGGCTCAGGTGGTCGAGCTGGAGAAAGGCGAAACAGGACTGGGCTTCAGTATCCTGGACTACCAGGTCAGATCCATGCCCCTGAGCCTTTCCACAAATAGAACAGACCGTAATAAGATGGATTCTAAGATTATCAGTGCAGGGTTAGTCAGGGTGAACACTTAGACACGACTGCAGCATATTGACTTGTTTAATTGTTTGTTTGTGTGCTAAGCAGTTTAGACCAGAGAATGCTTTAACAGATTTAAATGAAAGTTTCAAATGCTTCACATTTTTTAGCAAAATGGATCTGTATAAATGTCAGTTAACTAAAATATTATGCATGTATTTGCAATAAATAATCTCCCTTTTTATTTGACATAACTCCAGGATCCAGAGGATGCTGCAAAAACAGTTCTGGTGATCCGGTCCTTGGTGCCTGGAGGTGTAGCAGACCAAGATGGTCGTCTGCTTCCTGGTGACCGACTCATGTTTGTCAATGAGACTGATCTAGAAGGCTCCAGTCTGGATTACGCTGTGCACATCCTGAAGTCCACTGGCTATGGCCCTGTCCGCATTGGTGTTGCCAAACCACTGCCGGTATGCTGAAAGATTTTAATTATTTCAAATACTCAAAGGTCGATCTCAGTGTATTTTCTTCCTTTTGTGCTGTGTGGAGCTGTTACAGAAAAATATTATTTATCTCTTCAGTTTAAGTGGGCAATACTTGAAAGAACATTTTTAGAGATAACCTCATTGACATCGTTTTGGCTACTAACACAAATAATAAAAAAGAAAGTCAAGAATAGAAATCCACTGCTTCAAGGTTTTTATGCTCATTGAACTGGTGTAAGGCCCTGGTTGGCCTCCTGCACCAAAAGGTGTTTGAATGTCATATCTGCAAACTAAAATAGACACATACTCTACAGGTATACAAGAAAAATTCTTGTCCATGTGCTTTTTTCTTGTAGTGAGTACAGTATTTCCTCCTCTTTTTGTTGTGGACTGTGGCTTAGTAACAAGGTCCAGAGAATCCAGTTTCAGGCCGTCTGAATATTTAATGCAGCTGAGAGAGGAACACAATGCTGAACGACACCACAGATGGAGACAGAGGGGGAGAGGAGAAGAGGGTGTCTAATTTACAGTCACCCTCTGTAGCCTGTTTACTTCCATATGAATTTGTTCTCATTTAAGCACAGTTTACTTTTCAACTCTCCGAATTTCACATTTGGGATTTTCTGCATTCACAGCTGGAGTTGTGTGGTGGCTTGACACCCATCTCAGAGAGAAGCACCCGAGCATCCTGCGATGACACAGAAAGCCACGCTCAGGTCGGTCTGTTAGCTGAGACGGCGGAGGCTAACATCAGCAGCTACACCTGCAACTTTGAGGACAACAGCATCGTTCACCCGTGTTACGCTACAACGGTACGTCACACAACACCATCTTTACACCCAAATAACAACATTCCCTCAATCTCTTCAAATTTTTAGTGTTTGTTTTTAAAGTTTCTGCGTCTTTGACAAAATTTAAAGTGAAAAAAAAAACTACAGTGGCTGTACAAAAAGTCACTTTCAGTGCTATTTTATTTTTTTGTATTTTCTACCTTTAAATTTTCAGCAACTTAAAAAGCTTTTCAAAATTTTTACAATTTTCTTTTCTTGCTGTGTGCAGCCCTCCTCAAAACTTTCAAACGTGCCGTTTTGCCCAAAAACTAGTTTGCATGTTACAAAATTCTGCTCACCTGTTTGAGAAAATACTTTTATAATTCTCTATTCGTTTGATGTCTAAGACTCAGCAGGGAGTATCTTTGCAGCGACAGTTAAAGTAACACGGCTGTGGTGTGAACCTTGCAGTCCATCACACAGGAAGCATTGCTCATTCCCATGCGTTCTGTTGGTAGCCATCTTAGCTCCTCCAGGAAAGAGGAGTGTGCGTGTGTGACTGTGTGTCCTCTCTGTGTATCCTGCAGAGAAGAGAGCTTAGAGCGGGCTGTATCAGTATCACTGGGTCAGGTATAGAGAAAGTGCTTCGTGTCAAAGACTTGTTCATCCATTGTGGTCTTAACTCAATCCTATTGAGGCTGCCTTTTGTTCTCCCTCCTGCTTAATTACCAACAATGGCCTCTTAATGAAAAGCACTTACGGCTCACACAACATTGGCACCTGATCTAAACACAAGGGCACGCAGAACTGCGTCAATATCCCCCACACAACACTCAGAAGACTCAAGGCGCAGAGTGTCAGTTTTTCATCAAAGACAGGCTTGTTGCAAAGATAGCTTGAGAACTTCAGTGCTACTTTTACATCTTTGAAGGTTCAAAGACGAGACCTTTTTGTTTGGGTCGTGCACATGGGACCACAAAGTCTCGTTTCCTTTATGTTTTACATCTTAGAGTTATACCAAAGGGCCCTCAGGCAGAAGACTTCTTTGAAAAATATATATAATGTTTTGTCACACCACAAATCTAATCGGTTGTGATAACATCAGTTGGGGACTTAACTTTTATTTTGTAGGATGTAAGAACATTAGGTGCTGAACAACGTTTGTTACTTTGACCAACAGCATGGAGCCTCATGTGTCAATATAAGCAGCTCACCCTTAGACTGTACACACCCATCGGTGTTTGAACAGACTGAAATGTCTTGACTGATGATTGACTGATGAATGAATGACTGTATCTTGGATAAATAACTACTTCAGCAGGATTTAAAAATATATATTCACTTTTTCATGGATTAATTTATTTAACTCTGTCAGTGTAGATTTTTGTTTTTGATTTCTGAAGTTATCATTTCCTTCTGTTAATAAGCATATTTTTGCTAATGTGCTAAACTAAGACTTTTAACAGGGTAGAAACTGAAACCTGCTAGCATTGTCATCTTTTGCATGTTCAGCATGCTGTTTTTTCCGAACCCTTTCCATCTTTGGACGTGTCACAAAAAAGGAAGAGCTTAACGTAGCAGTTGAACTTGAGTAAGACACTCAAGTTCAACTGCGACGTTAAGCTCTTCCTTTTTTGTGACACGTCCAAAGATGGAAAGGGTTCGGTGATCAGTGTAAAGAGTTTCCTGTTCCAAAAATCCAAAACGAGCCAACATGTATTTAAGGCAAAAATAAGAAAACCACACTGGATGAAAACTAAACAAAAAAACTAAGGCGAAATAGAAGATGTGAAGGATGATAAAAGTAACGGTCAACAAAAAATATCTTAGCTCGGTTCTCTGTAGGTCTGCACTGCTTTGTTCCTAATTCCCGCCACCCCACACAATAAATAAAAAAAAAAAAAACAGAAGAATTACCACACCCATGGAATGCGTCAAAAGAGTGATGTCATCAAAGTGATGATGTCATCAAAGTGATGATGTCATCGATGCTACAAAGTAAAACTTATTAAAGAAACAGGCTAATTATATTTTAGCTTCTCCAATGTTGTTAGCGTTTAGAGGTTAGCACATTTCTCAAAGCTAGCTTAGCAGTAGACTTTTTATTTTGCTTTTGTTGTTACGTCAGGAACTTTGTCACTGAGTGTACCTTCTACCTCTTTCTTTTAGGAAAGCGAGCTTCATCGTCGTTTCGGCATCATGGGAGACAATGGCAGGCAGCAAGCGCCGCCCCTGCCCCCCCGCACCAGCTTTGAGAGGACAATCACTGTTGTCCGGGGCAACCGTAGCCTTGGTATGTTCTCCGTCTTTCTCATGGTGATGGTTTCTTGGTGTGTGTACGTCACTGGCATGGCGCTAATGACACTGATAGGCGGTGGTGGTGAAGACTGCCCTGAAGAGGAGTGGTGAAGGTTATTGGCTCTTATATCTAAGAGTGTGTGGGTGTGGTGTTTGTGTGAGAGTCATTTGTTTGTCAAAATTCTGTCTGAAGGTCAAAATAGTGCAAAGCAATATTCAGAGCTGGATTAAAAAAATATGTAGATATACATTGGCTGCTGAGCTCATTATACCAGTTTTTGTCCACTGCTCAGAAAACATCATCTTGCTGCTCTAAAAGCAAGTTTCTCTATTCAAAAATAACAGAGAGGACACAACAGGGGCTAAGGCGCTCATCTTTCTTCTCCAGACAAGCAAAGGGACCTACGCGATTTGTACGTGTGTGTGTGCATGTGTACGTTTGTGAGGGGGATGAAAATCTGTTTGGAAAAAACAGACAGAAGAAAATCAAGATCAGCCCTTATTTAACTGCATTATTTGGTTTTGTTTAAATGTTGTAGTTTTTTTGGCAGATATTTCATGTAGTACAGTTTATAGAGGTTTGTTGATTTTTATTTATTTGGGTTGATTTGATTCATTGAAATTTGGAAGTAATATTTTTTGTATGGGCTGAGTTTTGGTCATTGTAAGGCTGACATAAGATGGTATTTTTTATGAGCAATAACTTCATACCATTTGTTTTGCTTTAATTTCAATTACTGTAACGCCCATCTTTAGAGAAAGGACATGGGTAGGGTTGCACCATAAGGACTAAATTGATCCCAGAGCAGATTGATAAAAGTAAATGGTTCTATGGACTAAAAAGAGATCTAATGTTCTTGCCTTGTTTTAATGAAAACATGAACATTTTCATTTTGAGGTTTCTCCTCGAGAATCTTGTAACCTTATCGCAGTAATTGTCAGTTTCTTGTTTTCCAGAGAGGTTTTACTGAGGGCAACAAACCACACCTCAAAATATAAACTTGCTGCAGTAATGTTAGCCATAGAGGAGAAGTATTTTCATGCTGTGTAATAGACCTGAACACAAGAGACATTAATCTTAGCCTCTGTAGACTTCCTCTGGTGTCTTTGATATTTGTGTCTCATGTTTTTTTTTTTTCCGTCAGCAGCAGTATTTGTGTATTTAGTATGAATGTATTCCATGCACTATGATTGTATTGTAATTTGAATGTAATTCAAAAATACAATAAACTATTCATTTAATCAAAAAAAGTCATTTCAAAGTCTTTTTTTGACCAATTCAAATTATGTACGACCATAGTGTGTGGGTGTGCATAGTCTGCCATTAGATAGCAGGAGACTGCAGGTTGTGTATGTGCATGCATGTTGTGTGTATGTGTGGGTGGGTGTGTGAGTATGCGTGTGTGTGTGTTGTCTGGTTTACCTGCTTCTGCCTGTTTGCATTAATGAAGTGTTTGAGTAATCCGCCTAGTGTCCAATTTGATAATGCCAAAGTCAGGTGTCCGTGCAGCTGGCATGTGTTCACCCTAAAGTCACCTGTCCCCCTGTGTTTGTGTGTGTGCGTGCGATTGAGTTTGTGCACCCTATGCCAGTGTGACTGAAGGATGATGCTGTGTAAATGTCAAGCATGTGTAGCCATGTTTGTGTGCTAATCTGCCTAGTGTCTGTCTTGATTATGCTGATTATACCACTGTCAGGTGTTTGTTTGGGGCGACTGTCTGTTTGGCATACATTCAACGCAGCCTTAGCCAACCCTCCACTCACCTGTGCTCGTGTTTGTGTCTGTGTCTATGTATGTGCGCGTGTTGGCAGGGATGTCGGTGAGTGCTATCAAGGACGGCTCAGGCATGCTGGTGCGCAGTGTGGTCCAGGGGGGCTCAGTTAGCCAGGATGGCAGGCTGGGGGTTGGGGATGCCATCTTGGCCATCAATGGAGAACCTACCTCCAATCTGACCAACGCCAGGGCCCGGGCTATGCTCCGCAGACTCTCTGTCATAGGGCCAGAGATGAGGTGAGGAGCCAGTCTCTGTCCAACAGCTTTACAGTATGTGTGAGTTTTGTTCTGGGCTGACAAATGAGCAGTGGACTCATACGGTGACCTCACAGTGTGGATCTCACAACTCTTAAGAGCTGAGTTCTTGATGGATTTCCTGTTCGCAATAATCCCTAATCCGTATCAAAAGAGAACAGGTTGGCTGGATTCGCAATACTGTGTGCGTCATCCTCTTTCCAGTGGCCCAAGTGCCACTTGAACTTTCACATTTCTTAACTGTTGCAAAGCAGAGTACGATAAATGACTCTGACGCAGCCAATGACATTATGAAGTACAGCTGTAGTCATTTCAGCAGAGAGCTGTGAAAAGCTAATGTAGGTGAGCTGAAGTTTTCCATGGCCATCAGAGTTCCTCTTTTGTTTCTCGTAGAAACTGAAAACATAGAGTACGGTTAAGGCAACATTTTGACTTGTGATAATTATAAAAGCACAGGTGTTCCTAACAACCTTTGGATTCATTTCAGTGAAAATGCTAAGATCATGAAATAGCGGCCAAATAGATCCAAGCTTGTGATTATTTTCTCATTTGCTCCTGTGTTTTTTGCTGCCTCAACATGTCAAAGTGCCTTATGTTTCTTCTTTTCATCATTTATTCTGACTAATTAGACATTTGCTGCAGTTGGAAGAGGCTGTGTTACATTTCTAAGAAATCAGCAAAGGAAACAGGTAGATTTAAATAACCTCAATAGGTGTAATACAAAAAATAAGAGAAGCAGAGCTCGTACATGCATACAATGCTTGCTGTGCATACTGGTTATAATACTTTCTGTGCCTTTTTACAACTTGACATCAGCACACACAGATAACATCATGACATTATCACAAGAAATGTGACTTCAGCTTAGCAGGGGACATCATCTCCCCTCCTCTAAATTATTTTTGCTGTTGTTTTTATTTTTTGTGTGTCCCATATGTCTTTGTGGCTGGCAAAGTAAGTTTTTAATCTCGCCTCAGTATTATGAAACCATCAGAAACCCATCACAGGAAATGAACTGCTTTCAGAGGCACAGAAGAACAGATCTGATTTGCAATGATGATTCTCACCCTTTCTCCCCCTTACTGTGCTACATCAATGGGATCACTTGGTATTGTTACATTGTGATGGGTTTAAGGTATTGACCTGGTTTTGCTATTCAATCCATGTTCCTCTTTATTTATCTTAAAATAACCTTTTCAAAATGCAACATTCATCATATTTTGTCTCTTAAAGCTGTTTGGCCCTGTAATGAATTGTTTTAATTATGACATAAGTAAAAGAAATGTGGCTATAGATATTTCCTTTTTTAACTGGTACCACCTTTGTACTATACATAGACTGTATCAAACATGGACGTAGTCTCCTCGACGTCACCTGTCTGTTTCTGAAACAGAAAATAAAGCACATCAGCTATTGAGGCCATATTGGTAGTGGCAAGGGCTTTGCATACAGCTATAGGGCGCCTGTCGGTCACATGACCTGAGCTGTGCCTCTGATTGGGCGGGCTTGCAATCTAATATCCTCTGAACTGCAGAGTTAGAAAAAAAATTAATCCCCCCGTACAGTGTGTGCAGACAGTAAAATTAGCGACTCAGACAGGAGACATTTTTTGAACCAGGCTGTAAATAGGTTAATTTCTGCTTTGAAAATGTCTTTCTTTGGCTTGGTGTGTATGTGACTTCTGGTACTTCCAGAGCCAGCCTCAAGTGGACACTCAATAAGCAGCAGATTTTAGCACTTCCACTTTGTCTCTGTATCTAAGAAAGCTAAACAGGAGATAGATAGAGCACTGGCTGAAACACGGATTAAACTGTTTGTTATAATGTTTTTTCCAACCTATATGGAGCAGTTATTCTGCAGTGGTCTGTTCAAACCGGAAAGTCAATCAGTAAATTGAAGAGTGAGGTTACGTTAGCTCTGCTTGGTGAGGTTGGTGTTGGTAGATGAGCAATGGTAGGACATAACCAGGATCCGATAATGTTACAGACAGGTCTCAGAGCGGACTGTGGGTAGCGCTAAATATAGCTGAGTAATGGACTACAGTACAAATCGTGTTTCAAATAAATGAATAAATAAATAAATATATTGTGTATATATATATATGCCAGAGAGGAACCAGTATCAATGGCCCCAGGGCTGTGAACTTCTTGGTTTCAGATTCTCAGCTCTTTAAAGATTTTGAGACTTGGAAAAAGATGTAGCAGCTACATTTAAAAACATGACAAGTCAGTCAGTCATGTTCTGTTTATCTGAACTTCTCCCACGGTTCAAACGATCTTCGCCTTCAAACTATGACAGCTGATGTTTTCTTCCAGAGAGACCGAGGAAAGTACCGTAATGTTGTTTAGTAATGCAGTAATACAATCAGCCAGTGACATTAAATAATTGAATACTGCTCACATTTTCTAGATCTACTCATGCAGATCCTGATGGTCTGTGTGCCCTGACTGAGTGAGTATACGTGCATCATAATTTATAAATACATCTCCTCCACAGTCACAAACATGGCTTTCACTGCATCGTCTCCTGTAAATGATCTCACTTTGGATCTCCATCACCACCTTGTTTTGACTCTGCAGTCAGAGTTGACTGAGGCGCTGCAGTCATGTTAAATTAGATTAGATGATGAAATTTTAAAGATTGCCCGAGGGGGAAGTGGGTAAATTATTACTTGCTCTAACATCAGCAGTTATGGCTCCACATTGACAATACTTGTTTGGCTGATTGGAGATGTGCCCCACCTCCACCACCCTGCCGCCCTGCAAAACACCCACTCGCTCTCTCCCTGTCTCTCTTGCTTTTACAGGCACACAGATGCACAGTAACACACACACATAGACAGACTTTCAATGGTCTAACCTCCAAAAACACCTTTTCCCGCGATGGGAAATATCTCTGAATAATTCATCACTCATCTCACCTTGAACAGTGTGCTTCTGAATAAAAGAGCTTTTTAAAGAGCCTCTCGTAGATGCATACACACACGCAGCTGAACACACACTCATTCTGTATCTTCTCTCTCACACGCACACAGAAAAACACTCAGTCGCACACACTGCCTCCTCCTGATAGCACTGCAGACAAACTAGCAGAGGAGTGGAGGCAGATGAGTTGCTTTGGCAGCCTCAGAATAAGACAGACATGGAAGGGCGAGGGCTTGTCACCATCAAACTGCCTCTGTTGAGACAAGACAGGCTGTCCATACAGCTCAGTCACAACAGCTTAGCGTGGAAGACCTCCATATTCACTCTGCCACCACAAGTGGAAGACAGAGATTGGCTCCTTCAGCTGATCCAAACAACATGTCTTCTGGTAGTGTCATACAAAAATGGAAGCAGGAGGGGGAGGCTTCTATGGCGTCCTTGACACTTGAGGTATATGACATCATTTACACCATAGCTCACATAGATCTGGGCTTATGCAAAACACAAATTACCATAATTTCTTTTTTTTAACCAACCTGCTGTCATGAATCAAAAATGTGACTCTTTGTGACATTAAATGCTACATTTTTTTCTTCCCGTTCCCCACTTTCCCAAGCAGTGCTAAAAAATTGGGCCACATTCATAATATAAAAGCACCTCAAAACATTTGACATGTAAGACAGTCGCCTCTGTGAGTGGTCGCTCATGGATTATGTTTCCAGGTCTAGGATAATGATTTATCATTATTAAAAATGGCTTCAGGTGTCAGTCTATAGTGAGTAAATGTAATGGTTGGAGACAAAAGAAAAATGTGCAAAAATGCATACAGGAAACACAGATCACTATCTGGACAATTCCTGACTACAAGAAAAGTTGACTGACTGTAAAATCTGGAATACAAGACTCAATAGTTCACACTAGTTTTCTTTGAAATAAAAAAAGTGGTAGAATAAGCGGTTTGGCATTGGCGGAGAAAATTTTGCTAATTTTTCATGGGTGCAGCCCACATACTCAGCTCTGCTGCTCATCACACAAATGCATGTTCTTTACAAATATGGCATCATTTCAATCAATCAATCAATCAATGTTCATTCAGTGCTAAACTCCAACGGATGTTATTTTGGGACAATTTCCAATTTATTAACCTGTTTATGTAAATAAAATTTTATTTTGTTAACTTAGGCCCAACAACACAACAAGATAATAAGACTTCCCTCATCTTAACCCACCATTTAAAAGCAAAACTAAAAAAGCACTTAGAGAGCACAGACCTCCGTCAAGCATATTGTGATTGTCACACAACACTTTAGTCCTACTTTAATGTTATACTCCCTTTCAGCAGACTGTTTGCTACAATTTGTTGTTAGTTGCAAGTTTGTACGATAATTTCTTACCTGACAGTGTTGAAAATTATGATGACCCAGAACATATTTCATATTCCAGATCTTTGTATCCAGAATATTGCAGGATCTGGATCTTACTTTTATATCTGTCAGAAATTATTGTGACCTTGTCTTGTATTGTTTTGCAAAGCAATCCGACCATTTGTCATGGAGTTATAATGACATATGGTGGAAATGGCCCTATCTCATAATGATAAAAAAAATCCTTCGAAAAAATCCTGGATCCAGACAGTGATCTGGATCACCTCCAAAATGTAATCACTTCCTCGTTATCCCATTTTGAACTCTTCCTGAAAAATTCATGAAGATTCGTTTGTTAGATTTTAAGTTATATTGTTCTCAGACATACTAACAGACAAACAAACTCCCCTTAAAATGTAACCTCCATGGCAGATGTAATAAACATACTTTGCAGTGGTATAAGATTTAATGCTTAGAAGTATTGTTGAAACAAAGAAATAACCTAACAAACACAGGTCACCTTCCTTTTGTGCTAAATTTTTGTGAAGCAGAGTAAGGCTACTGTTAGCAGAGCTAGCACCATTAGCCCGTGTTAACCTGCTAGCTCAGGTCGCTCTGCTCTGGTCAATTGACAATCAAATATTACCTCTAATGCCAATTTGCAAAGGTGACCCCTTTATTATTGATCATAGAAATACTGGTATACCAAGTATATGAGCTTAATCCTAAAGAGTAACTGAACTGTTCTTGATGACGTTTCACCTTTTTCCCAAACCGACTGGTTGATGGAGTTTGAAAATGTATGCCTCCAAGGGCCATCAGTGTGCCAATGGTTGTTACATGGGGTTATTGTAAGGGTTGTCGACCCCCCGTTTGTTTGACCCAACTTGCTTTGGTAGACACTTCAGAACAGTGTTATATGTTATATGTTGGGGTAAGAGTTGCGAAGAAATGGAACATTTCCAGTAAATTTACAGAAACTTTCCATGGAAAGTCAAGCTTAGGGAATTCTGAACTGTTTTTATCAAAACTTGCTTGACTCGATGTTGTCCTCAGGTAGTGCCTTTAATGATAATGTGCTGTGGGCAGCCTCAATAGCCCTGCAGTCAGCCAAGTGCTGCTATGTGATCAAGGAATAGCATAGATATTCAAGTGAACTTGCATTAAATGTGGTTGTTATAGCCAAAGTTATGCAAGAGTATGTGTACCCTGGCTATTTCAAAGTTCCTCATTATAAATTCCCAGTTAACTTTCATAAATTCCTGTTGAAAGTTTCTGACTTTGCAGATTCTGGGAATTTTGCGACCCTAGTTGGAGATAAGTAGTTTTTAGGCAATCATCTCTGTAAGGGGAAGGTGGTTGAAGCTTAACACAAATAATGTCCTTGACACCTCCAGGAGCCATCGAAGATATCACTTATCTCCATAATTTTCAAGGCTTATATTTCTAGCTCCATACTAGTCTGGTCAGAACTGAAGAAGCCTTTCAAAGAAGAGGAGAAATTGTTTCAAGAACTCTGATCAACCTACAGAAACTTCAGAGATTAATCAAATATCATGGTGTATCTGTATTTGTTTGTTTTGGAGGTTTTCAGTAACAAAGGAACAGATATTTCAGCTTTGACACTTTGGGAAACATTCCCAGTTAATGTGCCAAACAAAAATCAATGTGCTGATTAATGAGCTTCAGGGGTGCAGAAACAGTCTTGTGCCTTTTGATTGAACAAGGTTAGATGTCTTTTCTTCCACCTTTAGACTCGGATAAGCTGACCATCTACTGGCTGCAGTCTGTCAGGCTCAAATATTCTTAATCAAATATTACTACGATTTTTTTTCTTCCTCTATAATTGACGTTAAGATAATGAAAATGATACTTGTTCATTTTATACCTTCTTTTTCCAGCAGTTACTAATCCATCCTGCATGTAAACCATTAATTTGTCTGTGCCTTGTCATCACATTCCTCAGTTTAAGTTTAACTGTAAAAAAAAAAACAGAATCAGAAAAGATGAGTCATGTTAATATTCATATTTTCACCCCACCCCACCCTTCTCTGCCCACACCCCTCCCCTCAGTATAACCTATGTCCCAGCCCACCAGGTGGACGAGTACCGCTGCCGTCTGTGTTTACCTCCTCTGGCATCAATCTTAGTTGACAGCAGCCCCCCCTCACCCACTCCACCCCCACCTTCTCCAGAGCCTGTCTCAGCCTTGGTCAGATCCCCAGGTCCAGTCAGAGCTGTGGTACCATCCGAAGCCTCGTCTGCCCTCAAACCCTCGGCCTCGGTCAAAGTTAAACCTGCAGCTCCAAATCCAGCAGCTGTCAGAGCCTCTGCTTCGTTCAGCGCTCCCTCCAAAGGTTCAGCTGTGGTCCCTACCATCAGGCCCGCCCCTGACTCAAGGTAATGTTAGATTCAGGGATCCCAGCCTATTATTTATGGTCACCTAATCCTTACTCGGGCCCCTGAGTGTGAGATAAACCTGTCTCAGGGTTTATTAGACTTCAAGGCTCCAGTTTATTACGTGTTGTTGGCTGCAGAGAATTCTCCCTTTGAAATACACCATACAGTCTGCCTTTCAGTGTGTTCACCTCAGGCTTTTGATTTTTACAACAGCAATAGTTTTATGGCTGTAACACATCACATATTTCAATTACCCTGCAAATTAAACAGTACTAATGATCTGAGTTATTATCTGACACATTGCTTAACTGTGTCTGTGAGGGAACTGTGTGTTTCAGTGAGTGACTGCAACAAGCTCAGTGCGAGGCTCCTCCAGCTTGTAATTTCCCTTTCTCCATTCTTCTCTGAGCTAAAGGCACAAGCTTCTCTGAATGTTGAATCTCTGAGTTATATTTAGCTGTTCACTTATGGATCTCAGTGCTGACTGTCAGCGAAAATGAATTGTTTCGCTTCTGTCTGTCGCTGCCTTCTCTCCATCTTCTTGCCTCTGCCTTTCTCCCTCCTCCCCTCGCTCTCATTTCTCTCAGCAGCCTTTTCTTCACTCTTATCTTTCAATACATTGTCTCCTCCTCTGCTAGACTTCTCTCTTGACTCTTTTGTGTCTACATCCTGCCTCTCATCTCTCCCACCGTTGGTCATTTCGCTCTGGTCTTTTTCTCTTTACCTCATTTTTGCCCCTCCTCCCTGCCTGGCTCTTCCTGTCCTGGCTGCTCTCTTTTAGGCCTGGTGGAACCATTTGTTCTGGCCTCTTCTGTAACTTAACTGGCTATAGGCTCCTGCTGTGCAGATAGCACCACTATCACTCACCTCCACGGGCTTATTACAGCCCTCCACCGTTAAATATATTCATGAAAAATTCTCTCCTTCTCTACCTTCTTCTTTCACACTTTCAAACACACACATACACGGTGTATATATACAAAGATACTCTATATATAAATGTATGTGTTAACACCCCCTCACACACACATGCACACATTTTCTACCTTAATGTGACCTTGCTGGCAGAAAATGTGCATTTTCAGGGCTATTTGGACCTAAAGCAGTGGATCCTCTCAAGGCCTGCCAATAAAAGTCACCATTGGCCAAGTGTCAGAGTGTGACTGGAGTTTGAAAAATTACAAAGTACACCAGGATGCCTTATTATCCACAGAAATTCTGCAAGTGTGATCGAGCGGGATGCTACTTAACTTGCAGAGAAAGGGTTGAGACTATTATTTTCAATAATTTGGGATCAGAAGGATGGCAGTATGTCAGAAAACAAGGAAACATGGCTAAGAATATTTTGTAATATCATCAGATGTCTGTTTTAATACCAGCACTAGAAAAGTCAACAACATTATGCTGAAATAAGAGGAAAAGCAGAGGCAAGCAGCAAAATCTCACATCCGTGTAGCTAGAGGAAATATATTTTATCACTGAGTAATACAATTGTCTTGAATGATTTATAAGTTATAAAATAGATTTTTTTTAAACCATTAGTAAATCAGATTATTATTACAGTACTACTATTCTATCGGTTACTTTGATAACAGAATAAAAATATGTAAAATTAAAAAAGAGGAAAACTTGTACAGATATTGTTTTTCCATAACACATCACAAAGTCCAAGTCCTAAAATTATTTCTGTTTTCTGACCACCAGCTGGCAGATTACAAAATCTCCACCAAAGGACAAAACAAGTGGAGGTGGGCATGTACCAAAGCCAGAGGTAAAAGTGGATGGTCAGTACCAGGAAGAAGAGGAGTTTTTTTCTCATACAGCAACATCCTGGGATCAACCTAGAAGGTTAGTGACTCCGTGATGTAAGTATCAAGTAATTTTTTTTTCTTTTAATACATTTTCTTTCAGATTTCAGATTCTCTCCTACTTTATCTACCCTCTGCCCATGATGTCCTTTATCCTCTCTCTACTTGGCTGAGCCAAATCCTCATGTGCTCAGGTTATGTTCACAGGAGGGGTAGAGTAGCACCAGTGCAGACTCAACACGCTCATATTTCTCTGACCTAGAGAAAGCAAGTACTTTCACACACTGTATTTATCGCGTTTACGACTGCATCCTGCTCGGATAAATCACATAAGCTGCACTGCATGCAAAGATCGGCTTTTGTGCGTCTCTCCCTGGCAGGTATAATAATCTATTGTTTTGACTTAATCTCTGAAACTCCATCCGCAGCCCTAAGCAGAGGATATCATGGAAGAAAAAAGAGGCACAAGCACTGGATTAATTCTCTGTCTTGTGCATTTTTGCTGTAATGCTTCAACCCAGTCGTGCCTCATGAGGCATATAGAAGACATACAGTGCATTTATCATCACTCCACAAATACTTAACAAAAGGGGCTTTTTTTTAGCTCAGTGAGAATATGTGTGGATTTTCCTCGTCTCCTGCTGTGTGTTCCAGTGTGCAGCTGACTCGAGCACCGGGTCAGTCCCTGGGTATCAGCATAATGGGAGGCAGAGGAATGGGCCGCAGACTGAGCGGTGGAGAGATGATGAGGGGAGTCTTCATCAAGAGCATCAGCCCCGACAGCCCAGCAGCACATAATGGCACCCTCCGGACTGGAGACAGGATACTCGAGGTGTGTGTGAGTGGGTGTGTGTGTGTGTGTGTGTATATGTGTGTTTGTGTAAAGCAGGCACAGACTATTAGGAACAGCAGAGTGCAAGAGTGTTTTTTGTGTGTGGGGGTGTGTGTTTGTGTGTGTGTTTGTGTGTATAAATGGCTCCTCATACTTGATAAGGGCCTGTAAGTGGCAAACAGACTAAAAAGTAGCAAAACAGCTTGGGCAGCTGTTATTACGCTTTTCACCATGGCTGATTCGAGGCTGCATGTGCTCTAATCATAGACTGTATAAAACATGGATGTAATCTCAGCCACGTCACCTCTTGGCTTCTGTTGAGGAGAAAGAAAGGCTAAAGATGGAGCTATCTCCCAGCTAAGCAAGAAACAAATAGGTAGTGTCGAGGCCACCTGGCAATCAGCTACAGTGTGCCTGCCTGTCAGTCAAATCAGCCATTTACATAAAAGTATGCCTAATTTTGCATAGCTCTGAGCCCTGATTTCATCATACCGATGAGACACACAAAAAAGATCCTTCCCATAGGGTTGACAAAATCAACAAAATGAGTCATAGAGGCAAAAGCTGTTTTTGTACCAGGCTGTAAACAAGCACAACTCCAATTTCCAAAAAATATTTGCTTAAACATTGAAAAATTTGATTGTTTTGAAATATTTCAACCATATATACTTTGATATTAATCCAATGACAACATATCAAACACTGATTTTATTGTTTTTATGAAAATGGATCCCAACACCATGTTTCAGAAGAGTAAAGACACAGCCATGTTTACCATAGTGTTGCATCACCTTCTTTTTAACAATACTTGTTTATCTCTCGGGAGCCAAGGAGACCAATTTCTGGAGATTTTAATGTGACATGTTGTCCTATTTTTACCTGACATAGGAGCAACATATGCAGCTGGATGGCAGCTGTTTTTTTTTTGCAAAAGCAAGAGCTTGTAAAAGGGAGGAACCGTGTGGTTTTCTGACCAGAGGAACTGGGATCTAAATTTAGGATTGGAGGTTAATGGGGTGGTACTAAAAGTTTAGGAAGGTCTGCAAGCTTGGCATTTCTGGTTGAGCAGTTATTTTATTTCACCCTCTGTCTGCAATAACACCACACACAGCTGTGATTTGATTTGTTTGATAATTCTTTAACAACTGTCTTCTTTGAGCCTGACATTTTGTGAACGTGTCTCTGTCAGCTCAGTTTGAAGAGTGACCCTTTGAACTGGAGACCTTCAGCTAACCGTGTCAGTGGGAACAGGTTGCTGGCATCAGTTTTGAAATTAGCATATATTTTTCTTGAAGAAAAAAAACATTGTGTCTAGCTTTTGTTAAGCTAACTGTGCACTAGTTTCAGCTGAATATATGGATTTGATTATTTTCACCTCCGCCAAGGAGGTTATGTTTTTGGGTGAGTTTGTCTGTTTGTCTGTGAACAAAATAACTCAAGAAGTAACGGACAGACCTTGATGAATTTTTCAGGACATGTTCAAATGGGATAAGGAAGAAGTGATTACATTTTGGTGGCGATCTCGATCAACATCTGGATCCAGGACTTCTTTAGAGTATTCTTTATCACTGTGAGATAGGGCCGTTTTCACCATATGTGTGTATAACTCCATGATAAATGGTCGGATTGCTTTACAAAACAATACAAGACAAAGTCACCATAATTTCTGTCAGATGTAAAAGTACGATCCAGATCCTGGTAATATTCTGGATACTAAGATGCGTGATATGAAATATGTACTGGGTCATCATCATTTTCAACATTGTTAGGTAACAAATTATCGTACAAACCTGCAACTAACACCAAATTGTAGCAGACACTCTACTGAAATGGAGTATAACATTAAAGTAGGACTAAAGTGTTGCATTTTGTTAAAATGTAACACTTCTTTGAGACACTTGTAAATGACATGAAACAAACAGGAGTGTTTAGTTTAATATCTGCTTCATGTTTGTTGACACTTCCAAGGTGAGCGGTGTGGACCTTCGAGATGCCAGCCATGAGCAGGCAGTGGAGGCTATTCGCAGGGCTGGATTCTCTATGGTCTTCCTGGTACAGTCTGGAAAACACAGATCCCAGGTACTGTCTCTCAGAAGATAGCTCACAGCAAAACACAGGAAAAAACTCAGATTCAAGCGTGTAATGTGTGTTAAGGTATGTAAAATATTCCATATTGTACTGGGTTCTCTTCAGGGCAGAGATTCTTACACACTGATTCATTTTTCAGTAGATGCAAACAGAAGGTGCAGTTTATGTTTTGTTGGACAGCTCCATCAGAAGTTTCTGTAAGGTTATGTGTGGGAGGCTGTAGCAGTACAATATAATGTCCTCTGGACACAAAGCTTACTGGATAACATTAGTTGTACCATTTAAAGGATTTTTGTTTCACAGTCGTATAGATATTTATCTTCCTACTCTGCATCTTGTGTTTCGCCCACAGTCCCCTATGCTCACCAACCATGAGAGACTTACTACACCACAGTCCAACTCCTACTGCAGCAAGGTAACACTGATCTACTGGATACTTGAGCTTCAAACCGCTGCTTTAAGAAGATGAACTGACGTCTAAAAAGTTCTGCATGTTTTAGATGATATACAAATAGTACTGGAGATAGATGGCTTGCAATGTATATCACTTACTTTGTTATAAGTCCAAGAAGAGTAGCTTGTTTTTTGTGGTTTTAAGTCGTGATCACTACTTTAGTTTTCTCTGGAAAAGATGACAAGCTGTAAATCCTTTTTGTCAGTTTCTGTTCCCACACACACACTGATGTTCAGCTGTGTATCTATTGTATGGAGAATGTTGGGTATACACTACATTATATATAGAGTGATGAGTCAGAAACACCCACATGGTATTCTAAAAAAGACAGCTTTAACGGCTTTTTGGAGAGGTAGAGCTATGTTTTGATGTTTTTGGGACTCCGTCTGTGTTCCCCCTCCTGACCATAGGAATCAGGAACGCTCAGTGGTCTGTTCCTTAGTCTCCCCTCTACAAACCCTTTCACTCCAACCCCATTTAAGGTTAGTACATGTTTGTGCGTGTATCTCTGTGTGCGAGTGTGTTATCATGGGTATGCAGCATCCTAAAAGAAGTCTCACATTAGCATTTGCACTAAGCCAACTTCCAAAAACTTAATTAACGTGCATATTTGGAGATAGAACCCTTATAGTTCAAAGTCCCTTGCAGCTACCTTGTTTGTTTAAACCCTTTGTTTTTTCTCTTTGGTGGAGATGCCTAAGTCTCTAAATAGACGGCACATTCGTTTGATGTTATTTTTTCTTGCACTTGTAAGTTGGTTACAAAATAATGCATGATTCTGGTCATCTTTCATGTTATTTTTAGCCAGCATTAAATCTGTGTTCATTAATTCATCCTGTTCATCAGCTTTCCTACTGCTACATCAAGCACAGTGAACAGGCCTCAGGGGTAGTCCAACTCATGCCTGAAGGACCCTTGAGGCATCTCTAACTCTGCCTGTTCAATAATGCAAGGCTTCTCCCAAAGGTACCTTCTCCGACATCCGATAGAAAGCATCGCAGGAGCCCCATAATGGTCACAACACCAACTGCAGCTACAGCTGAAGATGAGGACAACTCTGGCAGGAGTAAGTCTGCAGCATAAAGATGTCACACAGACATATACAAGGATCCTGTGTAGCCCTCAGCAAAACATGCTGTGTGCACTCATGCTCAAACTGCTGCCTCCCTACCTCCACTCTACCACAGAGTGAACCCTTTTTGAAGTCACTCCTGCATTCAAATGAAGCACACTTTATCAAGGTGGTCAGAACAGATTGAGGTGAAAGCTTTGGGAGAAACTTCTCTCACTGTCCCTAAAACAGGAACTTGATGTGAATATGGTTACATGTCACATGAATAGTTAACAGTTTACATTAGTAAGCATAAATATTCACTCCACAAAATGAGGAAAAACTCATTTTTGTTGGTATCTTGTTCTTTGGACAATATTAACATCTCCATGATCGTATACTTTTCATTTGCTCTAAAGTGGTTCATATCTGTGGGAGTGCAACTGGGAGCTACAATATATAGAATGTCAAACATAAACAAAGATGCATGACGTTACACATGATTAGTAAACTGGAATCAGTGCAAAAAGCAATTGATGTAACCCCAGAAGGTTAAAGCTGGCACAATCAACATAAATGGTGCGCTATAGGGACTTGCCGTCAAAACCTTGCTCCATGAGACCCATGGCTTTCCAATGATAATCTTTGTTTGTTTCTCTGAAATCCAAAGAATTTTCTTTGAAATCAAAATGTTTTCAGAGACAATTACAACCTTGCATCTCCAAAAACAAAGGCAATA
Organism: Halichoeres trimaculatus; assembly: GCF_033239565.1. Classification (NCBI taxonomy): domain Eukaryota; kingdom Metazoa; phylum Chordata; class Actinopteri; order Labriformes; family Labridae; genus Halichoeres; species Halichoeres trimaculatus. Next base: position 30,998,884 of record NW_027437180.1, on the reverse strand, counting down.
TGAGATTTCTTGTTAAATTGGAGTAAAAAATATGTTTTCCTGTTAGTTGAGAGTGCTTATGGGAGGCTGCCATCTTTGTTTTGGTCAGTAAACCATTCATTTGCTTCATTTAGACTGGCTGACCTCCAAGAAATCTTTTGATAATAAACTCCTGCTCTTCAAAGCCATCTCCTTCTTTCCAACGGTCTGAGGGCTCCCCTTGTGGTGAAAACAAGTAACTGCATGACCTTTTTTTTTTTTTTTTTTTTTTTTTTGTACACATCTGTTTTTATGCGTGTATAATGTCATTCATAATTACAGGAAGACAAAAAGTTAAATATAAAAAAAGCACCAGGCTTTTCTTTTTTCTTTTTTTTTAAATACTTTTTTTGATCAGGGATATCCACATGCTTTATTCTACTTCTCCCTGTCTCCCAAGTCAAAGTAGAACCTAGGATGTCAAATGTCTTGGGTATTATTGTACTGCATTTATTTCGAGAAATATTCACAATTATATTTTGTTTTTCTTGGCATTTTTTCTATTGTTTCAATCATGTTTAAAGTATTTAAGACCCCATCTGACATCACTTTGATTAAATTATGCTAATTCCCCTGTGCCTCATGAAATTAAAAGAGGTATATGACATGGTTGTGCTCATTTCCCGTGTTCTTTTGAATAAGGTCAACCAGGTGCTCATAAATTGGAGAAAGATGAATTAGACTTCTGAGGAAGTTGACCCAGGCCTTAATATGTTCATGGAGAGCCACTTTCAAGTGTGTGATTGACTTGAGTATTTGAAAAAATCTTGTCTTTTCCATGATGGTGAATGTCTATTTGAAATTCAACATTAATCCTTTCATTCAGGTGCGTACTTGTGCACATGCATGCTTTAAAAGAGAAGCGGTTCCCTCATAAATGCATGAATCATAAACTTAGGGTCAAAAAGTCCACAGGGCTCCTTTAAGTGAGACTGTGCAAACCATTCTAATTTTACTCAAATGTTAATCTGAATCATGCAAATACCTGTGCTCCTACACAAAAGCACATAGACAAGCATGCAGGCTTGAACACACTGATTAATTATCAAACACTCCCAGTCCCACTCTGGCACAGATTTACAGTTTCATCATCCTTTTTTTAATGACAGATCACATATGCACACATACAAATGCCCACACCGAGCACGAGCTTTCGCACATGAGCCTAATCCAGTTTTTCTATATACAGTATGTGCTATATACAAAGACACAGACATCTGTCACCTTTCTCTCAACATGACTGACATCATCCCTCCCAGACAAATTGCAGCATCACACCCTCACACTGAGCTCCTCTAGGCTGTAATGCCTCCTCTCCACATGAAGTGTCAGTCAACATGTAGCATTCTACACTTTTTTTATGTACCCATCATGTCTTCTTTCTAACAACCTCTTGTTGGTTATCTCTGCCTCTCCTAGAAAAGATGCTTCAGCGTTATGGCAGCCTGTCTGGGAGGCTCCATATGATTGAGCTGGAAAAGGACCCTGCAGCACACGGCCTGGGAATCAGCCTCACAGGGAACAAGGAGGGTTCCAGGGCCCGCATGGCGGTCTATGTGGCGGACATAGATCCTCAAGGACCTGCTGGTGTAGATGGGAGGATATTGGTTGGAGACGAGCTACTGGAGGTAAGGGGGAGATGAACAGATGGGGAGGGGTTTTGTGGGATGGAAGGAATGCAATCCTAGAGAGAGACAAAATATCAGAGTCAAAATTAAGAGCAGCATAAAGAGAGCAGTGGGTTGTGGGTAGGAGGCATGGATGAGTAGACAGCTTCGAGTACCAGCACGGGAAATTTATCAGACAAATTACCATTTGAAAGATGGCTGGTGCTGGGTTGGATTCTCACAACGAGGAACCATGTAATAGAGATGATGAGGAAAATCGAGAAGCTGCTGGCAGCAAAGAGGGGGAGGGGAGTGAGGAGAAACATGGTAAAAGTAAAGAGAATGTGGGGATGGATGGAATAAACCGAAACAAACAAGAAAAACAAAAACTGACCTGAATTTCCTTCCAGATCAACGGTCAGATCTTGTATGGCCGGAGTCATCAAAACGCATCCACCATCATCAATAATGCTCCATCTAAGGTCAAGATTATTCTCATCAGGTAACATGCAGAGGGGTTTTGTTGATGGTGTTATATTTCCGCTATTTCTTTTTTCTTTCATTCATTTATTTATTTATTTTTTCTTGCTAGGAATAAAACAGCTCCAGGTCAAACAACCCAGGGATCCGCAGCCAGGTGTGAGGATGCAGTGGACTCCAGAGGAGACTCTGCAGGGTGTGGAGGATTATCCAAAGACATCCAGCACATCATCCTACCTCAGGTGTTAGACTTTGGTTTTAACTGTTGTCAGGCCTCCTGCTGCTGCATTTCACAACTCAAACAACCAGAGTAGGAGCAAACTCTCACTGTGGAAAAGGTCTTCTTGCAAAGAGATGTGTAAAACCTGCCCACTTCGTATTTGCTGTTTGAAAGGAACTGCAGCTCCCATAAAAAACACTCACTCATGCTCTTGTTTACTTTTGTTTCTACCTTCTCATATCCCTCAGGACTATGCTGGTCTTGGCATCTGCATGGCTGAAGACGAGTCCAAAGAAGGAGTAGTTGTAAGGTCCCTCACTCCGCTCGGTACCGCCAGTAAGGTGTGACATCACCAGTAGCATCCTCCACATCTTCATCAATAACATGAATCTGTCTGCTTGCATAGGAAAAACAGTACTTAGTGAAGCCCGAGTGAATCATCACTTCTTCATTTATTATTTATATGCAGTCATTGTTTGAACTGAGGAGATGCAATGTTCAATTGTACTTGACAGAAATACAGTTGGCCCTGTCAGAGTGTCGTGTTCTATTATTGGATTACTATAACCAAGGCATGTAGGTCTCTTACTGTTCAACCTGATTGGATTCCAGGTACTTGTTTCAGGATACTTCAATAACTTTTAGAGTTTTAAATAACTCAGCTCCTGTTAACATCACACAGCTTCTCACAGCTCATTCAATCACAGGATAAACACTTTGATCTTACTTTGATACCGCATACAAAACTTAAAAGTGAAGGTGACCTCTTATTCTGCTGCATCAGTCCTCAGACTCAGGGACTAACTCACAAATCAGTCGCATGTTTTTATTGTTTCAGGAGCAAAAACCTTATAAGACCCTTTTTTAGTTTTAGATAATCTTGTGCCACTAATCTCTGTATGGTTATTGTTATTATTGGTACTGTAGGCATTAGTTTATTATCCATAGTTTTGGCCATTGTGATGTCTTTTAAGAATCTGGTCACTCACACTTAGTGTGAAAAATCTGTTAAAAAGTTGTCAAAAGTACAATTTAACATCTATAATGTAGGTGCACTTTATCAGGTGTCCCCAAACTTTACTATGCCTAGGCCCCCCAAAAACCATTTGCTCCTGGCCAGAGACCCCCTTTGGAAACCAACAGACAATGCTTCAGAATATGTAACGAAATGTCAACATTGAGAATGTATTTTCAAACTTTGATTAACTTTTCAATAATTGTTACATTTGTTTAAAACAGGAAATTATTACAAGAGCCAGACTCACACAAGTAGGTTGTTGCAAAAGGGAGAAGGCATTTCAGGGCTCTGTCAGCCAAGGTGGGGTACTGCTTTCTTACATGTACCCAGTAGTAAGACAGGGGGAGAGCCTCAAAGTTCAGTTCAGTCTTTTAATAATATGGGCAAACCGCCAGGTCAATACAGATCACAACATCGTCATGCTGAAGTTGCAGCTGTCACACAAGGTGGGGATAGGTACAATCCAAATTGTGAACCCAGCACTTTACGTTTTGTATGTTCAGGACCAATGTTTACAAAAAAACCCTAAACATAATTACAAATGGAAAAATGAATAAATAATTTGATTCTACTTTTTCCCCTTCCCTCCAATTTTTTGAGGACCCCCTTGTGCTCCCTAGTGGCCAGCCCCCACTTTGAAAACCACTGCACTATATTTCTACCACAGCTTTTTGGGAATAACTCAAAGCTTTGAGGAGTTTTTAGTTTCTAACAACCTCAAAACAGTACTGATCTTTCTAAATGATGTGCCACAAAAGAGGATCACCTCTTTGTAGTTATTGATGTTTGTAAATACTGTTACAATGCTTTGTGAAAGAATCAGTTGCAGGTTGCAAATTGCTAAGGCAAGATCTGCAAAAAGATCAATTTCATTTTGTCTACAGGGGGTGCCACCAATAAAACAATTGTAAAGATCTTCACCAGAGCTTTAAAATGAACCGTCCCTATATTTGAACATCATATTTTTCTGGCTTATTTAGAGAGGATAAGGTGCCACAGATTGGATTCAGTCCAGTCCAGGCTCACTCAAGCCTCATTGGACACGCAACCTAGACTACTTGGTTTGCTAGGCCCAAGCTTTTCCCATTAAATAGTCAAATCTTATTTTACAAACACTCTACTGTTCTAAAGTTTCTGTGTTTTCAGCAGCTCACACCTTAACCTTGATTCAATTTTAATTCAGCACACAGGTTACCCTGAATTTCATCATATTTTCCAACCTACCAAGCCCCAATGGCTTCACGGTTACTGAAGCAATCAATAATCAATCACACTAACGAGGTACAAATGAGCCTCACATTACTGGACCATAAAGAGAGCTTTAACCTGTGGTGTAATAGCCCCATGTTTTAGCAGTTCAGATGATGCTTAATCCAGTTTAACCCACAGAAGCTATTTGTCTTCTTTTTAAGTGATGTTGTCATGTATTAATATTTTTTATGTAGGACCCCAGGCAAAACTTATTCAGATGTTTGTCCAGAGGGTGTGTTTGATTTTGATCTCATTCCTCCTCATCCTTCTGATGCACTCTCTTGTTGACTTTCTCCTCATCATGCATTTCATTCATGTTTCCGTCTGCATGCAGGATGGCAGGATACAGGTTGGAGACAGAATCATAGCTGTGGGTGATGAACCAGTGGCAGCGCTGTCAGTGGACAAGGTATAAACACACACACAAACACTCTTTCCTCTGACAAGGTCACGCTGATTTGATGATTTATGACTCACCTGTCTTCTCTGTATTCAGGTGTCCAGTTTGATCCTCAGACACAGGGTCACTGTCAAGCTCTCCATCAGCCGCTCCAAGAGTCTTTCCTCCTCCTCTTCCACTCTACCTCTCCCATCATCTCTGTCCAAGCCTTGCTCCCTCTCTTCTGTGTCCCCTCCGACCCTTCCTGTCTCCTCATCCTCCTCCTCCTCCACTTCTTCATCACTTACCACCACGCAGGCTTCTCAAACTGGGTGTACACTTTTGGAGGGAGCAGCAGCTTCAACTTCAGACCTCGTGAGCTGTCAGATTGTGGCTGGCAGGGAAACTACAATAGAGATCTGTAAAGGAAATGTAGGCCTAGGTCTCAGTATCGTAGGAGGATCTGACACTTTGCTGGTGAGAGCAACACATTGACATTAAATATCTGATCAACCAAAGGGACACTGGCTGTCTTTGACATTATTTTTGCTAACCCTACCTTTAAAAAAAACACATTATAAGTTTTGAAAATTAACCAAAATATGTAATGATATAGAATAAGATTCTGAAATTGGGCAACACTGAATTGTCATTGAAGCTGGGAGTGTGGTCTCTGCAATGTTAAGTGCTTTTTTATTACTCCACCAGGGGGCAGTAATAGTCCATGAAGTCAATGATGGAGGAGCAGCACAGAGAGATGGAAGACTGCAGGCTGGAGACCAGATTTTAGAGGTACATGGAGTTCACACACACACACACATACACACACATACACACACACACACACACACACACACACACACACACACACACACACACACACACACACACACACACACACACACACGTACACACAGACTCTAGTGTCACTTACAGAATAAAGTTTGTTTTGTGTGTGTATCCAAATTTGCTAGGTTACGCAATGAGACTGTGAATGTTGTTATGTCGTGTTCCGTTTTCTTTCCAAACTCATAAATACCGATTTTTTGGGGAGTCAGATTGCCCCAGAATTGTCATAGAAATATGTCCTCATATTTGTACTATTACAAAATTTTGTTCAAATTGAATGTGTCATTAATTTAGATACTTGTTACTATAAATTTGCTGGTGTAACTTCTTCATTTCACTACATTTAAAGGTTTTACAAAACTCATTCATTCATTCATTCATTCATTCATTTATCCTCTGAACCGCTTATCCAAGGTTGAGTGTGGCTGGAGCCTATCTCAGCTTTCATTGGGGGAGAGGCGGGGTACACCTTGGACTGGTTGCCAGCCAATCACAGGGCTGATACATAGACAGACAGACAACCTTTACACACATACCCACACCTATGGGCAATTTAGAGTGACCAGTTAACCCAGTGAGCATGTTTTTGGGCTGTGGGAGGAAGCCGGAGGACCTTGAGAGAACCCACATATGCATGGGAAGAACATGCAAACTCCACACAGAAAGGCCCACTGGCCAGGCTGGGAATTGAATCTTGACCTTCTTGCTGTAAGGCTGCAGGGCTAACCGTTGCGCCACCATGCAGCCTCGTTTTACAAAATTATACTCTGTAAATAAAAACACAAGTTAGTAAGCTGAGATGGTGACATAAAAGGATAAGAGTGCACAAATCCTGCAATAAGACGCAACAGAACACTGAGAGATCAATACAGTAACTTGCTTCTATATCAGTGCATTATTCTCCAACGTTGTTAAGCATTTAAGTAATAAGTCAACATGAAATCCATCCACTCTCTGTGATTTACAAGCACACTTGCTACACATTTCTTTCATCCCTATCTTACTTTCCACTCTTCCCTCAGGTTAACGGTATAGACCTGCGGCAGGCCACTCATGATGAAGCCATCGGCGTGCTGCGGCTGGCCACTCAGCGTGTCCGCCTGTGTGTCTTCAGACACCAGGAGGCTTACAGGGAGGAGGACCTGTGGGACGTGTTCGGCCTGCAGCTGAAGCCTCGTCCTGGAGAGGGGCTGGGGTTCACCACAGTGGGGAAGAGGTATAAACATTAAGTAACTCTATGGAACTCAAATATGATATTACAATTTGGCTCCACATGTTACTGTTGAATGTGCAAAATTATTCCTTTCACTTTTCACATCCAAACAAGCTTGATAAAAAAAAAGATGATGGTAACTTTACAAGTCCGGACTCGGCAAGAATAACTTTTTGACCCTGGCAGCCTTAAGCAACATTATGTAAAGAGTATTTAATGGTAACAGAAGAAGTCAACAAATATAATATAAAATATGACTTATACAGCCTGCATATTACTTAAAATAAAATACACCATGTATTTTAATGTTAAAAAAATATAAGAATAGACATTTAGCTTTCATTAACCAGTATTGCTTGACTGTACAAACCTGCAAATCCGTTTTTGTTTGGTCCTGGCTGCTCAGGTGGCCCAAACTTAATGCATACCATTGGATAAAGCCTCTGAACATCCATTCTGAACAGAGAAAGCTTGCTAAAGGGAAATTCTGACTACATTTTGGCTATAGTAAGATAAGGAATTTGAGACACTAATCTTGGCTGGCAGTCTTGAAACTGTTGTGGTTTAATAGATATTCCGAGCTGCGAGCCTCAAGATGTGTTTGAGGCATTCACAATTCTTAGGAGCTTCTTTGCAGCACTTTTCCTTTTTGGAGAATTGTCAGACGCTGTCAGGTCTTCTTCTTAGAAGGAGAGATAAAGGTGCAGTAGTTATCACAAAGTTGAGAGGTTTGTGGAGACGTGTAACCGTGAGGTGAGAGTTCTAGTACTTTTTGATGCATTTTCAGATGGCATCATTTTCTTTCATGTATTTCAAAAGAACATTTTTTAGGCTGATTTTTTTTCTGAATAAGTGAGACAGCTGTGTCTGTTCTTCCCTAACTCCTCCTCAGTGGTACTGGAGAATCAAAAGTGTAATAAAAGGGTAAACAAATCTGTAGATGTGACTAACTTTAAACTTACTTTGGATATCAGAGAGCTCCTGAGCTGTGATCTTTCTCATTAGAAGTTAAAGACTCATTAGCCACAGTGACCTTTAGTGTAATGAAAATAGGTGAAAGACACAAGTAAAATTACTTCATACCAACATTACTTCTTTGAGTCCTCTTATGAGCACTGTAAAGGTCAGAGGTGCAGATGGGGAGGACATTGAAGACTTTATTTTAACAGACTTTTCTTGTGTGCAGATATTCACGTGGCTTCATGTATTTGCACAATTAAGTGTGACATTATGCACATAATTAAATCTATAAGCTTGGAGAAGACAGTTTATGACCTCTGTTTTCTTCCAACAGCAATGACACGGGTATCTTTGTGTCAGACATCATCAGAGGAGGCGTAGCGGATGCAGATGGCAGGTTGTTGCTAGGTGACCAGATTCTGTCAATCAACGGAGAGGATGTCCGTGCAGCTTCGCAGGAGCATGCACAGAAGCTACTACAGGTGTGACATGTGCACGCTTACTAGTTCAAAGTATTTAGTCAAAATTTAATAGATTGTGTTTGTGTGAATTAATGTGTCTCTGCTCTCAGAGCTGCAGTGGAACCACCCACCTGGAGGTGGCTCGTTTTAAAGCTGGTCTGCAGTCCACACAGCGGAGCCAGGTAAACAGATTCCCGTCATACTTTGTGTCCAGCTTGTGAGAGGCCATAAAAAAAAGCCTCATTATTAAACTACATATTTTGACTTTATATCATCAGCTACATTGTTCTAGCTACTCTTTAACAACAGTACTTTTTGAACTTAGGAGTACTTTAAGTTGTGTTTTATCCAGAGCGAAGACTCTGACTGTTCCACCCTGACCCCATCAAGTGCATGTGATGCATCTCTTGGCCACCAGAGGGAGACAGATAACAGACCTGGAAGCCACTGTGAGTCAACTCATGTTATCTGAAATCATTAACCTACTGTGCTTTTAGATATATACAGTACTTATAAAATCTATTAAACCACCTGTCATAAAAATGAGTAAAGCTGCCAGCATCATGGAGTGCTATAATTCAGACTGTCTTTCTCATTGAGTTCCCCGCATTTTACTATTTTGAACAGAAGTGAGGAGCTTCAAACTGAAATCATGTTTTTATGCCCAAGGGTGTCAGAATTTAATCAGGGATAACAAACAACCACTTAAACTTTTTTTTTTTTTGGCTCAGGCATGAAAGTAATTAACTGTAATTAGTCAATCAAAAAATAAAAATGTGCTATACTTTTTCCTGCTTTTTTGTTGAACTGTACATTTGAGAATACATGGATAACAACAATAATTATATTTTAGCACTAAGGATATCATTTTGATTAAATATATACACAAACTGGTTGATTAACCATTACAGAAACATAAAAAGAGAAATTTTGGTAACCAGCAATTAGCTGTTAATTAAGGGCAGCAGTGGCTAACACCTCACACTGGGCAGTGGTCTGATAAATTTGTTGAGCGCTGTATATGTATACATTGATCTTCAATCTTGACCTGAGCTACACATATTTATTAACCTTAAGTGGAGGTTAGATCTAAAGCTTGTGATGTGATTTGCTTTCCCTTCCAGCCTGCAAGGACCACTCCGGCATCAAAAAAGTAACAATAAGAAAGGTACAGTGCCAAAGCTTCAAAAATTACCTAACTGATCTCCAATACTTTGATATATTTGATATGTTGTGATATCTTTGTGCTTTTGTTCTTGTGCCTCATGTGAAAACCTAAAAATAAGAGAAATCCTGACATGACTGGACTCCATTCATGCATACTTTTGGGTATCTTTGTCAGATGCAAGTCCTGCCATCCATTGATCTTCTGGTAACATCTAACATGTCAACAATGTGTCTGTGTTGTATTCCCGCAGGGTCCATTCGATTCTCTGGGCATCAGTGTAGCAGGTGGAGTGGGTAGTCCCCATGACAACATACCTCTTTTTATAGCTACCATGGATACCAAAGGACTAGCTGCCAAAACACAGCAATTGCAGGTGAGAAGAGTTGATATATATAAATGCCTGTCTGCTATGTTAATTAATACGTGGAGACATGTAAAGGCCATTTCATTGCAGGAACTCGACTTCCATCAGAGGGCAAAAAGTCAGTCCTGATGGGGTTAGTCGTGACTTCAGAGTTTGAATTATGATTGTGTGAAATAAAAGCTTAATCTGTATACTCATTATGGCATATTCATATTCATGAATGAAAGGATAAGACCAATCTGACGTCACTGCTTGTGTTGTTTGGATTTTTTCCATGATACAGCTCAGCCCACTCAATCCGTCATATTCATAAAGAAAAACGGCGCCTTAAAAGTCATCACAGACACAACACAAAATATGTGGTATCAGGAGTTCATACATCATAGGCCTTTCTTTTCATCAAGGAGGATAAGTAGATGATCAAAAGCTAGAACAAATCAAACAGAAGGGATGTTTACATAATTTTTTTTTAAAGAAAAACAGTTACTTGAGGACTGGTAATAGCTTGTATGAAATATATAGCAGTCTTGAATAACATTTACAGAGAAACACTTTTGTAATTCCACCAAACGTCTGCACAAAAATAGCTGTAAAAGTGAGTCTGTGTGTGTCATCCAGACAGGAGACAGGATCCTCAGTATCAATGATGTGTCCACCGAAGGGATGACTCATGTCCAGGCTGGAGCCCTGCTGAAGAACGCCACTGGAAGCATCACTCTGCAGGTAATGTCACCGTAAGAGACACTGCAGTTAGGCCTAAGTGTCTGTGAAACATTAAGTTACTTTACCATCAGCAAGTTTCTTGTTCTGCGCTGTCAGAGTGAGGTGGTATCACGATATCCTGCTCCTCCTCTTTCTCTCTATCTTTTCTCTCTTATTGTTCAAAAACTCACTTAACTTAACATTAAGCATATGAGTTTAATGTGACCTTTTTAACCAGATATAACAGTTATAACCATTTCAAACTTACTTTGTTTCATTGATTTTTGTTTAAAACACAAAAAGGTTTCATTAGGAGGCAAATATCTGCTGGTCTGTGTGTAAAAAGAGAAAAACAGAATTTTTTACTGTGGTTTCTGTTACCTTTTGGAGAATCAGAACAGTATTACAAGAGTAGGACTTCACATCATCGTGCAAACATTTCACGGCTGACTACAGTCATTAGTGGAACAAAACTGTGTTTGTTTATTTCCACAATTAAGATAGTGTTTATCAGTGTGTGTGTGTGTGTGTGTGTGTGTGTGTGTGTGTGTGTGTGTGTGTGTGTGTGTGTGTGTGTGTGTGTGTGTGTGTGTGTGTGTGTGTGTGTGTGTGTGTGTGTGTTTCTAAAGGTGGAAGCAGGTTCTGGTGGGTGCAGCACAAAGGACCACAATGATGTGCATGCCCGGTCATCAGGCCAGCCCAGCAGCCTGCCCTGCTCCCACAACAATCTGTGGTAAGAATCAGTTTCCTGACAGTCTCCTGCTGTTGTACTATCTGGCTCCCTCCTGGTTTATTCTCTAAATCAGGAGAAAGGCAGACTCAGGTCCCCTCAATAATGAGGAAGTGCAGCCACTGTGAGTAGCATTGGGACGACTGGGTATTTGTCCAAAATGAGCTGCAGAGTTTGTTTTGTGTGTGTGTGTGTATGTGTGTATTTTTTATTCAGCCTGAGTTACCGGGCACTGAGTTGCTTTTTTAAATTTTATTATGAAAATGACACATTTCTTTCTGCAGCTCATCTAGAGGAGTCAAAAAGACACATTTTCAAAATCAGTTGAGTTCCTTTATTTTTGATACCGACATTGTGATGGGATAAATATGTAAAAGAAAAACAACATACACTGCCTGGCCAAAAAAAGTTGCCTCCTGGATTCAACTGAGCAAATAGGTACAAGCCTCCTTATGGATAATTATTAAAGTTAAAGTCATTTAACCCCAGCTGGTGAAATAAGTTGCTTCTCATTTCTTAAACCATGTGGAAAGACACATCCCGTGGTTGTGGAAAAGATGTTAGTCTGTTTGAGAAAGGTCAAATCATCAAGCAGAGAAAACAACTGAGGAGATTGCAGAAAAAATGGGTTCTGAACTGTCCAACGTATTATGAAAAACTGGAAGGATAGTGGGGACCCGTCGTCTTTGCAGAAGAAATGTGGCCAGAAAAAAATCCTGAATAATCGTGATCAGTGATCACTTGAACGTTTGGTGAAATCAAATCAAAGAAAAACAACAGTTGAATCAGGAAAGACTTATACACACAAAGAGTAATAAACAGATTTAATGAATTAATGCAAAGAAAGTTTGGTGGTTAAACTCCATCAGGCATTGAGCAAAATAATCAAAGTAGGGGGGACAAAAGCATTAAGAATTATGAATGTCCCCCGATGAAGTCTAGACAGTGGTGGTGGTGGTGAGAGTCTTGAATAGGCTGGATCTGGAAGATTCGCTGGGGACTGCAGGGCTGAGGAGCAGAAGTGAGCGATGGAGACCGGAGGTGCCTGGGGAGGACGAGGGTCGTGATGAGAGCCTGAAAGGCATTTAAACTTTGACAGCAATGAAATAATTGGCTTACGATTGAAGCAGAGTCACTGTAATTGGGTAGAGAAAAGTTGGCACACCCCCCGATCAGCTGGTAGAGAGAAGCAGGAAAAAGTGAGTGAAGGAACAGAAGAGTGTGAGCACCCAGTCTTCCTGACTGAACTTTTGCTAAGCTTCATTAGAACTCAGAGCTGTGTTTAACGGTGAAAATAAGAGCATTTTCACCCACACAATGTCAAGGGAACTCAAGGGATTGGGACTGAACAGCCGTGTAGCATTAAGAAAACCACTAATCAGTGAGGTTAACTGGGAAAAAAGGCTTCAATTTGCTAGGGAGCATAAAGATTGTACCGTGGAGCATTAGAAGAAGGTCATGTGGTCTGATGAGTCCAGATTGACCCTGTTCCAGAGTGATGAGCGCATCAGGGTAAGAAGAGAGGCAGATGAAGTGATCACCCATCATGCCTAGTGCCTCTTGTCCAAGCCTCACTACCTGAATATACTAAATGACCAGGTTATTCCATCAATGGATTTATTTTCCCTGATGGCACAGCCATGTTCCAAGATGACAATGCCAGGGTTCATCGGGCTCAAATTGTGAAAGAGTGGTTCAGGGAGCAAGAGACATCATTTTCACTCATGGATTGACCACCACAAAGTCGAGACCTTAACCCCATTGAGGATCTTTGGGATGTGCTGGAGAAGGCTTTGTGCAGCGGTCGGACTCTACCATCATCAATGCAAGATTTTGGTGAAAAATTAATACAACACTGGATGGAAATTAATAAGCCAATGTGTGTCATAATCATTTTTTCATCATTTTGGTGGTGCCTTTTTTTTGGCCAGGCAGTGTATTTCTATCTCCTCATCATTTTGCAATCAAAAGGAAACCTTCAGTGCAGTGCAGTTGGCATTCCATGAGGCTATAGTCCTTGTTGCACTCGTCCTGGTCCAAGCAGAATTTGATGCAGTTGACCACACTTCTCTTTCAAGCTTTTCTATTGAATAATGTTAGGAATCCCAAGATTACATCTTAAACCAGAAAGATCGCATCTGTGCATTTTACAGTCTGTGGCTCTGGAAACACAATTTTTGTATGCCTCATTATTGTGAACCACACAGTAAAAAAGACATTCCCCTCCCATAATAAAAGGTATTTCAACATTTCTGCTGTATGAAAACCAGCATGCACAGTAGCTCACCTATGTTGTCCATCATGTTTTTTTCCTCAGTCTCCGCATGTATAAGACTATCACTCTGGAGAGAGGCTCGTCAGGTCTTGGCTTCAGCATTGTCGGAGGGTTTGGCAGCCCACATGGAGACCTGCCCATCTACGTCAAAACAATCTTCAACAAGGTGAGAAAGCTTCCTCCATAGAAAAATCTACAGAATACAGAAATCTGGTTCCAGCTCAACAGGGGTGTAGCTAAACTGCAGCAAGTGTATGTACACCAAATTACTCACATACAAAGGACAAACAGTGTTCGTATGTGGATCATACTGTGTGGATATTCTGTTAATATCATAAAGGTTTTCAGCGTTTCATCACAGCTTATTACCTTCAGAATTGTTGCAGTCAGGAAGTTATTTCCTCCTTTTTGTCTGCATCTCTCGCTGTTGTGATGATGCTGTGAAATAATTGCAATATCTGACCTGCTTATGCTGATGGACCTTTGTACTCTGCAGGGGGCGGCCGTAGAGGATGGCAGGCTAAAACGTGGAGATCAAATCATTGCAGTGAATGGACACTGCCTGGAGGGTGTGACTCACGCTGAAGCTGTTGACATCCTAAAGAAAACCAAGGGAACCGTAGTCCTAACTGTACTCTCCTGAGACACAGACCACTGCTGTTTGTGTGTCACTGTTAAGTCTTAGCTGCTCTGGGTTAGCCTACTACACACAAATCTTAAAGGAGAATGTTGAAGGCTATAGCGCTAATACTAGTGTTGTGTAAGAAGAGCAGACAACCTTTTTTCATTATGTTGTATTACATTTGGGAAGCTACCTCTATCTGCAAACACAACCTGGGCCTGTACTGTCACACAGTAATCCTGATACAAATGTTACTTAAATTAATGTGTGACTTGAGTCTTCATGTCTCAACCATGAACAGCTCTGTATTCATACATCTGGAATTTTTTAAGCAGATATTAAACACGCCATACCACAGTGTCCTAATTGAAAAAAAAAATCTAATGTGTCTTAAATACCCTTCTTACTTGACTAACAATGCATTACTAAGTGGCGTTAGTCAAGCAGTCACAGTTAAACACCAACATTACCCTCCTTCATTCTCTAAATAGGCCGCCCATAGAAACAAATCGTAATACACATGGTCACAGGTATTCAGTTAATTTACAAATAACCCCTCCTAAGACCCAAAACATGCCAAGTGCTTCTGCCAATATTTTGTGTGGCATCAAGTTTGGAAAACTGCTTTGAAGGTCTTTCATTTCTTTCATCTCACGTATTTGTATTGTTTCAAGTATGTCATGGTTACTCAAGTAAGTAGTTATAATCAACAAAGATGTTCACTTTATTTTGAAGATGGTTTGGTCAGTGTTTTGTTTTGTTTTTAAAGTGGGGTTGTATGAAGTACTGGTCTAGTCTGAGGAATAGAGTGAGAGGAAGGCTGGGTCAACTTTACCACAAATCCAGTTTAAGAAGGTACAACCTAAAAATGAATGTCACTGTGTACGTAAGCGTATCAGAAAAGCAGTTTTAAGTGACTGACCTTACTATCACAAAGCTTTTCATTTTTCTTCTGTTATCTGAACACACTCATGTTCTTTGGCCTGCAGCACACTGATCATCTGTTTGGGTCTTATGATGCACACCCAGAGACTCAAAAATCTTTTAGTTGGGCTGTATTATTGCCTTTTTAACTTCCTTATAAACTGCTACATTGTGTGATAGAGTTGACCCCATTTGCAGGGGCAGTAGCTTCGGTGTTGGATCTGCAGACAGTTTCTTAATAAAGCAGACCAGCTGATTTGAATCTCTGAATAATAAACCTACTATTGAAAAGTACCTCATACAACCCAACTTCTAAAGATGATACAGACTATCTCCTCAGCCAGGTACAATAGTACAAAACAAAGAAAGAAGTAAGAAACAGCTTTGCAGCGACTGACTTACTTCTTACACTGTATTACTGTTTTCATCTTCTTCCAACATAATATGTTATATTTTTAGCACTACAAATTAGAATTGTTTAAGTGCTAGAACACTCTTTATTTAGAAAACTTCTATGTTTGTTTTTTATTAATTTATTTTTACTGATGAATGTATGTTTTCCTCCAGTTATTTATTTCATTTGAGTCTGTAGCCCTCAGAGCCGCTCTGCTTTGGCACTGTGTAACAATGTTTAACTGAATATATTGTAAGTGATCTTATTAAATGCTCATTTGGTAGAGTTTTTTGTGCACTTTTTTCACTCACATTATTATTCATTTGTATAATGTTGGGCTAAAACGTGCATTGACCCCATGTATGGTCGAGTTTGAATCTAGGATAACAACAACACAGGATGCCTTTCCGTTGCCGCTCTGTGCGGTCTCTCAGGAATAGTGTTTAAAAGGATTAGCCAGTGGATATTACATAGTTTGACTTCCAAAGCCCACAGATGTGGCCCAGAAAAGAAGTATTTGAGAAATCTGAGATTCCTGAGCTGTTAAGCAAGGACGTCTGTGCCTGCAGATATATTTTTAAGGATAGACGCAAGAATTTTTTTTTTGCAATTTTTGCATATTTCTGCATCTAGTTCCAAACCAGTGAGCTGAGTTTTTTGCCTTGAAGATGTTTTATTGTGGTGGTTATGCTCTTTTTCTTTTTCTCGCTTGCTCTGTCTCTCTGTCTTTGTTAGACATGAATACATGTACAGGATCAGCTTTAGTCAAGGTGCAGGAAGAAGTGCACGTCATGTGGTATATCATAGGATGACAGGGTAGCATAAATCACATATGTGGAATAAGAGTGACAACCAGAGAGGTAGGAGGAGGATGAGTCAGGAAGTAAATCATCCAGGTATTGCTAGCATTGAGCATAAAGTTAGGGCAAGGTGTGCTCATCATGTGACAGGGGCTTACACCTGTGTTTTTGTTTTCAGAATTCTGCACAACTTTCACTTTAATTGCTAGATTTACCAGTGACAACCTCACAAACAATACATTTGCACACAAATGTCTCATTTATGAAAATAGGAAGCATCTAGGGAGATCCTGTCTAGAGCCTCCGCATTAATCAAAGCCATCTGTTCACATTGCTAGCTTTATTGAAACCCTGCCATCACATACTGGTTTATCCTTCTCCAGCTGAACAACTGCTTCCCAACAGGCTGGCATAACAAGGGTTTAAAGAGAAGTTTTTTGTGCTTCAAACCAGAATGTTACCTACAGTATAATTGTTTTCCAAAGCCAAACAAGCAGCATTTATCAGAGTTTTATTCTTCTCAATTAGAGAACCAACCAAAATATTTTTACTCTTCATTAAATCATAGACTTTCACACAGCTCTTGCAGGAGTACAGCTGCAGTTTACAGGCCACAAAGAGTGTTCCCTCCAATGTCCACACAGCACTTCTCTCTCAGGGTGACAACTGACTGCAGCACTGCCTTGCAATCCTCTTTGGATGACAGTAAGATGACTTTCATGAGAGCACTCTTGACATGAAAGGCACTAACTATCCTCTCTTCTTAGAAGGTAGCCGGATGATTGCTCTATCTCTATTAATAAATCCACAGGACTGTCTTTTTTGTGTCACCGCACCTTGCTACCGCAGTCGGTGAACAGTCATCTGATGGGGGATCCAAAATACCCCTCTTCCTTATCCAGTCCCTTGGGATTCTTTTTCAAGCAGCCTGCTTTGCAAAACTGCCAATCCCGAGTAATTTAGTCTGGTGCTGAGTCTCAAAATCCTGCTTTTCTTGAGTTAAAAATATTCATGCAGGGAGATCTCCTATGGCCAGCATACAAACTGTAGGTGTAGTTATACTAAATTATAGTTGTCATTTCGATGCCCCCAGTTTCACGTCACCACTGAGTCTCGGCTGACACAAGCAAATGAGCTGAAATGAAATTTTGGCACAGAGAAGAATGCAAGCCTACGCCTTCTTGAATGGGAAAGCCTGAAGCAAGAAATAATTAGACACAGCCATGCAGTTCTGGAGAAGATGCTAAATCATCTGTGTATGAGTTTTAATCCAGTCTGTCTCATGAAAATAAGAATCTCTACTGTAAATGCAGCCACAGGACTCTGAATAATGCATTGTTATTGCTGTATGCTAAAATTATGTCCATGACATTCAAAAATGCATATTTTAAGGGCAACATCAGCAGTAGCCTTGATGAAAACATGCTCTTTGGAACATTAGGTCTGTCTTTTATATGAAGCTCTTTTTTTTTTCTTTGACCCCCAAGTTATGCAGCTAACCAGTGAAATAATAATATTTTAGTAAAAAATCCCTGAAACAGTAAAACAACAAAAACAGCATAAAAGAAATAAGAAACAACATACATACTGCTTTTAACCTTGTGTATTTCTCTTTCTGCTTTTAATTTGCTCCCTTAACTGCCCCTTGCAGATTCATAAAGTTTTTTTTTTCTGATTCTGATTCATTAGTCTCTGATTGTGATATATTTACTGTGTATGAGTGCAGTGCAGCAAAGGACAACTGGTGTCATCATTAAGCCTTTGTCTATGTTGAAATTCTTTCCTTGCTTGCTCTACAACAAATGGCTTGCACCCTTGGCTAATAGCTGAAAATAGCAAGTGTATTGCAAAATTAAATTATTAATAAATAAAACGTCTGTAAGAGAAAAATAAGAGCAATTTGGGCACCAGGTCAAGTATTTCCCTATCCCTTAAGTCAGTTACTTGGCTAAACTCAACAAAAGAAGCTAGTTTGATTGGATGTTGAACAGTTTACAGCGTTATATGCTGGCCCAACGGTCCCAAGCCCACCCACTTTCTGACCGGCCCACCCTGAACTTTTCTTTCGGGAAATAAAAACAGTTATAAATGAATTTTGTAAACTAAATTTTTGTCCTTGTATTATCATCATTTTGTTATTATTGGATGACCTGTCTTGTGAGCTGATTGTGTCAATCTTTAGCCTGTTGGGGGGAAAAAAATCAAAAAGAGTTTTGAAACATTCAACTTTATGTCATACCAGTAAGACTGCTGGGATGTTACTGCTCTCAGAACTTTCAATACAGGAAAGTTGAGGCTGTGCAGCCCACTAGTGTTTTACTCTTTGGCCATTAGCATGAAGAGTAATTGACACTAAGATCATCTGATGCACTCAAACATTAGCAATCAAATATTAAAGGAGTAAAAAGCATCCAAATCTGCTTTAAAACAAACAAGTAGTAGTAGTAGCAGTAGTAGTAGTAGTAGTAGTAGTAGTAGTAGTAGTAGTAGTAGTAGTAGGAGTAGTTAGAAGACCCTACTAACAATTTTTGGTTCCCAGAATGTTCTAGGAACAAAAGCTCTGATGTTCCCGGAAAGATGTCTTTGGGTTTGATTTCAGGTTGCCCCTACATTCCCATGGAAAGTTTGCGTTACGTTCTCTAAACGTACTGTGTTGGTTAGATGTTTGGTTCTCCCAAAGTTCCCCCGACATGTAATTTTGGTTAAATTGACATCTCTTAACCTTCTCCTAACCTTTAGGGAATGTTAGTTTTTGGTTATCTTTTGTTTGTATTGAAAGTGCCCAACCACCTTTAAAACCCCATAATTGTTTTTTTTTTTTTTTTTTTACCTGTACTTTGACCAAGAAGTCAGTAGTGGATGAAAATGCAAGTCTAGTAGGACTTGTTATTACAATATATTGAAATACAATTAACACAACAAAAAATAATCAAACCAATTACAATGCAAGGCAATGAAAAGATAGCAAAATACAAGCAATAAAAATAATGTGCTGCAATAGGAATTTCTTGCCCAGTTGGTGTCTTCATTCCTTCTTAGCTGATAAAAATTTAAAAATGGGAGCAGAAATAGGCATGTCCGGTCAGGTGTGTCCTCATCCCTCTTGAACTGGCCTTAAAAGAAAAAAAAAAGTTTGAGCATTGTCCACAGAAGCATGACAAACGATAGACTACTACTTCGAAGTAGTACCAGCACATGTCTATACAATAATACTTATCTACTAACTCTTTTAATTTAAGGCACACCCCTGAAATGAGTTTGGCCCACCTAAAACTGAAATCCTGGCTCCGTCTCTGGTTTACGGTTTACACTAACTTACACTAGTGCACGCTCACTTCTGCGTGGAGTTTCCCTTTGATGGGCGCGGCCTTCAACGTGTGACGCTTTGCTCGCTGCCCCTTGAGCTAGCATAGTTGACAGGTGTCGAAGGCTCCTTGTGGTCATGAGGCTACTAGAGGACCTAAATGAGACTACAGTTTACGAAAGGGCGTTTACTTTTCTTGCTTAATTAGAAATGATAAAGGAACACTTCCACACAGTATTAGCAAGGCGAACTAGCACAGTGGGTAGAGTTCGAAGTCGTAGACAGACAATACTGCAGCGTGTAGTGGTAAGTGACGAACTCACACGCACACTGCTAAGCTCAACTGCAAATTGCCTTTTACCTAATGTCAGTAACAGCCAGAATATTCCACTCAGGGTTTTATTTCTCTATCTCACGTCTAAATACCAGCACATGGTCCCGCAACACAACATTAAAAACAATTTGCAAAACATCACCTTCATTTCAGTTTTACGTCCTATATAACAACAGCAGCCTCCGGTGAACCAACATGCTGGTTCACCGGAGGCTACAGTATCTACTGCTGCTGGTGAGAAATGATATAAAACAAGTTAACGTTAATACCGCGGTTTCTTATGAACAAAGCACCATGTAACATGTATGTGACTGAAGGGTCTTCTTTCATCTTCTTCTTTTTTTTTTTTTTACCACATTGTTTACTGCTACTCTTTTAAAGTAAAGACACTATTTGTAAAACTGTAATCGTATAGCGGGGCAAGTAGGGATGGGTACCGAATCAGGTACTTTTATAGGTATCTACCGAATTCTGTCAAAAGTACCGGGTACCGCTTCATGTACAATCAAAAGGTACCATGTTTAGGTACCTAAATGCATCCTTGTGACTGTGAGGGAAGGGTAGGTAATTTTCCATGCTGGACATGAACGAAGCATTGCAAGGTTATATATTGAAGAATAAATATGTTAAACTGAAAAAAAAAATAATTAAACAATTTGATATTTTTTTTACCACATAAACACCAAAAAGTACCGAAAATTGGTACCGTTGAGTACCAGTACCGATTGCCAGGTACCGGGCATCGGTATCGTATTGGTTTAAATGTGAAAGGTACCCATCCCTACGTGCAAGAAACCATGGCTCTTCAATCCATTTCCCAAAATGCTTGATTGATGGAGACCAAGTTTATACCTTGCCCTCATCAGACAACTGCATCCTGATATGTTTGTGCTCAGGAGCTTTTTAAATTCAGCAGGGATGACCAGTTTGTTTCTGTGTGATGCACTTTATTCCGACCGACACCCCTCCATCAGAGCCAACCATTGGTGTGCACAGGGGGTGGTCACCCACCTCTTGGCCCAATTGTTGATGAACATGTTCCTAAGTGACCTTTTGGGAGTCAAAACACACACTAAAGTGCCTCCTTTGTTGGTAAAAACTCACTAAAATGCCCCCTTGGCTGATTAAAACATGATAAACTTCCTTCCTTTTTGCCCCTGCCCTTTAAAAAGTCTGTGCATGCCACTTGAGCAAACATTTATTTTTCAGTATATAGAGCTCCAGTAGTTCTGCTGGATCAGACCACTTGCTGGTTTGTTTCTGCACTTTTGACAGTTAATGATCATGTCTGACTGGGAGCTCCCCACACAAGCTGTAGTTTTGGAGATTCTCTGACACAGTCATTTAAAGCTGTTACAATTCAGCCCCCGACAGATTTGCTTATATCCTCGTTTTTGACTGGTTTTGTGCTTAAACTTTGAGGATCAAGTTTTCCCTTTTTGACTAACATATCTTACCCACTGACAGCTTTTATAGTCGAGAGATAATCAGTTTTACCGGCTTAACCTGTCTGTGGTCATAATGTCATGGCCGATCCGTGTATTGGACTGACATTGTTCATCACCAATTGTTACAGGCCGTTCCTGACACTGACACTCACACTGCTTTTTTAGTGTTTATCACATTTTCAGCCTTGTGGAGATGTAAACAAAGATTTGTGCATTTTTCTGGAGTAGGATGGGGTGAAAAGTGCATGACTCATAAATTGATCTAGTTCTTCCTGCTGCAGTAATATGCTTCTTCCACATGGGGGTGGTGTGTGTGCTGGTATAAAGACATTTGCATGGTCTCCACTTGACCCATCAATGAGAGGCAGCATCACATATAACTTGCCGTTTGATTTGCTTCATACCCTCAGG
This sequence comes from Halichoeres trimaculatus, assembly GCF_033239565.1. NCBI lineage: Eukaryota > Metazoa > Chordata > Actinopteri > Labriformes > Labridae > Halichoeres > Halichoeres trimaculatus. The sequence goes on along the minus strand of NW_027437180.1, from coordinate 30,976,952 downwards.
GTGCAGACAAGCAAATCTGCCCCTGCAGCAAAAGGCCTGTCAGTAGCCTGTTTATAGAGTGCAACATTCATGAAAACTTACATGATTGCTCATTTCCAAGGTCAATGTCCTGTCTCTGCATGGATACAGACACAACATGGCAGGAGCTGGATAAAAGGCAGCATTGTAGTTCCTACATTGTCTGCTTAAAGCAGTTTTCTTGTTCATTGTAAGAGGAGCTCCTCCAGGCAGCTTCACCTTGTGACTTCTGTCATCTCTGCGACACTATTTGCTAAATGATACAAACACACACTGAAACTCCAGGTTGAAAGCCAGTTCAACTTTATTAGAAGAAGCGGGGGAATAAAAAGAATTAAAAAAACTTAAAAATGAGGGGAAACATCAGGGCCTGGCTATGATGGAGTACAGTTAGACAACAGACTGTGATTTATCCAACCTCCTGTCATCCTCTGAGTAACGCCTGAAAGTCTCCCCCAGCAGTGGCTCCAAGGCCTCGGATGAGCGGTAGGAGCGGGCCCTCAAGGCGCAGGCAATGATGCCACCCACCACCGTCACCACAATCACTGCCCCAACAATGGCAATGGTGATGATCTCAGACAGGGTGAAGCCAGGAGCTGTGGGAGAAAACCAGTCAGATCACCAGAAGCTGTTAGGTACTGTTTTCGTGGGTGTTTGCTGATACTCACTTGGCCACTCGACCTCGTAGGAGTATCCCAGGTTTGCTGGGGCTGTGACAAACATCTCAGCATTGGTGACAGGGGGCCAAAAGGGAACCATGTTGAACCTCCTGTTGTGCCCAATGGGAGCATTCTCCTCGGGATAAACTACTTGACCTGCTGAATAAGAATATAAAGTTAACTTATTTGTTCATTCTTCTGTCTGTGTTATGTTTCTGTGTTTAGATCTAGTTCAGAGTGTGGACCTGGTTGGTGTCGGCTGAGCCACTCGTCAAAGATAGCGTCAGTGAATGTGTGCAGCAGGACGAAGATGGGATCATTTGGCGAGAGGTGAGTCTGTCCTCCTGTCCCGTTGAGGAAGAGGTGGGCGAGGTTATGGAGGCTGCGTATCACAGGGTCATATGTACCCTGTGGGGCACTGTAGCCTAGAAGATACACACCGTTACAGTCATTAAATGATTCACTTGAATTCGCTCCAAATGCTGTGTATGTGCGTGGGTGGACAGTCTACTTTGCTTTTTTGTAAACATGCATTTTCACAGTACTGAAGCAGCTCTGTTGTCACCCTGAATATGACTGTTACTCTGCAGTAGTTTGGAGGATGTGAAATGTTAAGTGCTGCATTGATTCTGACCCGTGACGCATCACTGCGGACCTTCAATTGTGTTCCTGAAGCTCTCTGAGGAGGTGGAGTAGAAAGGCGGCGTGTCAAAGGTTTTGAGCTCCAGACAGTCCAGCACATCCTTGGGTTCTGGCAGCCTCTGCACCATGGGCCGCGCCACGTTTCCAGCTGGATTCCTCCTGATGGGATTCGTCTCTGTGCCTGTGTGGTGCAGACAGGAGTCAAGGTCAGAGATAGATAATGTTATCAAACTCAAAGAAATATAATTCCCTCTGCACTAAGTCTAAACTTATTTAGATAACAGCTCAGACTCAACAGAAAGAAGGACAATTAGAAATGTTGTATTATTAAACTCCTTTTCAATTCTTCATGGAGGTCTAGACTGGTTTGATCATTCTAAAACATGTCAGGTTGGCAGCCTTCTTTTTGAATAATTAAAGAAAAGTCAACAGTGGTGAGTGAGAGCTCTGAGACTCAACGGAAGTGTTATCTCCCCCTTTTTGCTTGCATGATTTCTTTCTTTCTCTCTTTTTGTTCTTTAGTCTCCCACGTGTACACAAACACTCAAAGGCGTTCGAGCACATAAACAGAAGGCTACATAACTGAATTGTCTGTGTGTTTGAAGATTATACCCTCAGATCAAAGGTTCCAGTAGACTGCGAGATTCCTGTCTTCAACAAGCTCATGCACAAATGAGGCAGCAACCCCCCCCACACACAACCCATTTCAGGAGACGTTGCTTGTTGATGCAGGAAATACCAGGCCTGTCATGACTCTCTAAGGGGATTAATGAGACAGAGCACTCACACGTTAGCAGCTCACATGTTCTACCTGTTCCCAAATTCCCTCAGCTTTGTTCTTGTTCCAAAGCAATTGTTCTAAAAGTCACGACGCCTTCATGTTTTAATAGTAGCGTAACCCAATAAAAGAGGATTGACATTCTTCTTTTCCACAAAAACCAGATGAATAAAGTGTGAATTTGGTCGTTTAACTGGTGATTTAGTGTAATCTTGTGCCAGCGTGGAATGTGGTCCAATCCCTGTAAATCTGATCACATAAGGTCCAGCTTATAACTGGGGTTACACTAAGTGGCCTTATTCTGCTTTAAACTGCCGGGCCCCTCTGGGAATTAACGCTCAAAAAACTGCTCCATGTTCAGTGTCTGCCACAGCGTTATTAAAGCCACTGAGTGAAAATAAAAAAAAAAGGATCAAAATGTGTGCTATAAACTGGATGCACTCAGCAACTCAGCAAGAAGTTGTTAAACAAGTTGAGTAGTTTCAAACAAACTGTAGTAATAGCAAACAATATCCAATGCAGCACAACAGCTGTCAGGTATTATTTATAGCAGCTTATGTTCTCCATGCTCCCTTTATGAGCTCTTTGCCCTCTTTTCTAATGCAGCTGAGACTGTGCCGTATATCAACGCTGCGCTCCTGCATGCTGCGGTGTACTGTCGAGTTTACTCCTCACAACCGTCCTTACTGTTGCAGATGGTGCCCAAAGTGTCGTAGTCCTCCACGCTCTCACAGACCACCCTCCACCGGGAGAATACAGAGTTGGAGCTGATGGAGTTCAAATCGAAAGAGCTCCTGGCTCCCATCAAGTCATCGGAGCAGATGTCACACTCGTTGCCTCCGATGGCAAAGTTCCAGTATGGAAGGGCAAAGGTGGGGTTACCGAGCATATTCTGAAAACAGTTCATGGGATAAAGGATGTTAGATCTGGTTTTATAATCTGTTCTATAACTTCTTCATTTTTACACTAACTGTCATTTTCTTCAATTTTATTTCCCTCTTTGCCCTTGAAACTAAGTCTCTCCTTCCTTTTCTCTCCTGGGATGGTTTTCTGCCCTAGGTCCCTCCCTCCTCCTTCTCCTATCCTAAACCTCCCTTATCTTTTCATCACCCTAAAGGCCTCCTTCACCTCCTCTTTTACTTTCCTTTTTTCCCCTTCTCCTTAGACTCACCTGCATGTCTTTCTCCAGTTGCAGCAGGTGATAGCGATGCCAGGTGACAAAACCAGGGCCCTCGTGGGAGAAGTCTATACCTTCAAATGTCGGCTGGCCCGCCCCCAGGTAGGTGTTGGCCACTGAGTAGTAGTGACTCCACACAAAATAGTTGTATATGGAAATGTTCTCAAACTGTGAGCTGTTACCATCCGGCCCGAGCACCTCTGGATATCTACAGGTGGAGAACAGAAGAGCAAATGTCATTTTGTTCTTCTCCACGATCCCTCCCGCTCATTCTCACCTTTATTTTATCCCATAAACATCAGTCTACACCTTATATTAGCTGGAGTTTGCACTAGACTCTCTTCTGGTCAGACTATAAATTAGTCGACACCATGCGTACATTACATTTTTTAGCTTCCCGAGGGGGCTAGGCCTCTACTATAAGGCCTCTAGCTAATATCCTGTGCTTGGCTGTTTAAATTTGGAGAATTTTATCAGTCTGTGAAAAGGTTAAAGGGTTCTCTTACCTGAAGCTAAGCCCTTACTTGAATTGCCTCAAAAATTAATCTACTATAATCCCCAACTGACTTGAAAGGATGCCATTCACAGATTATGTACTGTTACTTAGAAGATTTTAAATCCATTTACCTGCACCTAAACTGATAATTTGCTCCTCCACCTGCAGCTTTAACACAAAGCTACCATGAGAAATGAGTTGATTTCCCTGATATTTATAATTCCTTGTTTTTAAAAATCTGATTCACCCACACCGAGCCAGTAGGTCTTTGGGCTAGACTCTGCTGTTGATTCAATTCATAACCCAAATAAAAGCAAAGGCAGGCCAAACTAGAGTCAGAATGTCTTCATTGAATGTGATCCAGGCCTGGCAGTATGATTGGAATAATGCAGTTTATGTGTTGTACCGTCTTATCATGATGACCAGGTCAGGATGCACAGTCCTCTTAGCTTGGTCCAAAGCATTCACAAAATTCTGCTTCTCAGCCTGACTCAACTGCATGATGTTTTTCCTCACTGGAGCAGGGTTAATGGGTTGGTGGAGGACAGAGAGTGGTGTTGTAGAGATGAGGGAGAAATCAGGAAGGAGAGAGGGGAAAGAAAATGGTATAAAACATTAAAACAGGCATTTTTCTTCCCAACAAAATGTTCTCTTCTTCCTCTGTAGTGATGTTCTTTTGTGCATTTTCAGGCCCACTGAGATGTTAAATGGTACGTTGGGGGAAAGTTGGAAACACAAAATACTAGGGTTGCCAATGCAAAGTTAAGAGCACGTCGGTTTTCTTACCTACAGGGATCCTCTGATCACAGTTTGGTCCAGTAAGCCCATGTTTACACTTCCCACAGTCGAAGCCGCTAAAATTCCCATTACACTGGCAAGTGCGGTTAAAGAATCTCAGTGGCCACATCTCTCTGTCGTCACGCCCAGCATAGGGGTACTGGGGTCCGTATCGCATGTTGTCGGCTGTAATTGCCACACACTGCCCCCTCCCTGATCTGATGCCGCACTCATCCCCTACCGCCCCTGTGGGAGACGGGCAGCACTGGCCGCTCAGCAGCACCTCGGGGGTTACACACACTCGGGGGAACTGGGCCAGGGTTAGCGGTGCACACAGGGTCACCATCAGGAGACCCGCTGTCCACATGCTGCCAAAAATGCAGGAGAAAGTGTGAGTAGGGGGAATTTTTGGTACATTAGGTGTAGTAGAATAAGGCCAGGAATTAAGAGTGTTAGAAGTTTTAGGAACGCTGAAGACTCCTTGTTTTACATCCATCCATCCGTCCTTTCTAATCCATTTATCATGTTCACAGTGGCAAGGGGCCAGAGTCTATCCCAGCTTACATTTTGTAAAATAAAGACAAAAAAATTCAATACACTGCAGACATACACTTCAATTAAGCTCAAGAACATCCCGCTCGCTTTGTGTTCTCATGTTAAAGCCAATTGTCTTAACATTTTTCTGAAGCTTCACTTCTTAGACGCCCCTGCAGGCACTACGAGTCATTATTCATAATTCACAAAGCCATTAGCTTTCAACTCTCACAAGCTCAGAAATGCTTTCAACAATAGACGACGAGAGATGATCTGCTCCAACCCTTTATTTTGGTGACGATTTGCTCGTCTTTTGAAGCTTGTTGACGAGGAATGAATGAAGGAATGAGTAATAATTTGGCAGGAGCAATTATCTTACAACAAAAAAAATGATAACTACACAGAAAGGAACTTGTGGGAAAAAAGTGTTTAACGTTTTTTTTCCCATGAATCTTCATATTATGAATGACTAAATGCTCCACTTTACACTCATAGACCACCAACGAAAACTGGGCTCATTCATGTTTCATATCCTTGTGTGATCTGAAACATCACTTTTGTCATATAATTTTCTGAAAGAGTTTAATTGGATATTATTCTCATGCGCTGTAATTGATTTTTTAAACTGTCTGTAGGCCCTTAATACTACAGTCTATTATTGAAAAAGCATTAATGCATTGTTTCCCCTACCTCTGACTGTGCATGCTGCTCCTCTGTCTGCAGATCTGTATCCCCCCAAGAGTCGGCCCTCTCCCCTCTCTTGGCTTAAATAGCGATGAAGCGCATGACCAGACCCCTGTGGAGCTTGTGTAAGCCACACACACATACACACATGAACAAAAACAGTGGAGACACAATACACATAGAAACACTTGGGGCTTGTAGCTTTTTCTCATTCATTTGCCTTGTGATCCCAACCCAGTGACGCCAGTCCTGGTTCACAGTAAAAGACCTAACTGTGAACTAGCATTCATGCTTAAGTCATATTGAGTGTGTTAATACAGTTTCAGCAAAGTGACAGCATTGTTAGCATTCTTCATCGTGATTTTTTCACAGAGCTTAAGTTGATATAAAAGAAATCCTTCTTGGAGACAGACTGATGGACAGGTTCAGTGTTATCACTTTAATGTGGAATTTCTCAAATCATCTTACACATTTTAGGAGTTATTCAGAATACAAATCAAGTTTTACACTACATCATCTCAATCATTAAAAAATAAGAACTTGTTGGCTGCTGTTCAGCAAAGTCCTCTATGGTTCCCACAAAGCACTTTGTGATAGATCCAGTTTAACTGCTGATTAAAGGGGACAACTGTTCCTACATCTATCTCATCAGTTTTATACAACATCACTGATGTATCAAGTACAAAAAAAACTTCCTAAACAGTTCTATTTCAGCCTAAGAGTTTGCCTCTAAACTCATAAAAGGAACGGAAACATGTTTTGTTTTCCTCATTAACACTATCATCTTACATAAACATAAAGAGTGTTGTCTTTTTTACCACTTATTCACACAGGAGCTCTCACCTTTCAATGCAATCTTTGACACATTCAAACACATGACAAATGAGTTATCATATCTGTTTCTTTGAATACAACCACCCACCCACTCTCACACACTCACACTCTGACACTCGCACACACACAAATGTGTACCATATTCTGTATTATCTAAGGCAGTCTGTGTTGGCTTGGTTAATGTGGGGTGATTCATGGTAAGTGGCTTTTTTGGGTTTTGTGATACGGTTGAGGAACAGTTGGACCCCTAGAGAGTGGAAGTCCTGAAGTCTTGCGAGGAATCTGCTCCGGTGGTGCCCGACTCCACAGTGGAGCCTGGCGAGAGATTGGACATGGTTATAGCATGCTCTTCTTCCTGCTTCTCTTTGTTTTGGGCCAGAGTTGAAGCCTCACCGGATACGTCAAGCGATATCATCCTGGAAGAGAGGACAGTGGAGCAGTCAGCAGCTAATTAATAGTTGAAAGAAAATACATTTTTTAAGGCAAGAAATGAGGATTTGTCCATTGTAAGGTAAAAATATAAATAGACACCATCTAGACTTATCCCTTTTTTTCATCCAGGAAAATATAAAGGGGCACGGTCCGCTTTGTTTTACATGAAAGCAAATATAAGCCCATTCTGTGGGGACACAAAGGGTCCGGTAGAGCCAAACACAACTTAATTTAATGTCTTCATAACAGCTGCAGAGCTGCTGTTGAGTATAGCACTGTGAGAAAATGGGAATAGGCTCTGTTTATTTAATGACTCCCACACCAGATGGAGGAGCTTATAAACTGTGTTGCAAGAAGCTACAGTGGGACTCAATGACACCACCAGATATAAATAGATCACTTGACATTATTGACTAATTGCAGGTGACAGTGTCCCACATGTACAAATTTCTGAAAGTGTTGCATGCTCGAGTTGATTTAGCCTCAAGGGTATCTGAAACACTAACCTGTGTGCCATTCAGGTGTATGAAGTGCTCTATCCTAGCGAGCATGTAGTGCGGTCATTCATTACTTTTTTCTGCTGCTGTGTGAAATGTTGCACATTAAAACTCTGCCATCCACAATCCTTTCAGAGGAGTTCACTTTCAGGATCCAGTAAGAACTGTTTGGACTCATTGTTTAATTAACGCACGAGATTTAGGCCTTTACTAAATTGATCAGCTTTGTCTTACCTTTTTGATTTATGTTATGAGTTCTGCTTCATTATCAGTGTTTTCCATTTCAAATCCTTCAAATGCCACATTTTTAATCAAGTTGCAGTGAAATACTATTTGGTGTTTGTTGCAGGTTTGTACGATGATTTGTTATCTGACGGTGTTGAAAATTATGATTACCTAGTACATATTTCATATTCAGAATCTTAGTATTCAGCATATTGGCAGGATCTGGATCATACTTTTACATCTGTCAGAAATTATGGTGGCCTTGTCTTGTATTGTTTTGCAAAGCAATCTAACCATTTATCATGGAGTTGTATACACAGATGGTGAAAACGGCCCTATCTCACAGTGATAGAGAATACTTTAAAAAATATCCTGGATCCAGACAGTGATCCAGATCACCTCCAAAATATAATCACTCCTTCCCTATCCTATTTTGAAGATTTCCTGAAAATTTCAACAAGATCCGTTTGTAACTTTTTGAGTTATGTTGTTCGCAGACAAACTCTCCTAGAAACATAACCTCCTTGGCGGAGGTAATGAAGGAAAAGTTGCTTTAGGATATATTGCAGTATGAAGTTCAGTAAAGGTGCAACATGCCTTAAGAAAAAAAAGGAGTAGTGTGTGAATATTAATATCTTTAGTTTTCATACTACCATTCATCTTTTTGAGAAAAACAGCTGCTGCTATATTCCAAATCTGTGTTTGTCAGAAAAAAAAGAGTCAAAGAGAATTTCTAAGATAAACACAGTCTCCATTCAGCTTTTATCTGGCTAACAGTCGTCATCTACATAGACTGAATCTGCTTTCCGCTCACTGCGGTGTCAGGCATCCCTGCATGAACAAGGAGCAGTCGCTTTTGCTTTCATTGTTGAGATGCTACTGCTGCTAAAGATGTGACTTTTAGCTCGTATTCCAGTGACTTTTGTGGTTTCTTGGAAGTGTTTTTACTCCTTCTCTCTTCCAATGACAACTGGATTGTCACTGCTGCAATAAAATCTCTTAACAAGGACACATTTCAGGATGACACTGACGACTGTTAAATAATTCAGTGTTGCTTTGTTATCTTCTGTGCTTGGCACGCATCCGATCCCTCTTTGTGTCTTGCACACGTTCACTTGCACAAGCAGCAGACAGATTTCTTTTCCTATGCTCAAATGCTCTTGGTCTCTGTCTTGACTTTTGACTTGTTTTATTCTCATATTTTCCCACATTCTCACCCCATTCTTTCACATGGTAACACCCCAAGCACATACACACACCTTTGGCTTATTACTGATCCAAGCCTGCTAGTCTTATTAGCACCCATAGTAGTATTACCCAGTTGTGCTTTGGGTTCACGAGACTCACACTTTCATGTGATCTGGTGAGCAGCCTAGCTTACTAAACAGCCAGGAGGGAATCAGCTGAGAAGTGCATAACTGGTAGTTCCTGTGAACCATAAGTTTTCAGGTCAGTGCACTCCATTTGTTGTCCAGCTTTGGCTGCGTCTGACATCTGTCTGGTGTTAGTGACATGGAGGTTTATGATGTTGAAGTCAGTGTGTTGGTTGAGAAAGATCAAACTGCAGGTGGGAGTCTGAGAAAGAGGGGGAAAAATCTTTGCAGAGAGTTACAAGCTGAGCTGAGTGAGATCATGTCAACCTTGAAATGGAAAGTTGAAACACTTTAGATGAGGTCTCATAAATCTGATGTTTACAAATGTTTGTCCTTGGCTGACAATGAGAGGAGCGCTGTGCCTAATTCAGTTCATTAGGAGCTGTTGGTGCAGTCTGTGGATACCTCGTCTGAGATTTTTAAGTGTGTGTAACACACACCACTCCACAGCCTTCACAGTCCCCAGATCTATGGAAGATTCCAGACTGATGTGTGAGACAGATTTCTCCACCACCATCATCAAAACGCCAAATTGGCAAATAGATTTTGGAAGAATGATGTCCACCTCTCCAGTGGAAGAAAATTGATGTTCAGAAGCACTGAAGCTGTTCTGGCAGCGTGTGGCGGGCCATTACACCTGGCTTTCCCTTTAATTCATAGCCCATCTGTATGAATTTATCCATGCAGATACCGCTGTAACCACTATTAATGTTGGGACGGTGTTTATATGTGAACATACTGTTGCGTGTCTCCGTTGCCTGCAGGGAGTGTGTCGTCGCTGCAGTCACCTCCTGTAGCTGCCTCTGGCTCAACACACCCTTCCTCACATGCTCGCTGCACGGACGGGGCACTGCGCACACACACACACACACACACACACACACAAAGAGACACAAAATCTCAGATATTACCATTGTTGCTGACTGTTGCCCTTCTACAAATTAACTACATGTTGCATTGAGCCACACCAAAAAAATAATGAAAAACTAGTACAGCATGTAACTGATGAAACGCAATCCTCTTTTTTGAGAGAAATAGTGGACCAGTGCTGAGTGCAGTCTCCTCATGTCATCATCTATCATTGTGGAAATGTGAGCTGCAGCCTGGGCAACATCAGAAGCAATCATGTACCAGCTCTGCTGTAAGTCCCATCTGTGATTGTAGCGCTGTTGGTACTACAGCTAGCAATCAGATGGCTTATTTCAGCTATTAGAGAAGAAGCACTGGGATATGGCTGCTGCTAGTGTGAGTGCAGGCTAAGTATTATTTTGATTTTTGCCCATAATATATAAAGAACAGGCAAGAGTTTGTTTAAAAACTGAGCCGCGGTGCAAAGTTGTGCTACAGACAAGGAAGATTAGTTTTCTAATGGAAATCTGTGTTTCTATGAGGCTGTTGGTTGCATAAATGAAAAGAATAAAGTACTGGCGAAACACAGACTGTTTGACCAAATTGAAAGAGTGCTCCCAGGTGCTCACAGTCAGATGCTACCAACCTGTTTTTGTTTCGACATTTGAGGACGTAGAAAATGATGATAACTGTCTCCAAAACCAGGAAAACAGCAGCAGAAATGGCTCCAATCTTCCATGCCTCCAGGCCAAGCTCACTCATGTCTAAAAGAGACACATTGAGAGAGAAAGAGCAAAAAAGAAGGGCTCAGAGACTCAGGAGGTGAGGCAGCTGAACCTCACTCATAAGGACCTCAAATCTGATACATTAAATCACATGTGATGACTCTTTTTTTGAGAATCAACAGAAAACAAAGCTTTTTGAAAAGTGCTTTGAACTCCTGTGATTAATACAGGGTTCCCGCGGATCCTTGAAAAGTCTTAAAAGACATTGAATTCATAATTCTAAAAATAAGGCCTGAATTGGTTTTAAAAAGTCTTAAATCCAAATTTCAAAAGTCTTAAAAATTTTAACACATTGGTAAGATTTACGTTAGTTTGAGGTAAAAAAAATATATTAAGTAACGTTTTTCTATTTTTCTAAATAATTTCCTGATTTACTCTCGTGGCAACATCGCGTAACCACAATAGCGGAACTAACAAGACGGTGATGTGGTTGCACCAGAAGCTGTTAAAACAGACACGTCTTGGTTCTACCTAGGGTGCCTGGAGAGAGAAAAAAATGAGGAAAAATTGGCAAAAAAACCCAAAAGTGACTTAGAAAAATTGATTATGGCAGCAAAATTGAGAATTAAATTTGAAATTAAATTTCAAAAACCATGTAAAAATTTCAAAAATGGTTGTGACAGTGGCCAAAAGAAATGAATGGGGGCAAAATAGGCATAAAGTTGTAAAAATGGGGTTAGGTAAAAAGGTAAAAAGTGATATTGTATGTAAAATAAACATTGGGTCAAAATTGCCTCTAACCCAGGTAATTCATGTGGTGTTTTTGTTTGTTAGTTTTGTTTGTTTTAATTGTGGTTCGTTGTCAACTTGTTTTTAAATTTGATTTCCAACGTTGTCTCCAAAGTCTTAAATTTAACTTGCCTTGAGCTGTAGGAACCCTGTAATAAGAGCGTAAAATTAGTATGAAGTTAATAATCCTCCACCATTTTGCTTAAGCAGAAACTAAAAATCACATGTACTGTTTGGGGTAGACTGGGAAGTTGAGAGCATCATATCACAGTGTGTAGTTAGCCTGCTCCACTGCTTATTCAAATGGAACAACATCAAGTTGGCCATCTGCATATTTAGTTGGCAGAATCATGATGCTGATCTGTTTTCCTCTTCTTTTCTCCACCCAAGTTTTAAGCTGCAGAAAGTCTGCTCTATATATACGTTGGAAAAGCAGTTTTGAAACCGCACTGCAGAGTAATTATGAGGAATTAAATTCACCTTGAAATCTTTATTGTGAAACTAAGAGAGAATTTGTTTCTGCTCTGGTCTTTACCTGTGGATCCAGCTGCATCCTCTATCTGCTCATTGGCCTCCCCGAGTCCCTTAGCTTCCGCCTGAGGGGCTTCAACCTCAACATTTTTCACAGAGTTGTCAAGTGTAGGCTCGGCTACGACAGGGTCATTTGGCGTAGCTTCATCAGTGGGAGTGATGACCTCATTGCCATGGATGGATGTCTGATCGCTTGGGGTATTTTCTGCGGTCTCAACCTCTCCTTGGTTTGGGTTTTGGGTGGGAGTCTGGCTCGCCGGACTCTTCTCAATGGAGACGTCAGCTCCGTCCTCAGGCTCTGGGGCAGAGATCACCAGCACTTCTAGGAGAGGGGTTTGGTATGTGACACACATGTGAAAATGAACCCAAGAGGCCACGGTTTAGAGTCTGTTGAGTGGACTTATGGAATGTAGAATAAAACATAAATGTGTTGCAGCCCAGAGTAGCATGTGGGCCATGTAGTGGATGTAAGTTAACTCGTCACACTGTCTTCACAGCTCAAGCTTTCGCATGTGTCGCAGTTATCATTTGGCTTTCTGTGAATTTTAAAAATCCGGACTGATAAATGATTAATCTCCATGTCAAGAGATTTGGAGTAAATATTCCTCTCCGGAGCTTTCTATAAAAAGCACAAAAACATTTCACAACCTCTCATAACTCGGGCAGCTGATGTGAAATGTAATTTTGCTTCTTATGACAAAACTTTATTAGGGATGTTATCATGAAAACCAATTAAAAGGCTTTTATTCTCAAGTTAAAAGCTCTCCTCTTAAAGTAGGCTAAGTTGCAAACCATGTGAGCTTAAATAAAGCTGCTGACCTTAACACAATGAACGTTTAAAGGTAAATACCGCTGTGCTTGAGATTCTTGTGACCCAAATATGAACAGGATTTACATTTCACCTAGTGAGCAGACAGAGACTTACTACAAGTTTAGAAGTATAGAGGTTTTACTAATTTGGGATGTAAGAAGATACAAATGTAAACAGACTTTATCTAGTTTTTCACTTCTTAAAGTTTCTCCTATTTTTTTACATTTCACACATCTCACCTTGTTTGTCGTTGTCATGAGAGTCCTCCGAAGCAATCTGCTCCTCTTCTCCTGCTTTTTGTTCACCCACCCCCTCACTCACTGACACTGACTCCTCTGTTGTGCTCACTTTTCCTGTCTCATCACTTTCTGTTTTCCCTTCTTCTGTTGTAATCTCTTCAGTTGCTTCCTCCTCTACTGTTGAATGCCCTTCTTCGTTCTCTACCTCTGGTTCCACAGTGTCCTCCACTATGTTTACATCCTGCTCCTCCTCTACCTGCTCTCCCACTACAGTTTGTGTTGTGTCCACCTCATAATTATCTGAAGCTGCAACTACCACGTCTCCTTCCATGACATCCACCTGAGTTTCTACTTCTGGAGCTACTTCCTCAGCCTCTACATCCTCGGTCTGCTCCAGGCGAGAATCTGACCCTAACACAGTCTCCTGCTCTGATGCAGCCGCCTCCACAACAGCTGGAGGTTCTTCCACCACCTGCGTTTCAGCCTCGTCTGCTCCTTTTTCTTCCAACAACAGAACTTGCTCCTTTTTGTCCTCTATGCCAGAATCATCCACTGAATATCCATCTGCCTTCTCTAAAGCAGACACTGATTCCTCTACAACCTCCTGACTAACTTCAGTGCCCGGGGACCCATCAGTAGCCTCGACCTCCTCTGCTTCACTCCCTCCAGTTTCTGCACTTTTTGTAATCTCATCCACAGACTCGTCCTCACTGATGACATCTTCCCCTTCTACTGCTTCATCAACTAATGCATCAACCTCTGCTACCTCCTGCTCTTCTACAACACCAGCTTCCCCTTCCTTAGGGCCAGTCTCTTCACCCTCGTCTGTTTCCTCAACTGCCTGCACAGACAGCTCTGCCCCAGTGTCAGTTTCAGTCTCTTCTTTAACAACTCCCAGAGCTTCCGTCTCTTCTGTTTCCTGCTTGAGGGATTCTTCTGCCTTGGCTTCACCCCCTCCTTCTGCCTGCCCCAGAGCGGCCTCCACTACTCTCTCCAGTAGCTCTTTCAGCACTTCCTCTGCTCCACGACCCTCCACCTGCTCTGAGGCCTCCTGCACTGCCTGATGCACCTCCTCAAGACTAGGGGGGGCCACTACAGGTACCACCTCTGCAGGGGGCAACTCCTGTTCCTGAGGTGAGGTCTGGCTTACTTGGAGGGGGGGAGAGGATGACTGGATGGATGTAGGTAGATCTGAGGAGACAGTATAAGATATTTTTTAGTGGTTTGTAGAAAAGTCTAGTATTGGCAAAAAACAAACTAATGCTCCAACACTGTGAGATGTTTCTACATACTCTAAATCCTTCGAGCTGATTGGTTACAGAATAATGCTTATAGTCATGTATTCATTGTATTCATTCAAAATAAAGATAGTGAGTGTAACACATCACTTGTAGTAGACTATTTAGTATCCTAAGTGCAGTCATAAGTATAAATGTAAGCATATTACTACCCTACCTTCAGCAGTGCTGTGTTGTATCAATAAAACCATTAGGAATCCTTTCAAAAAGCGATACTCCATGTTGCAAGAAAACACATAAAAAACACGCTCCAAAAAATATAAGCCTCTCCCAGGAGAACCCTTCTTGCTCCCCTTCGTCCCCACAACCTTTCTCAAATGTGAAGTGTGAGTGTGTACTCCACCACAAGACAAACACAGAGTGTGTAAACTCTGGATGGTTGGACAGTAAGTTGGATAGGGAGGGAAATGTTAGCAGGTGACGCTAAAAGGAGGAAGGGTGAAAAAATGGACATAGCCATGCTAAATGTTGCCACCCTGAGGTGTCTTCTGACCACCAGGTGTCCCTTTGGTAGTTGCGGAGGGGGTGGTCGGTAAAGTAGCACGTTGGTGTTAAGTGCTTTAGAGACCCTTACAAGCGCTGTGGTGAAGCTTGGGCGGCATGTCACACACACAATGAACTCTGGAGGAGCAATTATAGGTGGGCTGTGATTTTGGGGCGTGAGTGATGCTACCATTAGGGCTACACATAGAGCTAGAAAAAGTAGATCTCAATACAGTAAATATTCTGTATGTTCATCATAAATGTTACTTTATCAACCTAGAAAATGTTATTGTTCATTAATGTTTCATTAATAGTTGAGAAATGGCTTCTAACGTACGTTTGTTACAGATGATGTCATCTCCAAGTATGTCCAGTTTTTGTGCTTCTGCTCTAACAGTATTCATCTATGTCACCAGTCTTATGTGCATGGCACAGCAAGATGATGCCTCATGATTTCTGACAGTTGAGTTATCTAATAATGTCTACTCATTATGCAATCCAAAGAATGTTGGTGACATGGGTGTGTAGCGTGTGCCTGTTCGTGTTTGTGTGGGAATACATGTAGTGGAAGTGGGTGTTACATTAATTGGGATCCCTCCGTAGCTGTACAGTGACAACGGCAGTGTATTGCCGGAGGCGATGAAATGCTCTCTGTTGGGTTTTTGTGAAGCAGTTTATTTATATTCATATCCAGGTTAGCATCATTGAGACATCCCAAGTGTACACAACAAACACTTGGACTGAAGTGCTTAAATTTCCCTCTGTGGAGGCAGCCAGGTATGAGACTGAGCATCTGTGTTTCTCAGTGACAAATGTGTCTGTTAACATTGGACGTGAGATGATATTAATGGCTGATTTAATGCAGGGAAACACACAGATGCAGGAGAGATTCAGGCTTAGAAGTGGAGTCGTTGGATTTTTATTCAGAACTGAGTGTTTTGGTCATTTGGCTAAACTGTTGTGGAAAAAAATGGGTTGATAATCAAAATGGCAAGGTAGAACAGACGTAATCCTATCTATCTGTGTGCCTCTCTTGTCCATATGAGAAAACTAATGTTTTTGTTAAATTGTACATCCCTGCCCTGTGATCTGTCCAATAATAGAAACCCTTCTGTGAAGCTCTGATGGGTCTACCCTTTCAGAGAAATCAGCTGATGCTGACCAAAGGCTCCATTGACTCTCATGCCAAAAGACCAGCGTGACAAAACTATAAACTGTGTCACAGAACCAATAATTTTTCTGACCCAGCCGCTTACGATCCAACTGGCTTCACAGCAGGAACGCTGACAGCCTGCTCCGAGCTATGAAACTAACGATGGAAATAATAGAGACTTTCTCGCTGTCAGTGCTGGTATAGGAACATGTCAGTGTTATTCTCTGTGGTCTGTGTGTTTTCTTTGAAGCTACAGGGGGTGCTGCACACTGATCTCTACTTCGATTCCATGTACTTGACAATTCTGTGCCAAATCTGTACTTGTGCATATCAAGAGTCTCTGTTCTCTGTCACAAAACAAACCAGAGATAGAAATGGAGACCTGAGGGCTTTAGAGCAGAAACAAAACATATCTGGATTGTTTTTTCTCTGCTAACTTTTGCCGTCTACTTCTGAAATGTTTCTAACTTTCTGTTTCCTGATACTCCTTCTCTCCTTCTCTTGTTCACTTTCATCCGTGACTGCAGGGGATTAGGACTGTGAGGTTAATACAGTCACATGAGCTTCACGCCGGGCTTTGTGCTACCAGCCAGTAGCACTTCATACTTGGCTTGTGACTGGGCTGGAAAGGGGATTATTGTTATGATGCATACAGTATATTGTCTATATACACATTCACATCCACTTCCCCCGTTTTTTAACTCACACAAATACTTCCACAAATAAGCTTAGAAATACTTTCTGCTATTTAACACTAAATTACCCTAATTTTTCTCATGCTTATTGCATAATGATATTAAAGCTCCTCTGTTAAACAAATATTTTCTACTTCTTTGAATAAGACAAAAGGCAAATATGTATTATAATTGAGGTCACAGCATATTTACAAGCAAAACATAATTTTCCTGTTTCTGGGCTTTCCATAAAGTGCCTGAAGGTTAAGAACCCTCCTTTATTTCTTCTTTGATTGACCAAAATATTATTGTGAGATAAAGCTTGTGCATTGTGTCATAGTTTCTGAAGCTGGTCTGTAAGTTGGAGTGAAAGAAGATGCACTCTGTGCTGTGAGTCTGTAGAAGTTTCTGTCTGTATTTCACATGTCGGTGTTGGAATTTCAGATGTGCTCTCCATGGAGAGGGCGGTGGAGGTGAGTAATCAACACTAACCTCTACCCTGGCCTGGTCCACTGTCACACTCACCAACTCTAGTGATTTGCAGAGGCTAAATATGCTTTACGTTGTCACTTTGAACACAAGTATTTGTGGACATTACACTTGCTAAGAGCTCTTTTTTATTCCTAGTTTCAGATTTACACTTGACATATATTGCTTTCTGACAACAAAACTCTACAAAAGTGGACTAAACTTACTGAGCTATACAGATGTAGTCTTCAGAATTTGCAAATGTGTCCAATCGATGGGTGCCAATTTCCTTAATTTGGGGGGATCAGTGACTGGCCAATCCTTACCTATGAAACTGATCTTATATACCTCCAGGAAGGTCTGACAGCAAGCCATTGTTGCTTTTTGATCTGAGACCTAAAACTCAGGACACTTTATTGGTTGTTTAAGTTAAAACATAAAGATTTTATTGTTTCACAGGTGTCATTCAATAATTTTCAATAAAATAAGATAGGAACAGTGAAGGTATATGCTGTCAGCTAAAAAAGATAAAAAATAAAAATTGGTATCAGCCCAAATCAGTATTGGCAGGTCAGGCTTTTAAAGATCAGTGATAGGTGATTGGCCAGAAAATTGTGATCGGTGCACCCTAAGTTTGGATTTTTTCATGTTTCACCCCAATCCTTAGCTAAGAGACTTGTTGTTTTGGGTGGATTTTGTCCAAAACAAGGTTTTAAAGTCTAAAAGACATCAGTAACCTACTTTTGAGTGAAGGTTGTCGGTGTATACACTTCAAACCAAACCCAACCAGCGCATTTTTACTATAAAGCCTCCAAATTTCAGTGCTGCTCTTCAAGCTGCAAAACAAACGACAGATGCGTACTTAAGCCCCGTCAACATTGCCTGTTCAAAGTAGGTCTATTGTGCTTCTCCTGCTGAAACATCAAGGAGATTTTTTGGAAAGGTGGGGTGAAATTTTCCAAGCCTGCATCAGAGATAATAACGGAGGCAAAAATGATGTGTGATGTGAAATCCCTTGAGACAAAACAGCGCCGTAAGTGTGTGTGTATGTGAAGCTAACTGTTTGTAATTCTTCCCTTTTGTGTTCCTGAACCCCAAGTAAAATCACACACAAGGAATCCAGCATTACACTTTTGTGGTTTCAGTGTAAGATCCCAGATACAAAGTGATAATGCATTTTAGTAAAAGCTCTGCAGCTCAGTGTCGGTGTAAAAGGAGTTTCAGGCTTTCACGTTAATTTGTGTTTTAAGTTGCTTTTACACAGCCATGTTGGAAACACATGAAGTGGGTTTCAACTGACACTTTCCAGATTCCATTGGCATGTTGAAATTATGAGCTGTGTAAAAGTTCTGTGTCACATTAGGAACATTTTGCTGGATGTCAAACATGCCGTGAAGGTGTGAGAAGCTGTTCAGGGCTTGAATTTTTGTTCATCCAAAAGTTGTATGAAAAAAGAAATAAAAGGAATGAATCTGCTTTGTTAGGCAGTAAAGGAAAAAAACACACAAATGTTGGATTTATTTCAGCACTCAGGCTCTCGTTTTTACTTCTCCAAGGGAACAAAAGTGTAATGAAGGACTCAAGTGCCCAATAAAAGAAATAGAGTAGCCCACTTTCTCTTTTAACTGATAAAAGCAAAAATGAAGTCAATGTTAAGTTAAATTGTCCCACATTATGTCAAACTTTGGTTCAAGAGGCGGTGTCGGAGCAATAAATTCATGGTAAGAGTTTCCTCTTGAGTTAACATTAGTCATAGAGTCACAGGTCAATGGCGCACCACTTGAGTTTACAGATTAATGGAGGAGCATTTAAAAAGGCTGTGGGGAGTCCCATGAGGAGGCACTTGCTTAACCACAAGTGGGATCTGCCAAGGGTTTAAGGCCCTTTAGGTTGAGGTCATGGAGAAAAAGTCCTCGGTGAAAAACGAGCATAGTTTTAAATAAAATTCACACCAGTCCCTCACTGAACTGTGTCAGGGTCTGAGAGCATTGGTGCTAATAATTAAGCAGCATTGAAGCAAACTGAATGTTAACTAAACACTCTGGATGCTGAAATATGTGCAAGACTAAAAGGGAATTGGTCTCATGGGGACAGAGTTTCTGATTGATGTTACAGAAAAACGTGTGAAATCATGAGTCGTGTTACAAAAGCAGAAGGGATTCCACTTCATCTCTTCCCCATCATACCTCTTCATCTCTCCTCACTCCTGCGCTTTCTGTCTGTAGTTTCAGGAATTTTTCAAAAAAGATGCTCCCCAAATATCTAGGACATCTTTTTGGGTCACCGTTAAAATGATCCTGCAAACTTATAAAACATGCAGAGAAGTTACCTTTTTTTGCATATATGGAGATCTGAGCCTTCCTGTCGACACAAACAACAACAACATCAACCAGTACCAACAACAGAAATAATGTATGCTCTCATTATTATTCCTATTTAGAGTTCTAATTTATTCGGCCTTAGTGGGGGAACTGCAGTTTCAAAGGAAAAACCACCAAGAGTGGCTTGTTGATAAGGCACGAAAGTTAAGTCAAATTATTCAGTCTTCCCCCTCTGTTATTTCCCCCTCTCGTTTTCCCTCACACATAAAAACACAAACACATACTCTACATTCACACATCACTCAACACCCTTACTTCAAGCGGTGACAATTTACAATTAATTAGAGAGGATCCATATTGCCTTGCTTGTTTATGCCTTTGCGAAAGGCTGTGTGATCTGCAACTCAAAGTGAAGCAGCAAAGACAGACGCCCAAAGCCTCCCCCCGTCAGGTCCATATGCTTGGAGCAGCCTTTATCACTGAACGATTGACAGCCGCGTGTGAACCGCCAAATAAAACATCCCACACATAAATGTACTTCCAGCACCAGAGAGGAGATGCACGGGTGGCTTTGTCATCCCTCGTGCTGCTCTGCTTTTTATTTTTCTTGAGCTGTAATTTCGATTGCATGACTAAAACATCCTAATTTGCAGGGTCACATGCTAGCCAGGTTTTCACACATGTACATCTTGATGCAAGAGAAAGCTCAGAAGGCTGCGCACTTGTTCACTTTTTGTCCACCGCTCTCTCGTGTGCTCACTTTATTGTCTGCCAACATGTAACACTTTCTTCCCTTTTCTGTAATGTTTCTGGAAAAAAAAAGAAAACAATACCTCGGTGCACATTTCTGCTTCTCCTTGTAAAATGGAACACTTATATAAGGCACCATTGTGGATTACATAAATGTCTCAAAGTTATCAATATTTCATCCTCTGTGCGTTTGATGTGTTTGGTAATTGGATATTTATGTTGTGGGCTTCCTCTCTCAAAACCCCCGTCGCACTTTAGTATTTGTGTGTGAGTGCATGTGTGTGTATATATAGTTGCACTGTCAAATGTCTGTTGGTGTCTAAGCAGTCATGCATACAGCATGTGTGTGTGCAAGCACATGTGAGCTCATGTGTGAGCTTTTTTTGTGCTACATAAACGCTTTTAAGTTCATGTGTTTCATGTCTTTGTTTTGCTTTTTTCTTGGAAAGAGGCTGTTATCTTCTGATGGATTCATTCAAATAGTCATAGCCTGTGTGTGTGTGTGTGTGTGTGTGTGTGTGTGTGTGTGTGTGTGTGTGTGTGTGTGTGTGTGGGTGTGGATATTTGTGTGGTAGTTTAAGCCCTTTGTAACGCTGGACATTGAAAGTCATGGAGGGCCCCCCACAGGAGAAAGTAAAGACTGCTTGAGTGTGTATTTCTGTATTTATAGATAAAACTGCAGCTATTATTGCTGTGACGAGTCCGTGCATGTGTGTGTGCGTGTGTTTCTCTTCCTCTCAACACTTGCATGGTCAAGTAGAGATGAGATCTGGGAGGTTTGTCTCATTGTGGTGTCTCCCTGGGGCAACCCGAGCTGGTGGTTTTTCTTCTTTGATGAAGACAGCGAACAAGAAAAGGAGAAGAAGAAGAGGAGGAGGAGCACTAGTGAGGGACTCCTTAGTGGGAACTTGAGTCTAATAAATGTTTCACGTTTCTGACAGTTAATGTGACAAAAGAACCGTCTGTGTCTGGAAAGTATCTGACAAACCATTGAAGGATCGACCTGGGTATCGCAGCAAGCAGATTATCAGAGGGAGAATGGATCAAGGGAGGAAGAGGGAGTGTGCACCATACTTCTTCTTCTGATCAAGTCGGGGAGATCGCAGGCATCAG
The DNA here is from genome assembly GCF_033239565.1 of Halichoeres trimaculatus. Classification (NCBI taxonomy): domain Eukaryota; kingdom Metazoa; phylum Chordata; class Actinopteri; order Labriformes; family Labridae; genus Halichoeres; species Halichoeres trimaculatus. Next base: position 30,955,622 of record NW_027437180.1, on the reverse strand, counting down.
CTGACATCCCTGAATGCAGTTTCCTGCTGCCACCAAGCGAGGGAGCTGTTGGGTTTCACTTCAGTGATCCCAGAGGAGTGGAAGGAATAGCCTGCCAACACAAAAAAGAAAGAGAGAAAAAAAGCAGAGATAAGGGAACAGAGAAAGAGGGTAGGGAGGGTGGAATAGTGAGACAGCGAGGAGGAGGAGGGAGCAGAAAAAGGAGCCTGACTGGTACCTTCACGGTCCATTACATCACTGTTGTCTATGAGAATACTCCTCTGGCTTACGTCAGTGGGAAAGACTCCAATCACACTGTTGGTACAGGAGCAACACCTTCATCATGCTCTAACACATCAACCAATACAGTCCTAACACTGTGGAAGAGTTGGCTTAGCAGCTGTTTGAGTGGGACATGACTCTGTCACAGGCTATAGAGGTCAGACTGCATGCTCAGGTGATCTTAACTACACCTTAAAAGTTGCAAAGCAGAGTGGGTTTCACTTTGTTAAATTTGTAAGCAAATGCAGCTCCTCATAGCTATTCTGGTGTTTCTAGACAGCTTTAGTGCTCATCAGACTAACAGCACCTCTGCCCCGCTGCTGATGTGTCTGCTTACCTGCCTGCCTCCTCAGCACTTCAGCACAAACTTGTCTCGGAGTGCACGAGAGAAAAAGAGGAGAGTGCAGAGGAGTGTGAGTTGGAATGTGTGTGTAAGATTCTGCTGGCATTCGTGCAGATTTCATGCTCAGGTCTATAGGTACATGCATGTGTATGTAGTTGGGGGGCTGTGTTCAGTGTATGTGTGTGGTGTGCTAATGATCCCAAGCCCCCTTTCTCCTGCCATGTGAAGGAAAGCTCAGAGCCGAAAGGTCCCAGATAACCTGTTTGTGTGATTTTTGCTGCGGCTGCGGATATTCCTCTCTTATCATCAATCATTAGACTTTCTCGCTAGCTGTTTGAATCAGGTTTACCCCGCTGTGAACACATTTAGTGTAACAGGATCTGTGTGGGTGAGTGTGTGTGTGTTTGTGTGGGTACGTGTGAGTGTGCGTGGGTGTGCATGTCCTGCTGTGAACGCAGATACAGCAACACTCAGCACTGGACATCGCAGCAGGCAGCACCTGAGAGAGACTGAGGAAGTGAGAGAAAGGTATGTGTTTCCGCATGACCGTGAGTGTGTGTCCGCGTGTGTGTGGCTGGAAACTGCTGCTCCATGAAAAGGAGGGGAGAGAAGACGGGAGTTGGAGGAGGAGGAGAAAGAGGAGGAGGAGGGAGGGGATGTGCTATCACCTCAGTGAGCACAAAACAGAGCTGTACTGTAATACCTGAGAGACACAGGGTGCAACTTCTCACAAGCACACACACACAAACACAGTCGCAGACACAAGCCCCATCCAGATGCAGAGGCTGGTGTCTGCTTATGATGAAGCAGCTTCTCTCAGGCAGAAATAGGTCAGAGACCTTAGGGCCTCATGGTAGGCTGGCCTCACCGTATCTATACCCCCCAACACACGCACACACAAACACACAAACACACAAACACTCTCCTTCAGTAACCATCCAGACTTTGTGTTTTATCCTATTCTCTATTCAAAAGAAGAGTGATTTATCTTTAGTTTTGATCACTCTTGATGTACTTATAGTTGCTGAAAAATACTTCAAAAAACACAAAAATGGCTCGTCAGACTGGTGCACCAACTCTTGAGCTGCACTCTGATCAGGGTGAACCGTCTTGTCTTGTGCTGCGTTCCAGGCAACCTGTAAACTGGAAATTTCTTTGTTGAAATCTTACAACATTAAAGACATTATAAGCATAATTCTTGATCATTTCAATCACCAAAGGAGCATGCAAGTTGCTCATTTGAGTGAAATGGTGGAGGGGAAATGGGGCACAAGGTAACAGAAGCTTGTACATAACATTTTACGGTATTGGTCATTTTATTGAAACATATTTTGTATTGATTAATGCACTGGAAACTAGCTAGCGCCAGAGCAGCTGCCAATGATATGTTAACAATAGCAGATGAATAACATAACAGTAAAAGACTACAAAAATAAGTGATGTGATGTCATGAGTCATAACTCGGAAATCGTACATTGATCTGGTACGAGTTCCGAGTTATGACTGTTAGCAGTTCGACTGCTGTTCCAGTGTACTTTCATGAGTTACAGGTGGGAAAAACACACGTTACGGGTTGCCTGGAACGCAGCATTATCTCAAAGTAATTTCAGACAGCTGTGACAATCCACTCTCAATTCCCCCTGCTCACCTTATCACTCAAAAAAAAAGAATTTGATACAAAATTAAAGTAAAATGTTCTTCTTGTTATCTACTGTCATCATCAAAGGTTTTGAGAATGGCACAGCTTTTGTTTTGTAAATAGTTTGCTGCCTCTGTTCTTAATGCAGCAACAAAACAGTACACTCTAGGCTATGTAACTGTCCTACCTAGTTAGTATAACTCAAAAAAATAACTAAAGATAAAAAGTTAACCGTGTTACATAACCTGAAAAACAGCTGTAAAGCAGAACTCATGTAAATTACATCTTCAAAGAGGGGGTATTGTGTTTTCCCTTATTTAAATTGTGAATATAGAATCAATGCTGGATGTTCATACTTGACCTGCAGAGATTTTAAACCACTCCTCATACATATGTTGTAAAAATCTTTGAATCTTTGGGTAAACAACTGAAAACAGTTTCTTCTGTTTCGGCTCGGCTTGAAGTGAGGTCGCCACAAAAATTGCTCCCGCTGGAGGCTGGCTGCAGTATGGGTCAAAAAAATTAATCTCCCCAGCCGTTCCAGATGGGCTGTGATCAAACTTTAAAAAATTAATACACCTTGCAGAAATGTTTCTCACATCCGATTGTTAAGGTTATTTGAAGACATTTTTGGGCTCCTTTGTATTCAAGTTCTCTTTTTTCTGAAAAGTTTTGTTTTTATAAGATGTAAGAGGTTAAAAACGAGGCTGTATGCCACGTTTAATGGTGATTGACAGCTAATGTACTTATGTATTTTTTGGGGGAATTGTAAAATATGTCAGGAGGGAGAGCCAAGAAGATATTAGACTGTGGAAAGAAAAAAATGATATTTATTTTCGTCACCTGGCCCCACTCAGATTCTCTCTGAGACCCTCATAGCCCCTACTGCGCTGACTCTGGCTGCTCAAGGGCTGGCAATGGCGGCACCTGTGACGGGGGTCTTTTGGCTTCAAAACTGTACAATGATACACAGTGGAGTCATGATGTCAACTGTATATACAGTCAATGTTCATTACACATTGGAGGAACAAGCCTCAAACATCAAGGTTTGCTCAAAGCTCTGCCAAAACAGGCCTCAGGACAGCTGGCCAATCAGAGAGGAGGGGGATTGTGGAGCGTTGAGCCTTAAAGAGACAACAGCTAAAACAGAGTGTATTTGACAGATGCTGAGATAAAGGTTTCCAAAAGCAGAAGTGTGGAAAAAAAATGGATGTTTTTCAGTTGTGAATCATGTAGTTACACTGGGGCACCAGAGGGTGCAGTTTAAAGCCTTGAGAAAAAAGTTGCATATCTCTTCTTTTTATCCAGTTATCACAATAACTTTTAAAACTTTTCCCAAAGATAAGAAAATGCAAACAATCATGTATTTAATTTGAGATTGTTAAAACTGGAAATAGTTTTAAAATCTTGTTTATTGTTATTCTAAATGATGATACAGTTCCACTCAGTAAATTCTTTCTGGCTTTAACAGATTTATAACAACGATGAAATATGAAAGGAAATGTGATATCAGTTTGTTTTTTTAAAAAAAGCTTTTATTCTGAATAACCTCAAAAAATAATCACTTGTTTGCTTCTATGATCAATTTATATGACCGGATAAACCTGAACTGACTCCGACAGCCGGATAATTATTCTGCCTGATGTGATCTCTCGACACTTAATCAATGATGGGATATCAAAACTGATTTTATGGGGAAAAAACAGTGCAACTCATCCTGTGGAAAGTAGAAAAAGTTGAGTTTAATTCAAGAGATAGATGGAATAAAACATGCAGTGGGTATGTGTGGAGGTCAATCTGGGTCACACTAAGCCTCGACCCGGTGATGGTGGTCACCAAGATTAGCTGGCAACCATCAGATGATTGGATCATGCTTTTAATGTGGTGTAAACTCTACAAAAGCACAGGAAAATAAACACAACTGCACAGAAGTTCACCCTTTCTCCCTGTCCTTCTCTATCCCGGCTCCTTTAGTGTGTATCTGGTAGTGGGATTAGCAGTTCTGGTCTGAGTAAGGGAATGCGGCTTACCTGTGAGTGGAAGCGTAGCCCTGAGTCCCTCAGCAGGAGAGGGGGAGATTAGCCTGGTACGTAAACACACTGGGATTACTCACTACCAGGGATTAATGGATGCATGGATACACTGTTGGTTTATGTTGTGAGACCATGTATATTTATGCATTTATATGAGCTTTGAAACTGGGGCTTTCCCCCTCTATGTTCATGCATCTTGAAGATTACTTGCAGTGAGATTACCTTGCCGCTCTTTGAGCCTCTCACACACAAACTGATGGTGGGGGGAGGTGGATTAGTCAGCAAATCTAAATCGACACATGACAAACTGTTGAGATACACCTCCTCCGTTTAGAATTTGAAATCGTGCCTGGTTGTTTACTGACAAGTTGTGCCCGTGTCAGTCAGTTGGTGGCTATTTATTTGTCAGAATCAATATTGGTATTTTTCTGTTTACTTGCAACTTCTGCCCAGTCAGTGAGTCGGTAGCTATTTGTTTGTCCAGAATCAATATTTTTGTTACATCCTCACCTGCTAAGCAAAGCAGCTGCCATAGCAGGGAAAAGACCTTATGTAACTCAGCATGGTGCCTGCAAGAACGAAGGGATGAGTTACTATAGTCAAAGGACTTGTGTTTGTGTGTGTTTGTTTTGTATATGCATGGGCTTGCAGTTCTGTTTATAGCCAAGGTTCACTTTTATTTTTTGCAGGAGTCAAATCAGGGAAGGCCAGTTATTTGCTGTGCCTCATTTGAAGCACAACTCGGAAACGTAATTGGTCTCCTGACACATGCAATTGCAAACAGACACACTCTCAGACACATGCACACAAACTCTCACTCACTCACATGCTTGCTCTCCTACTGGCTCATTCTCTGTTTCCTTTGCCTTTGAACCCATCAGAATGCATTATCCGGAGAACAAAGACTGTGTACCTAGGATGATGTTGATTAGTCAATTACACAACAGGGAGTATGATAAGAAAACTGGTGGATCTCATGGATATAATGCCTCATTATGTCATCCACCAACTCTTTATTTTGAAAGGGTTCCCCTACTTTTGTCACATCATACACATTGTGCAGTTTTGTGTGCTGGATTTGGAAATGGTGCCGTAGCAATTACTCATTCTTCTAATTTTCATAAAGTATGAAGATTTAAAATTCCTCCTGCTGAAATGTTGTGTGCAGCGACGGGTGTCTTCATTGTCAGGCAGACATTTTCCACCACAAAAGAAAGCTTTTTTAATCCTAACTGCGTGATTACTTAGCATTATTAATAATAATGAGCTGGAATTTCCTCTGAAGATAGAAGAAAGGGAATAGTTCCCCTTTTGGATTTGTTGTTCAGATGACATAACCTGGTAATATTTGTATGATTAAAAAGAATTGTAGCTTGTCTCTTCCTTAAGTCTGCCTCTGGTCTCTGGGTACACAAGTCTTGACTAACTGTCAAATATTAGGTCATGCATTTTCAGAGGAGCCTCCGTGTCTTTCGTTATTCTCCGGCTTACTAAGGGAGACATAAAGATCGTCTTCTCCCTGCTTCAGGTTTCAAAGCCGTGTTACAGCTACGCACTGGAAACAAAGCATATGTTTTCATCTCGACTTTTAAGAGAACCTACTTGCTATTTATATCCCGTCACCAGCAGAAGAGAGGGATGACAGCTCTCTGTTCCCCCTGCTCTCTCCCTCTCTAAACTTCCTCTGATAAAAAGAATTAAGCAATCAGTCACATTCGCGCCTCCCTACAGCATTCACACTTGTGCAGTACTAGCACTGATGTGAGTGTGCGTCTGTGCTTTGTATCTGTGTGTGTGTGTGTATGATTATTGTCCCTGATGTCTTTTCTACATATAAAAACTGGATCCAGTCAGCTGTCAGGCGGGGATGACAGCTTCGCAAGCGAAAAGCTGGTCATACTTGTAACTTTCAGAATCGCATATCTGACATAAAATTTGACATAAAAATGCATTTAAATAATGTATTGGAAGCAAAATGAGCACTTTCAGATTTGAAAGTGGTAATTCTGAGAGGGTGGAAAACATGAACAAATGATCAAACAGGAAAGTGTATTTTATGGCAGATGGCACTCTTTCTTTGCTCTGTTCCTCACTGAAAGTGTTGATGAGACACCTCGCAGATGATGTTAGATAAGAAACAATAATTAACATTGTTCATACACAGTTGTTTGCACTCATCTGTTTATTGTGCTTGTGCTGGAATAGGTCATCCCTGTCAAACATGACGCCATTTTCAAAAAACAAAAGTTTGACTCTTCTTTAAGCAGCTAATGTAAGAGTCTAACTTTTAATTATTATTATTTTTCTTTAATGAGGTTAAAATATGTTAAAGCAATCTATTTGGCTGTAAAACTTTATGGTCAGACAGCTATTGATGTTTTGTAATATTAGCTTTTACTGTTTAGTTTTTTAAGTTTCCAACAAAATGTGTCCGGATTTATAGGAAATTATCATCCATATATTTCGTGTTAATAATATCCACCCTAATTGGCACAAGAATTGTTTGTTGGTTCAACAGATTGTCCTTATTTTCCAAATTGTAGGCTCAAAATGCCAGTTTGGACCAAGCCATAGCCCAAATAGCCACAGCCCTGCAGGGATGAAGGCTACAACCCAGTTTGAAAGAAGCGCAGGTGTCGGATGAACCACTTGTGTAACCATAGACCAAAGGGCAACATTTGGTAAGTAAAAATAAAGTCTATGTGAAAGTGCCAAAAGTTGCTGTTCTTCAAGAATTCGCTTGAGACTGGCTGCAGGAAGATCGGAAGTCACGGCAATAGAAAGCACATAGCCTAGTTCAAAATACGGCTTGGGTCTGAAACGCTGAGTATGCTATCGGCACACACTGTACGGTGAGTTAATTTTTTTCAAACCCCGCGGTTTAGATGATATTAGGAACATTTGATTATCCAATTAGAGATACAGCTCAGGTCACGTGACTGGTGGGCACCCTGTCGCTGTTCCAAAGGAAACTCGCAGACAGAGTCATAACAAACGTGGCTGCGTCCCTGGATTGGCTTCAGGAACAGACGGGTGACGTCTGGGAGACTACGTCCATGTTTTAAACAGTCCATTCCATGGACTGTAAAAAAAAAAAAATGTACGTCTTCTTGCTCGGCTCGAAGTGAGGTTACCGCGAAAAAAGCTCCCCTTGGTGGCTAGCTGCAGTATAGGTCAAAAAGTCTGACTCTCCAGTCGTTCCAGGTGGGCTGTGGTCAAACTTTAAAAAATCCTCAACCTGGTTGAAATGTTTCTCACGTCCAATTGTTGTGGTGATTAGAAGATATTATTTGGCTTCCTTGCATTCAAGTCCTCTTTCTTTTAAAAAGTTTAATTTTCATTAGTTGTAAGAGGTTAAAAATTTGATTACTGACAGCTGCCGGTCTTGTGTGTTTTTTTGAGGATTGTAGAATATGTTGGGAGGGAGAGCCAAGAAGTGATTATACTCTTCCATCCATCCATTTTCTTAACCACTTATCCTGTTCAGGGTTGCGCATATCTGGAGCCTATCCCAGCTGTTATTGGGCAAGAGGCAGGGTACACCCTGGACTGGTCGCCAGTCAATCGCAGGGCTGACATAGACAGACTAACAACCATTCAAACACACGCACTCACACCTAGGGACAATTTAGTCGTCAGTTAACCTGGTGAGCATGTTTTTCGACTGTGGGAGGAAGCAAAAGGTAACCAGCAAAAGCATGTAGACATTACCAACAAGGAGGGCCAAAGGCTGTTCTGGGTCAGTTCTGCTAATATTAGCCACGCTCAAAAACTAATTTGATGTTGATTACAGCCATGGTGGTCTTGTGTTTAGCAATGCCCTCTTGTCCGATGTTTGTTGGATATCCATTTGAACAACTGGGGCATTTATTGTTTTATAACATCTTTAATGAAGCTAGAACTGTAGCACTAACCTTTTTTTTACACCATACCCGCTTAAACATCATAGATTGAGAATATTTATTATTAATCAATGTAACAGACTACGTCTTTTCAGTTTGTTTTCACAAATAGCAAAGGCAACATCACAGGCTGAAGAAAAGCTCTCAGATTGAGGAGTGGGCTCAAGAGAACTGATTCTTAAAGAGACAGGAGTTAAAATCGCTTGTTTCAGAAAGAGAATGAGCTGTGGGGCACCTTAAGGGGACAGCTTAAGGTAAATAAAGTTTTTTTGTGTGATATTCCCCCCCAAGTTATTTTGGTGAGGCACCATACCAAACATGCAGAGTTTGATAACAGCACTATAGGAACCTCGGATCAATTTTTTTAATGCCTCTAACTGTTAAACTCACAATCAGTTGCATAAATTCGGTTTTTCAGTTAGATACACACAGACAGGTGGCTCTAAACGTGTGTATTATAGGAATATACAGAGTCTGTTTTGTCATAGACAACATTAATCTTGGTAGACAGTGCAGAAGCATAAAAAGGACAGTTAAGAGCTCTGTGATATCTCCAATTATGCTTGAATTTACCACAGTTATTAATGATTTTCTGGCCACTAAGTTTTACACATCCTCATCTAATAGGATTCGTTTAATTACAATGTTTTCTGCTTGTTGTCTTGCCTCTGGGGGTCCCTGACTGTGGAGTTCTCCTGCTCCATCTCGCCTCCAGGAGCCCTGTAAATCTAAAGATCACAGCACCTGAGGAAGATTTTAATGGTTGCTGAAATGAGCATCTCTTCAGGCAACAGCTTAACTTTCTCCCACTCAGAAACTTTCCTGGAGCGTTGTATGTGACCCACCAAGCATTTCTTCACTGGTGCCTACATTCTGTGCTTTGTGCGGGGTACTCCTACCACTGCCTACATCCTGTGGCTGACAGTGGAGCAGGGAAGGGAGGTCATCCCATTCAGACTGCTTAAGAGACCAACTAACTCACCTTCCCCTTTCTGGGGGTTTTATACCTAAACAAACCCTGAAATACATTGACTTTTTTCTATTGTGCTAATTTTTATAGTACTTGGTAGAAGTAAAACACAAGTCACACAATTTTTGACTTACAGTTTCAAGAATGTAAGTCAAAAATTGTGTGACTTGTGTTTTACTTCATTATTTCTTTAATAAGTTGTACTGTAGGGGTCTTCATAAATTAAAAACCTCTTACTCTTGAATGTCAACTTACAGCACAAAGGTTTTACTTTGCCATAACAACTTAAAAGAACAAAATGAAGAACTTGTGTTTTTTACTCAGCGTGATGGATCTGAGGATTTCTGTTACCCAGTTGCAATTTTGTGTCATAACCAGTTCAAGCAAGTTTTACGGAGAAGGATCTTCAATGACAGCATGACAAGTTGAGCACAAAAATGCAGAGATGTCCTTGAAATGTAACTCATCTTCCATACAACTTACTAATGGCATCTGAAGAAAAGAAATCGTAGGTGTGAACAGCCCTGACATGATGATAATAATAATCATAAGAATAGTGAAACTTGCAGCCTGAGACTCTCTGCCCACAAGAGAGAGGCTTTTTCTCAGCCTTCCCACTCAGCATGTGTGTGTTCATTTGTTTCCCCATCCTGGCAGTTACACAAAACATTATCAGGCAAAACTTTACTAAACTTTGACTACATCAGTTGATATCCAGTAGTAGCTTATTGAGTTTGAAGACAGCTATTTGTAACGTGAGAACATTTTTTGGTTCTTTAACTGAGAAAAACTTTAGATGCCTGAAGTTTTTAGATTTGTTTGAAAGTCCTGGCACACCCTTGATTGTGAGGTTTAAGATTTAAGGGTCACTTTTCATCAGATTGCTACATAAGATGAGTCATGCTTTTTTTGTCTTTGGTGCTTCCTAATTAAATCCAAAACTCCCAGTCTTTGTCTTCCAACCAAAGGACAATCAGATGGAGTTACTGTTTGAATTTGATTTCTTTAGAAACTCCAGCTGGTTATTTGAATAGATCAATATCTCTATAAAGGAAGATACCAAATCAATCAGCAATCTGTGCTCAAAATTTGAGAAAGGCACCCATGAGGTTGTAGATATTTGCCTTGTGTCACTTAGGTTTGCATAACTTAGCATACACCCATGACAGTTGTGAAATAACAGTAAATAGCATCGTGTTGCCTAAACCCCAAATAAACAGGGTGAAAATAAAACTAGATTTCTCTGACCCCCACCCCTTGTTGTCAAAATTAAAATGTTTCTTACTTCATGTAGTTGCTGAATCAACCAACCATCATTCCTCAAAGGAGTATGACGATTTCTCATATTCAAATCATGGTTATAAAGCAACAATGCTGGATGTTCATACTAACCATGCAGATTTTTAGTCTACAGCATATGTTGTACAAATCCCTGAATCTGTCTGTAAATTACTCAAAATGTTCTGGTAAAAAAAAAGAAAACAGGATCTTCACGACACTTGCTGACATGATGAGGTTAATGCATGGGAATCCCTTGACTAGTTCATGACATGTTAGAGGGACGGGCATCAAACATCAATGTCAGCCCATAGCACTGTCTCCAACAGGCCTCCAGAGGGCTGGAGGTTTGTGGAGCTGGGAGCCTTAAAGAGACCACAGCTAAAACTAATCATTTGAGACACAGGTTGAAATAAGGGTTTTCTTAACAACCAGTGTGATAAAACTGGATCTTTTGAGCTGTTAATCATGAATAAAGGGCACCAGAGGGACAGTATGAAGCTTGAAAAAGCACAATACCCCCTCTATAACTTCAACCTTTTTTGTGGCTAAGATGGCTCTTTTCACGGCACAAAAACACAGAGATTTTCATAATGAGTGTTAACTGTAGACACTGACAAAGGATATCACCCGTGGGTTCCTGAAGAGGGGTTAGGTAGATCAAAGATGGCAGTTGCTGTATTGGAAATGCTGACTCCAAACCCCACTGGGACCACCCTCGTGGTTTAAGCCTGGTGGAGAAAAACAAACTCACATTTCTCACTAGCATATTACCTCTGCTGCCTTTCTTGTCTCATTGAAGTGCAATGAAATCACTGTTTTAGTGCAACATTGCTGTTGGCAATCTGAGACTATTTTACTAATCTGGGATTTTATGGCAGCTGTACAGTACCAGCACTCAAAAGAGTCCATCTGTGTTAAGCATATTCATAGCAAATCGAGTAAACAGCTCTCGTTTTCTTCATTTGAATTCTGTTTTTCTGATGTAGCACGGTGGATCCATAATGCCCTAGCTGAACTGACGGTCTGTCCATGATGTCTTTTGCGAACTAGGGTAAATCAAGAGCAGTATTATAATAAAAAAAGCCTCCAGGCTGTAAACACTAAGACAAAATACTGACCTGTCCAACAAACAAAAACTTGTGATTGAACAGCTTAGGGGTGTACATCTGTTTGACGTGATGCATTAGTCTTGGTTCTCAGCTCTGAAAGAGTATTTCTGTGTTCATATAGTGATTGGACACTTCTGGGTCACCGGAAAGCATAAAACTGTAGCATGGGTTGAAAAATGGTTTAAAGCTTAATATAGATGTGATTTTCCAACTTGAATCCTGTTGTGCTTCATTGTTTTGGTTTCCTCATTTCCTTCTTTTATATAAACCTCTCCTACTTATGTCAGATGTTGAATTTGTTAGTTGTTTCAATACTTTGTTTGGAGACTTTTTTGGTACCATCAGCTCCCATGTCTTGAAAATTTCACTCAGAATGCTTAAGAAAACTTTGCAATCAGATAAATAATTTCTTTGCAAAGTTGATTGTAAATTGGGAAGACTGAGCACTTTGTTAAATGCTCCAACTGAAATCAAGTCAATGAAAATTACCACAACATCACACGATTTATTTTGTTAGATAACGTTATTGTTTGTCATTCAGTAATGACACCCATTGTTTTCTTCTTTGTGACACATACTAGCTGTTGGTGTGTAACAAAGGATTCCTGTCTTCTTCAGATGTTGGTACACAAATCTTTTTTTCCCTGAAGCAATATGACATTCTCAGTGTTTTGGCAATGTTTTTGAACTACCCATACTTACATTTAGGCAACAAATCCCTGTGGTGGCAACTTGGGGGCAGATTGGCTTTGGTGGATTAGCTGTACTAATTACATCTGCTTTAACTTGTTATAAATTTGTTTAATTTTAAATCTAAATTTAAATTTGTATTCCTTGCATTGTTCTTACATCAGCGATATGTAAAAGACTGATGGTGACTAAAGTGTAGCTTGGGTCACACATTTCTCTCTGAATCTCCAAGACAACCATAACCAAGCCTGACAGGAACTCACCAACCATCTGATTGTTCCAATAAAACACCAACATTACATTGTCATTGATCTCTGCCAGAAGCCCTAAACAGTCCACAGTCTGATTTATGCACTCTGTCAACAATGCTATTTTATACTTCTGCATCAAACAGGTGTTGCACCTCATGCTATAGGTCCGCTTGGCCCTTTTTTTTCTACCCTGAAGAATACACATACAGCCTGACTTGCAGCTCTTCCCAATTGCAAGGAAGTGGACTGCAAACCCTATGACTCGTCCTCTGAACTAGATCATGCTTTCTGTATTTACAACATTTCCAGAATTTCTGCACATGAGCCAAACATAAGTCACACATTTCATCTCCTTTGACATATGCACTTTATTCTTCCTTGTAACAGTTACTACAGCCCCATTTCCACCAAGCAGTCCATTTCAGTTCGTCACATATCGTCGGCACACATTTTTCTGTGTTTCCACTGAGTAATCCCAGGACAGACCCCCAAATGACCAAGACAAGCCGTCTCACTTTCTGAGGCCCTTCCGATCCGATCTTGGAAGGGTGGAGCTACAACACTGCAGACTGGTGATTGGTCACCAGTGAATCGCCACTTACCATACAACAGCGGCTCCATTTCTCCTGGCTGCACACAGCCTACTCTGAAACAAAGCTTGATTGCGCTTTGTAACAAAGAGCCACATGCCAATCACAGAGAGGACGAAATGCTGGATGTCTTCCATCGTTGTTCTTTGTTTACTGTGTTGCATTTTTCTTCTTTGTTGGATTTATTACACTGTGTCGCGCTGCAATGGAGTCACGCTTTTATGTTACTGATGCGGCTGTCAGCTTCCAGCTTTTACACCGCCTACCACGATGGGGCATGGGTGGCTCTCGAAACGCAATCAGGACCAAGCTTAACCGAGCCAACACGCACCAAACCATAGTGACCTAAACTGTACTGCTTGGTGGAAACAGGGCTTATATTTTGTACAGCAACCAGTTACTTGTTACTTACTCAAAAAGGTAACTGAATTACTCCTTTATGAATGTAAATAGTTACCAGGGAAAATAAATATTTCACTACTTCTTAAAAAAAACAGAAGAAGACCTTATATAAGAATTCCTATTTTTGGGTGGGTTTCACATGTATAATCTTGTGTTTTACATCAGTGACATTAAAGTAGTACCTCCGCTGCCATCTTGAAAACACCAGTTTTAACTCAACAGATTCACCATCGTTGCCTCTAATTCTCTTATGTGGCTGTTTGCTGTGCGTTGAGGTCTGCAATGACAGCACCCACCTACCTGAACTCTGGAACTGATTGGCTTACCATGGAATTGTGCTCTACCTTGAGCTAATTATCATTACTTGAGTGTCCGTCACCACTTCCCCCTCACTAAAGATGGAAAATCAGAAAAAAAAAAAAAAAAAAAAAAAAAAGAAAAAAGAAAAAAAAAGTTATATTTGCAGTTCCTGTCCTGTGCTTGGCTAAAGTGAGCCAGGTCGGATAACAGATATTACATACCTTTGCACAATAACATGCCACATTCCACCGTCGGTAATGGTAATGGAAATGGCAATGGCAATTAGAAATAGTGATTTATTAAATTATCCATCACAGGAAATAAAAAATGGCATTGGTAACTCCGTACTTTTAATGTTGATATTCCCAACACTGTCGGCAACATTTATCAGCTTCTGTGTGATAGAAAGTGCTAAAAAGTTGTTTAGAAAAAGTAAGCAGAATATTTTGCTGGACCAAAAACTGGTGATCCGGAGCTCACACAGACAACACTGCCCCCACGTGCCTCGGAGGGGTACTGCAGATTGACATGGACACATTGACGCTGAAGTAGTACTTCTGACTGTGACTTAATGTCAAGTAAAATAACTGCAGCAACAAGAATCCAAGCGACATTTATGAATCCGTACTCACATTTATGAATACTTGGCTTGATCTGTTAGATAACTTTTTTTTTAAACTTAATCAAAGTTATTTGCAAATCTTCTTTAGGTCTTTGACATAGGGTCTGTTTTTACCATACAGGAAGAGTAACCGTCTACCTTTTACCTTGAACCACATCGAATAGTCAAATGATCTAAAGCTGCTCTTATTTCTTGATGATTTTAACAAGTGCAATTTGAGCTATTTACCCCTCAGAGAAGCATAATCCCTCGTTTGAAGAAAGAGAGATGTAGGATGTCGTGTTTTTCATCCATCAGCAGGGATTTGTTCGTTCCTTATTTGACAATGAGGACAATACAACAGAACTGTAAAATGATTACTGAGGCCCAGTGAGGGACAGAGATGATTTATGTGTCATTCTGCTAATCATGTCTTTCAGGAGCAGACAGAATCATAGCTTGTTTGTTGTTTGTGCCAATGCTGTTTGTGTAAGGAGCTTCTCCTCTAATCTCAAAGTACTTCCTTAACAACTGTTGAGTCCGTAGAAAATCTCTCCAAGTGGGATGTAATTTTCTAATAAAGCAGGTCAATAGTTGAGATAAGAAATTACCACAATTTTTGTTTGTTTTTTTTCTCCCCAGGAGGCTATGATTCATTGACTGTCATACAATTATAATCCTGTGTTTGTAGCTTTTGGTCAGGTTGATTTCTCTGAAAGGAAGAACAGAGAATAGGTACGACTGTTACTGTCCTCTTGTAACCTGATAACATCTGAAAAACTGTTTTTATATCAGAAAGTAAAAAGAACAAAGAGTATGATCCAGTATTGTTTTGTTGGGTATAATGATTTGTTTGGTTTGTGAGTCAATAATGCTCTAATTGTTGTCTTGTTTAAGTGATTCCTACATTAGAAGTCATTCTGTATGTTAACTAATGGCTTGTTATTCCAGGAGCTTTGACACATTTGCTGTAGCGAGGACAGAGAAATAATTAACAGTTGTTTGATTAATTTCATTATTTCTGTAACCCTTGTTTCACTGATTAATTACTTTCTTATTTTGTGATCACTCATTCTCGTGCTTATGGGGTTATTCATCTCAGGAGAATTAGCCCCAGCGTTGATTATTACTCCTCCACTTTCTCTTCTCCCTCCAGAAGGATTGAAAACTCTTTGCTTTTAGTGTGATCACTGAGGCCTGAAAAGACAAAGTTGTCTTATTCAAAGTTCAAAAGGTGTTGCTCATCCATTAAACCAAACAGGGCAGTGCTTAGTTATTGCTGGTGAATACTTTGCAGCTCATCTAAAGTTTTGTTTCCTGAAGTCTCACCACCTGTTTGTGCATGATCTTTCCCTCAAATGTCAAGTATGCAAATATGAAACTATACAGGAGTTCTGTTCTGGAGGGTTTGGAGCAACAATGTTTGTTTAGTTTTGTCTTTGTAGACCAGGGGCGCTAAAGCAAAGAGTCATGGGTCATTGTTTTTGCAAATCATTTTTTGGACAATTTGCACTCCGATTTGTTTGCTGGATTTCTTCAGTCTTCACAGGTATGCAAATTCAAATCCACCCTGTATTACAGCTGCATGAAAAGAAAACATCAACAATTGTTACCTAAACTTCAAGGTCATGTGAGGATGTGTTTCAAAATAACTGATTATTAGGCTGTGAAATACGTCTTTGAATAACATTCAGTCACATATAAAGGATGATAAATGAAAATTCATCAAACCTCCTCTTTCTGTCTTCTTGATAGAGCCTCTGCCTTAATCCCATTTGTAGTTGCAACAGACATTTTAATTGGATTTAATTTGTAGTCACACAACTGTGGGTGTAATAATTGAATGACAGTGTGAGTACATGCAGTTTTGCATGGTTTAACATGTTTTACATTCAGCCTTACATGACGCGTGTAGGAGTTTCACTCTTTTTTTCCCTTCAGTCAACTCAACATTTAAGTGTTTTAGAGGGTGAACCAGCAGCACTGAAGAGAATTTTTTACTCTTAGATGCTTAAAGAAATCACAGTTAAAGTAAGATAAGATATACTTTAATGTCCTCTTAGTGAAACATGTTGTGCCCTGCAGGAACACGAATAATTACAATCAATCATACACTGCCATGACCCATAGACATCTCTGCAGTAATGCAGTTTAACAGCCTAAGAAAACATAAACACCGTCTGACAGCAACTACAGTCAGTAAAAGATGAGTTATCTGTGATTTAAGCTAAACAGACAAGTGACTATACCAGGCTGTTTTTATTGTGTATGTGTTTAATCATCCTGTATAAAACAGGTGGGTAAGATAATAACATAAACTGCTCAGCAAACTGTGTAGAAAATACATTTACTGTCTGAAGCTCCAACTCTTAACATGGGTATCAAATACAGTCAGTTTGAACTTCAGCAAAGTCCAGCAAACCTGAGCTTCATTGTGGATGACCACCCAGTCCCCCGGGATCAAACAGCATCTCCTCCATCTTTTTTTCTTGTTAAGCACAAGATGGTTTTTGTCACTCCAGTGCACAAATCTATTTATTTCAGAGTGAAAGAGAGAAAATCTGCTGTCTCTCTGCATTAAGCCCAGGACAGCTGATCATATGAGAGCTTAATGATGTAACTTACGGGGTAGATTCTGGTGCACACATTGGTCACATTGGTATACAACAGGGGTGGCCAACCAGTCAGAGTCTAAGAGCCACAAAAATTACCATGGTACCACAAAAAGCCACATAACACAGGGGGTCTTAGAAACACACTTCCTCTCACACATAAACAAAATGACATAAAATGAAAATGAATAAATTTCCAATTTTCAAAGCAAGATTTACTGTGTTTGTAAGTGTGTTTAAATTTTTAATTAGAGCTGTGTCAAAAACTAATTTTTGTTTTTACTGCGGAAGCGACAAAGTTCCATCCGTTCATCTATCTATCTATCTATCTATCTATCTATCTATCTATCTATCTATCTATCTATCTATCTATCTATCTATCTATCTATCTATCTATCTATCTATCTATCTATCTATTGCTGCGTTTCCACCAAGCAGTTCCTGTCGGTTCAGTACGGTTTGGGACGGTTTGGTACAGTTAAGCCTGATCCCTTTCGCGCAGCAAACTGCGCCCTCTCATGGTAGGCGTGACGCCGTAGCAGCTTACCCCGCTATTAAATCCAACAAAGAAGAAAAACATGACACGGTAAACAAAGAGCATAGATGGAAGGCATGCAGCATTTCGTCTTCTCTGTGATTGGCATGTAGCTCTTTGATACAAAGTGCAACCAAGCTTTGTTTCAATGAAGTCTGTGTGCCACCAGGAGAAATGCAGCCGCTGTCGGGGTAAGTGACAATTCTTTTGACCAATCAACGGTCTGCAGTGTGTTGCTCCACCTTCCGAGAGCGGATCGGTTCAGTCTGGCACCCAAACGAAAGGGTCCCAAAAAAGTAGGACGACTCATCTCGGTTTTTAAGGATTTGTCCCGGGATAAGTCAGTGGAAACGCCGCAAAAAGCACGCCGTACCGAGACGAACCGAACCAGTCTGCTTGGTGGAAATGTGGCTTATTTGTCTATCAATCTGAGCGATTAAGAGTTGCAAATGTAGAGAACAGAAACTGAAACTTAAGTATCAATCTATTCATCCAAGTATTGATCAAAACTGGTCGCAATGTTGGCATCAATATATCAATATTTTAGATTGATTGGGACACCACTACTCATAACAGAATATATATATATATATATATATATATATATATATATATATATATATATATATATATATATATATATATATATATATATATATATATATGTATATATATATATATATATATATTGATTGGATTGAAGAGCCACACCCTGAAAGGCAAAGGGCCACATGCGGCGTGCAAGCCACAGGTTGGCCACTCCTGGTATACAACATAAGGAGGACCAGGAAGATGCCTCAACCTTGAGAGACACAAGTCTCTACTCTGACACTGTGGGTTCAATATGTTAGATTTACAGTTTATTGAGGGACAGCTGCATAGGAGAATGAGATATACAATTCAGGAGTTAGTCTACTTGAATGTTACCTGGGTTTCTGGCAAATTTTGTGTGATTGAACCATTTAGTGTCACTTATAGTTTTACAACAGTTTTTTGCAGGAAGGAGAGAGTTTCTTTTTTCTGATATGTTACATTATGAACATTATATATTCAGTGATAGATTCAGTCGTATTGTCTAAATCCATCCACTGAGTTAGAGACAAAGCATCCTTTGAGACAGTCTTTACTGTTGGTAGTCCAAGCCTGTAGCTCTACGTTTTTTTTGGTGCCATAACGTTCTCGTCTTTTGCATTGAAAAAAAATGTTGAAAACCAAAGAGCAACACCAGCACTAACTTTTTTTTACTCATTAAAAACTGGATGGTGTCTTTAGAGAACTTCTTTTGCAAACTTCTTACATTTTGAAGTGATTCTGTTCTCTGTAATCCAGGGACTTCATTAAAGAGCTAATAACGCCCTGCCAGCTGTGATTGAGACTTAAGAGGGGTTTGATAAGACAAAGGGACAAATAATTTTTGGGGAGGGTTTCTTGCTTGTGGCTAAAATTGTTGGAGTAACAGCCTTTTAGTTTGTTCACAGTCACCAGACTCTTTCCACTTTAATTTCAAATGCAAGAGATTCTCTATACTCACTTCTGTGCACCTTCTTGATTTCATTTGAAGTCTGTAATTTTGTTAAAAACTTTGTTTTATCACCCCCAATATGAAGCTGTTGTATAACAATTTTAATAATCAGCAGTTTTAAATTCAGTTTCAACTTCCTCTGTGACCTCAGGTGACTGTGCGGCCTAAAGATGATCCGTCATGTTGTGATGGACCGTGCATGTATTTGCATGCTATTAGACGGGAGTACCTCAGGTTTCAGAACTGTTGGAAACACAAATTGTATCCATCCATTGTAAAACTTTAGGCAAAGTCAACATAGGACGATATAATCAGAGGACTGAGATATCAGCCGCATCAAACAGGTTTGTCAATCACATCTTTTTATGTTGTTATCAGAATACATATAAAAGATGCTTTGTTATAACTACAGGTTTGTTTGCAAAGATACCTCGTGAGCTATTTTATGAATTGTAAACTTAGTATTTTCTTCTGAATCTCAGGGATAAAAGAGGTTAATTGCTTTACTATTGAACTCCAAAAAAGTTGGGATGAAGTGAAACTCGTTTTACCCACAAATCCATAAAGTTTTTAAGTTTCAACATTTAATCTGTTGTCTGCACTATTTTCAACTAAATGCAGGGTGTCAATTTCTTAATCCATCAAATGCCATAGATGCCAAATATTACAAAAAGTTGATGTTTTTTTTAAGGCCTGCCCAATATAAATGAATTAACTAAAATACAGCACTGTACCTCTAAAATAATTTCATGTTTTTTCTTTCCATAGCCCTCCATGATGAATAACTCAACTTTTGGAAACGCTTCTGTGCAGCCTGTCTTTGAGAACTTCTTAAACCCTTTTTGGGTAGGGATATCTAGTCTTATCGGCCCGATCATTCAATTTCCTTTCGATGTTTATGTCCTGCATCTGATACTAGCGAAGCACTTGATCACATCAGAGTTCCTGACTTTTAACTTGGTGCTTTCTGAAATCTTCATCTGCTTCTTTGACATTTTTGAACTGCCCATGTTGCTCTGGCCAAACACACATTTGACAAAAGCTTTGATGAGGCTTCGGATGTTCAGCCTGGGATTCGTCGTCACTGGCCGCCCAAATCTTCTGGCATTGGTTTGTGTGGAGCGCTACCTGGCAGTATGCAAACCTGTGCTTTACTTGAGGTTCAAGACGTTGAAGTACAAGCTGGCCCCTGCAGGGATAACCTGGCTGGCGACACTTGCTTCTTGCTTGAGCAGATTCTTAACAAATTTTTCTGATTATCTCAACTCCATTGTAGTGCACATCTGTCTGTGTTGTGTTGTGAAGCTGTATTGTTGCATTTCTACCCTTCAGGTGCTGAAGCAGCCTGGTCCAGGAGAGGGGGGAAAACAGAGAGCGGGCATGAGCAGAATTAAACTCAAGGCTTTTTGGACATTAATAATCATAACAATAACTTTTGTCATCATGTATTTACCTTTGATTACAGTCATTGTTTTTAAACATTGCTTCACACTTAAAGATCGTGTCAACCTCATGAATGCGTGCCGCTCCCTCACAGCTTTGTCTGGGTATGTACAGGCTTTACTGTTTCTCAGAAAAATGGGTAAACTGCCTTTTATGAAGAGGTCATAACAGGTGTTGGGACCCTTACAGATGACAAAACATTATGCAAAAAAACAATCCATGTGGCAACCAATACTTGAATTTGTTTTATGGACTTTTTGCGTTTGCATATCATTTGCCAAAATGTTTCCATCAGCAGTTTTATACAGCTGTGAACAGAGGGAAAGCCAGAAAACATCTGATTGTTTTGGTACCAAGGTGTAAACTGCAAAGCTAAGAACCGAGTTCAGAGCGAAGACCTGGCAAATATTCTCCAGTTTGTTTGTTCAGTTTAGTTTTTTTGTTTGTCTGTTTTATTTCTACGACTGAGTAACAAGAATCCAGATATTCTCCTGGTAAGTTCTTGTTTTTTAGCCTTCAACAAAATTTCAACTTGTTTGGATTTTTATCCCCTCCTGTTTCACAGTAGCATAGCTAATTGCAGCTTTTTACTTGCCAGTCACAGTGACTATGTATCAGAACCCTGAGTGTGAGTGTAATGAAAGGAAAATGTTTAAGAATAAGATGAGTTTTGCTTTACAAACTTGAACTTTAACAAGTCTGCTTCCTCCCCTGCCTGGAGGTAGAATATATTCCCTAAGTGTGCTTCATCTTTTTATAGGGCAGTTAGATGGCAAGATGGATGGAAATCACAGTCTCCTGGCCATTGTTGCCTTTCCGATCCCCTGTGAAGATGTCCAGGCTCCTCTCATAATCAATATCATTCTCGGCCTCCCTGCCAATATGTGTGTCATGTGGATTATATTAGCAGGTTCTGGAGGAATAGCTGCAGAAATCTTTTCTCTTAACCAGTCCATCTGTGAGCTTGCTATCTGCATGGCAAATGTCATAACGTTATATGTAATGAACACCCCAAGATCCAGTGTTTCTATATACCTCTGGTATATTATCAAATTCTGTTGGGGATTCATATTTTCAGGGCGCTCACTGTTCATGAGCTGTGTCTGTCTGGAGCGCTATTTGGCAGTCGTACATCCTGTGACATTCCTAAAGTACAAGCTCTCGAGATGCAGACTAGCTGGGGCTGTACTGTCTTGGCTGACAGTGCTGGTGTGTTGTATAATCCTTCTCTTGGTACCACTTCAAGCTGTTCACTATCTGTCTTTTGCCATGGTTTTCCCCGGGTTTCTGGTGCAGATCTTTTTGTGCGCGGAGACGCTCCGTGCACTCCTGCGACCAGTACCAGGAGATGGGAGCAAGGCGAGCACTGGGATGAACACTGCAAAACAAAAAGCGTTCAGGATTAAATTAGTCATCCTTATAACTGCATCTGTTGCTTATCTGCCTTACATTATTTCAGTTACTTTGCGTGAACATTTGCCCAAAGAAAAGAGTTCAGAAATGTTTTGCATTTCTATCTACAGTGTTTTGGTCACTGGATTTATCCCACCTCTTCTCTTCATTTATAGAGCTGGAATACTTAGACAGTGCACTCAAGTGTCAGCATAAACACACCAAAAGAAAAAAAGGAAAAAATATTTATTTCTGCCTGCCTATCAAGGACAAGAGAAAGCTGTTAGCGTTTGTATGTTGGACAACCAGGCTAGCATTGCATTAGATGCCTAAGTGGTGGTGATAAACCGAGCTTCGTATCAAGACAAGTTGTAATTTAGCAGCTGAGTGACTAGCCTGGCTTAGTTTAGCATAAGGAAAGTGGTAAGGAACAAACTGCACCTGCTCAGACATATAAATCTTACACAATAACCCATGCCATCTTTCCTGTTAACCAACTGTTGTTACTGTTAGTCGTGCTTGTATGCACTTACATGACTTTTTGTACCAGGTTTTTATGAGTCTCATACATCACCCTGTGGCTACAGTCAACAAATGTTCAGAAGCGGGTAGACTAATTCCTCAAACACAACATTTTGAAGTCCACCAACAACTTGAAAGAAAAGTGTGATTCAGCCTCAGATTTTGTGTACTAGTTCTTTTTCTAAGGCCTGTTCTGTTGTGTGGGAGGGTGACACAGTGTGGGTGATGGTCCCTTTTTGGTTGAATTCCTAATAACATGAAGTTTGACAAAGCATGTGATGATGTTAAAGATTATTTAAATGTTAATATTTTACTACTAACTGTGTAACATAAACATACAAAACATGCTTATTTTTTGTCTAGGCAGAATGAAACACTGTCTGTGTGTTCCTCTAACATTCTGAGTGAAAGTGAACTCTGCAGTTTTGCAAAAATCTTTGCCTTTTTCTCCATCAAGGACAGTGCGGGAGCATCTGTGAAATTTGGGACTACAAAAATCCTGTTTCTGTTTTGTTAACAGTTTGAGTAATGACTTGACAACTGATCATTTGAATATGCAAATAGCAGACCACACATTCAAAAATGCTGTCAACACTGATGTCCATTTGTATCTTAACACATACAAGACATGTAGCAGTGACAAACTGGAAGATCTGAAACACTGAGGACCACTTGCTTTAATTGCATTGCTTTGTTTGTACTTTAACATGTGAACATTTTGGTGTCACCAGTGTCATAGATGCTTGTCATAGATGCTTCATAGTATAATACAAATCACTTTGCCTTTTTTCCTGTATTTTTTTCCTTTTTTTCTTAAAAAAAACATAACACATCTTCTTTCTTCTTAGTGTTGAAAATATTTGATGCTAATTTGTGGCTACAAGATGAAATACATGCGTTTAAAGCCACATGTCTCTTTCTCTCTGTCTCGGCTGAGTGCAGTTTCTGTGATGATTAAGAATGAGCGAGACTGTTCACTAGAGGCCCTACACACACACACACACACTGACACACACACACACACAGACCCCACCACCACCATCACCACCATCACCACAGCCACCTGCTTGTCATGAACGAAGTCTTTGTGATTGACACCAGCGTCTCATCTGCCTTCTCCTCACGACCAATAAACACCCCGGCCAAAAAGAGGTGACCTGGTCTGTTTGATGAGAGCTCATCATAAACTTGATTTGAAAAGTGTTACAAGGGACAGCGTGTAAAATATGAATCAGGAGTCACCTCAATTAAATTTGTTCTAACTGAAAATAACAATCACTGTCGCTCACTCAGTTACTCAATTAGCTTTTCTGCATTTTAACTCAAAGTCTCTGCAGCTCTATGCTTGATGTGTTTTACCCATAAAGATGTCAGTCATTTTAATGAAGAGCTAATGAGCTCATTCACCTGATGCATCATGGGTACATTGTTCTGAATGTTTCACTAACCTTCAGCTACAGGGTAAGTGAACCAGTTTTGTCATTTCTAAATAAGATCCTGATATCATTTCTTGTGGTCTTGCATCTGATGTGAAATAATTACAGAGGAATATTTTAATAGTGTTGCTTCAAGTAATCCCAAATTGTCAAAAGTGGCTCTGTTTTTGCTCTCTCAGAGGCACAAAAACAGGCCAGAACAGCACTTACACAGAAATATAATAATAACATACTCATGTCAAGGACAAGTAAGAAATAAAATGTCTTCAAGTTTTTGTGATCATTCTTTACACCCAAGTTGTTGTTATCCGAATCTCACTGTTTCTTTTTCATGTGGGTGTACTAACCGAGGCCACTTACACAGACACTTTTATTGGATCAATGCAGGCTATGCGTTTGGTATTCGAATGGTAAACTCATCCAAAGCAGCCCCTCGGTGTGGTGTTGTGCTCCTTGTTTTGTTTTGTTGCTTTATTTTTGGAAGGAAAGTGAGGGCTTTAAGTGCAGCTGCAGGCTAGCCTGTTGGCAGCTGTATGCTAATTGCTCGCCTTGTTTGTGACTTTGAAATCAAAGCAAGTCTTATTCTGACCGGTGCCTGCCCTTAAGGCAGAGACTTTTAGGAATGTTAGGAAAAAATGGAGACATAAAGAAGACCTTTTGTGTTATTGTTAATGGCATGATGGAGATTTTGGGAGGAATCTTGGATTTATATGTGACTCACATGCCCAGAGCTTCTTTTTTTCCAACTTGTTATTCTGGGAAACACTTCCCTGTATTTTGAAAAGTGTAAAAACTTGTCTTCTGTGACTTCAGCATGCAACACCAAGAGATTCAAGCATGAAAATATAGGCAGAATCCAATGACTGGTACTCAAGATACTTTCACTGCTTTTTTTCATTAATCACTGCGCCTCTGTCACTCACACTACTTTCAACACCTTTACCCTTGCCCTAATTCTTTACCTTCTCCACGGTTTCTCTTTGGATCTTTTTTCGTCCCCCTTCGGGTGTCTTTCCTTCGCATAATTTCCCCTTCTCTTTCCTTCTCTCTCTGTAACTCTCTTCTCTCTCCATCTTCCTTGCCTCCTTCCCTCTCCCTTCCATGTAGGCTGTGTGATATGTAAATGCGCAGACAGCTGCTCTCTTTCTCCAAGTTTTGATTCAGCAGTCGGCGTAATTAACGGCTCTGCGAACTGTGACTCATCCCCAAACTAGGTGAGAGCAGCTCTGTCAGCCAATAAGCACACACTCTTTCTCTCACTTTGGTCTCTTCTCTCCAGCTTTCTCTCTCCTCAGTAGAAGTTCACACACATTATAGGATATTTACTGAGGCACTTTCACACCAACCTTGATATAAAACAAACCTTAAAGCGGTAAGGGTAATTTTGTAGCATTTAACCGGCGAATTTCCCCTCTCTAGGATCCTCTTTCTTCATAGCATTCTGTCGTCTTTCTTTTTCTCCTCTACTTCTCTCTCTGTCCATCCCTTGCAGTAACTTCTCTGCTCTCTGGTCCTCTCTTCCTTCTCAAGCCAACTTATCTCTTTAATGGGGATATCACTTAACATGGGAAACTGGGACCCCAAGGCCCCTTAGAGAATTCATGCATAACATCTTAAACCACAGGGACAGGCTCCAATGTGCTCATCCACTCCCTCTGCTGTACTTTCCTTCTTCTCCTTCCTATTTTTCTTTCATGCTAGTTTGCCTCTGCAGAGAGGGAATGATTCATTTTCTCTGAGAAATCTTCCTGGGTTTGAGCCACTTGCTGTTTATACAGTAGCAGACGGTTTTATGTTACGTTTCTATAATTTGGCAGGGGCTGGAGAGCCTCATCTGCACACCTATCCCAATATGTTGCAAATATACACTCTGTTTTGACAACATGGCAGGTGTGGAGATTTGACTATGGTAATGGCTCAGTGGTCTGTAGTGGGAAGAAAACAAAAAAACAAGAGGCTGCCAATATTACTTCTAGGCTTCGAATCCTGAATCACCAATTAGAATAAGACTCGTTAAGTGATATATGACCAAAGCATACATGTTCTAACAGAGTCCTCATTTCTCTTCCTAGAATAAAGAAATTTTACTTGAGTCTTTTTTTTTTACTTTTGCCATGAAAAAAGATTGAAATAGTATATTTAAATAATGTTTAAAGATGCTATAAGGAGGATTTGTTTTAATTGCACTCCCTCGCCACCTTGTGGCCTGGAGTTTCTACACACTGTTGTAAATTACTTCTAGTGAGGCGTGTGTTTGTTTTGGAATTTGATGGAACTCATTTTATTTGTTCAAGACAACTTTTTGCTGGATACGACGTGCAGGGGTAAGGTAATTATCAGCACTGTTGCGTAGCACTAGGGTTTCATATGTGACATCAGGGAAATATTGTAACAGCTGGTTGTATGTTAGCCTGGTGCTCCGAAGTGTTTTTTAGCTAACTTGACAACAAGTAAGCTCTGTCTCTTTGTAAGTAGTTTAATAGCCGTTCATATTTAGCTCAGCTGATAGACCAGTGCTCTAAGACAGGTCCGTAATGTGTAACGTCAGTAAATCCTGGTTAGCTATGTCCTGTCAGTCACCTACCAAGTAGAGCTAACGTAAACTCACTCTTCATTTTATTGATAGACTCTCAAGTTTGAACAGACCACTGCAGAATAACTGCTGCATGTAGGTTGGAATGGACATTCTCACTAACAGTTTAGCCCCAGTGTTAAAGTAATATAGCCCTAGCTAAAGGCTAGCCAGCCTTTTGCTCTTCTGTCCTTTTTCTGTCTGACAGTAGGGCTCCTATGTCCACCATCACAACAAAATGAATCCCAGAAATCATTTTTAGCAGAGAAAAACACAGATATTGGTGTTTTATCTCTTCTCACTACTAAACTTTATCATCTGGCGTGGTGTTGTCACAGAGACCTAGACATGCTGTAGATCAATCCAGTCCTAGACGACCTGAACTGGAAACTAAGAAGTAGCAGTTTAAAATAACCTGTAACTAGCAATATAAGAACTGATAATCTCATGTTTAAGTGTGATCAGGCATATATCTAGAAGGGAGACTTTTGAAAGATTACTATCAAACTCCTCACAGCTCCTTTAATTACACAAGAACAGACATAGACTATGCACAAATCAGCATGGTAACAGGCAATACACAGTACAGAGGACACAATAGATAGAGAAGTGCAATGTTAAAAAAGAAACACATTTAAACAGGTGAAACGCAATCAAAAGCAAAGAAATATAAGCGGGTGTTTATTACAGCCTCAAATGGCTCACCTGTCTAATCATGTGGATGATTGAAATTTCAGACAGGCAAAATAGGGAACACAAAGGCTGTCAGTTTTGTAAGAGGTGGGTATTTTATTTAATTGATCTTTTTTGATGAAGAATAAAAGCAAACAATAATTCTCTTTACAATTTAAGGTAAATCAAGGTCACACTGTTGTGTCTGGAGCTGCAAACTCAACAAACATGTAATCTGTGGGAGTGTTTACCTGGAGAGTTATTAGCAAACCTCTCCATCATGCTGGGTTGAAAATGAAGAAATACCGGCATAGGAAATAAGTCTGGCAGCAAATTTAACCCATTCCCCAATAATTGCAAAGAAAATTATCATCGCCCAATACTAACAGGTATACGTCTAGCAGACGGCTGTAATTTATCTCTTAAATGGAGGGCATATTTAATCAACAAGTTTTAACCCACATATCAAGTTAAGTGATATGTAGGAGTTATTCTTCCATTTTAAAAGAGAATTTGAATCTAATGTAGTGTTTGGAGAAGAGTAGGCTTTGTAAGAGACAAAAATGATATGATGGATTTTTCTCCCCCATTGTAACTTCCCTTAGACTGTGGGAGTCAGTAATATTTCACGGGCTCTTTGCACAAAATACTTAATAAATCAGCAGGGGTCTGTAACTACTGCTGCTCAAAGACATTCACTTCATCGTTAAATCAAAGAACGCTTTACTTAAATTCCAAGCTGTCGGAACTGGCAGGCTGCTATGTTTGTGAACAGTGGATTCTCAGAGATAAACAAGCACCAGGCACACAAGTGACAACCAGATTTACCTTCAGAGAGACAATCCACCTATATGACTGATAGCAAGAGGCACATCTGGAAGAGTTCAGAGTAAAAGTGACACACTCAGTGTCCTGATAATCAATGACAATGAGCTGGCAGACATAAAGAGAGGACCATGAAACTAAAACAGCTTGATACAACTCATGCATGATTCAGTCATAATTAATGACTGTGCTTTTCCTACTGTTACCTTTGAAACTGTCTTGCATAAAGCCTTTTAGTTAACTTTTGGCTTTGATGAGCAGTCAGGCAAGTGATACACACTGCATTAATGTCATATCAGAATCAACAATTGCTTAACCTTGTTGTCAATACCATCATCTAAAGGTGTTGTCAGAAAATAATGAATGATGATTTTGCCGTGTCATAAAACGCAGACATCTGTAGATGTGCACTAGTGGCAAGGAGCACACATTTGCAACATGATGTGACCTGATGTGAAAAGAAGCAATTTGTCTATTTGTATGAGTTCAGCTATGTCAGCACCAGTTGGCATGAATCTGCTGACAGAAACCAACGGAATACGAAGCAGTGCAATGAAAAGGTGTGATCAGAGTTAACATGCCAGTTGAAAAAGATGCGTGTTGAGACTGGAGAGAGATCCAGGGTTTCTGATGTCTGGTGGGACTGAGTTCCAGAGACAGGGGGTCAGAGTGGCTGAAGGCCCTAGACCCCATGCTGGTCAGGAATTGGATGGTGTGGAGAGATAAATAGAGGAGGACCCGAAAGTGCAGGTGGGTGTGTTGACATGCAGAATTTAGAGAGATATGGAGGCGCAAGGTTATAGACGGCCTTAAAGGTGAAGATCAGAATCTTGGAATCAATGCAATATGTGATTGGTAGCAAGTGAAGGAAAGGAGGGATGTGATTAATGGCAAGGCTTCTGATGATGCTGTGAGCAGAAGAGTTATGGATCACTTGAAGTTTATGGATGGATTTGAGAGGGAGACCAAAAAGAAGAAAATCAGAGTAATCAATGTGGGATGCAACCAGGGTGTGAACGAGAATGGCAGAACTGTTAGGTGTGAGGATTTACGCTATGTAGATGGAAATATGCTGACCAAGTGACATTTTTGATGTGAGCTTGGAATAGCAGTGTGCTGTCGATGATGGCACCTAGATCCTTAACCGGGGGGGCTAGAGAGTAGAGTTGTCAAAGTTAAGTGACAAATTATAAAGATCTGATATCGTGAATTTGATGCCGATGAGAAGAACCTCAGTTCTATCACCAATTGGTATCAGAAAACTTCAGGTGAGCCAGAATTTGATTTTACGAAGACAATTAGAAAGGGCAGTGAGGATATAGAATTGGTTGACAGGTAAAGCTGGGTGTCATCTGCCAAGCAAGTGAAACCTGTTTTATATTTTTAGAAAATATGGCCATGACAAAGTTTAAACAGAAATAGAAGAGGCCTCAGGACAGAACCATGGGGAACTCCTGTAGTGCAATGGCTGGGACTTAAAGTTAAGAGATGAATGAACTGAGTGTGGCCATAGAGATAAGATTAAAAACAGTTTACGGGTGCATCTGTAACTCTACTTGGGGTTAATCTTTTAAGAAGTATGCTGAGAGAAATAATGTCAAAAAGGAAAGCAACCAGTCAGAAATTGTTTGTAGATTTATAGATTATTGAAGTCATTAGTCTGCACCAGGTTATGTAAGTATAGGAGTTACGGTTGCTTGTTTTAAGGTGAAGGGAACAACACCAAAGGTGAGACAGGAATGTATGATTATGGAAGTCATGGAAGACAAGGAGGGCAGGCAGGCTTTAACTGAGAATTGGTAGAGTGCAGATGAGAAGCAAAGGATTCTCATGTTTGTAGTTGGTTGTTTACAATTCAATTGAGGTGGTTCTTACGGTAGAGGACTTTCCTTGAAACAAAGAATGTTGTGGTGATGTGTTTCTTTATTGAACAAAAATTCCAGTTTTATTATAAAGATGTTCCAAAAGATGGGCTTTACACCTTTAAAAACCTGTATTTTTATTTTCTCACGTAAAATGGTTTGGTAGTCACAACCACCAGGATACAATGTCCCAGTATACTTAGAGACTGTCACCTTTCATGAATGAAAAGTGAATGTCATAAATATTTTCTCTAACCTCTGATATCCAACAGGGTGACTTGACCTTATCATTCAGGGTTACATTAAGATTCAATTTTCTGCTGTGTTCCAGCCAAAGGTCCAAAGGTCAACAGTGAAATGATATAATCAATATCTAAATGGAGACACATTGGGAGGTGATGACCTGTAGTGGCAGAGGAGGATATAGGCTAATATTAATGGTTTTATTGATATTCCAAGTCATCTTGAAAGACAAACACTTACAACCCTCTCCCAGATGCACTTCACCGTCTCACCCATGGGAAACGTATCACTGAACCATTTGGTGGGGGTTTAGTCTTATGAGTCTTGTTGGAGTTGATTTTTGCTTTTTTCAAACATTGAAGCTTCAGAGATAAGAGTTTGGAAAAGAGGCTGAAGCTGGGAAATGAATTAGTACGTCTTGGCAAGCAATTATCCCCTAAACACACAGCTGAAACTGTTCATTTGAACTCATCCAACCTCTGATGGTGTGGTCAAAGGGTGAGTTAAAACCGCTGCCTGTGAGATAAAATTCAAAACCAATCAGAGCTGAACCCATTCATATCCATTATACTCTGAACCGGATCGATAGTGACAAGGTCTGCAGCTCATCGCTCTGCAGCTGTCAGCAGGGGAAGCCCTAATCTATGGCAAAATGGGCGGCCACCAGCACAGGCTGAGGCAGGATTGTATAAATGAAACATGGATGTTTATCAAGCAAGGAGAAGATTTATTTAGATATGTGTGTGATTAAGTGTTTGATGTTTCTCTTTGAACACAATGTGAGCCAGGGCTTTATCAGATGGGAGGGGCAGCTGACTGTGCGTGTATGTCTGCTTGTGCGTGTGAGAATGTGCATATGCGTTGTCTCTTTCCCCCTTTATGGCGTTAGAAACTCTTTTTTTTTTCCTTATTTAAAGCATGTTGCTTTGGTACCCCCTGAGCTTTGCAAACCCCTGGGTGGTCGATATGGCCTAGTTTTTGAATTTCCTGCTGCACACAGCGAGGCACACACAAACAACTGGCACACATACAATGCACCGTCAGCCCCACTTGCAATAGTACGCACACACACGGCAATACAAACCTTGTAAGCGAATCAATTGAACATGTATGATGGGGCTTTATTTTTTTCCCCTTTTTCACTCCAGAGAGGACAAGAAAAGCATCTGAATAGGGGTAAGAAAGGATGAAGGGATAAGGGAGGGTAGGTGGGGGGAATGTGGAAGGGGATAAAATTTAATAATGTGTCACAGTTTATGGAGTCGAGCCAAGACACATGCTGTGAATAATCTGTGGCGGGTTTTTTTCGCTGAGCCGGTTGTTGTAGCATTAAAAATATAATGCCAAATATGTCTGGCTTGCCTTAATGAAGACAGCCCTGGGGGATGGATAATTAAAAGGAAAGGATGAGAAGTTTGCTTCTATATAGCTTCAGTAGCAACCCAATGGGTCTTACTCACGGCTTAAGGGTCGATTATTGAGACCTTGCCAACCCGGGGACCCTATCATTGCTAACAAGATCTTCTGTTTGTGCGGAGTTGCATCAAATAAGCATCAATTGACCTCAAAGTTCATGCAACTGAGGTGAAGACTCCACTCTTCTTGTCTTTCCTCCTGGGTCCACAACTGTTTTATACTCAGCAAAGAACATGAGTAGTCCAATCCTGCATAAGAAAAAAAAAGTAGGCAAAAAAAGATCCTCTTATTATTTTGGCTGGATCGTGAAAGGGAATACAAATGGACAGATAGATACAGATATAACAGCAGGTGCATAGTAATACAATTCATCACCTCAAAATCCAGGTTTAGGCCTAAATCTACTGAAGTGTTGAGTCCCAGAGAGTCTTGAATAAACCACTCTGAATCCAGCGTAGATTTCACAAGAAAAGTGAGAAACTTTAAATCCACAAAGCTCAGGTTTTATAACGTGCACTTCTCGACCTTTTGAGTGACTTCCTCTGCGTGCCCTCTGCAAGGAGAAATGAAAACGATCTGATTGATCAACCAATTATCTAGGTGACCAGTTGACTCATTGATTCATTGTATAGGGAAGTATCTTGTCACTTTGAGCAAACACTTCCATCTGGTGAACATTTCAACACACAGAAATCAATCAGAGTTGTACACAATGCACAACAAGCATGGATCGATATTCTAACATTTATGCATCATGCACACATTACAAAAAACACTACAATGAATCTGGATACATATACATACAGATACACTGAGTTACACAAGTACAAAGCTGACACACACACACACACACACACACACACAAGGAAACATACACACACATTTCATCCCACATGCTCTTTAAATAGAGAGCAGGATGTTGCAGACATTCGGGTGCATGAACAAACAAGAGATGCTCCTCGAAAGAGAGTAAGATAGAGAGAAAGAGAGAAGGAGGGATGGATGAGAGACAGAGGGAGGGAGAGGAAATGGGAGAGTGAGGGGTAGGTGGACAGATGAAGCGGTGACTCAGGAATGAGATGTGAAAAGAAAAGATCAGCACTTGGAATAATTCTCCTTTTTTTCTTCCTCTCTCATTCTCCCTGTGGACGGGAACTGTAGCATAAGACTGACATGGATCTAACCCAGGACTTTGCCCCCTTTTCCCACCCACTTCTTTTTTCTTTTCTTGACCTACCTCTTTTCCTTTATTTCCCATTTTTGGGTCCTAGTGCAGCAGAGTGTCCAGAAGTCTTCCAATTTCTCTATTTTGATGGCAGCAGTCACCGAGTGGTCAAGACTGCACTTAATAAAAGAAAGAATGTTCAGGAAATGGGACCCAAACCTCCTGCCTGTGTGATTTGTGATATGGAAGTGGAATAGAAAAGTGAAATAGGAACATTTCAAGTCTAATAAAATACTACATCAGTTGGCACTGAGCCACACACACCAAAAATGAATCAATTTGAAATGAAATATAACGCCTACACAGTTTTTTGTGGATTTCTTGTTAGTGTTGTTTTATCTCTGTAACGATGCTGTAGTATTTGAGAAGAGGACAGAGGCCAGAGAGTTCCCAAGTAAAGAACTCCATCTTTCCACAAGATGTGCTACCTTCATGCATCTATTAGAAGCCCTTTCATTTCACACTAATCGTGTTTAACGAACAGTTGTTTAATGTTTTTTTCTTACATTAAAAGCAATTTTTGCATATTCTTGTGAAAATCTTTCCACATTAAGGACAAAGCAAATTGACACTTATTCTATATCATCCTACATTGTGAGGTATGGATTTGGCATGTGAAAATGTCTTGGCTCTTGATTCAGTCTACAGTTTTCTGATAACTTACTTCTGAGTGTGATTTCAGAGGACTTTCTCTTATGTCCTTTATTGTTTATGGTCTTATTGCAACCTGACATGAAAGAGTGTATTGGAAGTTAAGAATGACATCTGCCAATGTTGGTTCGACTCTTCAGTCTTTCTGTGTGTGTAGTCTGCATGTTCTCCTTATCCGTGCTGAGGCTTCCCAGGTCCAAAAACACAATAATTGGGTTGATTGGTCACTCTGAATTGCCCGTCGGTGTACATGAATGTTTATTTGTGTACCCTGCCTTGCACCTAATGAAAGCTGGGATATGCTCCAGCCCATCATGACCCCGAAAGAGGAAAGCAGCGAAGATGGATCTGCCATTTTTTCTGCAACATTTGAAGTATGTTTGTGGAGATTAGGATATTCATCAAACAGAGGTTGCTTCAATCTGAAATTGGACCATCAACAACTCTCTTGTCTCCTTGAAGTAATGTCATATTTAAAGTATTTGGAAAATGGGTTACATATAACGCCTGTGGTATTCCTTGGCTTTTTCTTCTTTGCTAACATATGAGTTCTTGATTGTATTACTTTTTACTAATATTACTAGTAATACTATTGCAGCGGCAGCTTATCGTGTTTAGCATTTGAGTCTAAAACAAATCCCACAACAGGGAAAATATCATATTGTATAGTATTGTATAGTATTGTATTGTCTAAGATCATAGCATATCGAGTTTCTTATCTTAATGTGTCATATTGTGTGGGATCACACCAAGTCTTAGAACACAGTGAGCTGTAGAGTATTGTGTCTAATCTTTTATCACATGTATCTGTCTATCTTATCTTGTCCTGTTGCATTGAAAGGTGTCATATCACCTTGCTGTATCATAGTGTGTCATTTGCAGTTTTATTCTAACTAGGGACGCACGATGTTGGATTTTTGCCGATATCTGATATGCCGATATATCGAAACCCCTTTTGACCGATACCGATACCAATAATCACAAGTTTGTTTGTTTTTTTTCACTGTAAAGAAAGCTAAGTCTATCCTATACTGGAATTTATATGTTACTCTTATTGTAACAGTCTTATTTGTTTAAGAAACACACATAAAACAAGACAAAAAACATTTGATTTTACCATAAATAAGAAATGTATTATTTTTTCAAACTCAAGACATTCAGTATTAAAATACAGAAAAATAATTTCTTTAGATCACATGAACTTTAAATGTACAATGCATTTTTAAACATAATCAAGTTGCATTTGATTATTTTAGAGCTACTGTAACAACCTGGTGACAGACACAGAGCTTTGCAGTGCAAATAAATGAAGTTCTACATTTTATTTAAGGAGCTTATTTTTCAGATGGAAAATAATAATAATCCTAACTGAATAGCACCTTATCGGCTGTGCCTAGCGGCAGAAATTGTCATATCTGCCGATACCGATAAACGCGTTTTTAAGCTTTCATCAGCCGATACTGATATTGTGCCGATAATATCGTGCATCCCTAATTCTAACCTCTGACATTGTCGCATATTGTATTTTTTATCTTTTTTTATCATAGTGTACAATATTATGCGTTCGATTATATAAATGTATTGCATGGTATTGTATTTCTAGTACTGTATCCTAGCGGCAAGTTCTGGTCTGAAAACATGAAGCCTTTGTGGAAGTCCCAAAAATCGCAGTTCACTGAGTGTCCACTTGAGGCTGACTGCAGAAAGACCAGAAACCACATCAAACCACAGCATTGAAAATATATTTAGAGCCTGATATATATATAAAAAAAGATGATTTCTCTAGTTTCTTACACATCATAACAGAAGTTATCTTTTCTAACCAGCAGTTAAGAGGTTATTAAGATCACAAGGTCGCCCAATCAGAGGCACAGGACACCTGACGGACAGGTTAAGCAACCCGCTGCTGTCAGTGAGGACGCTCAAAGTTAACCTCTTGAGTCAGCAGTTTCAATATGGCCTCTGCCGACAAAAGGCTTGGTTACTCTGTATCAGGAGCATGTGGGTGATGTCACAGATCACCCACATCCATATATTACAGTCTCTGATTTTATCGTATCCCATCATACATACAACAAATAGATGACACGCCACGTCATAGAAGTCACTTGTCCTGTAAACATCTTAAGCTTCCTATTTTGTGAAATGACCAATCATAGTTTGGAAGACCAGAGTACGAACTGAATTTAATACCCCAAATCATGACCCTATAGATATCCATATGTTGTTGTCATCTGTTTCAAGAAATTAATAAAAGCATAAATTATACACAAGTGATATTTGTATGGACTGTGTGTGAAACAGTAGTTCAGCACCGATTTTAAACACTTTGGTAAAATGCAACTCTGCACTGAGTGTTTGAAGGTATTCATCTAAACATTCATTTTACGCTAATGGAGCTTTGCATTCCTGTATTCTTCTGTGTGAAATGAGAACAAAATCTGCCGCAGTACATTTATAGAAATAGAACAGGAACTCGGATTTGGGGATTTTCACCAAATTAATGTGTGAATGATAAACACTGCAAGTACTGTGAGTCTCTGGGGATTCCTCCACCACCTGAGGTACGTCTGGATGCAAGCCAATAAAATCCCAGGTCAGCTCTTGAAAGCATCTTTGAGGAGTACTTTGCAGAGAATGAAGAGGCTGCAGTTTGAAGTCTTTCACTCTCTTCATTCTTTCATTTCAAATTAAAATTCTTTTTATTATTCATGCAAATTATGTAGTTTGAAGATTTTATAAATTAACACACTATCTTTCATTGTCAACCCTCGTCTTAAAATAACTTTAAACGAAATCCTAAACGTGAGGCTTTTCAGTGCCTTTGTAGAACTGATATGTTTTTAAAGACTTGTGATGTGTTCATGTGTCTTGTTCTCTGAAGCTCAGGGGTGATTTGTGATGTGTATCTTGACCTACTTGGAAAAAACTTTTAAGTGGAAGTTTGTTTAATTCAATTCTCTCAATGTGTCTGCTGCACCTCTGATCTCCCTCCCTCTTTCTCTCCCTCTCCCCCTCTCTCTCCTCCGGAGCTTATCTCGGTGCGCATCGTCAGCATCAGTTTGAAGTCAAATCTGACAGCCTGCTGCCTTGCCCGGTCCTTTCCCTCTCCCCGTCTCTTTCCCTCTCCGCTGGTCATCCCGTCTCGTTGGAGAGGTACAGACCCGGATTAGCGGGCTAATCGTGGGTAATTATTGATGTACTTTTTGGGTGGTGGGTGGGTTAGAAGAGGGAGGGGGAGGTTGACCTCGATTGCCGCCCGGGATGAGTGAGTCTTCTCTCGGCTGCCGTGCTTTTCTCTCAGTGTGGTCTTCTTACCTTTTCTTCTCTTTGCAGTTGTGTCGGGACTGTGGGAGCGCGTCTGGCTTCAACTTGGGGTGAAGAAAGACAGAGGAAACTCCTCGGGATTCTCCGTACAACGAGCTCTAATCCGGATATTTTGGTGAGTACACTTTTAACGAAATTGTTGCTTTCGATTCACCTCATTTTCTCCTTGTAGAGCAAAAGTGGTCATTGACTTGGTTGGTGTAAATAACCCGGGTACTTTTGAGCTCTTCAAACATTGAAAGCAGCGTTCCATGATTGTTTCCTCGCGCTGGAAGCTAAACAGGAGCGCGTGCACGGTGATGTTAGCAGCGCGGCTCGCTCGCTCCTCTCTTTCAAATTTCTTTTTCAACCCCCGTGGCAGCGAACTTCTCGCTTATTACGCATTGAATTAAACGTGTCCAATTGCGACTATTACCAGTCAGTATTCTTCTCACGCAGGGGTGAAGAAGAGAGTAAAACACAGCCGGTCGGGGTGAGGAAGGGGAAGAAGGGGGGGAGTGATTAGGTGAGGAGTGTGAGAAGAAAGAAACATTTTAAGGGATCCCTCAGGGATGCGCTGCTTTCTTTTCCTTTATGAGAGGATTTTATTAGTCTTTTATTTCCTACAATGATGACATTGTCTGATATTGTTCTAACGCCTCCATTTAATATGCCATTATTGTCAGAACCATTACTCCCCATTATATACATAGTGACATCCTACAGTGCTGCTGGCTGTGCTGTAGGCAGAAATCTATGGAGCCATTTGCTTCTTTTATTGTCCTGTTTATCAATTAAGCCTGTCTATAATGGAGATCTCACACTTCCTCCAACATAAAACATTACTCTCCCACACACCATCCGCTAGCATCTCACCTCCCACATAGCCAAACTTGCTGTCCACAGCCGATTATCTGGTTATGTGCCACCATTTGCACTAATAGAGAGTCCCTTCTTAATGTAATGACAACTCGATCTGTCAGGCCAGGCACGAGCGAGGGCCGCTTAAAGGCTCATAAGGGGTGTCATAAGGGCAGATTGAGGAGCCGTAAAGACACACAGGACATGACAAAGTGCCCGTGGAGGTTGTTGTAGTAGTTTGCTGATGTGGTTTATTGTTCCATGTACAGTGTGGAGCTGTCACTGAGAAGCAAGGAGTGTGTGTGTGCGTGTGTGCAAGTGAAAAGTGAGTATGTGTGTGCCAGATTTGCTCAGTCATGTGTATGCAAGGAAAGTATAAGTGAGCAAAAAGAAAGGAGGGACAGGGAGAGGGACAGAGAGGGAGAGAGATTATGCTAACTCAAAGTACCAGAGGAAGAGGAAAAACCCATGTAAGCAGTTTTTCTTTAGCCCATATATTTATATATTTAGCTGTCAGGGCCTTCACTGATACACAGTTGGTTCCTCTCGGTTTGACATGCTTGTCACCAACATGGGGTTTAAATAAAGGAGGGTGACTTCTTACTTTAGCTGAGCTTAACAGGAAACAAGGGGCGACTAAGAGGATTGACCAAACAAGACCACTGTCATAAACACACAGAGAAGACTCTAACTGAGATGCTTCCTGTCGATGTGACTTGCAGGGGCATTTTCAGGAGTAGCAAGGTGGGGGCTAAGTGTCTCCCCTCTCATGAAAAACATTGTGCACCCCAGGTGCAACCCCGCACTGTGGTTGGCTAACCATGCTGTCAAAGGCATGACCTCTGTTTAGCCTTTCTTTTTGGTCTTTGTTGCAACAGGCTTTTGGAATTTTTTTTGTGGCATCTACGGTAGCTTTTGGAGATACATCTGTAGTTCTTACACGTTTTATTGTCCTGTTGGTTTGCCTTTTTAGATTTAAAATGCTCTGGAATATCAAGTTGAGCTAAGTTTCTTCCCTGTCACTTCAACCACATACAACTACATCAAACTTTGTTTGACATAGAGGATAAAGAAGGGGGTTAAATACAAGAAAATCAGTTGAAGTGGCAGAAAGTGTGAAGTCAGACCCAGTTCGGCTGATTTATCGAGAACTTCTAAAAGTAGTGATGTCATGTAAATATCAGGTTGGGAAGAGGTTTTGGAGAGTACAGGAAAGTACAGACTTAAAGAAAAACTGAAGGTTAGCATTCAAGAGTTAACTGAACTTTATTGACTCCCAGTTTCTGTAAGGAGAATAATGTGCTGCTCATTGTAGATACTCAGAACCAAAACTCTTTCTGTTACGCTGACAATGTTAAAGGTAAAAGTAAAAAATTAAAGTAAATGTGTTTCCCTAAAAGTATGCCTCTCTGTCCGGTACTCACACAAATGTGTCAGTGGATATTTTTAGTAGATAGAGGCAGGATTTGATTCAATAAAGCTTTGTAAAGCTTTCATTTAGCTTTGGCCTGTGTCAGGTGAAGATGAGGTGATGATCTGCAGACACGTGTCCCTGATAGCCATCAGGATGATGATGATAATGATGACTTTGCTCGGGCTCGTCTTAATGACAGTTATAATGCTGATCATCTGATTATCACTGATGCTGCTAATAAAGGAGACAGGTTGAAGCATTACATCATAGTAAGAGTGGTGTTACAGAGCTGCAGTCAGGAGCTGGGTGCTTAATCTGACACCAGAAGAAGATAAAAAAAAGAAAAACTTGATTTCCCACAATGCTTTTCTCTGTAAGAGCTGTAAGAGAAGACGCGAACAGTGGGTTAAAGGGTTTAATACAAGAAGCAGACAAGTTGTGTGTCGTTTGACAGCATGAAAGAATGGATCTTTCTTGTATTCGGTGTTAAGATGGTGGGCTGGCAGCTTCATTGCAATCTTAAGAACATGACAGTCCGTGCAAAATGGTAGCGGCGTACAAAGCCAACCCTGATTTTTTTCTTGTGACAGATTGCGTGCTCGTGTGTGTGTATGCGTGTGTTTCTTTCCTCCGGTTGTTGTTTGTTCTCTCGGACGCAGACTTACTAAATCACACATAACAGGGACATACGCACTCAAATGTATTTACGCACGTTTCCCCATTTATAACTTGACAAACAAAGCCTGCGACACGTTCTTGTAATAATACCCTCAGACACAGTGATACAGGCTGGCAGTCACACTGGCCTACTCACTTAAGTAAAAACCTTAGCGCGTCTTG
This sequence comes from Halichoeres trimaculatus, assembly GCF_033239565.1. NCBI lineage: Eukaryota > Metazoa > Chordata > Actinopteri > Labriformes > Labridae > Halichoeres > Halichoeres trimaculatus. Next base: position 30,915,901 of record NW_027437180.1, on the reverse strand, counting down.
GACATACTCACCCATTATGTCATACAGTACGCGGCCTTGGGCTCAAAAATATCCGAGGGCAAACATGCGTACACACAGGCGCGGTTTCAGCAGGGACAGCCCTGTTGTGTTGGCACACGACCAAAGAGTTGGTGATAACGAGGTTGAAGTTAGTTAGGATTTTTAGCTGCGCCTCAACCTCCTAACACCCTTTCTAAATCTGATTCATCCCAAAATGAGATGTTTTTCCAAGAGAGGGAGATGAAAACACTCTCTCTCGTTCTCTCTCAGTTCTTTCGCTGCCAAATACAGTTGAGCTCAGCCCCCCTCCCTCCCCTCCTCTTTCTATTACTCTCATACTCTCACACACTATCTGTTTCACACCCCGTTCCTCCCTCCCGTTCTCTCACATCTCTCTCTTCTCTCCTCCCCTGGCACCTCGATGTGTTTCTCTTTAATTGAGATGCATTTCAATGTGGTGCAAATTAGCTTTCTACAGCTCCAGTCTAAACTTGCAACCTGTGTGTGCATGTGTGAGTGCGTTCATGCATGTATGTATGTGTGCATGTACAATCTATATGTGTGCATGTGAAAAGTATTCCCACAGTTGAAAGTGCTACCTTCCTGCTCGTTTCTCTCGAGCGCGCCTTCTGATGCCTCCCTCCCTCCTTCTCTCTCACATAAACTCACATTTTTAGTACAGCATTAATTACACTCACTCGCTTTGGACTGCTTTACTTTGTGTGCTTTGGCTGGAGGAATTTACGTGCCTAACCCCCCCTCATCCCTCTGGGTTTGAATCCTGATCTGTGCCTTCCAGAGATGACAGTGCGTGGCAGCTCATTAGGGAGCGGGCCGGAAATCAGTGGGGTCAGGGGGGTTTATAGAGACAGGTTTCAGTTATGCAATGCTTGCCCTTCTCAACTGATCTGATCTGTCGGTGTTTTTGCAAGAGGAAAAGTCTGGCAGGTGATATCCTGTGCACCGAGCAGGATGAGGGCACAGAGTGGGGGGGCTATGAGGTATGACGAGTGACTGTTACAGTACTTCCCAAATCATTCTGATATAAAAATATGAATTATCAGAACATATAACCTTTTTTCAGCTCAAAGCTTGAACTTTCCTTTATTTTACTATTTCAAAATTCAGTTATGACATCATTCTGCTCCTTCACATAGGGCCAGGGAGGGTGTAAGAGCATTTCGATGACAAGGCCAGTCACCGCTTAGATGCAAGACATAGTTGTCTGCATGGCAGGGGTCTTTTCTATATCAGGTAGTTCCACCCATACAACAAAAGGATCAGTCTTTTCAAAGTGAAGGAAAAGGTCACTATGTCATCAGGAGCAGCCAATTAAAGCTGGCCTCACACTAGATGACTTTTAGATCTTAACTGATTTTAAAACTGCAGGAGAGCACACTCTTAAGGACAATCCCGACTTATTTTTAGCATCATCATCTTCTGGAGACACTCCCTAGTGGATTCTGTAAGACAGCTAGATGGGATATGAAGCATTTTTGCTAACTTGCTTAATCAAATGTGACTCAAGAAGACGCATCATATCCAGCCCCTGTCGTTGGTCATTGACGAGTATTCTGTCAGAGATAGTCCGTTCTTACAAGCATCAAACATTTTTGATAAGCCTCCCAGGTCAGGGAGACTTTAGGCTCAGTCAGGTGCGGTAAAACGTTTGTGTTGACACCACACGCTTGAGGGTTATTTGAAAATACAAGCCCCAAATCAGATCCCCAATTCACATGAGGAAACAGCCCCCATGGCTCACCTGATAAATCATAGATGCTGCTGTGACCCGTCCGTCCTCCCATTCTGCCTCACCAGCATTTATTATTCAACACTCAAATCATAACTAAAGGTTATCAGTGCTGATAAAAAAGAATCAAGATATTCAGTCTAATGTTAAAGCAGCTCTTTGTCTCCAACGTGCCCAGAAGTTTGGTTAGAGTAATGATAAGTTTTTGTCTTTTTTAACTTATACAAATACCAATATTGGTCCTCAAGCTATTCATTCTTACTTTAGACTTTCCCCTTTGTTGATTCATGGAAAAGATGCTTTTGAGGGCTAAGCTTAAGAAATGCTCTGCTTTAAACAAAACAAAGCACAACAAAAACACTTTTCACACATTTCTATTGTATAGTTTAAAGAGTTTAGAAGTTTCACAATACGTGCTTATGTAATTCACATTTACAAGAAGTCTTGCATGAAATATTTGAAAAAAGTTTTTTTTATTTTTTTATTTTTATTTTTTGTTAAATCTGAAGAGTCTGAGAGGGGATCATACAGGTTAGATAAACTACTAAAAACTCCAGATTTCATCTTAAGACCTTTCCTTTATCTGTTCCTTTTACCGTGAAATTGTTTTAACTTTTGTGGCAACAGAAAACAACTAAAAAGACACTGAGGGATTTTTTTTCTTCTTTGCCTGAACTGCCTACGTGTGAAGCCTGTTGAAAGTAGACTCATCTTTAAAAGGTCTTTTGCTAAAGACGAGGCAACCGCTGAATTAGAGGGATCATCCAGCCTCGGTGTGAAGTGCTTTGGTGAAAAAGTTCCCATCACAAGCGGTGTTAAATAAAATTTGCTCGCCTCCGCTTTTTGAAGATGAAAACTGAGGAGCGTCTCCAGCAGGTTTTTCCAGGTGGTCTCTCCTGTGTACGGTGACCCCACAGTACAGGAGTGTGACTTTGCGCGCTCGTATGTGTGTGTGCACATGGATTTGAGAGAGCCGGAGGAGTCGTTAGGGAGAGTGATGCTGACAGTGGGGTGACCTTGGGGCTCCCAGTCTTCCTCCTGTCGATGAAGGGGATGACTTAGTGCCTCCCAACCCACCCATGATGGCTCATTTATTATCATTAGGCACACAGTCAAAAGAAGCTGCTCGGGCCCTCAAAACTGAGCTGTACGTCTATTTGTGTGTATCACAGAGTGCGAGACAACAGGACAGAGACAGAAAAGGAAGTCTTATCTCTTATGATAAGCACTACACATCCAAGCATATGTGTCTGTCAGCCTGTGTTTGTCACAGGAGCACCTGCCTTTGTGTTTGCTTCTGAACGTTTGTTTATCTATGACTTGACTGAAGACGCGTCACCTGTCAGTGCACACCTGCCGCTCAAACGCGCCTGCTTACTGTGCAGTATAAATAACAGCCCGTGCCATAACCTTAACGCTACGTCACCTCAGCCAGCCAGCCAGTGACATCAGTTGTATATGCGTAGATCAGGGCAGCCTCTGTGCTATCGTTTCTCAGCGTGATGGATGGAGACTTCTGCGGGCCAGTCAATACCCAATCTGAGCCCCACTGTCCTGATTTAAGATACAGCAGCACCCAGGTGACACACTCAGACGCACGCCACTTTAATCACTCTGAGCATCAACTCTACGCTGCCAAGATTGGTGTGTGGGTGGCTTACTGTGTGTTTGTGAGTGTGTGTGTGTGTGTGTGTGTGTGTGTGTGTGTGTGTGTGTAAGTGTGTGTGTTTGTATTAGTATCTCACTCAGTCAAGCACTGCTGTAATCACACAGCGATCTGGCGAGTGCCTGCCGCCTGTGACAGAGTTAACATTTCTTTAGAATGAAAGAGGAGTAACATAAATAACAGGCAGACAGGGGATTTATGTTGTGTGTGTGTGTGTGTGTGTGTGTTATTTTTTTTGTGTGTGTGTGTGTTAAGCGGTAACAGAAAACATACATGAGGAAAGTACATGAAGGTATAGAGTTACATATAGCGTTCGCCAACAGTTGACATATTTCCACATATTTTTTCTCTACCTGATACCAATTTTGAGTGCTATGCCTCAGTTCTATATCCATCTGTCACCAGTGGGGTTTCACAATTATGCTTTATTATTTTTGAAAGCTGCACTTTCCTTGTCGTGCACTGATTTGAATCCAACTCTGAAAGTTTGAGGTATTGTGCTCTCAGCCCCCCTTGGTTAGTGTTTCAGATAAAGAGTGCGAAACAGATTTTTGTCACAAAACTGCTCATTAATTTATTCTTTAAAAACAGTTTTATCAATCTTACCTCACCCTTAAAAGAAATCAATCAAAATGTGTAATGGAACAAACCCAATTGTTGTGTTTTGTTAGCACTGCCTAGTGAACAATAATCCCTGTTAATAATAATTAAAGCCACAGTGGGCAACATTATTACAGTTTTCCAAAGCTCAGCTTGAAATAAGTAATTTTGATCATTTTAGTCACTAAAAGTATTTAACCATCATTTTTCCTTTGAATACACGTGTGTTTGATTTTGCCCCATCATATTCAATTCTGTAGAAAACTGCTATGGTCTGAACTGGACCGCGAAAAGGTTGAGTTTGCTCATAACTTGTCAATGACAGCAACTGTGCAAACTCACATCAACCTGCTTCTTTGTGACTCGTTTTAGAAATTCAACGCGCTTGTTTTTACCCAATTTTTCATTTCTAAGATGTATGCAAACACGGCTGACTAAACATTTTCTCTTAAGCTCACTACTGCAGGTATGATGTGTGAATGTTATTTAATAAAAAGTTATAGTTTTACCAAAACTGAACTAGTGTTTAGTAGGTTATTATTCAAAAACCAAAGTGGCAGTTCAGCCAAGCGGTTAACCACCTGCACTAGGGCTGGAGAATTAATTGGATTTTAATCGTGATTTCAATTTTGCCATCTTACAATCATAAAAACAATGTAATCGAAGAAAAACAGTTAATATGCCACACGGTGTAGATGTATGCAAGTTCCTGTGCTTCATAGCTCTTCTGTGTTCCATGTGCAGCCACAGCGAGTGTGTGTGAATTATGTGTATTAATAATACTGTATGTGCCACTTGCTGGTTCTTTAAAGTTGTGTTTCAATCAGTACTGAAGTTTTTGAATGAATTAATAATTGTGTATATTAATTGTGATTTCAGTATCACTTAAAATAATCGGGATTCTTATTTTTACCATAATCGTCCAGCCCTGACCTGCACAGAGGCTGCAGCCTTTAAGGGAGTGTCCTGGGTTTGAGTCCAACCTGCAGCCCCTTTACAGCATGAAATTATTATAGTGGGGAAAAAACTGTAAACCCACTTTGAGGACCCTCTAATAAGTAAGAAAATAAATACTATGATAAATCACAGATAAAAGATTTAAAGTAAAATGTAAAACAAAGAAGAAATAAACTAGAATCAAAACGTGGACCAAGAACACTTTTTCTTTGAACATTTCTTACAGCCCTTGGCAGCGTCAAGCAGTCATTTATGACAAAAATACCCCATTATTGCGTGCACCTTGGCTTGGCGTGGTCTCATTGTGCGTCTCTGCAGCAGCATGCAGTGTTTAGCCATCCCCACCCCTTCAGCTGATTGAAAACACACAACAGCGTGAAGTGCTGAAGGTCTTTTGTTGAGTCGCTGATGACGAACCATTCGTGAGTGTAGCTGTTCTAAGCGGGGCGTCTGGTGTTTTTTGATGCCATAGGTGTAGCTTGTGCATGTAAGGAGTGCTGTGATTGGATGTCAGGTGTCACTTGATGGATGTGATCAGTGCATGATGGGCTAGTGTCTGCTTCAGAGGTGATCTATGATCAGTGAAGTGTCTTGATATCTCAGAGGAGTAACGCCACTGTTTGGGACAAAGGGAGCCCAGTACAGGACAAATCAATTGGTTCAAAATATGGGACACCCAAAAGGGAGCAGAAGGCGACACTGGAGGTTTTTTTTCTTATGGGGTATTAATATTTATGTTGGATGTGGTGGCAGCTGCAAAATATAGTGTTAGTGCATGTTCAACCTTTTTCTGTGCAAACAGGTAGATGTGTTAAAACAACTTGATGATTTATTTTAATCAAGTCTTTACCAAGTCTCCTTCAAAACAGAGAAATGCAATTCTAATAGCTTGTCAAATAAAGGATTGAAGAACTGAGTGATTCCTTTTTTTCAGTCTATGAAGTGTTGTCTCTTTTTACTGCCAGAGGACTGAAGAGAGGTGGATGATTACGCACACAAAGCTTACAGAACACCTGAGGAAAAGATTTGTGTCTTGTGCGTCACTTCAATTCCTTAGTAAATTTAGGCTACTAGGCCACTTGATTAAGGTATGAGGAAGCATGTAGTTAAACGTAGGAAATAAATCAATGCATTCCATCATGAGTCAGCTTCAAGTCAGGATTTACATTTTCAGCATTTAGCCAAGAACATTTTCTTGTCTAGCATTAACCACATGTTGTTGGTTGCATAAACAGCCTTTAAAAAAAAATTATTCATGCTGTAGCTCCAAGGAGTGGATTTTGAGGAAGAATCAATGCCTTGTTTTGAATGTGAATGTTTTCAGACTGAACATTCACTGTGAATAGCTGACATGCTGTGCTAATCAACAATGTAGTCATCCAGCAGATTTTCCAGTAAAAAACGTCTGATAAAGCGAATCCTTGTTATTTAAATGTAACTTTTGTTATGCATTGTTGCATTTGAATCTGTTGGACAAACATGAAAATCTGACATAATTGCTCACTGTGTGAGAACAAAAAAACAGAAAGTGGGGGGACTCTTCTCGAGTGAAAAGGTGGGCAACTTTCAACCAGCCTCCTCAACGTTTACACTCCGCCTGCTGTTTCCGTTTATGAGCGCATCATGCTGCAGAGAACGCCTCAGTTCGTGCGGTAATCAAGGCAAGATTGTGTTTGTATGAGTGAGCGGCTGGATATCGCTACTTTATCAGAGAGTAATCTGTTTGCATTGCTCCAAATTGTTCCCACTTGACATGTCATCACTCACACACATGCACAACACATACTTCTGCACACACACACACACTCCTGCGGCCCCTCCCCTACAGCCTCTCTACTTTGGCTGTTAGTCTAATTTATGAGGTGCCGTTAATTTGGCCTAAACGCTCGTTGCGAGACCTCCCTCCTCTCTCATCCCTTCATCTCTGCATCCCTCCTTCTCGTCCTCCTCCTCATCAGTCACTCGGCAGAGTAAATCAGAGGGGTGGTATTGCACAGCAGGCAATACATAGACTGGACACCTTGACTAATATACCGCTGTCCTTCTCCCTCCCTCTCCTCCTCCACCCGATGTCTGTCCCTCTTCTTCCTCTCCATCTCTTTTGCCTGCTGCCTAAATCAGATTTGGCTCTTCTCCTCTCCTTTCCTCTGTTCCTCTTTTAGTCACTTCTTCCTCATGTGCAGCTACACTTCTTTCCCCTCTCCCTATGCTTCCTCTCCACTTTCCTCCTCCTCCTTCTTCCTTCCACCCACTGTCTCCATACTTTTGTCCTGCACTCTCCGTCTTCACTCCCTTACCTTGCCTCGTTCCTCCTTGCCTCCTCCCCCATCCTCCTGTTCTCATGTTAGGTGTAAATTTAGAACAGAAGGCATGAGGGGATGCTTTGTATATGTGTGTGTATTTCTGCCAGTGTGTGTGTGTGAAAGACAAACTCCACATGAAAGCTTCTCAGAGTCCCCGTACAGCGCTCAGATGGGGCTGATTAAAAACCTAAAGCCTTGGTTTTTCATCCACATTTAAGGATTCACATAAAAATCAGATACAGTGCACTCACACACACACTTACACACATTAACACGCGCACTCCCACAAGCATTTCTAGCCTCATTATCTGCCTCTTATTTCTCTGTTTTTGCATCTACCCTCTTCCTTTTTTCTCCCTCACTGTGTCTTAAAGTGACTGACTGAAGGTGATTCTTTCTGATGTGTTGGAAGTGAACAGAAACAACATTTGAGACTCCCCCATCACTTTACGCCACATTGTCCCCTCTAATTCTAAACATCACACACACTCGGGAGTTAGCCTGAGCTGGACTCACCGTTCTGCACACCTATATATCACTCCCCACCTCTCCTTCCTCCCCCTTCTCTCCATCTTTTGCTGTCTTCTTCACACCCCCTCTCCTCCTCTCACTCTCAGTCTTAATTGTTCAGTGTTTCCTGTCTATTTGTTTTCCTCTAATTTCTCATCTTTCACAGCCTCACTTTCTCTCACGCACAGCCATCTCCTGTCTTTCCTCCTTCCTTCCTCCACCTTTCCTCTCTCTTCTCCAAATTCCCTCAGCACAAAGGGCTTAGCTACTTCTCAATAAATGTAACAACATGTAGCCTCCTGTTCTCTAGATCTCGCTGTACACCCCCTCGCCTCCTCCCTCCTTCTCTTTTTGTCACTTCTTTCTTTCTTTCCCGCTCTCTTGATGGGCTTCCTACTGGTGCACACTTCCAGTCACAAGACAAAGCACGCTACCTCTTCTTTATCCCTCTGTGTATTACATAAAGCCACTATGCTATCATTAAGCCAGAACAATTTAAAATACCCCCTCATGCTATATAAAGATCAGACCGTCTGTGGAGCAAAGAATTCACTTAATTAGAATAGAAAAGAAGCAGACAGAAAGGGGAATTGAAAAGATGATATCCATTTCAGAGTTTATGAGCAGCTATTTTTTCATGTCATAGACATTTTGACATACTTACTTTTAAAGTTCATTAAAAAAAGACATTTATTGCAACATATACAGCTTAGAGCTAAACTTTCAATCTGTGATCTGAGGGCAAACGCCTCCAGCAATGTTCAGCATGACGCTGCAAATGAACACTAGCAGCAAAGAAATTTGCCTCAAAACAAAAACAAATTTGTGTCAATATTGGATCTGAATCAAAACCAGGCTGCGAAATGTACCAAACAAAGTACTGTAATATGGCTAATCTCGAGTATCATTTGAATCAGACAGATTGAGAGGTTTTTAATAGTCTCCAACAGTTTCCATTTGAGTGTAATTCTTGATTCAGCTATAGTCTATCTAAAATGGAAATTTTTCATCAAACTTAACATTGATGCTGCACCAAATGAAAAAGATATCCAAACTTTGTGGACTGACATCTTGTACAACAGGTCCTTTCAGTGGGGGCTCTCGTTGACCTTCAAAACAGCACGACAGGTTGTTAGGAACTGCCTGAGCTGTGTTGAAGGAAAAATGGTGATAAAACACCAAAATCTAGTTCAAAGAAAGATCTCTATTTTTTGCTTAGGCTGAATTCTTATTTACATCTTTAACACCAATATGATAGAATTTTACATGTGTGGACTGTTAAATTGTTAATGAGCTACTTGTGAGGATGCACTAGTTGTGATAATCGGGGTTAATCTTGATTGTAGTGTCAGAAATGAGAAATGAGCATAAAGCTGACTCTGGTACCCATGTTTTGGTATGTATGTTATATATGAAACTTTTTATTCTTATTTATCTACTCATTATTATCTCACCATCTCTATCCAGATTACCATACTAATATTTGTTTTAAAACACTAGAGGAAATCTTAGAAGTTATACATAATTTCCTCATCATCTTTATCATATCATAGCAGCTTTATGCGTAGGCCAAATGCCAATGATAGAAAATGAAAAGGTGTACAAAACGATGAAGTATATATATCTATAAGTCTGTGTGTGAGTGTGGGGTTCCTGTTTTTGTGTTTTCATGTTGTCTTGAGTGCTTATCGCCACCTTTTCTGTTTGCCAGTTATTAGCCTCATAACACAATTACCTAAGCCACATATCAAGGTTTTCAGAAAACAGAATAATTTTCCTAAACTTTTATATTTTCATTTAATTTTACATTTTATTTATTTTATAATATTATGTCTACTGTAATGGTATATTGATATTATATTTTTATTTATTTGTTTGTTTCATTGACTGATACAATTACCCTATTTTGCTTGTGCAATGCAAAATGTGTCATTTTATCTAGCTTTTTTTTTTCTTTTTTTTTTAATAAATTAACTTATCAGTAAGAACTAACAGGCTGGCAGTATTTCATTAAAAAACATCATTTTAAATTTTGTGTATTAATTTTGTTATATATACTAATACATTTGTAATAAGCCCAAGTAGAAATACTAAAGCTTCAAAAATAGCAAAGGGGAAAAGGATTGAACATATGAAAACATTATTTTGATGCTTCATGCTCTTTATAATCCAGGACATTTTCTCACTATGTCTCAGTCAGAACTGCTTTCTTGTTTGGTTTACATTATGAACTCCATCTTACTCTGAGTAGTGAAATTAAATTCAACAGTAAATAGATTCAGGTCAGGTTCTTTGGGATCAGCAGCATAAATCAGGAGTTATCAGCTCCTGGCGTAGCCGGCAGTCAGGTAAGTGCAGGATGATGCATTATTATCGAAGGGAGACATTTTTCCTGTCTAGATCCTGACTTGATTTTTGGGATCCTTGGGCACATTTCTTATTTCTCTTGTGACAAATTTTCAGCAGAGGCGTTAAAGATGTGATAATATATGGATCAATGGAAAAACAGCTCAAAAGTTTAACATCCAGCCCGCTGAATGGCAATCAGGACGTATTGACAGTTAGTGCAAATCATGTGTGAACTGGGTGCATCTTTCTACCGAATCCATTAGGTGTGCGTGTGTGTGTGTGTGTGTGTCCCAGTGAGATCACCGGGAGGCAGTCCAAGTGTCTCTGGCTGAGCCATCTCCACTCACTATGTGTGTGTGTGTGTGCATGTGTGCCTGTGTGTGTGTGTGTGTGCATGCGTGCGTGCCTGTGTGTGTGTTCAATCAGCCACACACAAGACAGATAGAAGCACCAGTCTGCTCAGCCCTCCAGTCGCACCAATGTAATCAGACCTCAGCAGCCATAAAGCACCAGCTATGGACATTTGGCCCAACACACACACACACACACACACACACACACACACACACACACACACACACACACACACACACACACACACACACACACACACACACACACACACACACACACACACACACACACACACACACATAGGGATACACATGGAAACACTCAGAAACACAATCCTATGCGCACTGATACACAAATGAATTCCAATGTATGGTCATGCAGGAGGATGGATTTGCCAGACACACACACACACACACACACACACACACACACACACACACACACACACACACACACACACACACACACACACACACACACACACACACACACACACACACACACATTCAATTGCTGCTCACTTTGACATATGTATGCACAAACTCACACAAAAACACACACAAACTCACACACTAAATCCTATGTACTCAGAGACATGATGAAGTCCAATGCACAGGGACAGATTTCAAAGTGTTGTCAGAATCCACAAATGTAAAATTTAGCCCTGTTACAGCAGGTAGTACATATCTGCACGCTGTGACACATACATGAAATCACACACTTAGACACACACATAGCTTACACAGAAGCAGCGGGTGTGTGTTGGTGGTCCTCCATAAGTTAAGGCTCTGTGCCCAAGGAGCTTAGCTCAACATGTCCCAGTCTGCTGGGGCAGGAAGGATGTCTTCAAGCCCAGGGGGGATCTTCATCATGTAGCTCATCCTGCCAACAACCATTATACATGTGTGTTTGTGAGCATGGTGTGTGTGAGTCATGTGAATGCTTGTGTCTTTATCTCCCTCCCTCCCTCTCCCTCTGCTATCACTCTTTTAGCACCTCCATCAGTGTCTGTTTTCGCCCCTTCACCAGCGCCTGTGTCTCGGGCCATTTTGTGTCTGTTTGTCTTTTTGTTTTCTTTTGTTCTCCTCCTCTACACAGTAACACTCAACATCTCTCTCTGTTCTCCTCTCCTCTCCTCCCTCACTCTTTCTCTCGCTCCAGCTTTGTGATGTGAACGATGGTGGATGACTGTGCTTTAGGAGATTTACTGCTGGATCCCGTCTCTGTCAGGTGTCGAGACTAAAGCAGGGAGAAAAAAAAAAAGAAAGCGATGAAGGAGAGAGAAGGGGGGGGCGGCAGATGGAAGATAGAGCGGTACACAGGGAGACGAGGAAGAGGGAGAGGGAATGGAATCAGAGGATGAGGGTGAAGAAAGGGATGAGAAAGAAAGGGGCTTATGCGGGGAGAACAGAAGAAGAAAAATGTGAACAGATTGTAGAATGGAAAGAGAGGCTACACTATGTTTTTTAAAACAGTCTCTGAATATAGTTTGACAGAGCCAGCCTCCCCTTCGCTTTTATACCTCGGCATAAACACACAGTCAAACACTTGGAAACACAAGCAAATGAGTTCATGCTGTCGGTTTCAGGTGCATCAGACTCTCCCGGAGACACTTTGAGTTCTTTGGTAAATGTAAAGATTTGCTGATTTTCATTTAAAACTCTGAGTGAGGAGGTGCTTTGGGCTCTTTATGAGGGGTCAAAGTTTCAGCGTGAGGGTCACTGTGAGTGCGTTTAACCCACTAATAGACCGTTTGCACACTTTAATGGCCCCCAAGAGGAAACAGACTTATACATCTTCAAAGGCCAGACTGTCTTCCTCACTGCGAAGCTGAACACATACATTCACAGATGGACACTGTATTCTTACCATGCTTGTGAGGACCCGGCATTCACTGATGCTTTTTTTCTTCTGTGTACTGAAGTAATTACTCAGTAGCAGTTACAGGGTGCATTTATTACTGAGGGGGTGGTCTGTTTGATCAGTCAATAGAAATGTAAATTAGAGTAGACGTACCATTAATACAGCCTCTCTATTGATTCATAGTAGTATTTTTGTCATCAGATACCACATTTTCTTTCTTTTAGACCATGTAAGCATTGAAAACTGGTCAAGATTCTTAAAAGTTTGCCAGTTTGTGGAAATTGTTACATGAATACAAAATGATGAGCTGTTTTAGTCACCATTCATGTTTGCTGCAAGAGTGACAGATCAATTGTGTTTCCTTTCTTTAAGACTTATTACAGTGCTGACAGGGGGACAAAAGGCTGCTGTGTAGGGGATGATGTAGAGTTAAGTAGTGCCTACACAAATTAGAATCCTGAATGGGTAAGCAAGACCCCGAAGCTAAGCAAAGTTACTTTGCAGCAATGGGCAACATAAAGATGCACTCATTAGCTCTGCTGCTGTTCTCTGGAACAGGATCTTTCTCCACTTTTCCCAATCAGAGATGATTATGGCCCAGTAGGCTGCCCTCACATCTGTGCCAAGTCTTATTCCCTGACTCTCAGGACCAGCCTGAGATGAAAACGAATGTTTTTGCCACAATGTTTACTCACTTAAAATGCAAGCAGAAACTAACGCGTCTTCCACACAAGAAACAGAAGAGAAAGAAATGTATTAGGAATCCCACCAATTGATTTGCAATGATCCGGTTGACCCTTTTTGTTTTTACGCTGTTTTGGTTTGGAGAAGATTTTGACCATTTATAAATCAAGTTTTTAACACTGCCTGGGCCTGTATGCACGTTCAGTCATTAAACAAACAAGACCATTAGTCCTAATGCTCTGTTATGGAATGGCCCGTTTAGCTAAGGCGCTAGTATTCATGACTGAAAATAATTGGCCAGTTAACTAATTACACCATAAAAGCAATGTAGGTGCAGATTACGTCATCATTGAGGGCAACCTCCAGGAAAACCCCATCAAGGGGTCATGTCAATCATTCATAAACGGCAAAAAAACTGGCGAGTGGTAACAGTGTGACTAAGAGAAGATCAAGAAAAAAAATTTTTAGCTGGAAAAGCAAAGAGCGAATCAAACTTGTAAAACTGGCCTCACCGATTTGTCTCCCTTATCTCATCTGTTCACTAAATTTTTTTTTCTCCTAAATCTAAATTTGCTGTACGGCTACACATTGTCACCTTTCCAAAGGATTGTCCACTGTCTTTGGATATTTTGTCTCATATGGTAACACATTGTGCAATGTCTGCCTTAAAAAACAGCTGATCAGGCACTGTAATCCTGCCGTTAGCGCCTGTAATGCTGGGGTATACCTTTAACCTGGCTCATACATACCGCTAATCTTTTTTTTTGTCGTTAGTACAAATGGTCCGTTTTTCCTGCTAATGGTTGGTCGTGCATATGGTCTCACGTCGTTAGTAAGAAAATTTGTAAATTTGTAACAGCGATGACCTAATACAGTGGGGATTTGTAAACCAAATAATTTATTTAAAGATTAATTTAAGTCATGCTCAGTGTAACGTTAACTCAGAAACCGTCTTTATATAGGAGATATGATGCATTCATAAACTTTAAACATGGAAAATATGAACAATTCTTGATGTTCATGCTAAAAATGTGTGCAGATCTTGCTACTTATTCATGTTTTGTAGAAATCCTGAATCTGCCTGTGAACTGCTTAAACCATCTGTTTTATGGAAAGCACAAAATCTTGACTAGATTCGTCAAAATGATGAAGTCATCACATGAGGATCTCTTAACTGGTTCTTAACATGTTGGAGGGGCAGGCCTCAAACACCAAGCTCTGCCCATAAATTTGCCCTTGGCAGGCCTCCAAAGTGGTTGACCAATGAGAGGGAAGAGGGTTTGTTGGGTGGGGAGCCTGTAAGAAACAGCAGCTAAATCGAAGCTTTTTAAAAGGGAGGTAGAATTACCAGTGTGAGAAAAACGTGTTTTTTAAGCTATAAATCATGTAACACCAATATTGGAGCACCAGAGGGAGAGTGTATAACCTTATAGAAGGACTATGTTCCTTATTATTAGCTATCTCAGCTGTTATAGCTGAACATCATCAATAACTGTGAAATAAATCAAAGAAAAATGTCATGTTCAATTTCATAGATTTCCTAAAGTTGCAAACAGGATTTGTGTCTTTAATGTCTTTCACTTCTTAGTTTCTTGAGACTTTTTTCTTGGTTTTCTCCCAACAAACAGTGAAAAGAGTCATTCTGTCATTACCCTGCCTCTTTTTTAATGTTTTGATTTCATGCGCATGGATCCTTATTAGCTGCTATCAAGAAGTTGTTTATAAGCTGCTCTTCATCCTTGGAAGCCAAAAATAGCACTGCATCAAAGCACCACAAGGGGCTGCGCTCATGTGGGCGTGTGGCTACAGGTACCAGTGTGGAGATGAGATATAAAACCAGGAAGTCCAGACTGAAGCGTTATCACACAACAAGACACAGCACAGCAGTTTAAAGCCCTTTGGGGGAGGATTTTACAACTCTTATCACATCAGCACTAATTTGGTCTTCAGTCAAGATGCATCTGAGACAATTAGTAGCATTAGCTTTTCAATAAATTCAGACACACTGTATATACAGCAGAGCAGCTATGTATATATGAATCATAGAGATGACGTGCACACAGGCTGCTACAGTGATATATCTTCTGCAAAGTGATGGTTTGTTATAAAATGTGGCCCTGTGATGCATTTATTATCAAATCTGTTATCTCCATTACTAAAGGTCAAGCTTACATTATGTTATTCTTTTAGTAACAGAAAGCTGCAAGCAGCGTTGAAACAGTCTGGACACATCGTGCCTTAAAAACATGACCCTTTCCTTGAGCGCTCCTGCCAACAGTTCTCACAGTTTTGCCACGAAAGGGAAAAAGAATGGTAAATAATTATCTTAACGTGCAAGAAAGAGTCAGTACTACTGTCAAGATTATTTGAAGACCTACCAAAGCAGAGCTGTAAGGATCAAGTTGCATCAAAATTAGATTCAGTAATCAGGAAATACATGATTCAGGGACTATTTTTTCACATGTGAAATTATCCAACCCGGCCAGACGTTTTTGTTTCCAACAATTTGATTTTTTTGCTAGTTTCTTGAATGCATTATTTAAATTCTGTGTAATTTATTTTTTTACATATTTCTGACAGTTTTTTCTTTTTTGTTATTCCAGCCCAGTTTCACTTGGAGTTGTTTTTGTTCTAAAAGATGTAAGGCAAGTTCATTAATAGAGTAACATTTCAATAAACAGACCAACTTAAAGTGATTTCAGTGGTTAAAAATGGAACATTGAGGACTGGCTTGGCCTGCTTGAGAAAAGAGTCCTTAACTTATAGAGGGACACCATGCAGAATCAAGATGTTAAACCCTGAGCTTTACTTAAATGTTAAATCTCAAATATTAAATAAAAAAAAGAACAAACTAAAGGAAACAAAGGACTCTGGGCCAGCCCTCAAAGGGACCGTCGCTCTCCTCACCTCCTCACTAAACAATTCCAGGGAGTGATTGAAAGCCAATAACTGGACTAAGGAAAGACTACAGCCCGAACTAACACACAAAAAAAACCCAACAATTTAAAACATGTTGAGGAAAAGTAAAACATGCTTTAGTAAAAATCTTGTGTCACAGATTCATTAGTTGGTCTAAAAATTGCAACCATGAAAAGTTTGATGACTTCTCAGTTTTTGAACACTGTGTTAATTCTATTTGGCTCATAAGAAGCACACAGCATTTAACATTTAAACACAGTTATCAGACATGTTTACCCAGTTTTAATTTAATTTAGTTTAATTTTTCAAATCCAAACCAAAGTTGAAAAATAAATGCTTTAACATAGTATTGCACAATGTCATGTCCCAATAGTTAATAAAATGTGGGATTGGGTTTATGACTTATACTGCAACTGAAAGTTGGTGTAGCCATAGTTTAGGTTAAATCACTTACATGTTTTTTTTTTCAGTTTAAAACAGTTATCCTCCAGACATGTATTTCTCTTAAAAACAAGTATTATGAACACAAAATATCAATTGATTTTCATGGAGTAAAGGCACAGACTCAAACAGTTTTTATCTTTCTAAACGTGTGTATGCTCAAATGAGTACATCACATGCTGGGAAGGAAATTAGAGAACCGAAGAGAGGAGATGTATTGGGAGGGAGAGCAGAACCAGAAATGGTTGGAGGCACCCATCTGTCAGAGAAAAAGAGGAGCGACGTTCTGAAAGACAGGCAGAGTGGTAAAAGAGAGAAAAAAAGGAGAATCAGACAGGAGGGTAGGACCAGGGGGCTGACAAACTGCAACCAGCATGTGAGTGTACAGACACAGGCTGTGAGACAGACAAAAAAGTGGGGGAAGCGACGGAGCAGAGAGAGGAAACAGAGGGGAGACAGAGACGGGAGGAGAGAGTGAGAGACAGGCAGCCTGAGAGAGTGACAGAGTGCCGTCCTGAGAGATAGTGTGTGTGGGTGAGTGTGAGAGCAGCGCGAGCTTACTCGTCTGTCAATCTCAATCCGTGATTGACACCTTGGGGTCCGGAGCTCCATTCTCAGCCCGGCAGCTCTTCCTGTCAGGATGTAGGGCATAGGGTCACACACACACACATACACAAAAAAACACACACATTCACACACATAGGCAAATGCATAAAGAGACGGTTACGTGCTTTTGAGTGTGAGCTCTTTGATGGACGGACACATCCGCACATGACAGAAAATATGGTGTCATTGTAAAACGTGCATATGTGTCTCTTTGAGTCTACACACACACACACACACACACACACACACACACACACACACACGCACACACACACACACACACACACACACACAAAGGGTCTATTAGAGGTGAGGTCTCCTGAGTGGTCCACTCTTGCTGACTGGGCCTTAACCTTTGACATACGACCTTTGACCTTTATACAGTCAGCAATACATCTTTTCCCCGGACCTATCTTTCACATAAAACTGTCTTTGTAACTATGTGTGAGTCAGTGTGCTTTTCCATATGTGTGTATCTGTCTTTATATTTATGCTTTTTGTTTATGCACTCCATCTAGCCTATGATTTATCTACCTTCTCTTTCTTTTATTCTTTCACAGACACAAATGGTCTCATAAACCAGAGCACGTATTGGCATGCATAGAATTGCTGGGATTACACATTTAAATACATAGGCAAATACACATAGGCAAATGTGTGTGCGTGTGTGTGTGTGTATGTGTGTTCATGAGTTAAAATAAACTGCATGAGCTCAACACAGCCACAAATGGACCTTTGTTTCAATTTTTTTTTTCAAGCAGTGTCGTATTTGTCCTCAACAGCAGCTGGAGTTTTGTGTGTTTTCGTGTCGGTTGATCAGTTGTTAATTGTAACCAGGGTGACCAAGCCTAGGCACTGACTAATGCAGCTGAGGCCCGAAGACTATAAGAGCACACTAATGTCCCAACAGCTTTTCTTTTTTTTTTTTTTTTTTTCCTTTTTTTCTTTTGGCTTATCATGCCATTTGTTTTTACCACTAACATGTTGGGCTGAACAATTAATCAAGCTGAAACTGATGTCACAATGTATTAGAATGAAATTTTCAAATCACAAAGGCTGCAATTAAGATAAATACATAAATATATATATTTTTAAGTTTCATATACACAGACCTTGAGGAGATATTGTAACTTGTACTCGTTCTTCCTTAAAACCATCAAGTCATTTTGCTGAGGTTTTCTGGCAAAAAATATTACATGTCTACAAGGCTTGAAGTCAAATCTATCAGTCAGTATTCTAATGTGATTGTAGTAGTTCAATAAAAATATGTAATCCGTACCAATTTTATTTACATTTTGTCAGTTTCCTTTGTTGTGTTGATCATACTTTAGGATGATTTATTGCTTGTGTTTAATGAATAATACAGACGATATTGTTCCGCCAAAATCCCATGGTTAACCGCAATCTCTGTATTGGTCAAAAAACTATTGCAATTACATTATTTTCCAAGATCGTTCAGCCCCACTAACATGTGGCATGTTTTTAAATCCTAGTGCATCTATTTTTTGTGATTTTGAAAAAACACAGCAGCACTGTAACATTCTTCACTCTATAAAGATTCACAAAAGCCAAGTTTTAGTTAAAAGTGACAAAACAGTGGACTTAAAGAGTAACAAAGCTTCAAGCAGCATGTTGCAACACACTCAGTAAAATTTGTGCATTTTGATTGTCAGTGACCCAGCAGATAGGTTACCACAGGAAAGGAGTTAAGGGAATGATTTCTGTCATTTATTATTTCAAAACACTTTGTTACATAAAGACACTTGCGTCCTAATGCATTTATGTACAAGAAAAGATAAAAACTCGACTTTATTCTGACATTGCTATGTATCATAATATTATTCACTGTGTCCTTGCAGCTAAGTGACATCTCATATTATTTTTGTGTAAGTCTTACTTACTGTGTGAAAGTCAAGCCAGTGTTCTGTAACATATACATAGAGTTAAAAACAATCTACAAAAGACACTGTTGAACCAAAGGGGATATTGCTGCATGCAATGAGAGGTTTTTTTTTTTTTACTAGCATGTTATGAGGATTATTTACGCATGCTTATTTTTAGAACACGTAACACTCATTTTGAGTTGAAAGATTATCACGTTTATAACCTTGTCGTGTCCGTGTGTATTCTTCATGTGCTTTCAGATGTGTCAGGAAAAAAAGAGGGTGTCAGCAGTCATAGCTGAGTATTGTTCTTTGAAACAGCAGACTCTGGGAATATGTGCTAATGATGCTTTTTAATCAGTGCAGACAAGTATGATACCATAGATCACATATCTTTGGAACCATATTTCTCAGTTTTAGGATGGTGTTTGAGTGAAAAAGAAGTGTCCAAGTAGTTACCAGTCAAAGTTAGGTTATCCGTCCTCAGAATTTGTTAGAGCTGACATTGGCTGTTTGATAACATGGCAAAGCTTAAAGGTCATGTTATATCTTAGTGTAGGACCTCCTACTTAGAAACCCATACAGAAAACACATTTTCCATACAGAGGGCAGATGGATATTTATTGGCAAGGACTATTAGTAGCCAGAAGTGCCATGTTGCATCCTGTCCATTTAAAGCTCCACTGAGAAGTTTTTAGCTTCTTGTTAAACAAATGGAAATTGATAGCAATGCATCCTTATGAGCCACAAAAGCAAGTGGGACCATCAGCACAAGACTTATCATTTCTAGACTGTAATTTTTCACTTCAGAAACTGCTGGCAGGGGGTAGGTGCTAGTCATAGAGATGAACTGCATGCTGTCTAAAGTGCTCTTGCACATTTTTCAAAGGCTAAGATTTTTCTGTTTTACATTCAGCACGAACTCAGTGGAGAAAAAAGTTATCACTTTGTCCTCCGGGGGCACTAAAATCAACAATGTCCAAACATTCTTCAAAGGAGCTTTAAATACTGGATTAGAGTTATTTTTTGTGTTTCATCAATTTGAAACTTTGAGCAGATGACTATCTTGAGGTTTACTCAATCTGAGGACATAAAGAGAAGACAAACAAATAATAAATAGATCGATAAATAAAATACAGCTGTGATGACAGTTTTAAAATCACACAATTGACACATTTTTCTCACGGGTGTTGCTTAACACCTTCATGAACAGTGGTGTGAAGATGACTGATCCGCGGCAAACAGCTTTCATCAATGGAGGGAGAAGTGATGTGCTGATGCATGTTGAGACTGAGTAGGTTTCATTCCTTTTTAAATTTCACATGTATAAGCACATACTCACTAATGAGAGGAAGTGTCCATCTGGCAGTCTCTACGTGTGTGTGTGTGTGTGTGTGTGTGTGTGTGTGTGTGTGTGTGTGTGCGCGCGTGTGTGTCTTTAAGCGTATATGGATGTTTGTGTGTGCACCAGTAGGGGTTTGTGACTAATGGGGTCATTATTGATGCTGAGTCAGGATTACTGCTGATTGCAATGGCTGGATACCGACCTAACGAGTACACAAGAAACACACACACACACACTCTCTCTCTCTCTCTCCCTTATCTCACTCTTACACACATACACACACATTTCATTTCTTTCAGGCCCTCATAGGTGCACTTATGCACATAAACCTCCAACCTCAGCTAATAAACTTACTCACCCAGACGTAGCTTCCACAACCTCTCAAGACTTCCCTTTATCTCTCTTTCTCTCTCTCACACACACACACACACACATACACATACACACACACTCTAGCACACACTTACCGGAGACGCCATAAGCTCTAAATATAGACAGACAGGTGGCAGGTATCCTGTTAAGTAACCAGTCACTTTCTCATCTGTAGGAGTGTTACAAATGATCCTTACACTTACACACGCCTTAATCAAGAGAGAAGCTAGTACGCATTGTTTTACACACTAGGTATTAGCAGTATATTTTAAACACACATTGACAGGAAAGAAACAACAGGTAAAGTTTATTTGCGTTAAATCCCCTCGTTTCTAACATTCAACCTTTAGTAGATAACATTTTGAATTGGTGTAATGAGTAGTAAAGCATCTTGAAGCTCCTTCTGTGAGACATCTGTTATCCTGAGTGCAAAAGCAGATCACTTAAATGCCTCTTAATGCACATCAGTTAGCACTAACTGGGGTTAAATGTTAAAATGTGGTTGAAAATAGTGAAATCTGATCCTGAAGTTCAACAGTTTTTCAACCAGCTAAAGTGCAATGACATCAGCGCCACAAAAATGCACAATTTTGTTTTATCCATTATTTTATAAGTGGGACGTGAAAGCGGAACAAAAATGATCGTGCAGTCAATTCTCCAAAGTACTTTTGCAGCAGTAGTTAAAATCCTGTCTTTGTAAGGATATTATACCAGTGCAATTTATTTTTCATTTAAAACCATAAATACAGGATTTTGTGAGCTGTGTGGTGTTAACAGGAAGGGTCGCAAACATTGTAAAGGGAGCAGTTAAAGCATTCCCCACAGAGGAAGTAAATTGCGGTGCTTGTGCTGGCACTCCGGCTTGCAATTCTAATCAAAATGGCAGAAATAGCCCTGGATGTGGACATAGTTAATCAAAAATGTATGTTTTTAAGGTGGCAGTAGTTTTATTCAGTGTCATTCACAAACGTATAAATAAACTTATAAAACACAACAAAATAAAACAGTAGAGTAAAGCAACAACATCAGGAGAAAAGGCAAAAAACAAGTACTGCAGTTGTCAAACCTTGACTTAAAGAAAGTGAAAGCACAGTTGTGCAGTAATTTGTTCGAAGTAATGGCCATAACTTAAGTAAACATAGCATTAAGTGTTCTCAGCAGTTGAAAGGTATGCAACACAATTCAAGCAAGCTGGTTCTAAAGTCTATCTTGACATGAAAAAACAATTCTGTATAATTTCCTGACACTCTACCAAAGAGCTGACATCTAAGTGCATGATATAATGGGCAGCAGAACAAAAAGTGCATTTCATTTCCAACCTCTCCCAGATCACACAGAGAACACTTTCTATTCCCCTCTGGTACAGAGTGGAAGCAACCAGTTTCCAATGTCAGAGGAAGGAGAGGAAGGATAACACATCTTAGCTGTGCACGGACAGACCTCTGCACTCTGGCTGGGTAATGGGTGACAGAGAGCTCTGGGGTATGAAACAGACACACACCTCAAAAGATCTCAGTGGGTAACAGTGGTGAGAGCTGGATTCAAAGTTTGGACATATTTTACTAAGGTGACTGATGAAATGCTCACTAAAACAAAAGTTTAACCACTACACGAGATTCTACTTTAGAAACACTGTTTGAGATGTGTGAATGTAAGATAATTCTTAATCCATGTATTTTGATGTACCTGAGATTGGCACCACATTAAAAAAAAACAAAAACAAGTAAAATCAGTCAGAACCGCTTATCAAAATACTTATAACTTTACATGCAATAAGTTAAAAAATGCAGGATGAATTTTTGGGAGCTATGTGGAATACCAAAGCCTGAATTGGGGAGAGAAGACTTTTCCTCTCTTGCATGTGCATACATGAGAAGCCATGGTAGGGAGAGCAGCAGCAAAGACCTCTAGTGGTACAGAACAGAGCAGGCATCAGTGATGCCTGCTCAGTGACCCAACCAGGGCACTGACTTATGCAGGGGGGCTTGACTTATGTGAGTCCACACTCTGATGAACAGCATTTATTACCTCTGCCAAGCTATGTTTATGAGAGAGTTTGTTTGTGTTTTTGTCTGTGAACTCAAAAAGTTACGAACGAATCTTCATCAAATTTATAGGAAATGTTGAAAATGGGAAAAGGAAGAAGTGATTTAATTTTGGAGGTGATCTGGATCACCGTCTGGATCTAGGTTTTTTTTTAAAGGATTCTTTATCATTGTGATATAGGGCTGTTTTCACCATATGTGTATATAACTCCACCATAAATGGTTGGATTGCTTTGCAAAACAATACAAGATAAGGTCACCATAATTTCTGAGTATAAGTACGATCCAGATCCTGGCACTATTCTGGATACTAAGATCCAGAATATGAAATATGTACTGGGTCATCATAATTTTCAACACTGTCAGGTAACAAATTATCTTACAAACCTGTGACTAACACCAAATTGTAGCAGACAATCTGCTGAAAGGGAGTATTACATTAAAGTAGGACTAAAGTGTTGGTGACAATCACAATATGCTTGGCGGAGGTCTGCGCTTTCTGAGCGCTTTTCTAGTTTTTGCTATTATATGTAAAAAAAATACAGGATCAACAAGCTACATTTTTAGCAAAAAATACAATAAATAATTCATGATTATAATGATGATGATAAGAAGCAGACTATACTAAAACAAAGCATTTAAAAAACATTTGAGACTCAAGACTCAATTTAAACTCAAGAATAAAACACCTCTTTCTGAAGTGTCTTTGAAACAAGTGAACACTTTGGCTCCAAAAGGTCAACAAATCTCAATGGATGTGTCAGTGATCATCAGTGATTTAAGTTTAAAGGTGAGGGCAGATTTGTTCAGTATAACGAACAGTTACACTGGACTGTGTGTGTGTGTCTACAGTCGGCCATGCGCTCATCTGTCCTCTCAAACACTAAATGTCAGCGTCGTGATCACCCAGCCTCGCCATCATGAATAAACAAACATTCACATCAAGATCAATCCCAACATGCAATTACTGCAATTACGTCAGTGTTTACGCGCACACACACACACGAAAAGAGCACATGACACATTTGTATCCCTTTAAGAAATGGGGGGACACTCTCCAGAGTATTTCTATATAATGGTTTTTAACCCCTGATGTGAAATGAACATATGAGTCGGTCAATGGGGACTAAGAGTAAACAAAATGATTGATTTATGGAATCATAGTTTGGAGTTAAGCTGCACATTATATGAATGTTTTGAACAGCTGAGTGTGTTTGTGTTTCCCGTTGTTTGACTGTGCTTCTAAGAGTGATACTCTTAAGCAGGATTACACACTCAGGAAGGTTTATTCTTAAAAACTGTGCAGCACAGCCTCAGGTTTCAAACAAAGCAGACGTGTGTGTGTGTTTATGTGCATATGTGTTTGTGTGTGCTGTATGTGCGATATGACAATGTTCATCGTTCCTGAAAGCCACCACAGTTTCTAAATCAAGTCTTTTATGAGGTTCTGCCGCTCTGGGCAGACCATTAACATTTCATGTCACCCTGCTTCGCTCTCTCTGTCTTACTCCTTTGGGCATTAAAAAGAAAATTCCCGTTTGAATAATCCCTGCTGCAGTCTGCAAAAGAAAACTGATGTGACTGTGCTTTGCTAATCATGCTCATGGAGTTTCTGTTTTATGTTAAAAAAATAGAACAAAAACAGCTCCTAACCCTGACCTTAAGCTCAACCTTTCCAGAAGTCTGAGGTTTTTGTTTCAGTGTTCACTTGGACAAAGCGGTTTCATAGTTCTTATGGAAGAACTGATTTTTTTCAAATCAGAGTAGAGCCTTAGGGGGGAAATTTTTCTCTTAAGTTTCATCACTTTGCTAGACTTTATTGTCTCTTTCTCTCACTCTGTCCTCACTCTCTTAACATTCAACACTCACTTGTCAGTTCTGAGGTGCAGCTCGCCTTAAGTATCAGGATTCAGTGTGTAAGCTCATCTCATTATCCCTGTTTGCGCGTGTATGTGTGTGTGCATGCGCGTTCCATGTACGAGTGTATTACTGAGTGTGAGAGCGTGAGTGAGTGATGGGTGTGTAAGCCTCCCTCGCTCGCGCTCTGTTTGAAATAAAGCGACAGATAATCGCAGGGCTCTGGCGAAGCGAGCTCATCTGAGCGCCAATCGATACGGGTGCCATAGCTTCAAAGCAACCCTTCAAAGAGGAGAGAAATAGCCATATGCTCTACGTGCTCCGTGTGCGTGCGAGTGAGTGTGTGCGCATGAGAGAGTGTGGATGCTAGTCAGAAGAGGGAGATGGAGACAGAGAAAGGAAACAAATAGAGGAAGGAGACCGAGTTGGGGAGTCTCTGTGCAGATGAAACCGATTTCCTTTAGTGGTGAACATTATCATATCACAGTTGACACGCAAATTGCTGCTGATGTCGCTATTTAAATTGGACAAAATCATTGTTTCGTTAGCTAGTAATCTCCTGATATTACCGCTCTGTCATGTTTTATTCAGCAAACCGGCAGCAGCTGTGGCCTTTGTTGCGAAAATGGACTGGGAGACACACACTCACTTAGTCTCGCTCACACAGACTGAGATCAAGACTGGGAGATAATGTAAGTGAGCGTTTGTGTGCGAAACAAGGCAGGAAGAGACTTTACAATGTACCGAGAGACAGTGGGAACCGAGCGCTGTGTAGGAAGAACGAGAGAATGACAGAGTGAGAAAGTGAGAAGGAGGTGTCTACAGAGACGTGTTTGTGTGTGAGACGGTAGAAGAGGGAGAGTGATCCCCCAGCAGTGCTGTGTTTAGCTGTGGCATCTCACCTTCTGCAAAGTGAAAATGAAAATGTATTTTTGAATCGTCAGTGTAAAGAAGAAAAAAAACTTGTCGGAAAGTTTGTGTGAGCATGATCCAATGTGTTTTTTCTCTGTAAGCACAAAATTCTAATTGTATAAAGTGCATATGTGTTTGTATCGAAGGAGTGTGTGTGTGTGTGTGTGTGTCAGCATGTCTAATTAACTCAGACAAGCAGGTGTAAAACAGTAATTAATGACACAACTGACTGACTTCATTATCTCCACATGAGCTTCTCATGCTAACTACACAATCACACACACACAGCAGAAGCACACATACCAACACACCTCACATCTGCCAAACATTACAGCACAAACCAAAAAAAGTGTGTGTCAATGTCTATCTGTGTGTATTGCAAGCTTTACTTGAAAAATAGTCAAGCAACAAGAAGTGGAGAGAGTGGACACAATCATCACACACACGCACACACGCGCGGCTGTTCGGCCACTCAAACACTCATTAAGTTTGCAAATGGACTCATTACTAATGAATCACAAGCTGCTTTAGAACAGGCTGAGCACACAGTAATGGTTTGGCCATCCTCCAGAATACTGACTCTACAACACACACTTGCACACAACACACACTCGCTGACAGAGATTGAGAGTGAGTGTCCAAAAGCCCCAATTACCATCACACCCAGTGTAAGAGAACAAGCTAGAAAGCTAATTACAAGCCCCATACATGAAGATGGGAAATATTTAAGCACCTATAGCAGATGCTACGCTAACAGGAACAGCGCTCTCCCCCCTCAGCTCTTAATTGTCGGTGTTTATGACAGGCTTGTTAGAGTAAATATGGCTGTGTCAGGGTGTTATTACCCTAAGTCATTATTAAAGCGATCTCTATTGAGTCATCAATACAATTGTGTGATTGGATAATTCCAGTTTAAGCTAGATTGATTTACACTTCAGTGCTCTGCCAGGCTTGAATGAGATCAAATGATATTAGATGCCTCCAAATGCACCATGTTGTCATTCCCTAAGTGGAATAAATATGTTTTCTATTTGTCTTTTAAGCACTATCAATCTTTTATTCCTGGGAGTCTGCCAATAAATAAGTATTGCTGATGCTCTCGCGCTCTGTCTCTCTGTGTCTTCCCCTCTCTCACACTCTCTTCCTCTCTTTCTGTCTCTGTCGGCCGGCTGAGTGACTGAGTGAGATGGCCGTGATTGGACAGAGTAATTGGGCCTAATGAATATGTCAACAGCCTGTTTCTTTCTCCCTCCATTAAACACAACTGGATTAGATTTACTGTGCTTACTCTAACAACTTAAAGACTCCATCAGTAGGCTACTTTACACACACACACACACATACACACACACAAGCGCACGCTCACACACAGATTGGCTTAGCTTAGCTCAGTAGATCAATGGCCTCTTGGTCAATGTCTCCTCCGGGAGGGTAATCTATCTGCTCCTCACTAATGAAACGCTCTGATCGCTCTGCCTGTGTGTGTGTGCGTGCGTGTGTGTGTGTGTTGTGTGTGTGTCCACTCATGGGTGTCAGATTGTCTGTATTATGAATGTATATTGAGTCATTTTATTTGTTGTTTTTCAGTTCAATTACAGACTAAAACAGCCCTGGCATAAACCAACACATTAAAATGCTTGTCATTCAAAGAGTCCACTTTTATATGTATATAAAATTACATTGACCTTTTTATTATGCATTATCGTTTGATTATTGTTGAAACATTTTCATCAAGAGTCAAAACTTTATTCACGTCTACAAAAACTTACAGGGGAAACAAATGCAAGCTAACAAAAATAGCTTAACCAAAGTCCCCTCGAATATCCTCTTTTAGCTTCAGGCTGTTTTTTTTTCTTTTTTTTCTGCTTTGCTTACTTAAAAAGTAATCTAAGTAAGCCACTTGGTGAAAGGTTACAAGTGTGCATATATATATATATATATATATATATATATATATATATATATATATACATATACATATATAGGATCTTATAAGATGCAGGATCTTTTTTATTGTGTTTTGACAATGCACCTTACACAAAAAGAAAAAGGAATCTATTTCACTGATTTGTTTTTCCATTTTCAATGAATTGGACATAAAACATGCAGTATTTTTCATCCTATCAAAAACAGCTTTTTACACTATTAAGTGCGCCACATTGTTGATGCAGAATATGCTTCTGTAAGCTGAGGAAAAATGCCCCCTCACTGTAGATGTTTCCAGCCTAACTGCTTTCTCTAAGCTATGTTTCGAGTGTATCATTATTTACTTCAAAAACTGGCTTTGCTACACCTCCACCATGCTCTGCTTGTCTGTTGACACATGACCTCGACAGCCACACACCTCAGGGAGTATATGTAAGAAATCTGTCTCTACATGTTAGCCTGTGATTGGCTGCCTGTCCAGGAAGTGCCCTACCTTTATAAGATAATGGATAGATGGATGGATGGATAGATGGCCATTTAATATGAAAGAGAATACTTTAATTGATTTGAAGCAGACACTAACAGTTAAGGAAAGTAAAATGACTCTTGTGTAAGTGTTACATTTCCTCTTGCTCTCACTCCTACTCTGCTAATAAAAAAAGCTGCTGCAGTCTGTATTTGACAACAGAGTGGTCAGTCAATCATCTATTTAGCATCAAGTAACTAATTAAAAGTGAACTCATCAGAACAAAAAACATTTGACATAATAGTCCTTATGCACAATCGAGCATGACGTTTATCCAGTTAAAAAGTGGATGGCATGTAAACTTCCAGTCACCATAGAGCGCTGTGCTACTGAATGATGATATTAAATGTTTATCATCGTATCATCTAAAACAGTACATTATCGTCATTGCTGTATGGTTAATATTAACAGTTATGTTCATGTTTTTAATTTTGGCCTGATTTTTTACGCGCTAGACAAAATTACGTGTGATCGTATGTAGGTATCTTTTTCAAGACAGGATGACAGCTCTTTCAGCCATCTCCAAACCACTGCTGTGTGGTGTAGGAGAGATATAACATCTTGAATGGACTGACAAAGAATCTCTTGTGAGGAAATTGTGTACATTTGTTGGTGTGTTCAGTGATGAAAGTTGATATTCTGCTGGAAAAAGTTTTATGGATGCATGCTAACTGCTAGCATACTAATAGAATTCCCAATGTACATTTGCATCAAGCTAGCGCCAAGTGCTCTATACTATTTTGGTAGATTAAGAGCTATATAACATGTTGAATGGATTTAAATGACTCTCCATTACAGTTGTTTGTGTGAGTATTGATGAAAGTTGTTTTTTTTTACTGGAAAAACGAAGCTTTATCGATGTATCTTACCCGCTAGCATATATCTTTTAAGAGTTGTGTATCAGTAGGCTCTCAGGGAGAACTCTTGAAGCCCCATTTTTACCTCTGCTTTCATACAAACATATGAAGTGAGAGGTATATACACACAATTACACTTACTTTAAAGGTCCCATATTCTGCTCCTTTTCTGCACTTTAATATGGATCATTGATGTCTTCATGAAATGATAGTAACATGTTTTGGTCCAGAAAGCCAAAAAATCAAGCACAGCAGCATTGTTTCCAGGCTCTCATAGCCCCTCTGTTCAGAACGCTCTGATTTAGTGGGCGTGACCTTCATATGTAAATGAGCCAGTGCTGATACCGCCCTGCTCTATCTCGTCACTGAGAGCAGCGCCACAAGCTCCGAGTGCACAATGTTTAGAAAACAGCGAAGCTCGTTTACTGTAACATTACAGGCTAAAACAACAGGATAACCGCAGCAAAAGTTAGCATCCGGAAGCTAATACAGAGACAGGGGGGGACACTGAGGAAAAGCTCTTACATCTGCTCCACAGCACACAGCATTTAAAATACTCACATTTCCAGGGTCCAAGGTTTGTTGGTGGATGGTTGGTAATGCGCCTGGATTCAGGACCAGTCTATTCGCTAGCCCTCTGTTGTACTGTCCACAGTTGGAAAAGCAGTCGACTGTATTGTGACTAGCACACACATGCACAGTTTTACTGAGTGTAGCTGTCACATTTCCTTCATAAATGAACTCTAGCCACTTAGTCTTGTCGTCTTCCGAGATGGGAAGCTTGCGTGGAACTATGTGGCTGTTTACAGCCAACAACAGAGCAGTGATGGCTCTTCAACTTTGGCATTCTCCTCCCCGCTGCTGGAGAGAAATCTCTCCAGCAGCGGGGATGGGAGTGGGCTGGGAGGGGTTTGGGGGTATCTGCTCCGGTGGACCAATCAGGTCAGACTTGCTCCTGATTGGTCAAGAAAGGGAATCGCTGACGTCGGCAAACCCCAGAAATTCCAAACAGCTCGTTTTAGGTCAGGATTTTACATTCACAAGCACTACTAAGTACAGGTTTTGTTATTAGATATCACATTTTGTGGGCTGGGAGGAAAGCCAAAGACCCACAAATTTAACTATAAGATTTAATAAAGTGATTTTTGCATACCTTTAAAGTATGATTGACCTGAAGCTCCATACTTAAAACACACATAAGGGCTTACACAGCATCAAGTGAGGCATTATTGCTGTTGCTGTCCTCTGGCTAATTACTTCAATGGGAATTTTAATTTGTTTGACTTGATACAAAAGTGGTGAAATTGCACAGAGGGAGGACTTCAAGTTCCTAAACCAAATGATCAGCCCAAAGTCAAAGAGAAAGGGGACACTCATTTCAATTGCCATTTATGTAACTTGTGACAGAAAGTTTAAAGTAAATAAGAGTCGAGAGGAGTTTAAACTTTGGCTTCTCTCTGGCCTCCATGTTTCTGGCCAGTCACAGCATGATCTGAGCACAAGTGTCACACTAACAGTTTAAGAAAGTTGCTAAAACGGTTGGACGGATCCCCCAATCCCCAGTCTCTGTTAGAAGGAGAGGGTTCATGGAGCGACTCAACCATCTGACGAGTACTTCTGATGGCTTCAACTGGCAGCTTAGGGGTGTTTTCATCATCTCTATCCAAGGCCGCATGTGTTGAAGCCAGGGGAGCATGGCAGTGTGAAGTAGTACAGTAGGTCAGCGCTTGGCAAAGAAAGACAGAGAAGAACATCCCCCAACATTGCTGTATCCCCTTCCCACTTCCTGTTCTGCCTGCCGGGGTCTGATAAAGGCTGGAGCTGCAGAGGGAAAAGGGGAGAAGAATATGTACAAGTGCCAGAGATTCACTGATTCTTTTAGAGTTATTTTTAGAAAATTTTGTTTTTAAAGTTCTCTCTAACAAAGTGCTTTAAAAGACGATTTGAGAGCTGTCGTGTATTTCTTAATGAATGTTTTTTGTAAATGGTATTTGATGCAGCAGCTATAGCACTGCAAAATCTCTTAATCTGCACAGTTTTGTGCAAATCATCCTGCAGTGTCTCAGAAAGTTGTTGTCCTCCAACTGTGCCCTATGGTTATCTAATTTCTCTTTTTTCTCCCACTCCTTCTCCTTCCTCTCTTTCCCTCCCCTTTTTTTCTACCTCTCTTTTTAGTTTGACGTGTTGCAGTGCTTGCTAAGGTAAGAGAGAACCTCATTTTCCTGTATTCCTCCTTCTGTACTTTCTTTCTCAACCCATAAAACACAGCATGCCGTCCACACTTGGCACAGAGTGTGTATCTGAAACAATCTGCGTCCTCAAAATGTGTTTGGCTGGGAATCCTGCTTAGTGAAACACAATAACACTGTGTTAAGATAACAAAGGGACACTCTGGATAACACTTTCCCCCTGATGAAGCCATGATTAGAAATTCACAGGACTGAAACAGCAGCCAAAAGGACACCAGTCATCCATTAGTCAATAAGTCATTTTAATCAATATGATGTAGCACAAAGGCTGTAGAAACAACTCTCTGTAGAACACAACAAGTTATAATTTACACTAAATCCTCCTCCACAGTGTGTTGAAACTGTAACCCGCCTGTCACAAGCTTTTAATCATAAAAGGGTCTGGAAATAAAAAATGTACTTCGTATTTTCAAAAAAGCAAGAGCGCTGTTATTGTTTATTTATGGATTACTGGTATTAGCTTTAGTATATCTCTAACTTATTACTTTCAGACAGGAATGCCCCGTGATATGAGCAAGCTCACAATACTTTCCTTCAGAAGAAAATTAAATGTGCTACAGAGCCATACAGCTGCACCTGACCTTGCGGTGGGTCATGGAGGATGTGTTTGTAATATGTGACTAAAGTGTGGGGTGTGTGTGTATGTGTGGTTAAACCACATTCTGTGAAAGCTCTGCTTTAGCATTTTTACCACTCAAACATTTCTTACTTTTAGATATCTTTCAATTTTTCATTTCATTTCATAACATTTTTGGAATATTCTCACTCTACTGATGCTTCCTACCATAACATAGGATTATGATCATTGTTTCATTGCATTATACTGAATTTCAGAGACTGTTCTCAGGTCTGTTTCAATATTCAATTCTTAGATTATAAGGCTGACACTGGAGCAGGGTCACCAAAAAGATGCATGTTTTCAGTTGAGGGAGTACAACCAGACATTTGCTTGGTAAAAGAGCAAAAAGACCCTTTTGAGTGTTACACAAAACAAAACATGCATCTATGGGACCACAAAGTTTCCATCAGAGTTACAGTCTTATGCAGATTTGTTTTGGCAAAAGATTTGGTTCAAGGCTGATTCAGACAAAGGAAAACAGCTTTTTTGCGAACTTGTGCAGTAAGAAGCTGCTGTGTTGTGTTTTGCGAGCAGTTTGAGGGTATGACCTGTTATTCAGCAAGTTTCCAGTGGCTGCTTTCACAACTTAAGGCACATCACCGTTTCAACAGATGCTCAGCTTGTAGCTAAGCCAGCATATCAAGTCAGAAACAACCTCTCAGCTGACCCAAACAGCAGAGTTTTGGACAAAGCATGGATCGAATCACCAATGGCATTAACACATCCACGTCTGCTTAATATGAGGAACACAAGCCTTTAAGGTAGAGCTGGAGTTACTTGTTGTTTAAGGCAGCGTTACAAGTTGCCCCTGGGGTTTCAGAGAGCTGGAGACTGGGGAATTGTAAGAAGTTGCAACTTCATCTCATCATATCATCAAACCTTTTGTCTGAGCTGACTCAAAACCAATGCAGCTTTGTTTTAAGTGAATGACAGTAAAAGAAGTGCACTGAAAAGATGTGTCTCTCTGCTATTGTGGTCCTGCTCAGAGAGTACTACTATAAGATACTTACCTTCAGTGCCTATCATAAATGTCCCCCTTTGTATGTTTAACCTTTTTATTGCTTTCATATATCAATCATGGTAAGTAAAACTTTGCTTTTTCACATTAAAAAATACTGGAGAAAAAAAACAGATTTCTAAAAAGATACGTCAGTGAAGCAAAAGTATATAATTACCAAGAAAAGCACTTAGAGAGCGCAGACCTCCACCAAGCATATTGTGATTGTCATGCAACACTTTAGTCCTACTTTAATGTTATACTCCCTTTCAGCAGACTGTCTGCAACAATTTGGTGTTAGTTGTAGGTTTGTACGATAATTTGTTACCTGACAGTGATGACCCAGTACATATTTCATATTCCAAATCTTAGTACCCTGAATATTTCCAGGATCTGGATTGTACTTTACATCAGTCAGAATTAGACATGCACTGATTGATTGGCTGGCCAAACAATCAGTGACAATTTCCTTTAATTTGGGAGTATTGGTAATCGGTGATCATGGATCGGTGATTGGCCCATCCTTACATACGAAACTGATCAGGGAAGGTCTGACGGCCAGCCATTGTTGCTTTTTTGCTCGAGATCTAAAACTTAGGACACTTTAATGGTTGTTTAAGTTAAAACATTACGATTTTATTGTTTCACAGGTAATGTTCAACGATTTTGGTATTGGCCCAAATTGGTATCAGCAGGTCAGGCTTTTTAAAGATCGGCGATCAGTGATCAGCCAGAAAATTATGATCTGTGCACCCTTAGTCAGAAATGATTGTGACCTTGTTTTGTATTGTTTTGCAAATGAATCCGACCATTTATTGAGTTATATACACATATGGTGAAAACAGCCCTATCTCACAATGATAAAGAATCCTTTAAAAAATCCTGGATCCAGACGGTGATCCTCCAAAATTTGATCAGTTTTTCCTTTTTCCCATTTTGAACATTCCATCCAGATCTGTTTGTTAATTTTTGAGTTATGTTTTTCGCAGACAAACAGACAAACTCTCCCAAAAACATAACCTCCTTGGCGGAGGTAAAAATAATTCTTTGCATAATTATTCACCTCTTCCAAGTCAGTATTTAGAAGATGCACCTTTGTCTCCAATCCCAGCACCAGTCTGTGCAGATAAGGCTCAATCAGTCTGGCACATCTGCACACTGCAATTTTGCTCCATTCTTCTTTGCAAAACTGCTCAAGTATGGGCTGAGATTTGTGCCTCTAGAAAGTGAATTTGAACCATTATACCGAATTTGAAAAGCATGATCTAAAATCAAATTTGATGTTTTGCTTTGAAATTGTATTGAAGCTACTTAAAAACACAACTCTCTTTATGAAATTCAATCTTAGTTTGCAAAGTTCAGAGTCCATTTTAATTCATTGTCAGTTAAGAGTGGCACAACCATTACTACATCATCTAAGTCTGCGAGGAAGAGTTATCGAGCACAGATTCACAGAAATCCTCTTTGTGTTTGCCTCTAATGTAATTTCTGTTTTTTATTTTTATTTTGACATAGTCTTTTTTTGTGTAACAAGATTTCAGAAGTCTGTGTCATTAAGTCTAAACAGAATAAAGAGATCAACTTTTTTGGAAGTTAATGTCTTAGTTGATGTATAAATGAGATACATATCTGTGCCGAACTGACAGACACTATGCTATCCCCCGGAGCCAGGGAGTGGAGCATTTGGCTGTCTGTGTCTGTCAACAGGTCCACGAAAAATGCTGTTTTTTTCTTCTCCACCTCTGTCCCTCTCCCCGTAAGCTCCATGTCACAGGCTGCTGGACTCACACATCTCCCCGGCTGCTGCAGGGTGTCTGCTTTAGTCCCATCTTACTTTGGTTAGAATCTACAGACACTTGTTATGCTGGTTAGGTGAATGATATGCCAAATTCTTGAATCCCACTGCCACAGTGAAGTCCTGTGATGGAGTCTTGTTTCAAGAGAATGACCACGTAAAAGAAAAAGTAATCTAGCTAACCTTAAAATCAGATGTGAAGAGGATTTCTGTGAATCTGTGCTCGATTACTCTTCCTTGCAGACTTAGATGATGTAATGGTTGTGCCACTTTGAAGTGACATTGAATTCCAAAACTGAATCTGAATTGTGGGAACTGACATTTGACTTTACATTTGACTTTACATTTCTAAATTTAAGGAATAAAGAGATTTGAGTTTTCAAGTCAAGGCAGATTCACACGTGCCATATTCCTTCCATTTCTTGATGATTGATTTCACTGAACTCCAGGGGATGTTTAATGTCTTGGATTTTTTATTGTATCCATCCCCTGACTTGCACTTTTCAATAACCCTTTTCCTGAGTTGCTTGAAGTGTTCTTCAGTCTTCATGGAGTAATGGTTGCCAGGAGTAATGATCAGACAGTCTCTGGACCTTTCAGTTACAGGTGTTCTATACCTCAGTTACTTGAGACACACCCACACGTTTAGCTGATCCTCATTTCACAAAGTGTAAAACTATTAGCACCAAGTGGATGGTCCTCTAGTGAATTAGAAAATTTGTTGACATTTCTTTGTAGAAATGTGTTTTCATTTCGAGTTTTTTCCAGTAAATTTTTGTGTGAAAAAAGCCTAATTTTATCATTTATGATAAAGTAATGAAATCAATAAAAAGGTGAAACATCCAAGGGGGTGAATACATATAGATGCTGTAAATGTTAAGCATTTCTGACATATTATTTTTACATTTCTTCTTGAGGTTTTTAAGCAGTTTGGGATGTGTAAGCCTGGATCTTAACTTCTTGTTTTACCAGAAAATCTATCAGCAGTGGATCAAGGTTCCAAGATAAATGACTCATGCGATTGTCAGGGGGTAGAGTTAGAACTAAAATAACAAGCATTTCAAACACAGCGCTAACCACATAAAAATCTGAACATATTTAGAATAAGCACACCATAATTGTTGTAGAACAATTAAAAAACCATTTGGCTCTGGGAGGTTACTACTTTTACACTGCATTTGAATATGAAACAGTGCCACATATAAATATTGAGAAAAGGCTGTGAAACTGTAATTACTGCTGAATTTTGTCCAAGAAACCCACACTTATCTCCAAGCTGAGGACAAGTGGAGAATTGTGCCAATCCTCAGAAGAAGTAAAGACATAAAAAGCAACACAATGTTCACTAGCAGGTTTTAACCAGGCACAGATGTCATGTTAGCGTGCCCTTTAGTGGTTCTTTGCTTTGGTGCCCAAGGTTTTGCATTCGATTTGAACATCTCAGTAAGTGTGTGTGGGACAGAGAGAAGAGAGTGAGTATATGTCTACATCTTTAGTCCCTGTCTTTCTCCTTGTGTGAGTCTGGTTCCCAGTGTTTGGAGTGCGCTCTGTTGGGACTGTGTGTAGAGCCTCATTAGTGGTTAAGGTTTGGCTGGCCTGCTGCTACTGGAGACTCACTCTGGGGCACAAAGTCATATGTTACTTTGCTGCTGGACCATCTGCCATACCAGCCTCCCAGGACTCACTGGGTTTGCTCTCTTTTTTTGTTTACTTGTGTCCATGTGGGCAGTGGTTGTAAGTTACTGGTACATTGACTCGTGTTGATCTGAATAACTGTCATGAGGAGCTGTTTGATATTATGTTTTTTTATGTATACAAATGATACTTAACCGGATAAAAAGATTCAACTTTGAATGTTCCTGAAATACATGATACGTCTGCATGGCTGCTTCGTCGTGTTGCAGGTTAAACACAGCCATCCTATTTTTGAGGGACATGGAGCTGTGATGCATAGATTCAACGTAGGGAAGATCGAGCGGGCAGGAAACTAACTAAAAACACCCAGTGACTTTCAAAATAAAACAAATAGTGTCAAAATCAGTTTGTATTTAGCTTGACTACAATGATAAACGGACATGATGAGCGGAGCCAGACCAGGAGTCAACAGGTTTGAGGTTTTACAATCTAACATGAATGAAGAGAGACTTATCATTGGAGTGGGAAGCATGGGAACTCCTTGGTCTCGTGCCTCCAGCTGTCTGTCAGCCACACTGCTTGTCTGATTGAATGCGCAGCTGGTGTGTATTGACAAACGCAGTCAAGATGCAGCGCAACAGAGTCGCGCTGCAGACGAATCTGGTGTATTTCAGGTGTTAGCTGTTAGCATACATTACAAGCTTTCCAGTGATGTGTGAAAAATAGCTCATACAGTAGTTTAAAAAGAGCACAGTCACATTAGCAGTGTTTTCCCTACTATTATTTAGTGCCACCCCTCAAACGGGGGCACCTGCCTCCCCTGGAAGTCAAGTTAATTTTATTGTCCATA
The DNA here is from genome assembly GCF_033239565.1 of Halichoeres trimaculatus. NCBI lineage: Eukaryota > Metazoa > Chordata > Actinopteri > Labriformes > Labridae > Halichoeres > Halichoeres trimaculatus. The sequence goes on along the minus strand of NW_027437180.1, from coordinate 30,879,031 downwards.
CAGCGCCAGATCACAGCAGAAGTAATTTAGAGTTACCCCTCTCATAAATCAGATCTAGATTTTAAGTTAAGAAACTAAATAGCCTTATGTTATTTATGCTACATGAGGGATGACATTTGTACATCATCAGGTTCACATTTCTGCTCGTGCTCTTTCACGCATGGTGAAGCGAACACGCATTTACACACACAGACAAGCACACTCTGTATAGCGGACAGAGAGCTGGGAAAACCACCACAAGAAACATCTCCTAGTGCCTTCTCTGTATCTCTGTGAATATGAAACACTTGCTTTCCTGTGCCTGCACCCCCCCCATCCCCACCCCTGCTGTCGACAACGTCACCGCCCCCAAAAGCTATAAACCTGGGGGAAAACTCTGCATTAGAATGTGTAAATCGAAATATGACTGTACAATCTGAAAAAGTTTAATATTCTGTCAGTAATTGAAGAAAGTTAAAGCTTAATGATTTATTGCTCAGAAAGTATAAAATAAGATAATTATCCGAGTATTTCATTTCAGTTACTTAAATTATTCAGATTTACTATTCGAGAAAATACTTTTTAGGATTTAGAAGATTCACTTCTAGTTTTGATATGGTTTTGCAGCATATGTCTATGGTAAATGATAGATTACTTGTACTTACATTGTCCTTATCCAGACTTCAAATAACTGAAAATACTTTTTTAAAGCTTACCACATTCACTCATTCACATCACATTCACATCCTAATGCCAGAGGATGCTTTGCAACGTGAGCATCATTAATCAACTTTCCCAAACACAACAGTGGCCGTGCCACCTGGAGGTGATTTGGGGTTCAGTGTCCTGCCTGAGGACTCTCTGGTGGACTGTCCGGTGTGGACTGACATTGACAATGACATGTGTGACACAGTAAATAAATAATCTTTACTGTTGTTTGTGTAATAAGGTAGCTCCTTGTCTGAATGGTAACACCGTTGCAAAATTCAGGCACAGTCCACGTAGAAAGGCCTTATTTTCATTCTCGCTCAGAAAGTTACAACATCAGCAATCATAACTTCTGTGAAGTTTTCCCCCTGATACTGGTGTAGGTTTCTGCCTGAAAAATGAAGTCTGTGCCCCCTGATATTGCTGCTGGTATCTGTCTCAAAAATAACTCTATTGGTCAGGCTAAAATTAAAGTACCTTTACAACCTCAACAAGCGTCGATGCTGCGGCTGTGATGCAGTCACAGCTGTTTCTGTTCTCTGCCTCTCCACTTATGGGAGGCAGCACTTCGAGCATGTTTAAATGAGTGAACAAAGACAGATAAAGTTAAAGTGTGGGTTTAGGTTTTTAGTTTTATTGTAGGGAATTTTTACTTTTATCATTTCTACTTTCTTATTGTACTCAGGACATTTCCTCTCCTGTTTCCTTTCTGTTGGAGCATCAGTTTTTAATCTAGCTGTATGTTTGTTAAACAGTTCAGATATCTCTCATTCTGATTGGATTCACAGCTTCAGGTGGTAGGTGAGCAAACATGATTAAAAGGTCAAAATTAGCCAGGTAAATTAGTTTGACAATCACCTCGTGTAATGATTTCAGGCTCTTCAGATACACAAAGGAGAACATACAAATAGATTGTAGACATGACCCCAGCCAGAACTGCTTCATTACACAACATCACTGTCTGTTTACAACCGCTCTACGCAACTTAAGTTGTGTAATGTGTTGTGTTGGTGATAAAACTCAGTTAAAGTGGAAGCTTTAATAGCAGCGCTCAGCTGGAGAAAGGTTAATTATCACATCCTGTTACTAACAGACAGGACACCGCCTCCTGTCAAGCATACACACACACATATACACACATATAAAGTCTGAACCACACAAACACACAGACACACAGACCATCAAACCAAACAGTGCGTGTATACTTTATAAAGGTGTAATCAAGCATCTGTTTGTCCTCATTTACCCCAATCACCTGGTCTTTCTTTCTTTCTTTCTCCTCACTTCGTCCTGTTGCCTCTCCTTTTCTCTCCCGTCAACCGAACAAACATTATTCACTGTCATTCATGACGGAAAAAAGCCACCCCGCCTGCTTGGATCATGTTGGATACAACGTGTGAAATGTGCAGGTTTTTATCACATCAGGTTGGAAAACGGGCACAATTCAGAAATGAAATGACGGATGAGTGGACGAAAGGTGTGAAGCACTGAACCTCAGAAAATGATTGCTGCTCTGTTGTCTGGAAGATGCCAAACAATTTAGAGCAAAAGAAAAAAAAAAGAAACATTAAACTGACAACTGAAAAGGAGCCACAAAGAAACTGTGGAATTTCTCTCCCTTCTTCAGGTCACGAACCCTTTCAAAATATTTCTACTTTCTTTTTCATGCCTCCTCTATCCACTTTATCTTTCTCCTCAAACATTCCCATCTCCGTCTTTCAGTGTCTCCTTTTTCCTCTCATCCTCCTACTTTGTGCACATCCACCCCCTGCTCGTGCTGTCTCCCTTTCTCTCCCCCTACCTCTCTTTTTTTTTTTCTTTCTTTTTTTTTTTTTACCATCATAAATTCATTGCCAGTTTAGACAGCTTCTGCAGCAGGTGCCTAGACTCGGAGAGGTAGGGAAAAATAGGGTGAGAAGTGGAGGAAAGAGGGAGGGAGGAAAGGAGCCAAGGGGATAAAGACGACCTGTGCGAGAACAGAGAGAGATTAATAGATCAAGTGGAGAGGTGTATGATGAAAGTTTAGCAGAGTATGGAGAGGAAAGAAGAGGAAATGAAAGGAAAAAGAGAGGGAGGGGTCAGGTTAAGGTAGGATTGGCGCAAAGAGGAGGGAGGGAGGAGGCAGATATCGGAGTAAATCAGGTGGGAGCTATGGGGAGAGGAGCGGTGCGGAAGAGGCTATTTTAATGCAGGGTAGAAATCAGGTGCCCAAGGTGGGAAAAGAAGGAAGTGGTGTTGAAGGAAAGGAAGGTGGGGGGTGTGGTGCAAAGGAGCGAATGAGGTAAGGGGAAAGAGAGCAGGAAGAAAAGAGGGAGACTATGCAGAGTTGGATGGATAGACGGATGGATGGAGTAAGTGCAGGGGAGAGGACAGGAACAGTGTTGTTGTGTTTTTACGGGAGGACACGGGCTGCGAGGAAGTGAGGTGGGTAATAAGGCCATATCTCATTCCTGTGGAGCAGCCTCTATCCTATTAGTGACTAGCTCTTGCCGGATGACTTATATGCACCTCGTTTTTCACCAACACTATGACAGCAGATGCTTGGGCAGAAGCAAACACACATACACACACACACACACACACTCAAAATCAAACACACACTCAGCAGCAGGTTCATACAGCCACAGGAGCGATGACAGGAAAAATCTGCTCCTTCTTCCCGGTGTGAAGAGAAAACACCATCAGTGCAAAAAAAAAAGACAGCTTACTACCAAGTTTCAGATTGTAGGATCAACTCGGGAACCAGCTGCTAACATCGTACATTAACGCGTTTGAGGGGGAGAAAATAGTTCAAACTGAATAATAATATAGGAAAATAATCATAGTTGCTCACGATTTAATGTGAAATCAAATACAATACATGTTCTTTTATTTCCATCACTTAGTCAGTCACTGTCAGAGGTGCATTGGAACATTTTTCAAAACTAGCTTGAAGTTATACACTCTTGATATGCTAATGTAGACTCATCTGAAGCTAATTTAGGCAAATATTTTAAGAACACTCTCTTTCCTTCTCTGCTGGTGGAGGCTTACTTTCTCTGAAAACTGTACAAAGAAAGAAAAGGAGAAAAAACTGTTCTGACCTCCTTTCAAACTGTTGACCTGACCGGCAAAATGCTGAAGTCGTCATTAGACCAGGATTTTCATTCAAGAAGTCAACAACAAGTAAACTGTAATTTTATCTTGTATGGAACAATAAAAGAATGTGGCTCTTATTACCGATAAAAATAAACTTTGCATTTAGTTTGGTAACAAAGTGGATGAGTTATTTGGAATATCAGTGGTTTTATCCCAAACTCACTGCTTACAAAGGAGCACGTTCACATGCAAAACATGTCCAGAGAGGCTAAATTACATACTATTACCTGAAGAGTAGATTTGTTACAAAAAAATAAACATACAAACAACAGCAACAACAAAAAGAACAGATCAGAATATCCCTTTTAACAGTGAGGTTCTGCACCAAAGGTCCTACAATCAGTGGCAGGTCCAGACCTTTTCACTGGGAGGCAAGCAGCAACCTCTGGTCTGACCATTTAAAGCAGGGGTCATCAACCTTTTTGAGACCAAGGGCTACCTCATGGGAAATGAGTGAGTGGCTACTTGTCTGATAAAATCTTTCTGAAAAAAATTGCACAGATCTCTTTTTAATAACATTTATCACACTATAAGTAGCAGTACTATGTTAAGAGACTACTCACAGGTCAATGTTAGTTATATTACAACTGTTATTAATGACTTACAGAACATAGATGCAAGTAAGGAGCTCTATTGTGACCAGTGCTGTTTTTGGGAACATGCCTTGTGGGCACCTTAAGTGGCTCTTGCGGTCACCCAAGTGCCTGACTCCTGATTTAGAGCCTGTGCACAAGTTAAAAACTGCAAATCATCCAGTGTCCACGAGAGGTTAGCAGAAGAAACACCAGAAAACACACACGCATGCACAAGCATACACACACACAAAGGTACAAACTGATGTCTGGTTCAAAAGTGATTTTAGTCTCAAAGGTTAATTTTTCCTTCCAGCACATCCTGAATGGATGGATGAATGGTTTAACAACTCCTGTCTGTCGTTTCTTGTTTCTCTAGATATTAAACTTACAGGTTTTGTCTAAGATCAGGGCTGATTTGACAGACAGTTGGGCATACACTAGCTGTTAGCAACGAGCCTTTCTGCATTGTAACAAAGTTGGGTTGGGTCAACTTTACCCAAATATTACCTGCCGGTAGAAGGCTTCAGAACTCAGTTTCTGAAACAAATGAGTTCCTACATGGCGTCTTCATACATTTATTATACATGGTATGCAGGAGGGGCCCAGCTGGGCCCTGGCTTATGCAAGGGTGTGCACACACATGAAAGCAATTAGATAACCTGACAATCTTCTCTTATCATATCTTCTTTTAACTATGATTATAGTGTCCAAAAGATACCCAGAAGCTCCAGATGAAGCAAAGCAGACAGTCATTAGAGTTTTAGGGTGGCACCTGGAGTGTGTGTCTACTTAAGGTTAGAGTGTCGCAGCATGAGACCCATCACTGTAACTTTTTAACAAGTAGCGTGTTCCTGCCTCAACGTGCTAAGTGAGAGAAGAAGAAAGTGACACTGACATCTGTGTGAAGTGGACGTGAAGCCAGTCATGAACGGATGTACAGTCATACCTTGTTCAGCCAGTCAAAGATCAGACTTAGATTCAGAAGATTTTAAAAACTCTGTTTCAAGCATGGAAGCAGATCATGTTGTGTTCAGCCAGCAGCCTGGTACACTTACAGTCAGTGTCTGAGTGCTGTATAATTAGTCGCTTTAGGGAATTTTGTAATTGCAAGATATTTAACAAAATCCCCTTCTATCTTGCAAGGGTTTGCAGTTTGGACCAGTCCCACACTTTTACTCATAAACCCTCCTAAATCCTTTTACAATTTCTAAAGCAGCACAATCATATTGAAGAAGTCTGTGGTGCATTTTGGAAAAGTTTCAATTTTTGATTTAGGCATTGTGGGGGGAAAAAGAGCAGAACTAATTGTCTCACAGCTTCACAAAAAGACTGGCATCAAATTCTTGCATTTAAAAAGTCAGTGAGGACTAGCAATAAAGAAGAGAAGTGATTACTTACTTTCATATCACACAAATACACACTCACAAAAGGAATAACATGTTTTCAATCCCATCTTGTCCTTTAAAGTGAAAGTTCATTTGTGCTATCGTAATTTACCATCTCCATGGTGACATTTTCCTCAGACAATGAGGACTGACCTCATCGGACTTTTCACCCACTAGAGTTCAAGTGACCCCAAGGACTAATGGCTCGGATAAAGGGGGATATAAGAATCTATTCCAATAATTTTAGCCATTTTAATTAAATTTATGCATATTCTTCTCGATGAAGAATTTGGGGCAGCTGTATCAGCAGGAGGGGAGGGGGCTGTAAAAGAGAGAGACAGAGAAAATGGGTCACTTTGGCAGAGGGACTGTGAGCCTTCATTAGGAAACCCGTCACAGTCGTTCTGTGGCCCATTCTCATTCTGCTCCAGCATTCCAAGTCTGCACCCGGGGGATTCCAATAGCACCCTAACATTGTGACCTCGTCAAAAGCAAGAAATAAGCAGGCGTCAGGTCATGCCGCTCTCACCCGTCACCACCTTGGTGACACTCTGCCACCTTTCTCTATTTATTCTGCTTAAATTAACACCCTGATTCCACTGCTGTGCTGAGAAAATGTCAGGTGTTTCTCATACAAAACTTTCACAGGCTTTGGTGAGAAAACATGCACATCCTGTCGTTGCCTGTGAAACAAGAGTGATAGCGATGAGGTAATTTTGTATTAGATGTGCAAGGATATACATGTGCCGTCACTTTTCTTTCAAAGAAGATGGATTTTCTAACCTGTATCCAGCTGGGGTATTGTCTTCTAACATTCATTTAAATAGTTTGACATAATTCAACATCTTAACCGAGTAGATTTATTTTTTATTTTATTTTTGTAGATCTTAAAGAAGATGCTATTTTTTAAGTACAACTTACTGTTGGAACCAGTTAAATAAAGTCATCAGATGTTGGATTTTTAATTCTCATGACACATTTTAATTGACAGTCTAGACTTTTAAGTTGATATGATTTTTCTGTCATTTTGAAAAACAGTCTGCAAGCTGAAATTTGTACGTTTCTTACAGTATGAGCAGATGGGAGAGGGCAAAGCTCTGTCAGAGTTTCTCCACTTTCAAGGCACTTCTTCCCTCTGATATCTCATTTGCTCTTACTCATTAGCCATAATTCTCCTTATCCCATCTTGCTCTCCTGCACCGTATAACACCCGTTCATTTTTCTTCTTTCCTCTCCGTGCTGAAGACACTTTCTTTCACTCCTTTCCCTCCCTCAGTCATTGGTTCTCTTGGCCCCAAGCGCAAAAGCGTCTAATATGTCTTTAAAAGTAGGACACCGCTGTGTAATTTGTTGCACCTAACAAATGATAATTCAGAATTGTCACCATGCATCCACGACTGCAGGGCCACCCAAAGCACACAATAGCATCTGCTGCTCTGAAAAACAGTCAGTGATTTTCTCACCGTTGTAGTGTTAAATAGAATTAGAAATATAGGATTATTTCACAAAGACGTGACACCGTTTCACAGCAGGGTCGCTCTAGCCCTTGTGTGAGCTGCGTCATTACACACTTGCATTACATTGAATTTTCAGTGCTGAAAAATGCTCACAGCTACCTTCTGCTATTTCCTTTCACCAATAAGTTTAGAAGAATATCCTCCTTGGATTCCACCTGCGACCTTCAACACCTTTTTGTTGTGTACACTGCTCTCAGGGTCATCGCTGGCAGGGACCTTTGGCCTTGGAATTTCATCAGCTTAGTGACAAACTTGTAGAGTTTGGAAGAGAGGCATGTGTTGGGCATGGTGAGTTTATTAGAGGGGAGTTTGGCCAGTTAAATAGTAAGATGGACATAAAACAGACCTTTGTATTGTGAACATGCATGTGCGTAATCACACGTACTAGCCATCAGGCAACAGTCACGTAACACCTGCCAAGCTAAACAAAGACATGCAATAATCTTTAGAGGTCTATTTTGTGTCCTTCTTGAATGTTATACTCCCTTTCAGCAGATTGTCTGCTACAATTTGGTGTTAGTTGCATGTTTGTACCATAATTTGTTACCTGACAGTGTGGAAAATTATGATGACCAAGTTCACATTTCATACTCTGGATCTTAGTATCCAGAATATTGCCAGGATCTGGATCGTACTCTGGATCGACCTTGTGTTGTCTGTGCTTTAAAAAACTCCTGGATCCAGACGGTGATCTGGATCACCTTCAAAATTTAATCACGTCTTCTTTATCCCATTTTGAACATTTCCTGAAAATTTCATCAAGATCCACTTTTTGCGTTATTTTGTTCACAGAAAAACAGACAAACTATCCAAAAACATAACCTCCTTGGCGGAGGTAAAAATAGCCAACTGACTTCAAGAGATAGTCTAAAGTTACGTAATACGCTCTTTACGGTTGTTGGCATTGATGAAAATATATGCTAACACTGAAATAACACAAAAGAAAGCAAAAAACCTTAAAAATGCTAATGGAACAGCACACATATGTGCATCAAACGTAAGGCCAACCTGGGCCACCTTTCATGCATGTTACTACCCACTCTCACCCTGTTTCTTGTTCCATCCACTTTCATTTCCTTTCCAAGTATAGGCATAAAAGACAACCCCATCCAGTCATAGATAAGGTCAGTCATCATATGACCTATCTATGTCACAAGATGAACAAATGTTATAAAAGTGAATTTTAAAATATAAACTGAACTACTTATAAATGAACAGTAAAGGGAAACAAAAAAACAGATGAAAATACAAACTTCTTACAACACATCAGTCACCAATAACCAAGGCTATTTTTTTTCATTGATGGTGCCAAACAGGAAGCAGCGAACAAATTAGCTGTCAGTACATGGTGATATCACAAATTGATTATTCAATAATAAATAGTAAAGTCACTATCCAGTTAATGTTAAATATCACTCATAAAGTCGTACATTTTTACAGCTTCTGAGTAGTGACCCCAATAGAGGTCTTTTTCCTAAAAGTAGTCAATTGTGAATTTAAAGTCTTCAAAAGGGTCAGGATGTTATTTAAAGTGTTAAAGGTTTTATTTCATTAAAGGTATGACAGACTTAGTAACACAGACACAGAACAACATTAACATTCATTTGGTGTTGTCAGGCTAGCTGTTGTACAGTGTCGATTTAGCTCTGTTTTTGTCTCTATGCAAATGCTCTACCAGGTCCCCCTGCTGTTGCTAACCTTTTGTGAGCCTCAGATCAAATCCTTTTATATTCTGCCATGGTCTATTCAGTGTCCTTTATAGACTAACATGAATTTTTTACTGGGATGTTTGAATTGACAGTGAGTTATTTTTGGAAATGTTTGCAGTGGTTTCACCTGGTTGTTTAATTTTACTGTGTAGATCATAAAACAGCCTCAGTACAAGAGTGAGATCAAAATTGGTGGAAACCTCTGACAGGGCCTTTATTTTACTTATCTTTGTGCTGTCATGATACTATTTAGCTGACAGCATGCCATCAGTTTCTGCGTATAGCCAAGATAAAGGAGTGATAAGAATTTAACTTGATCTGTAAAAAAATATATTCACTGCAAAACTGCCCCCACATCCTTTCAAGCCTATCCCGGTAACTGGCTGAAACACAGACCATGAAGCCAGCCTCTGTTAAAACATATGGTACACATACAAGCAAATTATGATACAGGTTGACTAGATTTTCTGTCATGATGGCTGGCTCTCATCATGCTGATTTCTGTGCATTTCATGGTAGGGATGCACTGCTCCATCTTTTAGGTCCCAATATTTATGCAATAAAATAACAGAAGTAACTCTAAAATTGTATTTCTTTATATGTAGGTGAGTCTGATAATATGTTTTGGCAAATTGAGGCTTTTCTGATTTTAAAACCGACTTAGAATTGAAATCAATTCAAACTGACTGTATTATTACCTCCGCCGAAGAGGTTATGTTTTTGGGAGAGTTTGTCTGTCTGTCTGTGAATAACATAACTCAAAAACTAACAAATGGATCTTGACGAAATTTCAATTTCATGTTAAAATTGGGATAAGGAAGAAGTGATTGATTTTTGTAGGTGATCTGGGTCACAGTCTAGATCCTGTAATCCTTGAAAGGGTTTTTTATCTTTGTGAGATAGGGACGTTTTCACCATATGTGTATATAACTCCACGATAAATGGTCAGATTGCTTTGCAAAACTATACATGACAAGGTCACAGTAATTTCTGACAGATGCAAAAGATCCAGATCCTGGCAATATTCTGGATACTAAGATCCAGAATATGAAATATGTATTGGCTCATCATAATTTTCAACACTGTCACAAACCTGCAACTAACACCAAATTGTAGCAGACAGCCTGCTGAAAGGAAGTATAACATTAAAGTAGGACTTAAGTGTTGCATGACAATCACAATATGCTTGGCGGAGGTCTACGCTCTCTGAGTCCTTTTCTAGTTATTTTATGTAATTATAAAAGTATAGATGTGTAGTGATTAAATCTCCAATACTAATAGAAATAGAAATTTAACTGTAAACCTGCAGTGGGTCGGCAAGGAGCTGAAGTTGCCGTCAGCTGTTGGTGAAACAAGCTCCAAACTGCTGAGCAGCTGTAGTTATCTTCCTTTGTGCTATTTTTGCTTATTTCAGCAAAAATGCGCGGACCTAATGTTGAGGTTCTAAAAGCACATGGTGATATGGACACAGAAGACTATAGAACTGAATACAATAGATCTGCCCTATAGATTGACCCTTTGTCATCAGTATCTGGTCTATCTTTTTTCAGTCAGTATTGGACTTTTACAGGATATCAGGATCTTATCGGTGCATCTCTACAAGTTAGAGAGCACTTTAAAGAAGGAACAGCAAGGGAAATCTAAACTGTTTCACTTTCATAACTAGTAGTGTCTGCTTCAGACCGACTGAACTCATCTGAGTGATCTTTGCTGTTTGGGTGGATATTCAAATGTGTGCTGTCTCTCTCCTCTGTGCATGTCCTGGCTTCAAGTACATCTTCAGCCCTATAGTTGATGTTTTGGCTTCACTTTTTAACAATGAAGGAAGAAGGAAACACACAGTCCACATCAATATATCGTCAATGGTATCAAGCTCTCTACATTGAGCTTTTGACCTCTCTGAGTACACTAATAGAGTGCTCATATTTCACTACATTTTACTGTAATTGCCTGTGTGAAAGCACTTATGTACTCAGAATAGTGAATGGAAGCACAGAAGATTAGTAATTGACACTCAGTACTTGTCTCTCTTGCTTGAATGAATAACAGTGAATACTTTACTCAGTATTCAACAAAATGGATATATGTCTGCTCAAGAAAAGAAGTGCAAGACGTAAAACTTGAAACTCTTCAATATGTCTCCCAGAAAATTCAGTTGCATGTTAATCAAGATACAATGGCACACTGGGGCCTTGAAATGTGACAACACTCCAATCCAGGGTGTAGCTGCACTTGTGCGACTTTAAGTCTTCAGAGAAGCATTTTCATATAATTTCGGATTGAAGAGTGAGTTTTCCCCTCTTCTCTTTTTCTGTTCGCTTTGGATGAGCACACAGAAACCATAAGTGGTGTTTTAATTCTCATTCCACTCTCAGTATTTTACTGTCTCAAGAGGCCTGAGAGCATCAGGTCACTTTGAATTCTCAGATAACTTATGCAGGCATTTGTGCATCATGCAACCACTCAAAATGCTTCATCATCCTTGCGGGGGAAGATGAGACGCCTGTTTCTTTGTGTAGTCTTAAACATCAGACAAACACTCACATACAGAAGCTGTAAACAAGTTCAAGTTGTTTACCCGGAACTGTGTCATGCCGCTCTGAGGGTCCCTGTTGCCAACTTGACCTGTAATAACCTCCTTAAATTCCGGGCGAACATCAGTGCTGCATATGCACCTCGAAAGAGTAAACAAGTTTACTAAATAAAACTGTATTTTTTGTAGATTACACAGCTGATAAGCATATGATCCAGTAACATTTCACACTCAATTACCGCTGTGATTAGAGAGGATGCAGCTTGTGTCTAGACTCTGGAGATGACGTTTGTAGGGAATCATGTCAGTGTTATGCCTGGCCTGACTCTGACACTTCATTAAGTAGGCCTTGTGAGATGGCCCCTCTGATGCCAGCTCTGATGCCCTGCTTACCCACTTGCATTGATGATGAGTCCACTTGACAGAAACCTAAGAAGACTGTTTCACACATGCTGAGTGAAGCCAAACCAAAGTAAACTGGGTTCCACTGAGCTGCCCTGGTTAGGGTTAGACATCAAAAAATAATCTGGGCCGTCGCTGTGCAGGTCATTGCAGCAGAAATAGTTTGGTTTATGGAGTGAAAATTCTGTGTGGAAGCACTTTAGTGACCTACATAATACACAGCTTTCCTCGTGAATCATCTCTGCCACTAATAGAAACAAGGTGATGTCCAGACGGAGCAACAAGAATCGATTTCCTTTCAAAATTATGATCAACATTTTGACTCTCACTGAATAGTTGCTTCAACTATCAACTCTAAAAGGTTTCAAAGGCTGCTCTGAAGCTCTCCCATGGGAGTCCTCACTGAGATTCAAAGCAGCTAAAAGGGTTCGCAGACGGACTTTCACCATGGGTGCCACTTTATCACACAAAAATCAGGGAGAAACCATCGCAATACTGCATCCAAAGAACCAGGATAAACATAACTTGTCCCAGCTTATCGAGCAAGCCCTGTAAGCTGAAATTGCTTGCGCCAATGTGAGCTTTCCAAATGATCTAGTTTCCAAACTCTTCCTTTCCCGCACGAGGCTGCCGAGGCTTTAATTACTTCTGCTGGGCCAGCATAGGTGAAGCACATTCTCACTAACAAGGTGGTTTCCATCCAGGGAGCAGTGAAACACCAACAGGAAAACAACATGATGGAGATGAAAACTGGCGCCCGCAATAGAGGGGTAGCTGATGCTCATAATAACCCTCCACCCAACTGATTTCAGCAGCCATTGTCGGATTGTTATAAAAGAAGCAGGTTTGCAGGTGGGGAGGAATCCACCTGAGAGATGTGTCAACACCTAAAGATAAAGTGCACATACACTTGCCATGTGGACAAAAGTTAGGACAGCACCTAAATCCACCAAGTCTCAGTGATTGTACAAAGATTCCCTCAGATTTCAGGGTGTGATAAACAGCAGGTGTTCAGAGGCCGAGGGATTCAACAATGAAGATGTCCTCCTTTTTTTCTTTTTGTTGTCGAATCAATTGAGATGTTTACATCATCAGATCAGGCAGTTAATGTATGCTGCCATCATCGTCTCTGCTCTTATTTACTAAGTCGGTCAGCAGCACACATGCAGGGGTGGTGTAACAGCACAGACTAGTGGTGGAAGTTTGCTATGGCAGCTTGCTCCAAATGCTACAGATGGGATCACTCTTACTGAGAAATGCCAAGTGAACGCATGATGTCATCTCATTCTTGGTGTTTTAGCTGCAAGTTATTGCGCCTTTACTCCCTTTGTGAGGGTTTAATAGAGAAACTACAGGCTTGAGAATATTTTAACCACTCAGATTGATTATTAAGATGTTTAAAAGAATTTAAGATCAGGATAATCTGATTTAAGCTCAGATTGTTTTTGTTTAAGGCTGAAAGTTCAGCTGAAGACCTTTTCTGAACAAAAATAACTTCCACTGCCTGTAATCCTCTGGGACCCTTCCTGAGGTCCCCCCATCCGAGAAGTGATTTTTCTATTTTGCATCGACTGTGTGCGCTCTGCTGCGCTCCTTAGATGGCAGAAGAATTTGGAAAAAACAGCACAGGGTCACTGCAGTTAGGAAGCACTCACAGAATAACCTCTGGATGTGTGTGTTTTTATGCATTAACTCCTTTTTTGCTTGTGGTTAAAGCACATCTGTTCTAGTATTCACACATCATGTGTCCCAATGCGACCCCTTTGATCCCTCACTGTGTGTACTTCTCATATCGAGGTGTATATACTTTCCCACTCTGGTTTCTCAGGGCCTCATGGTGTGTAAGTAGCTGCTATGTAATCTTCAAAAGCCTTAAAAGCTCCTGGTAAAGGAGGAGTCGAAATGTGGATCTGCATTTGACCTGAACAATTATTGCACATCACTTGAATATGTGTCGTAGTATTTGATCTGGAAGGTTTGATCTGAATACATAAACACACAAAAAGAAAAAACAGCAGAAAGACAGAGCTGGCTTAAGAGCAGCAAGTTCTGAAGGCTAATGCTCCTTCCTAATCCCTTTCCTCTTTCCCTTCTCTGTATTCCTCCTTCTCTTGCAGGAGAATTCTGTGGAGATTTCTTACTCTTTCGTTCCTCAAGGATGAAGCAGAACCGTGGACCTGTGTACTAAAACAGGTTAGTGACCAAACATTGTGATAACCTCCAAACAAGCAGACAAACAGACACACACACACGAACCTCCTGCCCCTCCTGCTCTGATCTAGGTCAGATTTGTGTATGATTTATGTGGCTAAAAGGCTCTTCCATGTCGAGTGAGAAAAAGCACAGAGAGTGAGTTCAAAATAGACAAAGAGAGGGATGGATGTTTCTTCTGAGGAAGACAGTGAAAGCAGCAAAGAGAGAAAGAGAGATTCATCCTCAGGGACGGAGGAAGAGCGAGTGAAGACACAGCCGACAGGATGAACGACAGGATGAAAGTTTAACCAAACATCGGCTCCCCATAGGAGTGGGCAAATCTGCTGCCGTCGAGTGGACAGATGGGAGGAAAGACATGCAAAGAGACAGACGGGCAGACAGGACGAGACAGAGCGGCGATCCCCAGCTGTTTTTTAAAACGCTGCCTCTGATACATTATTGAGTGTGCAGCTCTCCAACGCATCGCTGAGCTTTCCTCTCATGTTAGCGCTCAAGTTCGCATCGCGTCACCGTTCTAAATATAAAGCATTTGCTCACCCCCTCTTTGATTTGTTAAAGATGCAAAGGCTGCACATAGGCAGTGTGTGTCTATGCGAGTGTGTGATTCTCGGAGAGGCCCCCTCTCTGTGTCTCTCCCCGTCTCTTTCTGAGGCCGGCTAGAGTTGGGAGTTTGTTAGTGACTCAATTTTGGAAGTAAGCCTCTGCAAACTTGACAAAAACAAAAATAGATTTCATCAAACTCTTTGAAAGTAGTGTGAGAAGATACGCAGGGTGGAGTGAAGCGAGCCTGGTGCTTCACTGTACTGTGTAGAGAAGGAAGTGAGATGTTACTGAGGGGATTGATTTTTGGATCAGACAGCATGTGAAACACTGCAGGCCTGTGTAGCGAAAGTAATAACTTAGTTTGCACCCTCTTCTTTTTGAGTTCCCTTTTTCCCAGCTTAATAAGACAGATTTGGATAGAGGTCAGTGTCCTTAGACTGTACAGTACCTGCTCATGCCTACAGGTGGCAGCAGAGTAGCATACCCAGCAGGCATGTCTCTATAGCAGACTGGATTGGCCCATTTTACCATCACGTCCCCTCCTAGGCCTCCTTTCATTTATCTCCCTGTCTCATCCAAGACAGCTTTTCCAGAAAATGATTCCTCCTGGCTGAAATAAACCGTAGAAAAACTAATCAATATTTATCCTTTCTCTTCTCAGGTCAAGTGTGCAGGCAGCTCAAACTCACATGAAAAATCTTATCTTGTTCTGTTTCAGCTCCTGCTTTCCAAACTTCATGTTTCAGGATGAACCATGAGCAAAGGTAAGGAACTTCAGCACGAGTTTGTTTCACACACACGTGCCTTTGCAGGGAAGATGTGTGTGTGTGTGTGTGTATGTGTGTGTGCACTACTAATGCTAAAGTGTGTGCTGGAGAGGAAGCACAGACACCTGCGTCCCACTGCTGCTGGGGGTGTGTGTGAAGCTGTTAGGATCATGTGTGTGTCTCTGCTTTCTGACAGATGTTGTAACGACATGATAAGCCCTCTGGCTGCCAGTATTGCCGTCTGAGGTTGCCATAGTGACTGTGTGTTGAGTGTTGGGGAGGCCAGAGAGGAATATGAGGGTGCTGAGCATGAAGAGAGGGGGTGGAATAGGAAATGAAGTGCTTGGTGCCTCCGGCCTCTGTGTGTGTGTGTGTGTGTGTGTGTGTGTGTGTGTGTGTGTGTGTGTGTGTGTGTGTGTGTGTGTGTGTTTCTGTTTTTATGTACATGCGTGGGTGTGTTTGTACCACATTTATGTCTGTTTGTGTGTTTGTGTGTTTCCACACAGAGCACCGAATTGAAGAGACACTCATCTCTGTAAATGGGAATTTGATCAAGATAACTCACTCACTTACACACACACACACACACACGCACGCACACAGAGTCGGTCACATACACACGCAGACACCTCACACACACGCATCGTCTGCGTAGGAGCGACAGACAGGGGTGCTGGCTGCAGCGTGGGCTGAGGGTAACCTCCTCTGCCTCACAGACTAACACCATGAGTGGGTCGCTCTTGGTATCACTTATCACTTAAATTGCTGCGTCAATGGAGCTGTTGTGCAAACTCCAACGAGCAGGAGAATTGCCCTCTGCTATTGTGAGCCCATAGACTGTAAAACATTGATGTTTAAAGGACCAAGCAGCTCTTAGAATACAGCTCAAGTTCATATTGAAGACTGCTTTATTCTGCGTTTAGAGAAAGTGCTCATCAGACCTTCAGTCATGATCCAGAGAAAGAAGTCTCTATCTTTGCTCCCACTTTAGTTTTTTTTAAGTTTCTCACAGTTTTACATCTTCACAAAACCTTAGAGGAGAAAAGTCTTTTCATTTGAATTGCCAACAACTTAGAAACGATTTGTGGCCGTCATCGGAAAATCTTTTTGGATTCTCAGTCTCTCTTGATACCTTTACAAATAGCTGAATTTTGAAAATCTGCCAGCACAAAGGGCTGATCAAATCCCAATGCTGTTCTAGCACAGGTTTATTTTTTGTGGAAATAAACTTGGGAAAAAACAGATTTACTGGACAATGTGACATTTTTCCCCTTCACATTGCCAAGACACTACATAACTTTACAATCTCCTACTGAACTGAGAAAAAAGTGACATTTTTGTGCTTTTAGTGAAAACTGGACAGTGGAGAGTAAAGGAAATATGGAGAATGAGGATTGATATGGGGGAAACAGCTCAAACACAGGTCTCACAGGCATATATGACTTCATTTAATGTAAAATAACAATTCAAAGTTTAAAATTACATGATTTTTTTCTTAAAGGCTTCAAATGAACTGAGAAAAAAGTGACATTTTTGTGCTTTTAGTGAAAACTGGACAGTGGAGAGAAAAGGAAATATGGAGAATGAGGCTTGATATGGGGGAAACAGCTCAAACACAGGTCTCACAGGCATATATGACTTCATTTAATGTAAAATGACAATTCAAAGTTTAAAATTACATGATTTTTTTCTTAAGGCTTCAAATAATTGAAATTTGAATTAATCTATAAATGGGCAGAGTTTGTTTTTTAATAAAAGGCAGAATAGTAAGAAATTAGTTTACTGATTTATTCAAAATGTTATAAACGTATTGCAGTTTTAAGGTCTTCAGGCTTTTTGAGACCAAATAAACATTTAATTACTTTCAAATATTCATTTAGTTCATCAACTGAAACCGCAACTATTTTTTTGTTTTTTATCAAAGTATACTCAATTTTTCTGTGACTGTATACATACATGTGTGTGTTGATTCATTTTGTGCTTTTTTGAGACTTTCCAGAGAATTAAACAGCCATCAGAAAAATAAAAGTATCAACTAGAATATGCAAATGTTAAATGTTAATGCTAATATGGAAAAGTAGGAGGCAGGAGTATTAAAAAAATGAGTGCCAGGCTGCATTAAAATTTTAATATTTTAATCACTAAGGTGAAAAACATCCTGTCAGAGCTCTGAATTAGCTGATGCCCTCCCAGGGGGGCCACCTTAAGTGAACCGATCTCATTTAAAGCACTAATGTCAATCACCCCTGAAGCTGTGCTGCCCTCACACACACAAACAGTCCTTTGGTTTGTCTTCATATCTCCGCTCTGTGCTGCCCGCTTTGTGTAACAGTCATGACGAGAGATATAATGTGCTGCAGCGCGCAGGGCTGGCTTCACACAGGGATTACACCTAGATGATTCTTCAATAGAGAATTTAGACGAGCTTAATCCGCTGTGCCTGTGGAAGCGGACTGCCGCGCTGAGGAGCCGCGTCCAGATATGACGGAGAACAGAGAGCAGCCAGATTAGTTCATACGAGGGGAGAGAGTGGGGAGCTGAGCTTGAAGCTGCCTGACGGAGCGTCTCCTGACAGCTCCTCCCAAATCTCTCCACTCTCTCTAACGCAGTCTGAGGGGGACATTGTTCCCCCTTCAGTCTATCTCACTCTCTATTTCTTCCTACCACTCCTTCCCCGTCTCTTCATGTGAGGTGAGGAAAGAAAGAAAGAAAGGGGGAAAGAGAAAGAGTGTCTTATCGCTTCATTAGCATGGAGATTTTTGGGTCATTCATAGCCTTGTTCCCACTGTCTCAGATGCTGTAATTACCCTCACATGAGTCACATCTGATAATTAGGACGGTCCAACCAGGAGACACACACACTCACACACACACACGCACAGAGCTTGGGCTTACACGTGTGGCATATGCACACATAAACACACATCAGTCATTAGTGGGGAGCTTAACATGCAGCACAGTGCTAATGGGATTATCATCGCTGATGGTCCCGCTCATCAACCTCTTACCCCCTCTCTCCATTCATCATCAAACACTGCCCTTAAAGACTTTTTACATCACCTTTCTTTCTCTTCCTCTCTTTTCTGCTTCCTTCACACATTAAGGTGTCTCTCCTCTCTAGTGTTACAGTAAATATGCTTTACAGGCATGACTACATCAGAGGACAGCCTAAATGGGGCACCATGGTGGCCCAGAGGTTTAAGCTGCTACCCATGAAATCCTGGTGCCTCCGGTTCAAGTCTGGTTATATGAATCAATTACACGTCTTTCACCTGTGCCCACCTGCTTTCCAGCTGCTGCCAGCTCCAAGTCAAAGCACAGAAGTGTCCTAAAAATCTACATGAATGGAAGGCTTTAATATCCTACCCACATCTGGCATGTTCAGTCTCTTTCTGGTGACTTTGTGGCAAAACAGTTTGTTTTTATTAGCAAGATAAGTCCCTTTATCCTTGGGTTGGGATCCTCAGCATGTCAAGGTTCTACTTTACTCATTAAACATTATTCTGAACTTAAAGGTGCTGTGAGGACAATCTAGGAACAGG
Organism: Halichoeres trimaculatus; assembly: GCF_033239565.1. Taxonomy (NCBI): domain Eukaryota; kingdom Metazoa; phylum Chordata; class Actinopteri; order Labriformes; family Labridae; genus Halichoeres; species Halichoeres trimaculatus. Next base: position 30,860,019 of record NW_027437180.1, on the reverse strand, counting down.
CATGAGTATTAAAGACATGGCCTAATATTGGAGCGTAATTTCAACATGGCTTTTCTTGTTCCAGACAACTTTTTGCAGGTAATATACGGGGTAATGCGTGTATTGGCATTAGTGTTTGAAGTGTGACAACCAGCAAACTTTGTAAACTGTAGTTTTGCAACTGGCTATATTTAGGGCCACTCACAGCTCAGGGTAAGACATGTCTGTAACATTACTGGATTCTTTTTGTGTCCTACCAACATGACAAGTCCTACCAGTCATCCCAACTATAACCTCACCAAGCAGAGCAAACATAACCTCACTCTTCATTTTATTGATAAATTCTCAAGTTTTAACAGACCACTGTAGAATAACTGCTGCATGTGGGTTGTAATGAACATTATCACAAACAGCTTAACTCATATTTAAGCCAGTGTTTAGCTTTCTTCCGCTCTTCTGTCTGTTTGCTTTTTGCCAGTCCAGCTTAAGTGTCTGCTACCATTAGGGACTGATCCTGCTTCTCACTGATAAACTTTGTCTGCCTGCACTGTCTTATCAAAATGGTCTATATGCTGTAAATGGATTTCTGAGCAACCCTTTCATGGAAACTGAGAAATAAAATTTAGATATAACAAGAAATGTTCAAAAGCAAGATTATTTCAGTGTCACTTCCAAAGTCTTCACAGGGCCTTTAAAGAAGTTGTAAAGTAATGCAAACTAGGGATGGGTACCGAATTAGGTACTTTTATAGGTACTGACCAAATTGTGTCAAAAGTACCGAGTACCGATTCATGTAAAACCAAAAGGTACCATGTTTTGCAAGGTTATATAAAAAATAATAAATGTATTAAATGTTAAAAAATTTAGACTTATTGAACAAATTGATATTTTTTTACCACATAAACACACAAAAGTACCGAAAATTGGTACCATTGAGTACCGGTACCGATTGCCAGGTACCAAGCATCGGTACCGTATCATTTCAAATATCAAAGGTACCCATCCCTAATGCAAACTAACTTGGATAGAAAGAGCATCCTCATATTGTAACGGGTTATGAGTAGAGAAAAAGCCAATATGCAGAACGTAACTTTAATCTGATTTGCGGCTCTTTCGCCCATCAGAGGCACCTATACAATCATCTTCTTGTGTCACTCTCGACTCTCCTTCCTGTCACCACTGCACCCATTTCATCATCAGATTATGACACTTGTTACCCATAACATTCAATTTTCCCTGTGTTTACTCCGATGACTGAAAGGCTAATGGAGATATTGACAGAGAAGTGCAGAGTGATTCTGTCCAGGCCATTGTGTTGAGTGCTTGGATGGAGAAGAGTGGATGACTGGAGGGCTATCTATGGTATTACATACAGTGAGCACGGCGTGGGAAAGAGAGGCCCTCTGAAAACCGAAAGCTTAAATACCAGGCCACACTCACGCACACACACACACACACATACACACACACACACACACACACACACACACACACACACACACACACACACACACACACACACACACACACAATAAAAGACAACTAGTGCAGCACAAACACACACACACACGGATACACATACAGGCAGTGGATTACGATGGGGATTATGGGAGCATGGCTGTAAAACAGGGAGAGACAGATCAGAGTTATACTCTATAAACACACACTCACACACACACACACACACACACACACACACACACACACACACACACACACACACACACACACACACACACTGGATGCCTTTTAAGACCGTACAGTATGATGGATTTATTCTGAGGTGAGTGGTGATGACTTCTGTTCATGCGTCATGACTGAGCACTGTTGAAGCTTCGATAACAAGACAGTTTAATAGGGGAGAAAAGCAGCTTTAGTAATCAATTATTGAACTTCAAAGCAAGTGAAAACTGAGGAGATTCATGTTGGACCCCTAAAATATTTCATATTACAATTAACCAATAAATGTCCAGTGGAGAAAGCACAATGAGGTTCAAAACGGTGAGCTTGAAATGGAAAAACATTTTTCCAAAATTTAAACAACCACAAAGAAAAAACAAAACCTCCTCTCCCACTACCTTCAGGTCTTGGGCAGATATAACACCTCTGCTCCTGTGTATGTAAACTGCAACTTTTTGGAGGACTTCGTTTTTTAAGCAGCTACTTGTACAAAAAGAACAAGGACGACAAACAAATTTGTCATTGGGAAATGTTGGCCAGCATTAACAGTGTTTGTTCCCAACTGTGCACCAACCACAAGCCTGATTCAGCCTCTTTAACTGAAAAGATTTGAACTTCGTTAGACGCTGTAAGAGGCTTTACTCAATTTTATTGTGCCAACATGACAACAATATGCTGATATACTGCCTGGCCCAAAAAAAGTCACCACCAAAAAAAAGGTCACACACTCTAATATTTCGTTGGACTGCCTTAGGCTTTGATTGCACGCATTCGCTGTAGCATTGTTTCAATAAGCTTCTGAAATGTCACAAAATTTATTTCCATCAGGTGTTGCATACATTTTTCACCAAGATCTTGCATTGATGATGGTAGAGTCTGACCGCTGTGCAAAGCCTTCTCCAGCACATCCCAAAGATTCTCAATGGGGTTAAGGTCTGGACTCTGTGAAGGCCAATCCATGAGTGAAAATGATGTCTTATGCTCCCTGAACCACTCTTTCACAATCTGAGCCCGATGAATCCTGGCATTGTCAACTTGGAATATGGCCGTGCCATCAGGGAAGAAAAAATCCATTGGTGGAATAACCTGGTCATTCAGTATCTTCAGGTAGTCAGCTGACCTCATTCTTTGAGCACAGACTGTTGCTGAGCCTAGACCTGACCAACTGCAGCAGCCCCAGATCATAGCACTGCCACCACAGGCTTGGACAGTAGGCACTAGGCATGATGGATGATCACTTCATCTGCCTCTCTTCTTACCCTGATGGCCCATCACTCTGGAACAGGGTAAACCTGGACTCATCAGACCACATGAACTTTTTCCATCAGCTCCAAAGTCCAATCTTTATGCTCCCTCGCAAATTGAAGCCTTTTTTTTCCCAGTTAGCCTCACTGATTGCTGACTGACAGCGGTCAGACTCTGCCATCATCAACGCAGATCTTGGTGAAAAATTAATGCAACACTGGATGGAAAAATAAATATTGTGACATTGCAGAAGCTTATCTGAACAGCGAACTGCGAATGCATGCTGTAATCAAAGCTAAAGGTGGTCCAACAAAGTATTAGGATGTGTGACCTTGGTTTTGGTGGCGACTTTTTTTGGCCCTACAGTGTATATTGACTGTAGTCACCGCTGACTAGTTGGTAGGAGGTCTAGTTGAGGGTGGTGGGAGGGTAATTATTCTTTTCTGACTCTGAAACTCTTAGAAATAACTGCCAAAACTTTCAGGAAAACATATCTTGAAAAGCTCAGATTTTGCAGTATTTCTCACGTTGGGACACTTAAGTTAGGATGCGGTCACACTGGCCAACTGTGGCGTGCCTAAGCACGCTTCAGCCCTAAAGCACGTTTGGAATGGCCAGTGTGACCGCAACTTCCGATTCGCTTCCGAGCTTTGGCACGCTTCGGAGAGGTGGGCTTCGGCACGGTTTACTATATGCACGAGCGCGAGCACAAGCACTTGGACAGCGCATGCAATCCTTGACGTATGATCACCGCGAGCGCATCGCTCGACGATCAATTTAAACGAAGCAGGGGTGTTAGAGGGCTGTGTTGGGCTAAAACAACTCACCATAAGCCCAAAAGTCTCTAAAGTTGTAGCACTGCTCACTGTGTTTCATTGTGCTGACTCTGATAAGATCACACTTCATGTAAACAGACGCTTCACAATGACGTAGGCGGGCCATGGGTGTGTGTGATACCCACTAAAGTCTGGTTCATGTAGGGGTAATGTGACCGCTGGCTGTACCCTCCAGCTGGGGAACGGTGCTGCGGGGGGCAATCGTGCTTAGGCACGGTACAGTTTGGATGACCAGTGTGACCGCGCCCTTATAGTGGCATGACTGAAATACAGATCCTTAACCCCTCACATGAACTCTGTGATGTCAGTCTGCAAAATGTTTTGCTAGAACTTCATACAGCTGTTAAAGACAAGCTTGATACATGAACCTACCTATTGATGATCAAATTGTTTTCCGAACTGCCCATGACCTATTAGATGTGAATGTAGTGTTTAGCAGTGGACCCATAAAAGATCAAAGTCATTGTATCCATTATTTGAACACAGTTGAGAAACTTTGCTCTGAATTATTCATCGATATCTTGTCACTCTTATGTTTTAGTTACTTGTGTTAATCCACAGTGACTGTGAGCAGCTTTTTAAAAGCTTTATCACTTTTTACAAGTCAATTTCTTTGTAGGAATGTACTCAAAGTAAAAGCATGAGCTTCATTTTTCTTCTATTATTCACTGCGGTTTTCAAACTACTAACATTACAATGCTTTTAGTTCCTCATAAAAAAACACAGGGTCAAAAACTTCCCAGGTTGAGGTGATGTCTGCCAGGTTATTCAGATGTGACATTGTGAACTTGCAGGGTTGTGATCAAATCAACACATTCTCTGTTCGCTCTCTTTTCATCATTTCCAGTTCAAACTATGCAAGAACTTTTTGATTTCGTGGTTTAGCCTGAAAGAGAGTGGTTCTCAGCCTCTGAATGAAGAGCTATCCGCCATCACTTTAGTTAGATTAACATCTTTAAGATCTGGGAGACCTTTCTAACATGCTCCAACTCTGCAGTGAAGCTATACATTTAAGCCACATCATTAGAAAAGATGTTTCACCTCTCCACCACCTGCCTTGTTAATTTCACCAAATTGCTGTCCTGAAAATCATCTTAAATTGAAGATGATGTTGCAGAAAACGACCCCTTAACTTGAGCATGAAATTCAAATTGATGCTGTCAAGCAAGACTTTGTCACTTAATGTTTCAAAATCAGGCCACACACACTGCTCTAACATGATGGACGACTACTGGTACGCTGACCGAGCGCTTCAATCTGCCCTCCTGCATCAGGCTCGTCTTGGTCACCAGACATCTGTCATCAGTACACAGCTCAGCGGAGGTCCAGGACTCCCTGTGACGCTGCCATCATTTCAACCTGTCAAATATAATCATCAATCTCTGCTTTGTCTGCTTTTGGATTCACTCTGCATACTCCTGTCTGCATGGCCTCCTCACACTCTTCCCAATCTTTCTCCCCCTTCTCCTCTTCCTCCACATTTCTCCTCTTTTCTTTCAGTATGCTGAAATCTATAACTAGCAATTTGCCAATCTCCCCCACTGTGACACACTCACTCACTCACACACACACACACACACACACACACACACACACACACACACACACACACACACACACACACACACACACACACACACACACACACACACACACACACATCCTTCATGCACACACAGACTCATGCAGAGGAATCCAGACTGCTGGAGCTGCTGTGGTGTATAATGACAGATAATTGGCTATTGTGGGTTCGCCCTCGGCAGCGAGAACCAATCACAGTGACAGCCACTTCTCCATGACCCATGTGTGTGTGAGAGCCAGCGTGGGTATCTGAATATGTGTGTTGCAGTGATTGTGTTTTATTTTGCTGCCTGCCTTTGTTGCTGTGTGTATCGAGGTAATTACTAGTCAAGCGTATACAATACAATATGTTACTGACAGCTCTCTTTGTAGTTTATATCTCTGTCATTGTAGCGTTTATGCAAACATAAATTTACTATTCTACTGTACGTCTGTGATGTGTGTGAGGGTGCGCATAAAAACTATGAACACCATTTATGCTATTTCTCCACACATAGTGATGTGTCAGGCTTGTGTTCACAGGTATAACCTCAATAAAATGTGTTTATTTCTCTCAAACTGCCCCCCCAGTGCATCTCATTTCACATTCTCAGGGTTTATGCACCCATCTCGAGGATCCAATACAATGCAGCAAGCGCCTGTTCCTCGCTAATGTGATAGCTGCTTAGCTTGTCATTTGTCACTCATTCTGAAGGAGTCAGCAGCCATGGTTAATGGTCTATCTGCTTAAAACCTGTTGACTCCATCTGCTCCAATCTGATCAGATTTTTTCCCCCTTAAAAATAATCCTGGTGTGTTTGTTGAAGCTGCAGCTTCAGCAACTCCCAAGATGCAACTGGGGGATATCATCTTGCTCTTCTTTCTTTGTCTCTTCTCATTCTCCCCTTTATCACATATTCCTCTTCCACTTCCTGTTCCCTCCCTTTTTTTCCCGCCCCTGTTTTCTCGCACTCCCTGCCTCCCTATTTGCAACCATTCTCATTTCCGCTCTTTCAATAGCAGCGAGTCCTCATCCAAGACATACACACAAACCAAATGAGATTGTGTGTGTGTGTGGTACATGGGTACAACTTTGACTCAGTAAATATCATCTTTCCTGTACTGCATACACACCAGTATGGAAAAAAGTGTGTGCATGTATGGAGGAGGGGTTGTGTACTTCATCAAAACCAGCCAGCTCAATATTCCCAAATGCAATTTCCTCGATGTGAAAAGAGCAGGCTGGATGTTCATCACTCTGCACTCCTTTTTAGTGTTCAATAAAAGCTTCTTTGGAGCTGCTCACTCTCAGGTTCTTTCTTTCCCTGTCATTTTCACTCTTTTTGACTCCTCTACACACACATACACACACTCAGTCCCAGCTTGTGTAGAAGTCAGCATATCAGTCTCCTGAGCATGATTAAAGTGCATATCACAGCATGTTCCTCTCAGTGTTTCTTTTGTAATGCTGCTTAACATTCTGAGACTTTATCATATAATTCAGCTCAGCTGAGCTCAGCCATATCTTGTCTGTGAAAATCAATTCGAGCAATGGAGTTTTTTTTTTTTTTTTCATTGTTATATGTAGATAAAAACAGGTCTAAGCTTTAGCCCTAGCTAAATTGATCATTTTGCGGCTCCAAATGCTGAGAATTATCATTTTCTACGCAGCTAAGCCAGGAGAAGATTGCTATTGTCGCAGCAAAATCAACATGTTTACAACAGAAGTCAAAGGCACAATCAGGTCCTTTCCACAGCTGGATAGAGGGAAAATAATGGGAGGAGTGGAGCTAATTGGAGCATAGAAATGTTATCTTTGCTGTAATGTCCAGATATTAGATTACAGAGGAGGTTATAGCTTATTGGAAACAAACCTCAGCCTACCTCCTTTCCTTCCCCCAACTGCTTCTTTTTCTTTGCTGCATTAGCGTCACCCTCTGTGAAATCATGCTTGTAATAGCCCACATGCATCCAGCTAAGGTGCCATTTTTAAAGTAAGCCAAGCCAGTAATGGTTTGCAGCCCTGTGCAGGCTGACATGTTCTCTAGGTAGGAAACAAATGACCAGTAAAACGGCAAATGCCAAATCTTTGCCTTGAGGAAGGCATAATTATGTGGCATATGTTGTGTGTAAATGTTTGTGCATGTGCAACACTGACACAGAGAAAAAAAAACTGTGTGTGCCTGTATCACAAAGTCATCAATCTCTGAGGCAAATGGAGTGTGTTTTCAAAGTGTGCTTGCATATGTGGAGGCGGGGTCAAGTGTCAGTGGGAGCGTAGGGGGTCAAGTGTATATGCAGGGCATTAATCATTAAGCATTGGTGATTAAGGTAAGAGTGTGGCTGTGTGTCTTTATCTGTGTGTCTGTGTAAGTGGTGCAAGTGGGTGGCACAGTGGCTCTCTATGATGCTGAGATTAGAGGCAATTATTGAAATGTCATGGCTTTAATGGGCCACCGCTCGGCACCAGCCTCATAAGTCATGAGGTGAACTTTCAAGGTGAAGAAATGGCGACCTGTTAGCCGCGTGTCTGTGTGTTTGAAGACAGTTTAGTTTTTCGAAACACGTGATTTTTGACCCTCCAGTCTCCCAACCACCTTCTACACGCAAAGTGGGACATAGAAGCCTCATATAGCAGCCATAAGGGGTTATGCGAGGATACGTTGATAATATGCTCTTTGGGGCTACCTGATTCAACTTCTCATTGTTTTCCTTAACGATTTCTCAGTTATTTCTGAAACAAAATTTGCTTAAGCTGTGAAAATATCTTACCAATGTAGACAGGGATTCCGGCTAAGATTTAGATGCTATTATTTGTAAAGTGAATAGCCAAACTGTTGTTTGATCATTGTCTCACAACTGACTTATGTAGAACTGACAGATGTCTATGCTTGTGTCCTTGTAATTTTCTATTCTCAGCTATCTGCTCTGGTTGTTTTCAAAGAAATGCTCATGGAGAAAGAAAATATTTGAAGGTTGATCACAACTGGAGCTTCCTGGTATAAGTTATTTTCTAATATGACAACTTAGCTGTTTTGTTGTACTTATGAATTGTGTTTCATTAAGTAACTAAAGCCGCATTTCCACCAAGCAGTCCGGGTCGGTTCAGTACGGTTTGGGACGGTTTGGCACAGTTAAGCCTGATCCCGTTTTCATTTCCACAGCAAACTGTACCCTCTCGTGGTAGGCGGCGTTTAAGCCAGATGCCGGAAGCCGCAGTTGTTAACCAATAGCGTGACGCCACAGCAGCTTACCCCGCTAGTAAATCCAACAAAGACGAAAAACGCGACACAGTAAACAAAGAGCACAGATGGAAGACATGCAGCATTTCATCCTCTCTGTGATTGGCATCTCTTTGTTACAAAGTGCAATCAAGCTTTGTTTCAGAGATGTCTGTGTACCCTCAGGAGAAATGCAGCCGCTGTCGAGGTAAGTGACAATTCTTTTGACCAATCAACATTCTGCAGTGTGTTGCTCCACCTTCCGAGAGCAGATTGGTTCAGTCTGGCACCCCTACAGAAGGGTCCCAAAAAAGTTGGCCGGCTCGTCTCGGTTTTTAGGGATCTGTTCCGGGATAAGTCAGTGGAAATGCCGCAAAAAGCGCGCTGTACCAAGTCGAACCCAACCGGTCTGCTTGGTGGAAACGTGGCTTAAGTGAAATATTCAACGTATTCATTTTTGGATGGAAAATGCAGATTAAAAAAGGATATGATCACCTTATCGGAGTGATGAAACAAACTATTCCTATCCAAGTTATAGGAATCAAGGAAATGGTACAAAATGTAGTCTCCAGTTGAATTTTGCCAGCACATTCATGCTGAAGTAACACTCCAACCTAAAGGCTTTGTCTGTTTTCAAGGTGTTCTTAATTCTTTAAATTATAATACCTATGCTTTTTACTTACAACATAAACATTTAGCTGCAGGTTTGAAAATTTGTATCCCCTAATCCTGTAAAAAATGCATTAAATTGCAGTTCCTTAAGTGACCACTTGGAGCTGAAATTAACTTCAAAATACTGAGTCCAAATTAACACCAATGCTAAAATAGGTAGTGTACCCAATTATCATGGAGCCTTTGTTTGTGTTACTTGTTCTTTATCACAAAATCAGCTTTATGTCAACAGTGCTATATCCAGCAAAGGTTTAAGAGTATTCAATACCAAAAGTCAACTGACAATGTTTGATTTGATTACTTTTAATTTGGTTAACGGACACACCATAAATGTTCAAAAATACATTTGCCTGTGCCATCAAAAGGTCTAAGTTAACATCTCAGGCTGGGTCTCTAATTTAATTTTCTTCATTTTTCAAGGAAATCTGTTAATCTCATTGCTTGCATCACAGTTCAGTTATGATCATCTTTTGATTCTGTCTTTAACAATCCTGTTGGATAAAAGGAGCAATTTCAGATCCTCAAAAGTGTGGACAAATGTTTTATACTTTTTATCAGTCAGACTCATTCAAGGGGTGTTATCAAATCCCCAAAATGTGTGGTGGTTAGCCATTAAGATCTATTATTTGTGATTGCTCACAGGATTAAGACAACAAATAAGTTTTAATTTTTTTAGGGAAGATATTTTCCAAAGGAATCAAATATATAAACCCATGCCTCAGTGTAAAGCCTAGAGTTTCTAATTATATTAGGTGTTAACCCTGTTGTAGCAGATATTTCCATTTAAGCGAAGATGCAGTTTACACTCATCCCTTACTTCGGTTTATGTCATGATGTATGCTTTACAGAGCACTCATGTGGTAGTGACTGTGGATGCATGGAGCAGAGTTGATGCATGGATTAAAAAACATTGAAAACGGATAAATTAGTCGGAGGCAGGGAGTGCTGTATGCCTGCAGGGAGTGTGTGAGGACAGCTGTGTGTTTTTTACATGCAGGAAGCATCCATGCATGCACACGCACATCGAATATTGAACCCACATATCTATACATATTTATCAGTGGAGCTGCTTGGTCGTGTGTGTAGATGTGTGTTGACAGGGAGAGGGTGCTAACAACTGCTGCAACATCACAGAAATAACACAGTTGCAGTGTAGCATTTGTAACTTTTTAGTAGAAAAACAAGCTCAGCTGAGCGAAAACAGAAAACAATGCTTTAGCTCAGTGCATGGGCATTGAGTTTAAGTGTGAGGGCTTGTGTATAAATGTGTGTGTAGTGACCATTACTTAGATTTCATTTTGGCCTTATGAAGTTATCCTGAAAGTGAACTCCTTCTTTCTTACGTGAGTCATTATCTTTTGAGTGTCTGAGTGTGGCTGCTTCATCTTTTGTGTGTGTACAATAAACATCTGTCTGCAGTGCATGTGTGTGTGTTTCCATGCACACCCCATGAGCTGAGAAGTTTCCGCAACATAGACATGCTTAGCTACTCTGTGTCATTAACATTGGGCTGATGGGAATCTGCTGCATGGCTGATTGTGCTCAGCGTTCTAGGTCAGCTCACCTCGATAAGTGTGCACGCCTGTGTGTTTGTGTTCATGAGGTTTAAGCTTGTGTTCTGCTGAACATGTATGTTAGAGCCTCTCTATCCTATGCAGACTGCCTGGGTCTTTGCCAGCAAACTAAAAGATTTTTACATCCCATACAGGGGCATACATTTTTGCACAAATCAAACATAAAGTACAAATACACTCAGAGCTAAACCACTCACATGCTTACTTACTGGTAGGGTTATAATCACGTTGTGCGCCCTAAGCGCTTCAAGCATTAGTCCCATCTGGGAAGATTTCATGATTTTATTTTAGATTCATCATACAACTGTGAGCACTGTAGCGAAAGGAGAAACTTTTCAGATTAAAATGCCAAACTCCCTTAATCCGTACATCTCTTTTGCACAACTGTGGTAAAATACTTCTTTTTTAGTGGATCTCTGAAAATGGGTCCCTTTACGACCACTTTTTGGAAAGTGGTCGTAAAATGAAATGTTAAGGTGAATAACTTGGTTTATCAAAAAGCTGCTCCTCAAAAAAGAGATAAGATCCTCTCAGCTTGTCTCCAGGGGATAAATGGTGCCTCTGATTTACCCCCTAATCTCCAAAAAGTGACATTATCCCAGACAGCTTTTAAAGTCTGCAGAAAAAAATAGATTTCTTCAAGATAGTTGAGAAAGAAAGAAAACTTTTTGAACCTTTTAACTCAAGCCTTATCGTCGTGATGCACTTTTCTTCGTCACTGTTCTCAAAACGAAATCAAGTTCAGTGCATAGTCTAACGATTAGTTTCATAAAATATTAAAAACCGGATACCCACGTGACGTGATGACTGAAGTTCACATGATATGCATTTATTGATCCATTCGCCGAGACTATTTCGTCTCTTACCGGGGGAGGGAGTGATACTGGAGGTTATTGGGGGATTGTGACCGAATCAAGACCGCTCCAAACACATACACACACACACAAACACACAGAAAGAGACATTAGTCGACATACACACACAACATTGAGGACCCCCCTCCCCCCAATATTACCTCGCGTGGATTACTGGCGGCATCGGCAGCTTTAAATCTGCTGCCAACTTCACTCCAGCCACCACACCGGGGGGATTTAGCGGCTACCTTACCGACTCATAGGCTCACCGGGTTGGGAAATTATTGGAGCGAAAGCGCGACTGAGCGAGGGAGAGGGAGCGTGAGGGAGAGAAAGGAGGGAGTCAGAGAGGGAGGGAGAGGGAGGGAAACAGACGCACGGTGCTGGATTATTTGGGCAGAGCGGCTGCAGCCACGGTGGATGTTACACGGTCAGACGACGGACGGACGGAGAGCTTGAATCTGTCCACATTGCGAGTTTTTCCAACGGCGGCGCGCGGCGGGATGCTGATATGGTGAGCGCGTGCCTCTTTCTGTTCATAGAGTTTCTGTTATTCCTATCATGCATAGCGGAGCGTTAACTTCTGTAGATTAGCGTGCAAAGAGTCTTCACATCTGCGCTTATTCGGTCAGATGGGATGTGTGTGTATGCATTCATGTGTGTGTGTGTTATCAGGTATTAGCCCTCTGGTATTAAATCATAAGTGACAGTAAATGTCTGCCTTTAGCGCGGACAGTTGCTTGTTTTATTGGTGTTTCAGGTGGCCGGTCTCTGTAATACTCCATAACGTAGAGGACAAGTCAATACTGAGTTCATGTTAATCTGAATTAAGACAAATTATTAATAATTTTCCATGCATTCCTTGAGATATTGCTATTTGAGCTTGCATTAGGACTGTCATCCAGTAGTAGTCTTTATTTCCCTTGGTGCCACAGTAATATGAGAATACAGTGAGAACAGTTTTGTGCCGGTTATTTCACTGCAACCCTGCCAAATGTACTGTGACATTATTACATTTCCTTTGCAATGAGGCAGCACTGAAAATGAGCTTCTTTAACGCTGATGAGAGACTAAGGAGGGCTTGGTTTTCTCTGGGAGGTTTGGTGCTCCCCCCCAAAACATGCTCAGAGGTGTTTCCTCACGACTGAGGCGATGCCACCAGCAAACAACACACGCACAGAGCAAACAGGATGGACATATGATGGTGTGTGCAGACACAGAGCTGTAGGGTTTGTTAATGGCACTGAGTGAGGGGGCTGTCTGCAAATTTATGCAAAACTGCATGAACACTTTAGACTCAAATAGGCCACAGTGGATTATATGGCTGGATTCCTGTCTGTGGATTTCCCTGCCCTTGCCTGTATCAAATCCTTTTAGACATGTTTCATACAGGATATTGGAAATAGAAATTCTGATTATATTTTATTATATAAGATTTCCATGAAGTGTTCGCTCTGAATTTAGCAGTCTTGATCTTCCTCGTCCACCTGTGAGATGAACAAAGATTGTATTTGACAGCTTTGCTGCGACTGTGATACATGACATTTATATTCCTCTTTACGCTGCTGCCAAAACTCAATGACTGTAATGTGCTGTAATGTGCTGATGGCTGTGAGTGTGTGTATGTGTGTGTGAGTGTGTGTGCTGGGCAGCAGTCAGCAGTCTTGCTCAAACACTGTCTATGGCAGCATTACAGACCTCGCTAGCTTACAAATCAATCATGCAAGTACTTTTACAGCAATTAGGTTTAAGGATGTCAGACACTCAAACACACACTGACACACACTCAGAGCTGCACACAAATTCATACACACACACACACTCACACATATATATATACATTTATGCGTGTGGAAGTGAATAATGAGAGCTGTTTTACATAAGTATACCTTTTCATGTACAGTACATTAATACAGTATCTCCGCTTAAGTGCCTTTTTTCATTCAGTTGTATAGAAAACTGTATAAAAGGAGCCATATGCCACTTTTAAAGAGTAGATCTGCTTGATGTATTCCAATAACCCAACCATTGATCATTTCTTGGCTGTGGTGAACATTCAGTTTACATCAAATCTGCCTCCCCCTTTGGAAGAAGCCGCCAATGCTTATACTGATTTTTGACAACCAAATGTAGACGGACCAGTGGATCAGTTGGGGTAAATTATCAGGCAGATTAATAGTGTTTTGAAATAATCAGCATTACCTCATGTGTGCACTTGTGAGGCCCATGAAAAGACAAACAAATAATGTCTGCAAACTCTGCAGGCAGTCTCCTAAAAATGGCTCAGATGATTTCCCTTTTTAATATCTGAAATGACTGCAAATCAAATCTGAAACAGAGACTTACTGGTTTTTAGATATGAATTCTGCAATTCAGCAGCTGCTTAGATAAATATCATTAGTGTTCGGAAATTTACCACATAATCCAATGTATCAGTGATTAGCAGACATGCTTCCTAATAATTGTCATTGATTGCTGACAGACCACAAGAGAAATGTATAAATATTTGAAACGCAAAATAAGAACAGATGTTTCTTTAGGTTCAAAAGTTACAGTGTATGCACTTTTAGTCTTTCGCTGATTATTATTATAAACGTAAGTCTGTCTTATTAACATCAACAAACTCTTTACAGGAAATGTTTAACAGGTTCTAATGTAACCATAGAATGGATCTTTATTGTCATTGTTGTGAAACAAGTAGAAGGCAGTACAACAGAGCCTGACATCGCCCAGGGCCAGTAAAAGTTTATGCAGAGAAAGTTCATCAGCTAATCAGAGTCTTTCCTTTTTTAAGCTTATGAGAGCTTTAAGACCTATGTGCAATCTCAAACAAGTCTGTGTTGTCATGACAGACATGTGACTGATGAGCTGCACCGTGATTTGATGAATTATACGTATAGGAGGCAAGCGCTGTATAGGTCTCCAAGAAAGAAAGAGCAATGTTGTTGGAGTAACCTCACTGTAGACCTCTGTCCTGGAAAGATATGTATGAAGATGTTGCCAGTTTCAGTGCTACATTTTGAGGAAATCACAGGTTTAAAAGCACTAATATTTCCTTTCATACCATTTCTGTCATATTGAGCTGTCCCCAAACCCCAAGAACCAGAGTGCAAACTTTGAGGTCATTAACAACAATAAGCAACTTCTTTGAGGGTAAACATTAATCTCTGATGTGTTTTGTTTCTCAAATTCTCCTGGCAAGATCTAGTTCTGCTGCTGCTCTCTGTAGGTAGTTTGAGGGCATGAGGCAAGTGGACTACAACCTGTTTTATAGCTGTTGCCTGCTACTTCGAGGTCAGAGGGGCCTTGTCACATGCCAGTCTGTGGATGAACAAGTGCTTTACCCCAGCTGATCTACCACTGTGTGTGTGTGTGTGTGTGTGTGTGTGTGTGTGTGTGTGTGTGTGTGTGTGTGTGTGTGTGTGTGTGTGTGTGTGTGTGTGTGTGTGTGTGTGCATGCGTGCCATTGCAGCTGTTCCTCCTCTTAGAGAGATTAAGTTTCACAAGATGTGATGGATGCCAGTGTCTGCAGAGCCAGCTGTGTGTGTGTGTGTTAGCGTGTGTGTGTGTGTATTCCACATTTGTCAGCGCATTTTTGTGTAGCACAGATACATAGCGCTGTGCCTGCACTTGTATGCGTGTATATGTCGTAAATGTCCGTGTCATTCCCCCGAGGGTTGGGTCAGGTTAGGGGAGGTGATGTTAAGGTCAGGGATGTTATGGGTTTGAACGGTAATTATAGTGACTGTGTGTTTGGTTCCCACAGACCAGGCCTATGCAGTCTAAACTTGGAAGACATGAGCAGGTCAACAGAGTCGGATCGCTGCTTGGGTCAACTGTTGGGAAAAAAATTGACTCAGAAAAAAGGCAGATTATACAGAACAGGAAAAAGAGGTTTGGTGTTGAAAAAGCTCCTTTTGCCTGGATGTTCCAGCCTTACCACGCAGCGGATTTGATAAATAAGCATACATTTCTTTCTCAAGGATCAAACTGCATATGTAAAGGCTTTCAAAGAGGCTATTTTGAGCGACAGCCTTGTGGTGAAAACAGCAGGAGTGGGCAGAAAGGGGCGTCCTGTGTCGGCTACAGTTAGCCAGCATCCAGCTGCGTTGCTTCTTCCTAAAGTAAAAGGATGTGGAGCTAAGAGAAAAAGAGGAGTGGAGGTGGAGGTGAACCAACAGCCATGCTATTGATTTACCTGGCAGTCAGAGCGGAGAGGAGGGGACAGCTTCCAATCCATCCCAGCTCTCCATATCATCTGTCTGTCGTCTTTCTCTCTGTCTGACTCCTGGATCACCCTCACTGCTCTCACTTTTCACATACTTCTTCAGCAGTCGAATCAATAGTATGTGTCTCTGCCATCTCACTGTTTGATCTGTCTTCTCTATGTTTGATCTATTTGTTCATGTTACACCTTTATCCTGATGCTTTCACTTCCTCTGTCGCTGTTTTTTTCCTCCCTTTGTCTCTCATCCCTCGCTTGCCTTTTTGTTTCCTGCTTTCATCCATCCATCACACAATCACGCCCACATACAAGCTGTGAATCAGTAATTAATAGGCAAGATGTCTTCACCTGTGGAGAGGAGCATATGGTGAGATATTAAAAATTTAACTTAAGACTTTCCACACTTCAGCTGTTCGACACTCAGGCCGGTTTTGTTCTCTGTGTGTCTCCCCTCCTTCTCCCTCCTTCCTTTTTTCTTTCTTCCTCCCTTGCTCTGTCATTCCTTCTCA
Source organism: Halichoeres trimaculatus (assembly GCF_033239565.1). Lineage (NCBI taxonomy): Eukaryota > Metazoa > Chordata > Actinopteri > Labriformes > Labridae > Halichoeres > Halichoeres trimaculatus. The sequence goes on along the minus strand of NW_027437180.1, from coordinate 30,843,664 downwards.
AAGCACAAGATTGCGTCATTTTTTTCTTTCTTTTCTTTTTTTTGTGTTTTTCAAGTGTTGGTCTGGCAAACATTTTTGCTCACGGACGTTTCTGCTTCCCTAACAGAGGCTCAGTGGCATCAGATTTCCCTCGTTGTTACATGAACTGTGCATTCTTAATGCCTGTTTGTGTTTCCGGGGAACAAGCATGAGATATGAGGAATGACAAACAAAAAGTAGAGGAATTAAAGATTAAAAGGAGGAATGTTAAAGAGAGAGAAAGTGGAGGAGACCAAGTTTGTGGCCGGGGTGATCCCCCTCACTGCCCCCCTCCTCCACCCTCGTGGTGCAATCAGAGGGAGACACCCTGAAGGAGCCTGAAACAACCACAACAATCCCATTTTCCAACCACTCAAATGCACACACTGACAAACACACACACAATTTGATCCAAACGTGTTCTGCGTTCCCCTTTTTTTCCCACTCTATCCCTCTGAATGTTTTCTTTCCCCCCGTCATCTCCCCGTCTTCCATCCCCTCGGCACGCATGATGGTTTGACATTGCAAACTGGTGCCAGACCACAAAGCCTTATTTTCCCTCTGCAGTTTGTTCTCCTGCTCTTTCTTCCTCTCCCTCTTTCTATCTGTCTCTCCTCCTGCTCTTACCCCTCCTTACTACTCTACACTTTAATCTGCAGCGGGGGCTTAGTGGCACGGCTGCAGGACCTCCACATCACTTCTTTTCTCTCCACCAGAGGATTTGCTGCTGTTTACAGCTGCTCACCAATGGCCCCCGCTCTGTCCTCTCCATTCTCTGAAGTAATTTATTTGTTTAATAATGTATTCCTTTTAATTTCCTTTGCTTTTAGCTTTGCCCTCTCTCATCTTCTCTATACAGTGGCGCCTGCGTGACATGTGTTTGCATTACATCTTATTACTTCCTCCTTTAATCACTGCCCCATCCACACAGCCCTAAAACTCAGTTGATGTCTGCAGAACTTGTGATCATGGCTTTGTCTTCCCACCGCCAAGAGATGGGCCTCCCAGACGTACACTTTTAGTTTTGAAGCGAGAGAATATGTATCATTTCAGTGGCAGCCACCCAGATCTTTGTTTTTTGTTCCTGTCTTGCTTTTGGCAGCATCTTCAGCGCTAAGCGTTCACTGCTGTGGTATTTTCCCAGAGATTTCACGTCAGTCAAACACTGTGAGCTGCTATTTTCTTTGGATTTACTTCTGAAGAGCAGAAGGTGGCGCTCATTTCTTCACGGGTTAGCCATCACCGCTTATGTCAACTCTTCCAGCATTTGCTTTGTCACTCATATGAGCCAGAGGATTTTTCAGCTTGGAAACAGCTCCCTACCTCCAAGTGTTAAAAGCGGCAGATGTAAAAGCCTTTCATGTGATCACTTTGTGAAGCACTGTTGTGCTATATCAATCAACGACAGAGTAGCAAAACAGACATTTACACTAACATTTCATAGACTGATACTTGAGGCCAAAGCGAAGAATTTTCCAGTTCATTATGTGAGCCGAGAGTGTTTGCCCTGGATCCCCTGTGGGAGTCTTTACCTCCTCTGTCCCTGCCATGGCACAGCTTCAACCCTTGGCTCAGTCTCTCCATTCACAAACAGCACAGCCAAGCAGCAACTGGACGCCCCAAAATGGCTCCCACCAATCACCCGCTGCACATTAATTCTATTAGCCCCTCTCTGTTAGCTGCTCATTTCTCTGCCTGTCTCGGATTAGCCTTCGACTCTGTTTGTCTGAAGATTTGTAATTAATGACTTTGATTGTCTTTTTGTTTGTTTTGGCCAATTGAATCAGGATAAGAGTGTTGAGCTGAGATTTTTTTTCTCTTTTGTCACTTCATTTCATCCTGATGTTGTCATTTGTCCACTCTGTCTGTCTCTATCTGTCTGTCTGTTTCTCTCCGGGGGGCTAAGAGTGCAACACAAATCCCATTTCTTGTTGTTCATGTAAAGGAATTATGTTCTGCCTTCCCATTTTCCTTAGACTCCCTAAGGCACCTGGGATTAAATGGTGTGTGTGTGTGTGTGTGTGTGTGAGTGTGAGTGTGAGATATGTGTACACATGATTTTCTTCACTTCAGTCTCGATAATGTATGTTCTTTCTTTGAGGAACACTCACTGTAGAGACTGTCCACCACATGGGTCAGTCATGTGGGTTATGTGAGAGTGCGTATACCTGCGTAAGACCATTTTTGACGTGTGTTTTTGTGTGTTTGTGTGTGAATGAAACATTACGGTTCTTTTACCAACACCGAGCATTTGAAATTACTGGACATGTTCTGCCCTCATGGAGACAGAATGCTGCAGGCATGAATGCAAATTTACAAACCTGACCTGAAATATCCTGCTGTTTCTGCCGGATTTAATGTGTGTGTGTGTGTTTCCTGGGTTTGATTATGTGTCAGCGTGAGAGAGAGAGAGAGATTGTGTGTGAGTGTGTGTGTAAGCAGCACATTTTGTAAATGTTTGTCAAACAGGTCCGATCTATCTGTCTTTGCTGAGAAACTTTCCTGTCATAGAGATTAAGATGGTTCTAGTATCAGTTTTCCTCCATGATGCTGATTCCTAAACCAGAACTTCAGAACTGGAAGACACAACACAGGTCTCAAGTTTCACTATGATTCATAAAAAGATGTGCATGTTGGATGAAAAGCAAAGATCCTCCACATTAAGTTAGCTTTGACTAACATTACACTCTCTGGTATCAGACTAACTCTTAACATACACAAATATCAAGAGAGCTACCGAAGCATTAGATGAAACATACTGTCTTTGCATAGTTATACTGCACCCATCATTCACCTTGTAAACACGCACCATAAAATCACTTCCTTTCTCTAATGTATCCCAAACCCCTTACGCAGCAATACCCCCAACTCCTCCATTCCAGGACGGCCTTTAGACGCAGGAAGTGCCTTAGCAGGTCTCTCTATACTGCAATATTAAATTAGGTCGGTCATTTAATACATCCCCCTGGTTTAGAGATTGGCATCATTTTTCCCCTGCATCCTCTGAATCTCCCGGCCAAAGCAAAGAGACACCTAACTGACTCCCCCGGCCTCCCCCGTGCCTTTCATAAAAAGCTCCTGTAATAGGTTTATTGAAAATAACAAGGTTGTCTTCTAGAGTTACAGACCAGGCTCCGCTTCTGTCTCGGCTTGAACGTCGATAAAGTGGGGAGCATTTTTCAATGGAGCCTTGTTTTTGACTTCAGGCTAAGGTATGCAGTTTACAGTTTAACAGAGTCGATAGTCCTCAGTGTCCTGTGCCATCCATGTAGCACGTCAACACAAACCAAGGACTAAGAAACTAATAAAAAAGCAGTTTCCATCTCCCAACAAATAAACCTGAATCTGGTATTACTTCCAAGGACTTTTACACATTCATTGAATTCATCTTGTGGGTTTTTGTTGAATTAAACTGAACATTTGTGGAATAAAAGAAAGAAAACAGGAATCTGTTTTTGAGAAACATTACATTATTCATTGTAATTGTCTCTTTAATAAGCTGTGGTAAATAGAAATACTTTATATTGGCAAAGGGAGGATTAAGAGTTAACTGGTTTAAATACAGAGACAATGTGCAGCTGGCAGAGGAAAAGATCTTCATGATATCATTTATGTAACGCATAGAGTCCTCTAAGGAGACGAAATGAAATATTATTTCAAATGAAAGTTAAAGTGACTGAAACTTAATTAAAGACATTTATAAAATGTAATATAAAGTGACTAAAATCTAACATGAAGTGACATAAATGCAATTTAAGTGACACCAGTGTTGCAAAAATATTGAACTGTGATTCAAAGATACCAAAAAGTTATGAAAACGAAGCCGCACAAAGGGACCAGGGGGTATTATAAAGTCACAAAATACAACTCCAAAGTTTTTAAATGTAATATGAGGTAACTTAATTCTGATTAAAAGACATTACAGTGCAACACAAAAGTGTCTAGAGTAACCTTAATGCAGGCTTCAAACACCAATGTCTGAATGGGCTGGCCAATCAGAGGAAAGGGGGTTTGTGGAGCCTTAAAGAAATAGCAACTTTTCAGACAAAGGCTGGTGTAAGGGGCCTAAAAGCACAATGTCCCACCTTTAAAGTCTGCTTAAGTGACTTAAAGTATTAAAGAGTAACTATTATGTATGATATAGTGACTTAAATTCCACATAAAGGCCCTTAAGACCATCAAACTGTATCGTACGATGACCTTAATGTGTTAAAATGACATGAAGGAACTGAAATAATAGGTGTATAATGAATTGGTGTTAAATTAAGTTGCTTGAATGCAACATTGAGTTACTGAAATGTAACATTAATAGCTTAAAGGTAGGGTCTTCAGGAATTTTTGTTACTTGTTAGCAAACACATTTTAAACTGGGCTCCTCCTCCTTGGCTCAGTGCCAGCGGCAGCTACACCCACTGTCTCTGACCAAAGCTTCGTGAACACAGTCACTAGCCAGGCAACCACTTGTAGCATCGCGTTTTTTCATGGAAAAGACTCAAGATCTGTGCATCTGACTTAACATGTTAGCTAATCACGTACATACAGCCTGGTTACGATACTGGTTCTGTTGTTGGTTGGTACCAGACTTACTCTTTTAATCACGTGTATTTGACACATATCTAGGAAACAGAAAGACAACTCACATTACTCTGTGTCTCAAGCTGCCCTCCATGTGTCTCAAAACAGTTAAAAGTCGAGAAAAGCTTTATCTGTTTGGCTTCTGTTTCACTTTGGTTGTGTTTTTCGTTCTCCATGCTACGTCCACTATTTTAGCCACTCGGAATAGCTTATTCCACTTGTTATGATCAACACGTAAAGTCACTTGAGCACATAGCACACCTTGATTGGCTGAGGTTACCACATCCAATCTCCAACCAGAAACGTCACAAAACAACCAAAACATCAACATACAGGCTGAGGAAGGGGCTGAGGCAGACACAGACACTGACACACGCATGCATAAGGGCTTGCAAGAGGCGATTTAGCAGGATTAATCCTGTAGTTGACATTCTATTTTTTAGGAAGAATCCTGCAAACCCTACCTTTAAAATTTCATATAAATAATTAAGATAACATAAAATTCACAACATGTATTATTGACTACAACACTACGTTTTTTTCAACTGGAACATATAGTTACTAAAGTGACATTGTCGCAAAGTGACTTAGATGGACACGAAATGACTAAAAACAAAAGAATGCAGAAGGAGAAAAAGAAAGACATATAACAGCTTCCTCAAACTCTTTGTGGTGCTTTTAAACTTCTGAACACAAGAACACTTCATTATAGTTTAATAACAAATTCCTGCTTTTATGTTCAACATTTTATGAGACACACAGAAAGCTTATTAAGCAGCTTCTGGTCATCAAATAACTTAATTATACTTTTTTAATGAGCCTTCAGTTGTTGTGGTACTGTTTCTGTGCGGGTGTGTTTGTGGGTGTGTATATTTTTTCTTTTCTTCTTTATGGGCAGCTCAGTTGACACATCAGTGAGGTTCAGAATTCAGTCACAGCACAGATTGATCCCCTTCGTTCTGCACAGCTCGGTCACCTCCTGACCTCAAAACTGTCTCAGTTTCCCTGTGAGTATGTGTGTGGATGTGTGTGTGTGTGTGTGCAAGCATTTGACTGTCTACTTTTTCCCCATTAAGGCAGACATAATAGGCTGGTGTCAAAATCATGACACACACATATACGTGTGCACAGTCAAAGGCACTAAATCACAGGATTATAACGTAATCTGACATTTCTTGGCTGATATGCTGATTCACCGATTAGAAACTGGTCGGCCATGCCAGCAGCGTGTGTCTAGGAGGGAGAGAGCCAGAGAGAGAACATAATGACAGATAATGTCATGCTTTCTGTGTGTTTGTGTGTGCATGTTGGAGGATGACAGTTTATTTGCAGGCGAGCTTAACGTATGCTGCCTGCTCGAGCACATGAAAGAGAACAATCATCCGAATGAGGATTGCAAAAAGCTACATCTCTCTGATTGGAATTCAACAGTCGACCTCTGTATTGGCATCGACTCACACACTCACTCTCTCAACACACACACACACACACACACACACACACACACACACACACACACACACACACACACACACACACACACACACACACACACACAGAAGCAGGGTTTTTATGATAAGCTTGCTTACCCCAATAGACTTGTGCATGCACACTAGTACACACAACCACACTAGCGGCACACATAAAGCTTGCCTAACAAATTGGCTGCACAAACACACTCTGCAACACAGTGATATACTTTTTTTCCCTGTTGCGGCGTGTGCTCTTTGTAAGCCGCCGAGCCTCCTCATAGACTATTTAGCTGCTTCTCTGCTGTGCTGGGTGGCAGCCAGTAAAATGGTGGCTGTTCATTGTGGAAGGCTGCTGGCTGCCATTGATTTGGCCCAGCGGGTCTCTGAGGATGCACACTGTTGCCCCGCCAGCTAAGGCCCACTGAAGGGGACTGTTTTGAGTGTGTGTGTGTATGAATGTGTGCCGCAGATATAAACGAAAAGGGACTGTAAAGTACATTTATTGGTGTGTACAGCTTGGGGACCCCCTCTCCATACTCGCTGTATGTTCTGAACTTCTTAAACTCCTTTGGGAGGACTACAGGGAAGTCCAGGGCAATCAATTAGCTTTAATGCTTTTGATGTGTTTCGCCTTGTTTACCCATGGAGACAGAAAATAGCTTGTTCCGAAAGGTGCTCTTTACCAAGGACTCCTCTTCTTTTTCCTCTCATTTTTTCCCACACATCGATTCCTCAGACAAGGGGCTGAAAAACAAACAAAGGATGCTGGCATCAGACTATAAATAATGCAGACGCACAGATTGGGGTCAAATGCTTTGGATTCCTTGGCACATACATACGACCGAATGGGAGCTCATGCACGTATAATACACACTCACACTAAGGTTCTTTTACCTTTGAGCTAAATTAATTCCCTCGTGAGCAGTCAGCGTGATTAATAAGTGTGGACTCACACACACTTCCTACTGTATGCACTTACATGAACACACACACACCCAGGCTGTTTGCTGCCTTTATGTCTTTCGATGACAAAGTGTGACAAACAAATCTGTGTGGAACATGTTTCAGAGTCGTTGCCCCTCTTCTCCCCCCTTTCCTTTCCCCTCACTTCTTTTCAAAACACCGACAAGGGCGACTTAGTCATCCTCTCGATCCTCCGCTCTCCGATCCATCAGCGCACTGCCATAACCTGCCGCTGCTCTGTGATAGATGACTCCCCATGTGCTGATGTATGGCCCTATCAGACTTTGAGGAAGTGACAGATTAGATCATTATGTCCCTTCATGATTATGAGGCTTGTTTTTTTTTCATACCAGTGTTACTCTGATGCAGGTTTGGATTATATTCTATGAGAAGCATTTTTCATTGTTGTGATTTTCCTGAGGAGGACAAAAAGAAGGAGAAGAAATGAGTCAAGTACTGTGTAGAGAGGAACCATGATGTGTAGAAAACCAGCCCACTTGAAGAATATCTTTATCAAACACACTTCTGTTGGCTGCTTTGTGTGACTCTCCACAAACTCTTGTCCATAAGAAGCATTGAAAACTTTCAGGTGGGTTCTTTGAAATGTTTGAGTCAAGGATCCGTGTAAAGTGATGATTGAAAAGCAGAGAATCTTGAAGCATGAAAGTGAGACCGTCCATGTTCCATCGATTCTATTAATGGACACAAACAAATCTGTTATAAAAGTCCATTAAAAAGCTGTGGCAGAGTAATGCAGCATCATCTGCCGTCAGCAAACTCCAGCGCCCACAGAACAAATGAGATATTTAAAGCAGAAACCTTGGCTATAGAAACAGGAGTTGCTTTGTCACATTGTGGGGTGGATTTTGTTGATGTTTAAAGACTGTAAAGACATTTTCTGGTCACAGTTTCAAGTTCATTTAATTGTGACTGATAGCCTCATTCAATTGGTTGAAAGTAAAGTGTGTGATCTTGCTTATAAAGCAAGATTATTCAAGAAGTATTGTGACGCAAGCATGCACGATAAGCCACTTCTATCCTGTTGGATAAGAAAGACTGCCACATGCATGCAGTGAAATCAAATCCACAGGTGAAATCTGACCTCTTAGATTGAGCTCTGGTTACACAGACTGTGCTTTCACACCATTGTTACACCGGCTAGCAGCCAGCTTCAGTCTGATTAATACTGTGCAGGTTAGGTACAGTGTGAAGAAGTGGTTGATGGAGACCTTCTGGTGGGAAACAAAGTACTTCTGCTATTTAGAAATATTTTGGATTGAAGAAAGATAATATTTTAGAAACTAAGGTATTGTAACATTTTGTAAACATGCTGCACTAAAAGAAAAAAATGTAAAAATTGTTGCACATATGCAAATTCATTATTGTGACAAACCAAACACTGAATGATTAGGAATTGTAGGATAACTCACGATCACAATATAACACTTGAAAAGTTGTCCATGATATCACAAAACGGTAACCTCACAAGAACTGATCAGCTTGAAGCTAATTAAGGCGAAGAACAGACGGCTGACTCATGGTTTGATATGACACACAACATTACTTGATATATTGTGATACAACACAATACAACGTGATACAACAGAAGTACCGTACATTACATTATGTTAAAATACATTACATTGTGATGTTAAGGAATGATACATTATGATGTGATGTGTTGTGATAAAATATTTGTGAAACAAGACAGTAAATACATTTTGATATAAAACATGGCCAACAATGTTTTCATCATAAAACACAGATTCTGCAATAATCGATATAAGGACAAAAAATGTCCACACAAAATCAAAAACAGTTTTTTTCTGTATTTTGACATTTTTGGCATCACCTTGATACAACAATACATATATTATTCGCATACCCCCAGCTCAAATCCTGGGTAGTTTGACTATTTAGAGACGCTGTCGGCTACTTGCAAAATCACATTCTCACATTTTCTGACATATTTTCTTTACACATTTTGGGCGATGTTTAGATGATGAATGAAGACTTGTGAATATGTGCCTGTGCCTGTGTCTGTGTGTGCAGGCGCGCACATACCTAAAACATACTGAAAGGCGCTGCTCTGGATCAATCGCTTGATGATTCCATTTTTCTCATACTGCCAATTTTCACAATTGATACAAAACAAACGCATCAGATTCAGTGTTTAAGGCGTCTGTGGGTGAAGCATTTTTTCAGACTACAGATCCAAAAAACGCAGTTGAAAAAAACAGATTCAATGTGCAAAGACCTTAAGATTGGAAATTGGGCTGATTGATAGTTGGAGAGGTGTTAGCATAATATCCTGAGCATTGACAATGTGCCCTTGAGCAACTGCTCAGTGTTGTACGTCGCTTCGGACAAAGTGAAATTGTAAACTGTAAGCTTGATGTGGAAACATATATACATTTTAATGGTTTCCTGTTCACACTGTATGCTTGAACTTTAAGGCAAGAAAAGCTTGTCTTTGTGTTCACCTGTAATGGCTGCTGCTGTAGTCACTGCAGTGTCAATAATTACAGCCTTATTCATTCAGCTTCCCGTCCTCTGAAGCCTTAAGTTATACTTCTTCCATTTAAGCACCAGTAAAAGCTCAAGTGCAATCCTTGTAGTCTGTTGCACATGGGTATGCATTCCCTGCTCGTGTTGATAAAAAGGGCAGTAACTGTCACATAGGACTCCTTGCACCATAAAGTCTGCTCATCACAGGTAAGTACAGCTCTCAAGTAGACCACCTTTATTTTCTCTTCAGCTCCAAGAAGAGCTGAAGAGCTTTCATTTGTCTTTTCGATTTCAAAATAGGCCAACATGCCATCTTGATATTTTGTCCCATCCCAAAGGACAGTCATGTAATACTGTCTAGTATTCCTTCATTGTTTGTAAAGGATCATCTTTTTTCATCTATGCAAGATACATACCTTCTTTTTCATTCATTACCAAAGCAAACAGACAATACTGATTATGCAAACTTGTGTCAAATCCCAGTAACACATTCAAGAAATCCTATGAGTAGGATCTGATGTAATGCATTGCCCAAGTTAAGTTGTTCTCATACTCCACACATATCCATGCTTCTATTTGAAGCTCTATTAATCTCATGCATGTAACAGATTACACTGATATGCTGGTCATGCTTTAAGAGGCTTTAAGCGTTGCCATTGCAGTATAATCAGTCTCCTGTGTTTCTGTGGCTGGAGAGACACTTGTGCTGAAATGTATATTTTGAACCTCTGTATATATGTGATCAGGAGTAGAGGAACATCAAACAGCTGACTCTAGCCTGGAGGTGAAGCACACTGTAATATCAGGATGCAGCTGCTGCATGTTATGAAGTTTTCCTCGTCTCTTTCCCGGGAAAAAAAGGGCTTTGACAGGAAAAATGCAGCCCACATCAAAGTATCATATTATACCTATCATCAGATTCAGCACTTTATCATTATTGGATGCATGCATAAAGCTTTTTTCTTAACCTAACCCTGAAATCAATTCTGCACTGCATGTAGGATCCACAGCTAAAGCTGTCGGAGCAGTAAAGCTGCCGTTTGACCTTTTGTGGAGATAGTGTATACAGTAGGGTGTTTACTGTGCATGTGCAGCGTTTTAATGCTGATATCATTCAGCCTATAGGCTTTCTCCGTGACCCCTGACCTCTAAATCCCTGCCATGGGGACAGTGTCATGATTGATGACGTCATTAGGAGCATCAGTGACACATAGAAACAAGGCCACGTTTTGATAGACAGCGCCCCCTCCTCATCCATCTTCCTCTAGCATGTGTGTGGTTCCCATTCATCTAACGTGCAGCGACGAGGTAGCATGCAACATATCTGTCACAACTCATCATCACACAAGTAGCTTTTGCATTCATTTCATGACTCTGTTTATGAATGTGTGCACTGCTTGGCACATATCAGTGTGAATGTGAATGTGTGTGTTATAGAGAAAGGTCCCCTTGGTACCCACTCTACTCCTCAGTATTCTCTCCATGGTCCCCTAAGCCTCTTCTACTGTAAGACAACCTCTGCACTGCTGTCGTTGCCTATTATAACGTGCACAGCACCATACAGGGCTGCTGTCCTCTGAGGCCTACACTTCTAACATACACACAGACGCACACACACACTAAAGAGAACACATGCACATATGGTCTATACAGTATGCATGCATGGCATCACACATTATAAACTGTTCTGACTCTGCCTCTTGTTACAATCTTGCAATTTTCTTTTATACTCACAAAGGTGGAAAGTGACAAAGTGCACTTTCAGATCCTTCTGAAGTATCCATCCATCCATCCATTTTCTATACCGCTTATCCTGTTACAGGGTCGCGGGTGGCTGGAGCCTATCCCAGCAATCATTGGGCGAGAGGCAGGGTACACCCTGGACTGGTCGCCAGTCAATCGCAGGGCTGACACATAGACAGACAACCATGCACGCACACACTCACACCTAGGGACAATTTGGTGTGACCAATCAACCTGGTGAGCATGTTTTTGGACTGTGGGAGCCTTCTGAAGTATTGAATACTTATTTCAAGTGGTTCATTTGTATAAAGCTCAACCCTAACTTCCTGTTTTTTTAATCATCATATATTAAAAATAAACATTCATCATATGTATTGCAGTTGTTTTAATTATATGGGGGGAGTAGCTGATAATGAGCAGGTAGCTATTCAAATTAGAATCCTGACAGGGTGAGCAAGACCTCAAGATGAAGCTCAGGATTTGTGGAAGAGCCAAGAGTAAACCTTTAGAAGTTTGAGATCCACCCTGTTTCAGCTCATTCCTCTTCTTTGTGCACATCCATGGGTGCTGACACCATTTTACTGCCATCAGTGAACTGAAAGTTTTAACTTTTCACTCCATCAGAATGGTTCGACAGAAAATCTCAGTGGTTTGGAAACTCTGACTTCTTCAACCCGGTAACAACTGGCCTGTGACAGACAAATTTTCAAGTCAAAGTCTACAGCGACATTGCGTCTTCCCAGTGTATATTTCATCACTTTAAAGTGTAGTTTATCAAATGTATGTCCTGTTAACATACACCTCATCCTTTATATCACAGATAGGTCCAAGACGCTGGTTAGCTGCAAGAAAGGTAGAAGATTCCCATTTGCTCATCACCTACCCAAAATATGAATTGACCATCAATTAAATGTTACTGGCTTTGGTCCACAGTAGAGAGTGACAAAGGAGTGGATTTTCACTACTTTCCCATCCCACTCCCACAGTCAAAAAAAAAAAAATCATATCCCATCCCAATCCTGGTAAAATGAATCCTGCTCCCATTTTTCCCCCTCTTTTAATTTTTAGGCAATACATTGAATTTGATTTTCTCACCATTCTTTTTAAGTTTACTGTTGGCTTCTGGGAAGTGTAGTTCTTTTCACTTGTGTTAGAGTGTAGGCTTATTGGAAATAAACTATAAAAAGGCAGTACATGTGACATATTATATTTAATCTTCCTGATTGGTTCCCGCTCCCGTCTGCGTCTGTTTACTTTTTATCCTGTACTGTCCTAATCCCATGATTACTAGTAAAGTTGACTCCCATCCCGCAGAATCCCACAGGAATCCAGTCCTGCGGGATTCCCGAAAAATGTCAGCCTCTAGTCCACAACACCATGGGTTATGTTGGACCCTGAGTGATATGATCATGTAAGCCTCTTGGAGATAAGATAAGATGAGAGGTAAGAAGTAACAACCAGCTTGCCAAACAAGAAACTAAAAAGCAAGAATGAAGTTTTCAAAAACTACATGCATTATGTTTCATTGCATTCCACTGCTTTTACTCTCTACATCAGGGGTGGCCAACCTGCGGCTTGGGAGCCGCATGTAGCTCTTTGTCTTTCAGCGTGCGGCTCTTCAATCCATTCATGAAAATATATGTATAGTTAAGAGTAGTGGTGTGCCAATCAATCTAAAATATTGATACACTGATGCCAACGTTGGGATCATTGTTGATCAATGTTTGGGTTTACAGATTGATACTTAAGTTTTAGTTTCTCTTCTCTAGTATGAATCTAAACACACTAACAATCACAATAAAATTTGCTTTGAAAGTTGGAAATGTATTCATTTTCATTTTATTTCATTTCATTTATGTGTGAGAGGAAGTGTGTTTGTAAGACCCCTTACATGACGTGGCTCTCTGTAGTACCACGGTCATTTTTGTGGCTCTTGGTTTCTGACTGTTTGGCTACCCCTGCTCCACATTGTCTATTTTGTTGTGTGCAATTCGAGCCTGCTAAAGTGGACAGTACTACTCTGGGACCAAACTGTTTCTGATTCAAATCCAGATTACCTCCAAACTGACCATCAAGTGTTTGTTTGATCACTGATTCACTGAGTTGAAACGGAGGACCAACCCTAAGGCCATGTTTGAAGTTAATTGCAGTTGAGAAGTAGAAATTGCTATCATGAAATCAAAATGTATAACAGAATACCACATCCAGAGACAGGAAACTTTACCCCCTTTGGCCAGAGCCAGCCAAGCAAATACTCTATTTCCAGTCTTGTTACCAAGCTAAGCTAAGCTAAACTAACACACAGTTGGCTCACTGGCTTATCCACAGGAAATTATAAGAACAATTCTCGTTTCTATAAATCACATTTCTCTCTCCACATACGCTCCCTCTGAAAACATTTCTGTATTTCACTTCCGCTTCAAGTCATCTCCCAACAAATTTGCAATGACGTGCGTCACTGATATATCTTTAGGGCACAAGTCATATTTTTAAATTTAATAAGGGATGAGATTTAAATAAGGCCTGCTGTTATATAAAGTTCTGGATCCGGTCGAGGTGGAGCACTTATTGAAACAACCAGAATTTTGTGGGGGGCACTTTGGGAAATCATGTCAGTCTCTACATCTCTTCTGCTGGCCTGTCTCCCTCACACCCTCTGCCTCCTTCTCTCTCTTTACACTTTCACATCTGAACCACGCACACACACTTACACGCACTCTCTTACACACACACACACACTCACACACACACTGCAGCTCCAAACTTCTGTCCTCCGTGACATCATCGAGTTTTTGGTGCCCCCAGCGGCAGCCAGCCTAAGACAGGAGGAAGCGCTGGGCCCTGCTTGCTTGGATGTCTGATTTGATTCGTCCTGACAACCAAGGACCATTTGGGAACCTTGTAACCATGGCAACTACCATCACAATATTCTGGGTGGTTGGTGGAAGGGGCCAGTCGGGGCCGGTGTTCCTTTGCATCCATTTTTAATGACCGATGTACTTAGTCGTTCTTCCCGGGCCAGCCTCCCTGTGGTCCCATCTCCAAGCAGAAGAGGCAGCCGCACTTGGTGGAAAAAGCCCCCATTACATATTTATTGTCCCCAGTCTTAATTACTGAGCCAGAGGGGATGTGGGTTTAGCTCTCTCTTCTCTGCCTCACTCTTCTGTCTCTCTTTTTAAGTTGTTGGATTGGATGAGATCTTCTCTTCCCCTCTGTCTCTCTTCTCTTTCTTCACTTTAGCTGTCATACTTTACTTTAACCTTCTAAACTATGCAGCTTCATATCCATTTCAAGGAACCACCAGTGGAAAATTTGAGGTTTTTGTGCACACACACTGCATTCATCGTAACATAAAACCAAAGGAATTGGCAAGTTTAACATGAGCTTGACTTTTTGTGACACAAGTTCGGTCACGGCTCAAGACAAATTATTATTTTTTTCCATCATGCATGTAGTATTCATCTTTTCTCTGCCCACACTGAAATCTTACAGTGACTGCGGGGAACTTTTGGTTTCTTGTGGACATAGCAGAACTATTATCTCATCTTGTTCTGTTCACCTGCAAATTGACAATTATTCGTCAAAAAATATGGCTTGCTGCAAATCTTTGCTGTGGGATAAAAAACGGCAGATAATGTGTTGCTAACTGCAAAAAAAATAAAATAAGTTATGGTTAATTTAATACTTGAGAAGATTATCTAGTATTAAACATCTAGGCTATTTAAAACAAAAATTCTGTGTGTAGTGTTAGCTTCTTTGCATTTCCCTGCATGTTATTTTGAGTCCCTCTCATGTCCTCCCTCTACTCCCTGGGCCAAAATCAATCTGAGGAAAAAGGTTTCGTAACCCCATCCTTCTCTCTGTCCATTGTTGTAACATGACATCTGAGAAGATTGATCAAGAAATGTATTTTTGGACACAGCAAACCATCCCATCCCCTTTGACCTTGCTGTTATTATTTTAGGTTATAGTTGACGTGTCGGTTTGTTCCCTTCCCCCCGGTTGTGTCTCTTATTAAACTGAGTGAAAGCAAACAATGATGTTTTTTGATTTTGTTTTATCCTTATAACATCACTTTGATGAAAACCTGGAGGTAGTGCTGCTTTCTGTCCTCATATTGCTTGCTTTTTCTCCCTCTTTGTAAGAAAAAGGCCATCTCTTGATGTGTGGTGCACCGAGGAATTTGGTGAATTTATGCAGCTCAGTTCATGAACTGCTGCATGGCTCCTCTTATTCTCCTCCTGCTCTGACTCAGAGAAAAACAGGAAGTTCACTTGGTTATTGTGGGGCATTGAATGTGTGTGTGTATGTGTGTGTCCGTTTCTGTGAATGGATGCTGGCTTGCATTCAGCCTCAGACCTCAGGTAGGTGTTCTCTGTAGAGGACAGAAAGGGAAAGGAAAGCTACATACATAAAACCCAACCAGGATTGAACACTCAGTTTAGATAGTCCTGTATTTGATAGAAGAGGACATGGTTGATGGGTTATAAGCAGAGCACAGTGTGCATAAAAGGCCCAGTTATTGAAGGGTTAGCCTGCTTCTGCTCTGGAGGAAATCTATATTTTATTTGACGTGAGTGCCGCTCAGGCCCTGTAAATTATTACTGCCATATTCCACCTGCTTGTGGAGGTCACCCAGCCCGCTAGATCTGTAGATACGTGTATGTGTATATGTGTGTGTGTTAGTCTGCACATGTTCCCCCTGATGTGTTCCCACAGTACTATGTGTAGCATGTCACAGGGCCACAGTAGTCACACTGCAGCCATACTGCAGGCTCATCCATCCATAGATCTAACCCTCCCTTCATCCCTCCATCCATCCATGCACTAAAACACATTACAGAGATGACTGCCTTCGATGTACCACCTCTCCCCCCAGAAATAAAGGCTTTCTACTGTACTGCACTGTGTGTGTGCTGCTGGAGGGAGGAAGTATCATGGCTATAAGCGGAAAACAAAATGCACACACACTCTACTCGCACATGCACACACATTAAGGATAGCTGGAGGTATGACAAGATAACTTCTTTTACTTTATCACCTTGTACAAATGTGCGTTTCAACTAGGGATGCACGATATTATCGGCACAATATCAGTATCGGCTGATAAAAGCTTAAAAACATGTTCATCGGTATCGGCAGATATGAAAATTTCTGCCGATATGCACAGCCGATAAGGTGCTATTCAGTTAGGATTATTATTATTTTCCATCTGAAATATAAGCTCCTTAAATAAAATGTAGCACTTCATTTATTTGCACTGCAGAGCTCTGTGTCTGTCACCAGGTTGTTACAGTAGCTCTAAAATAATCAAATGCAACTTGGTTATGTTTAAAAATGCATTGTACATTTAAAGTTCGAAAGAAATTATTTTTCTGTATTTCAATACTGAATGTCTTGAGTTTGAAAAAATAACAACTACAGGCATGTAGTTGGCGCTATAACTACCGCTTTTGGTAGATTTCCACCAAAGTAGAGTTGAGCTGATCATCTGGTGTATTGACGAATACTAAGTAAAGAAGTGGTGCAACAGATGCACATTTTGTTGAAAGAAAGTCAAAAGATTCAGCAGATTGAGCAGCACAAGCACAACATGGTAGTCCGTAACGATCTCAACAACGGTACTGTTGTCCTGTTGTTTGCGCTTGAGGTCAGTGTTTCCACTGAATACGCCAACTTACTGTTTACACGCCAACAGTGTCAGGTCAGCTAAAACGCCATTTCTGTGTGAGCGCGAGGCCAAAACACGACAGTACTTTACGTTGTCGTGTTAACAGCCCCATACTTTCAGTATTTCTCTAGAAATGAAAGTAAAGATATGAGCATTTTCAGAAACAAGCACATTATTAACTTTTCAGAAGCTCGACCAGGCACACTTTTGCATAGAACTAGGAAATTGGTTTGAATATTAATGTCATGTACTGCTTTTTAATAAAAAATTACTTTGTTGCTTCACATATGGCCTAGTGCCCCCCTGTAGTTTTCCGTTTATAGGTTGCAGCAGTGTCTTCCTGCTTCCTGTTGCTAAGATGGAAAATAATGCAGGAAATAACTGCACTTTTGAATTTCACATTGCACTTAAAAAAACTGCCAAATGGCTCAATTGACAAGTCTAAGATAATATGTGCTGTGTGTTAAGTGGATTGAAAATACCACTGAAGTACTTTGAAATCAAGCTAACTTCAACGCTGTGCATTGAGAGATGTTAGTGTCACAAATGCAGGAAGCAAAATAATGAAATTTTTAAGTGCAATCAATTTTGACCAGCTTTTGTTGTTGATATTCAACAAGTAATCAGGTTTAAAACAGTTTTTTGACAGCACTTCAAAGCTTAGTACCACAAAAGATACAGCTCCCTTTTATGCACTACTCTAAGTGACATCAGCAAAAAGTAGCAAAATTGTGACATGTCTGCTTTAAGAATCCTGCTGATTCCTTCATCATCAGCTGTCTCGATATAGTCATCTGGACGTCATCCAACAGTTTTAGCTACACCATCAAGTTTTCACTTTAAAGTAAACTTTTAATGGTGATAATTCATCACTTTCAAGTAGTTTCTTCAGTGTAAAAATCAGATCTGAGTATCCTTAAAATAGCTTCCATCAGAGCTCCAGTTACAGAGAGACCCACCACACTCTTGACCGCATTACTTTACCATCTCTTTCTTTCCTTCCTGCTTATTAAATCCTTACTGTACCATCCCCAGTCTCCATCTCCCTTTCTTTAACCTTCTCGCCCCATCAGCCAGTGCTCATATCTCATCTACCCCCTCTCTTTCCCTCTTTCACTTCTGCAGTCCTGCTGCTATCTTTACGACCCTCTCACTAATGCACTGCTCAATTAGCCTTCGATGAGGTTTCCACTAAAGGCTGGGTAAATAGGTAATTACATGTTGTCATCCCCCACCCCCACCTCCTGCTAATCCACTCAACTTCACTCTCCACTCCTCTGCCTCTGCCTCTCTCTTCATAGTGTGGACGGCTGCCAGAGATGGTCCAATAGTGGCCCAGCATGCGCCTGTTAGTCACAGCTGGCTTAACCCTTCGATTGGCCACGTTTAGCACTCTGCTTAGTGCACACTTTCTCATCGCTGTGATTTGGGGCACTTCATCATCGGAATGGTAGAAAACTGGAACCGCCCACTGGCTGAAAGCTGATGAAAGCCTGCCAGCTAATAGAGTCATTAACAGATCCAGGTGATTTGAACACTTCAGCTTCTCTGTCAGAGAAATGTCACTCAGAGAGGTGAGATGAATGGTGGCAAGTGGAAAGCTGTAGAGAGAGGGATTTGCACTTTTTGTGGGGCTGACAATTGGAGAGTTGAGTCACTGGGGCTTTCGACTCTGACGGCCATTGATGCGATCAAATTGACTGCCCCGAGGCAACAGTGCACAAGCTCTTTTTGAAGCTGGTAGAACATACTACTTTACATTTTTACTTCTGGGGGCTGAGAAAGAAAACATTTATTTATCATCTGCTGATATAAAAGGAAGGAAATGCGTTGTCTTGGGGATGTCCTCATCTGTTACACCAAGAAAAACATTTGCTGTCGTTTTTACATCATCCATCGAGGCAGACGAACAGATTCTGCCTCTGTCAAGGTTTGCACATTAGTCAAAAGTGTCTTAACAATGAGGATTTTCATTTTTCATGTGTCGGGACCACATTGCTTTCATGCAAGGAGCTGCTGAAAAGGACAGGACTTCTTCTTGGGGGAGATCAACTAAAAAGCTTTTACTCAAACATTAATGAAAAGGAGGGAACAAAAGAAAAGCCATGCCTGCAAAGTGAAGTCTGAAATCAAACTTAGAAAATGTATGGAGGGTGGAAATGGAAGCTGAACTCACAATCTCCAAAGTGAAGCAGCTGTAGGATTCTTATTTTGGGCACAAGGGAAGTAATAACTCCCCAAAATAGGATATTTGATTGGCATTTCAGTCCGTTTTTGTGAGAAGCAAGATATTGGTTTGGCCACAGCTCACACAGGCGAGAAGTGTGGAAATACAAAAAAGAAATAATAGCTGGTTTGGGCCTTTGGAGATAGGAAGAAAGACAGCGAAAACAGAAAGTGAGAGAAATAGGTTGGCAAGGAGAGAAGAGGAAGAAAAAAGGAAGAGTGGGGGCGGGGGAGGCTGGAGGAAGCAATAAATGAAGGTGGAAAGGAAGGGACGGCAGAGGACAGAGTGTTTGGGAACCAGAGGAAGTGATAAGTTGAGTACAGCCAGACAGCCTAAATCCTCATCTCAATCAATCACATTTTCCCTTCCTCTCCTCTCTCTTTGTCTTATTGATTTCTTGTTTCTGCCAGTGTCCTGAAAGCCCAACTCAAATGACTGCTCAGAGTTTTCGGGGCTCCATCTCTTGGAAAAAAAATCTGCTGTCTGATCATTTGTTCTCAGGGCTTCACACAGTGAGTTACGGGGTCACTGGGGACTAGTTCAGGACATGTAATGTGGAGCCCATTTTGCTTTGTTTGCATGCCAATAGGGATGTGCCAGTACCAGCATGGCATTAGCCTGTAATGACAGTTAGTTTACTAAATTGGGGATGTTCAGACATGGTGGCAGCAGGAAAGATCTGGCAGTTTTGGATGCGCTGACAGTGTTTAACTGTTGCCAGCACTTGAGTGGCCTGTTGGGGTACATTTTCCAACCATTTGAGCTTCTTTTTGTATCTCATCATGGTTTATTATTGATGAAAAAGTTGACAATCTCTATCTTGCATACATGTTGTAAGTGTTGTCTCCACACCTGCTCCTTAAGTAAGAATCAAAGAGACAGAAGGACATGACAGGCAACTTTAGGAAAACCTAAAGCTTGGTTTATGCTTGACACAAGCATGAGCAAGAAGCTTGAGGTCCTCGCTGCTTCATGTAGACGAATGATGTCATTTTGCCAGCCTTGCTTCCTTGCACAGTCCTTCCTTCAAGTGGAAAACTTAGATGTGGCACACCTCCAAGGACTTTTAACTTTCACACAGACACACGGATGAACAGATATAACCATGTGATGAACAGCTCCTGGCAAAAAATTGCAACCAAACTCCATAGAGAAGAGGAACTGACAAAAAAAGCTGAATTTAATTGCTCCTGTGATTTAAATTTTAAGCAGATGTACATAGTTCAGGCTAATTATCAAAACAGGAAAAAAGTTAGAAGTCCGGCAAAAGATATGAATAAAAACATTTTACAAAGATAGTTTTGTGAAATAATGAAAGTGCCAACTTAAACCACTTACTTACCTCCGAAAACAAATGTGAACAAATCATATTTTGGATCCAGCATTGTAAATTATCTCATGAGTTGAGTGTCAAAGCTGAGAGTGGGGAGTTTATTCCCCTAGTTTTATTCAGGATTGTGTTCAAAACATGTTTACGACTAATGTTTGAGTTTATCAATCCTGCTATCTAGGGGTACACCAATTGAAATTTCAACTCATCCCAATCGCTGATTTGATTAGGAGTCTGACCTGCTAATACAGGTGTTTTTGTCCGCTCAACCCTGGAGTGCACAGCCGGCCAATAGCAAGTGTGACAGGCTGCTGACTTTCTGTCCTCTTTGGCTAGCATTAGCTGTAGCCCCTCCAACAAGTTTCACATTGCAAGCTTTTTTCCAACATACATTTTGAGACAGTTATGTCATTTAAAACAAAACACTGGAGCACAAACATACTTTGATTGTCAACAGAAGATTTTTAACAACTACTCCAAAAAATCTGGTTGCTTTCTGCAAAGATGGCTGAATGTGCAGTCATAAGTTTTTCCACACTTCATCGCGGAGCCAAAAGACAAATAAAAAGCAAAATAAGATTTATATGACACGATAATTTCTTATCACACCAAAATCCCAAACTTTCATCCTCTTACAAACGAAAATCACAACCTTTCTGTCGCAAGTTCTCATAGACAGACTAGTCAAATGCAGTCTGTGAAGTGTGGGAGCTAGTTTTCCAGTGAATGAGATGGCATATAGGTTCATTGTTCAGATTTCAAGGCCACGTCAGTTAAATAACCATGCAAAGGTTAAAAAAAAAAGAAAAGAGGTGGGACCTGGTAAGGACTCACTACATGGATTCCTCCACTTACTGACAGTAATATAAATTAGTGATCTTCAACCCCAATCATGACAAAGTTGTCTCTCAACTCTAAAGATGTTTAGACTGTAAACTGTGACCAGTGAATGTAAATGGAGAAGAAGTAGCACCAGAAAAGCTGAAAGAATTGTCAGACTAAATCCAAAAGGCTGGTAGATCACAGATGCATGAAGCATAAAGCATTAAAAAGGACCTCATTATCCAGCCGACACTCATATTTAATGGAAGGGGTTATTGGAAAATGTCTCCATATGTACAGGGAGGGAGACTCTATAGAAGACTGCGATGTATGTACTGTTTGTGCCTGACACCACCCCCACAGTGTCAGCGTCTGACTAACGTTTGTGAAAACCAAGAAGATGGTTTCCAGGAGTCTTCTCTTTCCTGCCATTGCTTTGCGTCTTCATCACATTTGTCAGTTACAGTATATCTGGCTGCTCTTGAGTGCTAAAAAGAGATGAGTAACCTTATGTAGTCGATTTCAGTCCTTGTCACAGTGCGATGATCATCATTACTGTCCCTCCTTCGATCTCTGACACCAAGTTGTGCTCCTTTAAAGATCAACATCTCTCTAGAAAACACACCCAGGGGTTACTTGTGGAGTCTGTTTGAGAGCAGCGGGGGAGATGGCAGATCACTGGTAATCAGTGTGTGCATGACTCTATGTGTGCACACATGCTCAGTAGTCATATACATCAAACAAACCCTCTCCCTTCAAGCCATCACCAGCTTTGTTTTGTTTGTTGTACCACAAGAGAGACTGCTACATTTTTCTGGCATTTCTGAAAAATCAGATTTCCATACTGCTTGTTATCTATCCACAATGAGCGAGTGTGTTCGCAGATTCTTCTGTGAGTGACACAGCGGCGGCATCTTTGATAGCTGAAATAGATAATCAAAGTGTTGCAGACAAAACAGCCTGAACAGAGACAGAGAAAAGGCAGAAGAATTGAAGGTACAAGCGAGTCCTGTTTGTAGAACACCAATTGGTTTCAGAGCCTTCTTACAAGCCGGTAAAAGGACACAGACAGCAGACATGACTCTTGAGAATTAGTCATGAGGGAGATGCAGTTACTAATTCAACAGGTTGATTGAGGGAGACAAGATTAACCCCTCTTCACTTGTAGAATTATTTTTTTTTAACTTGTGGAAAGAATAAAAAAAAAACTGCCTTCTGGTTTTCAATCATACATGACTCATTAAATCACTCAAACAGATTGACAGCTGAACCTTTTGGTTAAATGGTTTTACCGGTAGTTTTGGTGCATGTAGACAATTTAGCTTTAAAGCATGGTTATTGATTTCAGTAGTATATTTATAATAAGTTCATCCAAGCTCCTTTTGTGGATTTTCTGTAATGCCCAACATTGTCCTCTGCCTGTACTGATTCAGCGACGGTACGTCCCATTTCCCACCTTTATAAATTGCCATCGTTCCTGTATGATAAACTGCTGCTCATCAACTGTCAGCTCCAACTGCCTTTAACCAATGAGATACAACCAGTATAGAAACTTGTGTTGAAGTAGAGGCACTCTGACACATGTATGTAGTGCTAATGGTGGTGTAGGTCACTTAGATGCAGCGACCACATCAATACAGAAGTGTTAATTTAGTGTGTTGAGCAAATCCAATTGAATTCCCATGAGAGTTCAGCAAGATCCCACTGGGTTAAAATCTTGGAAAAGAGGGAAAGTCACACTAAAACCAGGCTATAAGCTGCATTCCCGTAGTCTGTGGTTAATTTACTGTTCAGATGGATATTATTTCAGGTGTTTTTTCCACTTTTCTGTGAGGTTTATGAATATGTTTTACCTAAAAACAAGAATAAAATCAGTCTTCATGGATTATCATGGTGGCATATTGTATTAACCCCATTAAAAAATCCTCCTGTTTTTATGACATAACTATCTAAACATAAAAATCTAAACTCAGATTTTTTTAATTTGCCTGTTTTTTATTAGGGATAGACCGATAATCAGCCCTGCTGATTATCAGGGCCGATATTTGGCATTTTGAGGCATATCGTCCTTTTTTTTTTAATCATACGGCCGATAAGAAACAAATTTATAACTGCGTTGTTGCAGCTCTGATACAGCTGCTCCACTGTCTCCACTTTTATTGCAGTTACATTGAAACTTTGGAAAACTTTATTTACTGTAGAAAACTTTAGCTATTTATTTTTTTAAGTTATAATTTAACTTTGTATTTGGAGTTTGTATTGTCCAAAATTTTGACACCAATATTTGTACTTTGACTGTAAATTAATATCTGCAAATATTGGTTAATCGGTCCTACCTGACTACAAACAATCAGTATCGGTATTGCCCCCCAAAAAATCCATATTGGTCTTTCTCTATTTTTTATGAGATACTGTCTCTTTTAAACAGGAATCTAAAAAGTAAGGGAATTCTTGAAAATCTTTAAGTGTCACCTCAATGAAGCAACACAAAACATGTAACTTTTAAGTAAAACACATTAAAAAGCCTACCTTACCTGTATTGACCCCGCACCTCTGATTAGCGACAAAAACATGCAGCAACGAATCATGCAGCACAGCATCATGGGAAATCGTGTTTTTACGAGATAGTATCGTGTAAAAACAGGGAATTCTAAAATAAATGAATTTCTGTTTCAATGAAATAGTTATGTCGCTTATACAGGAAGGGTTTTTTTTTTTTCTTCAAGTGAATGGAATACTCCACCATAGATTATAGATATATCATTTGTTTTCAACATATTTATCATTTGAAGTATATATCTCTATTATAAGAAATACGGTTTTTACTTTATCAGTAGTTTTTTATTTTGAAATTGTCTGGATGGTTTGCGCTGGTACTCCCCTGTTCAACTTGACTCATGAGTGTCTGAGGCAGAGTAGGAAGGCACTTCCTGTGGATACTTTACTCTGTATTGACTCCTTTTCATTTCTGGATTGCTGCAGGAAATTCATTCAAACGTGTTAATATGTTTACCAGATAATCTGGCTGTTTCAGATTTATTTTAAACAAGAAAACACTCTTTCTTGACAAGTTTACACCAAAAGATTGACTCAGTGAAACTTTCCATTTCACTCTAAGACTGTCAGTGCGATTGACAACCATCACCAGCCAGAGCAAACAAACCATAAAGGCAGCCATACCCAGAGCTTTTGAAGCAAGAATAAAGTTCGATATGAAGGTACCAGAAAGCAGCAAAGTCGTTACCAAGGTCTTTGCTTCATTGAAAAACGTTTTAACAATGTGGATTTTCATCTCCCATTTGCCTTGACCGCATTTCTTTGATGCAAGTAGCTTCCAGAGGAAAAGATTTCTTTAGAGAGGCCCGACTACAGAAAATCTGTTCAAATATCAAGGTAAAGCACCAAAAGTAATGTGGGCGTTAAAGCTACCTGAGGCCTTCGTACCAGCATTGCAGCAGGTTGACTCAAAATACTTTTCATGACTCAAGCTTAGATCTGTGCTCGGTTTAAAATGAAGGGATACACAAAATGTGTAATTTTCCACTCAGCACATCTTGTTTTTGGTTAAATGGCCGTGATGCAACAAATTTAAATTGTCCCTCCATTGACATTTCTGTCAGTCTGCCACTGCTTCAACGGGGCAAATAGAATAAGTTAATTACTATGTCTAATTACATTTGGTGCCCCAGCTTTGGGAATATCAAATCACATTAGGAGACTCAGTGTTCTTCTTCCATGGCACACGGTTTGCCTGAAGCAACGCTTTTTAGGATCTGTCTTTTGTCTCTGTCTCTATCTTTTTTTTTTTTTTTACATCCCTTCCAGCTGTACTATGCTCTCGCTTTGTAGTCTACATCCTCCCTCCCTCTGTCATCATCCACCCACACTCTCGTTTTCTTTCCATTTTTGGATTTCATTCTCTTTTTAAATGATGTCTTTTTCACCTCCACTCACCAATTTGTGGTGGAATTTCATCAATTAATGAAAAAAAAGTCATGAATGAAAAGATAAAATCAGACCACCTGCTTTAGTCAGGTTT
Source organism: Halichoeres trimaculatus (assembly GCF_033239565.1). NCBI lineage: Eukaryota > Metazoa > Chordata > Actinopteri > Labriformes > Labridae > Halichoeres > Halichoeres trimaculatus. The sequence goes on along the minus strand of NW_027437180.1, from coordinate 30,818,296 downwards.
ACTTCTTGTGTAATTGCTCTAACGTTTGACAACAAATTGAAATAGGTGAGCAGGACCCTGGACTTTGATCAGAAGTTTAAAAAACATGTGAACAAACAGGTGTTGTAGGATAAATTTGGCCATGATATGGCTGTGATCATTGAATGAACTTCTCTGAAGTTTGACGATGAGAGCATTATCCAGAACACTTAGAGCTACCAGTATCTTCATTTCTGTTTATACTGTAGAAACAAAAAGGATCTATTGTTGGAATTAATATGTTCAGAAAATTTCACATTTTTCTGTTTCCTCCAGTGTTGCCCTAGCTGAATGTGCAGCGACTGCCAGATAAAGTCAAAAGTCTTTCCTCCAGACATGAACAAAGCCTTTTTGATTTAACTTTTTCTTGTTTTAGTGATGCAGATGTATTACTTTTTTGCTTTTTGTGGCCTGTTGATAAAAGAAGCAAGGTGCCAGATTTCAAAACAACAACAACATAAAAATCTGAAATTAAAGTCAGCAGTCAACAAGTCTCCCTGACATCACCCTTTGGTGCCTGAGGAGATGAGAAGAGGTCCAAGATGACAGTTACCATATTGTAAATTCTGACTCCAACCAGTTTCCCTTGAATCTAGAAAACAGCTAAGTGTGTCAAAATACACCTAACTTTCCCTCATGATTACGGATGGGTACCAAGTTGTGTACTTTTGTAGGCACCGACCAAATTCTGTCAAAAGTACTGGGTACCGATTCATGTAAAATTAAAAGGTACCATGTTTAGGTACCAAAACCCATCATTGTGACTGTGAGGGACTGGAAGAGTAGGCAATTTCCATGCTGGACATGAACCTAGCATTGCAAGTTTAATATATATTGAAGAAAAAATGTGTTAAATTAAAGAAATTAGAGGTTTAATTATTATAAAATGTTATTAAATTTATATTTTTTACCACACAAACACAAAAAAGTGCTGGAAAATGGTACCATTGAGTACTGATACCAATTGCCAGGTAATGGGCATCGGTACCGTATCATTTCAAATGTGAAAGGTACCCATCCTTACTCATGATATCATCCAAATTGTGTAAGTTTTCAAAAAATTGCCTGCACAGTTTTCAAGAACTAAGAGATGGAGTAAGGAGGCCTAAACTGAATTTTGCACCAGGCTGTTCACATTTTTAGTTCTGCTTACAACAGGCCTATAATGCTGACTTTATTGGGGGTCATTGACTTAAAGAGGCAGCCTTAAATATCTTTAATTACAAATCTATTTGTAGCCTGGAGTTTTAACTCAGCTGAATGAGGGTTTATGAAAATGATTTCATACTATATGGAGTAGATGTAATGATGTGAAATATGTCTTCATGAAGGAGACTATAATGGCAGAAAGTACTTCAAATTTGTAAATACAACATTACCTAATTTGTTGAACATTTTTTATTACAGAACTTTATAAGGAGCTAAAAAGAAAGTTTGTGACTGAAAGTTCAAGAAGTTTGCTTTGATCTTATCTTCTAACTTTCAATCCCTCTCCTTTCTTCCTCTTCCTCTGATCTCTCCTCCTCCTCATGCCTCTGTCTGTCTGTCTGTCCTGTGAAGAACCGTAAGCCCGTATGTCACTGTGTGAGTCAGTCTTTGTTCTGTCAGAAGCTATCTTACAGATAAGTGTGACTGATGGCTGCGGGCTTGGGCAGACACACACAGTGTATAATTGAGTGATAGGGACTAATGTAAGTGAATGGCTCAGAGCCTACTACCATCCTTAGCGGCGACACAAGCTCAGGCTCCCAGGGAGGCTTTCTGTTAGGCCCTCGGTAATACCAGCAACAGCAGCGAGCCAGATTACAATCTGGAGACTACCTGGCTCTGCTTGTGTGTGTCCGTGTGTCTGTCTGTCTGTGTACAGCCCACGTAATATCCTTTGTCTACTTTCCACCTGTCCTTCTTTCCCTTTCTGTTTCACAGCTCTGTTTCATTTGTCCTCACTCCATACACCTTTTCCTCATCCATCTCTTTTTTTCTCCATTCTCTTCATCCATCTTCCCCCTACATCCCTCCTTCTCTCTTCCCCAGTTATCTTAGCTCTTTAATTAACGTGACATGCTGTGAAGTGAGATACTAAATAATGCAGGATTTTCCAATGACATTGAATCAGCCTGAGTGATTAGTGGCCACACACACACACACTAAGAGACAAACTCACACACACACACTGAGCACATATTGCCTCGCACAGTTTTGTTTTTCTAATCAGTGATCTACCCTTTAATACTCCTTGTATCCATTGTGAAGCTACAATGATGCTTAATTAGATAAATATGCAGGAGACTGCCCTTTTCAAAGTTAAGTGTTTCACCAGTCTGAATCTAGTTGGAATAAATAAAAGATCAGGTGGCTGTAATAGAGTTAAAAAACAAGATTTGTTTCCGAAAAAATATTTAAAAGATACAGAAAATGTGAGTTAATAGTCTTTAAATACTTCAACTGAGCTCTAAAGTCCAAAACTTAATAAATAGATTAATAAGAAGTGAGTCCTCTGGGTTGTTCCAGGATGCACAAGGCGCCCAAACATCCTCCCGTTTTTTACTGTCTTCCCAAGCTCCTATATCTGCTGTGGTAGTGTAAATCACAGAGCAGAGGACTTAATTTGTGCAGGCAGAGATGTAGGTTATCCCAAAGCAATTGTTTCAGACCAAACCAAGTGGAAAATCCAGTGTGGGTTTAGTTGTTTTGCTGCCTTGGCTGCAGGGATGCTTAGAGCTCTGGGTTCCAGCGTTCTTCTCCCACCCCCACCCCCTTGTCTTTTTTTTTTTTAATCAGATGGCTTGTTCAGGAGTGGAGGGGATTAAGACTGCTGCTGCTGCCACTGCTGATGACTCTGTCCAGTTTTGGAAAGCCCACAAACACATGCATGTCACAGAAACTCGGAGCTGCGTGCACGCACATTCACTTATAGATGCACTGATCCACGAGTCATGCAGGGGTCACATCCATACATCAATGCACATGCAGATGCATCAGCTGGCCCGTGAATGCACATATATCCAGTGAAGGATACCTTCTATCCAAGCAAGCACAATCATTGTTCATTCAGATCCCCAGCTCTAGCTTCCTCTCTTGTGCTGCCGCTCAATCTCTGCGCAGCTCGCTCAGCACTGTCAGGTTCTGGACGGCAGCAGGGATCTGCCATGTCTCATTGTGTCATGTGATTATAGCCGTGAGATTTCTGACACACAGGCTGACTGACGCCTGCCTCTCATAATGCCAGACACTAACACCAGGCTCTGCAGATGGCAGACGGACGGACAAGGCAGAGGGACAGAGAGAGGGAATGAGGGAGGGTGAAAGGGCAGAATTGAATGATTGATGAAGAAAATGGGTAAAGGAGAAGATGAATGGATAGAAAGGCAAAGTGGAGTTGAAAGAAGAATGATTGTAATAATTCAGGAAGGGAAAAAAGAGTGAGGGTTAAAAGTTTAAAGGAAAGAAGAAAATATATACCATCATGCATTGCGGTTTTAACAGAAGAAATGGCTGATTACATGATTACTGATAACAAGAGATGCACTGATACAACTGTTCTGGCTTTAATACCAATACTGATACCGATACCTGGGCTTTAGGCATCAACCAATACCAATCTGATACCAGTGTTTAATGTTTTATGTAAAAGGCAAAAAATGAGTATATGGAATTACTGTAGTTAATATTTTTTTTATAGTATAAAATAATTAAATGTTTACTAGCAGTTTGGTAAATAACCTGCTTCCTCCGTAGACTGGTAATTCAGAGAAAAACAAAGAAAGTGCATCAGAAGTTCCAAATCCAAAAATCCAAGAGTGCCAGTAAAAAAGAAAAGGGGGAAAGCTGCTTACGTAGATAGGTAACCATGGATCTGCCCCTTCCCCACCTGTACCGATCCAGCTTTGAGGGGCACTGATACACCGATACCCGATACGTGGATTGGTATCGGTGCATCCCTACTGATAACACAAAACAACATTAAAAACTGTCAGAGAATAACATTTAGCTCTCTGTTTAACTTTTGGACAACGGCAGGGGTGGCCAACCAGTCAGAGACCAAGAGCCACAAAAACTACCGTGGTACTACAAAGAGCCACACCACACACACACTTCCTCTCACACATAAACAAAATGACATAGATGAAAATCAATCCACTTCCAAATTTTGAAGCGGCATTTATTGTGTTTGTAAGTGTGTTTCAGTTTGTACTTGGAGCCGTGTCAAAGACAAATTTCTGTTTTTACAGCAGAAAAGACAAAGTGCCATCCATCTATCTAGGTAGATAGCTATGAACACATGTGCAATGTCGAGAAAAGAAACTGAAACTTAAGTATCAACCTCATCACCCAAATATTAATAAATACTGATTACAACATCAATATATCAATAATTTAGATTGATTGGTACACCACTACTCATAATAACAATAATGAATGGATCAAAGAGCCGCACACCGAAAGGCAAAGAGTCGCATGTTGCTTGTGAGTCGTAGGTTGGCCACCCCTTGACAACTTCAAGCAGAGAAACAACACGGACGTTAGCCGCTGAACCGTCTATTGCGGGTGATGCATTCACTAGACCTTGTAATTTTTAAACACAGCATAAGTTGCGGTGTGAATATATGGTTTATTTATTTAAAAAATTACGTGTAACAGATGTTTTATTATATTCGGCTTTTACGGAAAATACGTTAAATATATTAGTTATCACTCTGATAAATATTGTTTTGCAGTGTTTAAGAAAAATTACAACTGTAAATCCCCAGCCGTCCATTAGCGATGTGAGAGTAATTACGTCACTGTCAGCGGCTCAAATGAGTGAGTAGTGTCCACTGCATCTAATTCACTATGTAGTGAGTAGGGAGTAGGGAATAAGTGAATGATTCTGGACACAACCGTTGAGTCGTATGTTGACCCAACATGGCCAGCAGATAACATCAGAGAGTCTCCTCCTCTTTTAATCTCCCATCATCCATCAATCCCCCGCTCCATCCCTCCACCCCTCTCTTAAAACCATTCATTCCTTCCCATCAATCCCAAATCATGCTTCTCTTTTGATGCACATTTGGAAGAAAATCCTTTACTTGAGTGTCTTTTTTATTGCTTTGTAGATCGTCTAATGGGTAAAAATAAATGAGGCTGTTGCTCACTTGCAGGAGAAAGAAATTAACTTCAGAGGGCTGCTGATGTTCAATGTTAAATGTTTGCACTAAGTTCAGAATTCATCAGCTACTTTTGCGAACACACACACACACACCAAAACACACCTCGGGCAGTGAGTGTATGGTCCTAATGAAGCGAGAAGAGAAGAGGCAGCTGCAGAAGTGGAGTGTAAGGCCTGGAGGGAACTCACACACTCCAGGTCCCTGTGTGTGTGTCTGTCTGTGTGTGTGAGGAAAGAAGATGTAATATGTGAAACTCTTAATTTGGAAAATGAGTCTAATGAATGCCTTGTTCTGTTTTTTTCTTTCTCCCTCTGCGCAGGTTGTGAGGGCCTGTTTCTATCGTCCTGTCGTACAGTGAGGCAGTGAGCTCACGGTGGCTACAGCATGCATGTGTCGAAATATCCCATGATGCACTCTGCCAGTCCAGGCCTGCTACTCCTCAGCTTCCTCTTCCTCGCTGATGCCGACTGTGAGTCCTTCGACATGACATGTGTTTCGGATGTTTGTACATGTGAACACGAGCACACACAGGGTTGGAATGACCTGATTTTCTCTTACAATCCGCTCCTGATACCACATTTTGCGTGTGTGTGTGTGCGTGTGTGTGTGTGTGACAGAGAGAGAAAGATAGAGAGACTGTGTGCCTCAGAGTGTACCAGTGTGAGTTGTGTAGCAGGTTTGATATGAGGCCAGCTGTTTTTGTCCATCCCAGTATTACTTGGCATGGATAGACGGACCACATATGGCAAATCAGATAATTTCCCAACTGCTTGTGTGATTGTGCTGAAATTGAGTGTGTGCAAATGTGTGTGTGTGAGTGATCCCTGATTGTGGCTTGTCTGCTGTATTTCTCAGTGAGTGTGCGCATGCAAATTAGTGCTTTGGGTTTCAAATCAGGAGACCAATGCCTCCTTTTATGAGCTTTTGGATGGTCTCTGAATGAAATAAGCTCTGAGTTTAACTTTCTCCTAGCTTATAGATCAGGGATGGCCAGGGTCAGGCCTGGGGGCCAATTGTAGCCTCTCGCTTGCATCTTCCAATATATTAATCATTAATCAAGCAGAAATTAAACATATTCTGAGAAATATGTCCTTTTATATTTTTATTCAAGAGAGGAAACAAAAGCAAAATATATCTAGTAATGTCTCAGAAAACTATATTTGGACTGTGCATCCCACGCAAAGTTTGTGATCCATAAAAACAAGCCTGACAGTAAAATGTGCACACTGGTAGCAAGCTCTGACCTAGGCGTACAAACATTTTGAAGGCATGGGGAACTGGTGGTGCAGACAGTTAAGTGGTAAATTGAAGCCTGCAGATTCATACTAATGTCTCTCCTGCATTTTATCTCACTAACTTTGATTTACTGGCAGATCCACGTCATCATAATTATTTAAACCAACAGTTTTATTTATGCTTAAATCGTGCATGTAGTGAGCCAATTCCAATAAGTCACTTTCATTCTAAAAATATATAAACAAAAAAAAGAAATAGAATAGAAGTCCGCATCATGCATATTTCTTTGGAGCCGTCTCGCCTTCATTGTCCTGGACAGACCTCGCAGGACCCGACACTAATGTAATCACTGATATAGAGTTAAGAATAAGATTAACACAGAAACCATAGAGCCACCAGTTTTCATTCATATATTTCAATATTTGCATTCATCGTCAACTCACCTCCACTTTAGCTACTCGGCAAATCTTCATCAGCTGTATGTTATTAGGCTCATTCGTCCCCATTACTCATCACAGAGCAGACAGAGTTTCCCAACAAAAAATGTGGCCAACAATTAAAGATTTTGTTCCTTGATCAAACCTTTGATTCGATTGTCCTGACTTTTTCTCTCTGAAAATAGAGAAATTAATGTGGGTTCCATAAACATGAAAACATTGCAGATATAATGCATGTGTAATGAAGAACAGTGGATGTTTTGGCCCATAGGACAGGATGGATGCAGCAGTGAAGTTTGTGATCCCCTGCTGCAGTAAACTACTGATATGTCCATTTTATCCATCACTTCATTCACAAACTACTCTTTCTGGGAAGAAAGTTTTGTTTCCACATCTAAACTTTCAATTTTCACTGTGCTCCAGAAATGGAAACCTTTAATGTCCTTATTTGTATGCCTTTTCATTCACCAGTTAAAGCATCGATAATTTACAATGTGTGAGGAAATTAGTCTGATTAGTTGTCATTGTTAAGTTTAAAGACTTTCACCAAAAGGCTGATTTATATACCTCAATATTCAAGAGGTGCTTTGCATCGACCATAGGTGTGTCAGGGGCATAATTTGCTCACTTTTCCAAGTGGATCCAAATTTATAAATGGAACATTAGGTGCAGTATAAACAGTTTAATGAATCTGAATTATCTTATGCGCCATTTCCGGGCTTTTGGCCCACGTACAGTTTTAGTGAGGTATATGTGTTCTCTTATAAATAGGGCTCCTGGACATTCTGCAGAAACTCCACAACTCTTAAAGCTGATTTGTTTAAATCAGTTTGTTTATCATAATGTAAAAAAGTACTTTATGAACTTTGAAAGTTCAAAAAACACTTAAGAGGACACCAGACTCTGTTATGATAAGTATTGTTCAGAATGCAGGATAAAAAGCATTTGAGGCTGAAAATGTTGTTTGTGGTCAGAAAAATATTTTGGAAAAACTATCAGGATAAAATCCAGATTCTGACCCTGCGATAAAAAACCCTGACATATTTTTCCCATATCGCCCCTTAATGGACAATATTTTTCTTTAGAAGGAGCAGTTTGCTGATGTTATGCATCACATAACACTACTGAAATCTGAACCACTTATCATCTGGTATTAAGAGAGACAGGGACAGTGTTTGATTTTACAAGTCTGTAATGATGGTACAAGTTTGTTTGATGACATTAAGTGACAGATTTTCTTTACACGTAATGAAATTGTTCACAAATAGAGCATTCACGTGTTGCTTTTAGGGTGAATAAACATGTCTAAGAGCTGCTGTCTCTTGGTCATTTTCACAAAATCAAAATTGGCCCACTTTGAAAAAAAGTTTGGATGCCTCAGACACTAGGATATGATTTTACAGACAAACAGATTTGCTGCAAATCCAAATTGGATCATCACCTGGAGAGAAATTCTTGGCCAATTATGACCTCTTAATTTGTCAGGTAGATGATTATCAGTAGAGCAGCTTTGATTCTCCTCACAGTGTTAATGAAACATCAGATTTGACTTGAGACTCTGTAACAGGAAGAAAGTGTATGAGGACTGAAGGATTAGTCAGACTGAGAGAGAATAATGGGAAGAGAAAGAGGAAGATCTTATTCACGCTCATCATGCAGACTGTTAAACATCTGGGAGTCATCCTTCCAGAGATGGCACTAACAGTGGCATGTAGCGTAATTCTTGAACGGATAATTGTTTTAAAAATGCTTGCTCAGTGCATCTAAATATGTCCCAGCAGCCCGTGTGAAACAGATATTTGTAATTCAGATGAAACATTCAGCAAGAACAATCTGTTGGAGGGAAAATACAGCATAGCGTGAAGCTGCTGGTGGTTTGATGTTAACCATATCATCGTCACCTTCAAACACACATTTACACACTAATGAAAACAGGTTACAATCTTGGGGGCAGCAATTTCTTGCCCTTCAATGTTTATAAAGAACACCATTACACCAAGACTAGTGAAAGCACACACACACGTCCACAAGGTGCTCCTTGTTTCACTTTCAGCCGCGTGCCCTCTGTCCCCTGTGCAAGTCCCAGGGTCAGCCCGTAAAGGCCCAGTCATCCATCAAAACCACCATGCTCCCACTCTCCTTCCGTATTGGTTACAGGGAGCTGCGAGGATGGATGGATCCCTTCTTTATCTACTTTGTCTATACGTTTCTCTTCTCCTGCCCTGGACTCAGTACCTCTGACTTTCTGTGCTGCTCTTTTCCTCTTGCTCTCTGCCTCTTCTCGGCACATCTATGTAATCTGGCGAGAAGGGAGGGACAGAGGGCTGGAGGGGGGGAAAGAAGGAAGAGCCGTTCTTCTCTCTTTTTATCTCATTGTGTATGACATACAATGCCTCTTTTAATATCAACAGTGGGGACTCAGAGATTCAAATGTTGAGAATTCAAACAGAAGCTGCCGGGGCACTGACATCTTTGGTGCTCATCTCGTGTCTGCGTGTTTTGAAATGTTAAATGCGCTCCAAAGTATTGCTTTCAGTCCAGCTAGCTTTACTCAAAACTGAGTCTAGCTCATTTGAAGCATATTAACTTGAAATAAAACTTCAGATACACACATGCTTCTACACATGTAATACTCATGTTCACAGTTGTGCACTAAGGGTATTAAGATGCAATCAGATGGAACACTATCCCATGTGAACGGCTGGAAATCTTGCATGACACTGCACCATATGTGCATCCTGCACACAAGAGCTGGTGCAACAATAAAAGCACTAAACTCTGCGTGCTTAGATACATATTTTTTCAAACATCTCCCTCTTTATTCCCTTTTACCCTCGGCTTCTCCCTATCTCCCTATCCACCATTTTTGTTTCTGAGTATTTGTGTGCGCGTGCGTGCGTATGACATCTATCTGGTGGATTAAGAGTAATGCCCTGATCCTGTCGCAAACTAGGCCATTGCTCCATGTACGCAGTGAGATGCCCCTGTGTGGGAAACCACATCCCTCCCGCATGTCATTCAGGGCAACTGGGGGAAACAATGCAACAACAGGCTTCTTTTCTGCTGACCCTCATTTGCCCCAAAAACAACAAGCTGTCGTCCTCCACCCTCGCAGCCCACATGTAGCAATGAAAATTCCTGCTGAAACAAAACTTCTGTGTGTGCAACACCACAAAACGGCACCGTCGAGTTGCAGCCAGGTGCTTCAGTAAGCAGACTGTAGGTTTTGAAAGCAAGCAGGAGTAGTGGGGGATTCTGCCGAGGGAGGTGCTCGGTAACGTGAAACTCCTTACCCTCAGTTTGCATCACATCATTTATGTAGTATAAACCCCTTTTTGTTCATCTTTTCCCTGTAGAGCTAATGTAAAAGAAAACTGAAACCAGTCCAGTTACAGAAACATGACATTTCCATACATGACATTTCAAGTACACAGAACTTGCTCATGTGACTGATTAACCTGTCAACATTTGGCAATATTTTGAGCGCTCACATGGCCTTGAGGTTGGCCGGAATCCAAAAGGTCATTGTGTCATTTTCACACAATGACAGCAACGTTATATGTGCTAACTTTGGAGCCCAGGAGCGAGAGATTGAACACTGAGCGCTTTGACAGGAGACTTCTCTAGTTACCTGCAAGTATTTCATTCGGCTCTCCCTCGGGTCAGCTGTTGGAGCTCCCATGAAATGTTGACAAGTTCCACACCTGCACGCAAAAACAACAGACAAAATATTTTCCTCTTTTTGAATAGGATGTGATGAATTTACCTGGGCATGTTACCATTATTTTTAAGTTTTCATTATAAAGCATAAACAGAGAAAATACAGCAAAAACTAGAAAAGCACTCAGAGAGCGCAGACCTCCGCCAAGCATATTGTGATTCTCACGCAACACTTTGGTCCTACTTTAATGTTATACTCCCTTTCAGCAGACTGACTGCTACAATATGGTGTAAGTTGCAGGTGTGCTGATAATTTGTTACCTGAAAGTGTTGAAATATGATGACCCAGTACATATTTCATATTCCAGATCTTAGTATCCAGAATATTGGCAGGATCTGGATCTTACGCTTGCGTCTGTCAGGAATTATCGTGACCTTGTCTTGTATTGTTTTACAAAGCAATCTGACCATTCATCGTGAAGTTAAATACACATATAGGGAAAACGGCCCTATCTCACGTCGATAAAGAATCTAAAAAAAGTCCTGGATCTAGACAGTGACAGATATCACCTCCCAAATTTAATCACTTCTTCCTTATCTCATTTTAAAGATTTCCTGAAAATTTAATCCAGATACGTTCGTTAATTTTGAGTTAGGTTCTTCACAGGCAAAGAAACAAACAGATGAACAAACTCTTCCAAAAACATTACCTTCTTGGTAGAGGTAATAAGTATCTAACATGAGCTAGGGTATTATATTATTATCAATAATAAAATTATCAATAATAAAATTACGAGTATTAGTTATCAAACAGTTTTTTTATGTATGTAAAAAGTGTAGGCAGAATGTGTATTAGTTATTGAAAGAGTTATTGTAAATTTAATAATACTGAATGTATTACAGAGTTGTATCAATAAGAGCTAGCTCTTTGGTTCAAATATGTAACAAGGCTTTAGTTTGGTCCTTATGTAACAAAGATTTATGTGTTTAGATATAGAAGTAAGGCTTATGTCTACATAGGTATGTTGATAGTTGCCTGTTTTATATCCATATGTATGCAAGCACGAGTAGTACTTAGGGCAGAGGAGATTAGATAGCAATGAGTATCCAGTTTCGTGCAAGCTTCTTGCCTCCTTGTTGCTGATGGATGAGGAACAGTCAGCAGATGAAGAGGCTGGGTCACAAAGGTTAAAAGGTTTCAGCCCCAGGGATTAGTTAAGGGTGTGAATCAAGCAGTATTTTTCTTAGACGGATCCTGTCTCTTTCGGTGATTGATTAGTACTGCCTGATTCGCTGAAAGTGCAGCGAAAAGGCAAGAGCCGGGTTAACTTTATTGCCTGTTTGTTCAAAATGCCAATATGTCAACTTCTATCCTGACGGTAAGCCTGACGGAGGCACTGGGTGATTTCTGCTGCGGGCTGGGGAATGATGAGCAAATAACCTGAAAGGGCTGAGGTGTTACTGAGGTCAATATGCTGGTCTCAAGGCATTAGGGAGGATTTCACCGATTTCTTTTTTATAAACGTAACCTTTAGTGACAGTTGTCTCAATTTTAAACACTTTTCACTACAAGATTCTGCTCCATTAGTATTACAGCTATATAGCCAGCAGATGTTTAATTTAGTGTAGCTTTAAGGAATGACACTGTGCAACTGGGTTAAAAAAACAAAGGAAGACACAGCCTGCTCTCACAAGCTTTAAAATTGATAGAATACTCAATGACAGAATTTAAAATGAACATTTTCACTGATCAACCATAAAGCTGTGAATACCCTCCCCCCATCCCCATATCAGGGCAAAAACAGCCCTGACCTGATAAGACGTGGACCCTCCTAGACCTCTGACTGTGGGCTGCAACATCTGGCTCCAAGACCTTAGCAGCAGATCTTTAAAGTCCTGGAGGTTGTGACGGCTGTATGTTCACTTGCTACCTAATATTTCCCTCATTGCTCATCAGTGCATGTTGAAACTGTGCAAAATCTTTGAACAACTTGATCTTTGCTTTTGAGAAAAAAACAGTCGAACAGATTTCTCCTCATAAATCCCAAATTGTTGTTTTAAAGGATTAATCAAATGAAAAACCACCTGAGAGCTTTAGAGGAAGTGTCTCAAAGATATTTGTGCTTTGACGTTGAACAGGTCAGTGAATCTCATTAAATTTCCTGTCAAAAATAGAACTGAGGATCTTTTCCTCTTATGATTTACCACTAAATGGATCCTTTCAGGCTGAAGACATCCAGGTTAACATGAACAAAACAAGAGAACACTGAGTCAGGAATAAAAAATCTAACTTTAGGTGCGATGTAATGTTATTTGAATATACTTATGTTCAATGCAAATGCCAGTCATTGTGGGAGTATGTGGTATATTTTGCAGAATATTTTGTAATTAGTTAAATTTCAGCTTTAATGATAGCGTGCCAGCTCTTACTCACCCAGAAACCAACATAAAGTAGAAATAAAAAAAAGCCTCATTTAGATGCTCGACGACCTCTTTCCACCAACTCCACAGCAAATAAATCTTCATAGAGGGTGACAGAAATGGGTCACATCATAAACTCCCAGAATTCATAAACACACAAAATTAAAATGCCAATCAAATGTAAGTTATTAAGCTGACTGCTGGTTAAATCAGAATTGTTTTCTTAATATTCAGGGTGGAGGGCAAAAATCACACCTCAAATCAGTGGTCTCAGATTGAACTTGTGGCATGATGACCCTCCAAACTTTTCCAATAAGCTCTCCATTTTTCTAATAACGTGAAGCAGATAAAGCAGAGAAAAATGAACTCTTTATTGACCAGAAGCTGAAAACAGCTTTCTCTGCTTCTCAGCTTGCTGCATCTCTAACCTACAAAAAATGAGGCTACCATCAACATAGTTGTGCACCCAACCAGGAGTAACAAGACCTGACTGGTGTTAGCTTAGCATTAGCTTAGCTGGTGCAACTGTCTGTGAAGAGGCCCGGATAGCACCAGCTTAGCTCTAACTTAGTTAGGCGGTGGTCTGTGAGTAATACACAGTGACGAGCTCTGAGAAAAACCCTCTGTTCATCTTTATGGGACACTCACACTCACACATGTGCAGTTGTGTACTTTCTGGCAAGCCAATGTGTTTTTAATGACCTGTGCATAAAAGAACACAATTATTTATTTATTCTTTCCTTTTTGTTACTAATTAATTAACTTGAGACTAGCCAGACCCCAGGCAGCTATGGAGGTATGCTTATTAAAATCATTATTTGCTGTTAAAGTATTTTTTCATGCTGCTTCATATGTTTAATACCATTTGTACAATACTACAGTAGGAGTCTCCAGACCTCTTTAAATAGGTGTTCACTTTATTTTAAATGAAAACAGGTTACATTTAATGAAAGTTTTATCAAAGTTCCCAAAATAAGTTTGTATGGTTACATTTTCCATCCCAAAAGGCACATATGACCAAGTTCTCTGCTGTTGGATTGCAGCTGTCTCTTTTTGTTTATGGCCCACAATCTAATTTCATTTGCAGGACGAAAGCGAGCAGCTGATAATTTGCTCTTTATATGTCGGTTTGATGTTAATTTGCTTTAAGTTATGGTTCTGGCTGGCTGCCCGCCCACTCTCCAGGCTGACTACCACAGCCCTGGCTCAGGATTCGATATTGGCCTCATTCCTCATTGTGTCTTACAAGCCCAGCCTCAGCTCTCATGCAGGGAACGATCCGCTAACCACCCACAACCTCTGCGAACAACACTATGCAGCTGGATCTTGCCCTGGCAAGGACTGTAAATTACTCATTACATGCCTAACTATCGACATAAGCGCACTCACTCACACATACACACACACACACACACACACAAACACACATACACACATACTCTCCCACTGGAAAAAGTGAGGCGCAGGCACAGATGCTTGGCGAGTCGTACCAACATCCAGGGCGGCCTTTTCAGATGTGATCAAAACTTCCAAAACACAGACACGGATACTTTAAAAAGCTATCCATGCTCATGTGCACATGTCCACATGTATTGTGAAACAGCCAATACTATCCACGCACATGTCTGAGGGGAATACATCAGATATCTATCTGATCAGGATGTTCAGTAACACGTTATCCTCCTTTGAGAGATTAGTCATTACTCAATGTGAGCAAAAATAGCCAAGCAAGTAGCAAAGAGACACACACTCACACACACACAGGATGAGCATCCATTAATGACTTGTTTTCCCCATCAGCCAGAAATACACTTACTTCTGTTAAAGTCTTATCCCTGATTTCGCTGGAAATTTTTCCTTCTCCTGGCTTCACTTTTCCCATTTGTAACTTTGACACCAGCACCATCAGACAGAGAGGCTTCAATTTTTACCCAGCTGAGTCTTTTATTTTTTCTGCTGATTTTCTTTGTTTGTAAAGACCTGTCTGCTCTCTACTTTTTCTCACCAGATCAGCTTAGTGATTGAGGGCACACAAGATTAAGCCCGAGGCCACAAAACTGCAATACTTTTCCTGGCGTCTTTCAGAGATCTGTGGGAGTTTAGTTTTATCTTAGGAATCCTTGCAATAAAACTCACATTTCACTTATTGTGTCTTGCTCAAAACATAAATGTCAGCGTCGTAAAAAAAATATGGGAGCTCTTTATTTATCACACTTTTCTAGTTCTGCTTTTACAACCTGAGAAGCAAAGTGTCTTGTGGTGTTATTTCCATCTGCTTTTACCTCCCAAATATGTACTTTCCACTCTGAAATTTATACATTTTCCTAATCTTAACTCACTATATCTGTAAATCACACTCCCTTGAGGTTTGTGCTAGCATCTGTTCTTACAAACTCGATCTCTCTTGCCGTGTCCCTCTAGGTTAACGCAGCATCTGGCAGCTACATCCCTGTAGTGTCCTACAAAGTGTCATTAGCTTCGTTTAGTCCTGCTATTTGTCTTTCCTGCTTCTCCAGTGAATTGGCAACACACTAGCATGATTTGAAGGTTCATTTAAGGGAAGGTTTTGTAAAAATACTCTTGTTTTCTAATTCTGAGCAATGATCCTGCCCCAAGATGCAGAAGCGAGAATCAGTAAGCTGGTGGCACTTCTGCCCCAGGTCGTGCTTTCAAAATGCATGCAGGAAAACATCTTTGATTCTAAGTCCAAAAGAAAAGGAAAAAAATACTTTTAACCTGGAATCAAACATTTTTCACATCTTCACTCGTGACTCGAAAGTGGTCCAGAGAGGGGTGGACTTTGTAATCCCTGCCATCTGTTGTGTAGATCACATCCAACTGTACACCGACCTTTATGTAGGCCACCCTGCAACCATCCCCACACACACACACATGCACACATACACAGACCAAGAGAGAAAAAGATTGGCACCGTCTAAGTCCATCTAAATCTTCCACTGCTGACCCACTCACCAGTTCTCCCCTTTACTTCCATCTTAGGTCATATTGGAGGAAAAGAGAAAGGCTGGGAGGAGGCGACACGCACGAAACACCAAAGCCTGGGACTGCTGCTAAGTGCCGTCCTAGATCTTGTGTGAATGTGCTATTTATTTCTTAAAGTAATAAAACTGCACATTAAATCTCCAGCCACATAAAAGTACTACAAATATTGAAATGCCCTTTTGAGCTCGAGCCCTCCTCCCCTTCCTTGGCCTAAATGTCAATGCTTAATCCTACCAAAAAACCCATAATGATCTTGGCAGCTCACAGAAGAGATAGGACATTTATAGAGAGAACAGGAGAGGAGTAAGGCTGGTAAAAGAAGCAGAACAGGGGGTGAATTTGGAGGGGGAAAATGATGGAGAGACAGGAAAAAGTGGCTGCGGATGAGAGGAGATAAAGACATGAGAGGAGGAATAGGGGAGACTAGGAACAGTACAAGTGAGTTGGGAAAAGAGTGGAGCATACGGTTGCATCTCCCCCCTCCTCATTAAGTCAGTCAATGTGACAGGAAGACTTATGTAACACCCAAGAGATGGAGGGAGGAGATGGAGAAAGAGTAACAAGGAGGAGGATGAAAGGGAGAGCAAGGAGAGCAGCTGTGAAGGGAGGCAGGAGGGAGGTGATTGAGAGGCAAAGAAAGAGGAGCGG
Source organism: Halichoeres trimaculatus (assembly GCF_033239565.1). Taxonomy (NCBI): domain Eukaryota; kingdom Metazoa; phylum Chordata; class Actinopteri; order Labriformes; family Labridae; genus Halichoeres; species Halichoeres trimaculatus. The sequence goes on along the minus strand of NW_027437180.1, from coordinate 30,801,723 downwards.
TTAAAGAGATAAAGGGGCAAAAAATATGAGAAAGAGAGAGGCTAGACAATTAAACAGAAGGTACATGAAGAGAGGAACAGGCAGCGGAGAGATAGAGAGAAGAGGGGATAGATAAAAAAGCAATTGAAAGATCTACCATGCCTTTTAGTATGGCTCTGCTGGCTTTACACTTTTCATTTGTTTTGTGGGGGAGAGATTAGCAAGAGGATTAAGAGAGCGATTCTCCCGCTCCTCATTCTTTCTGTTTTCATCTCTCCCTCTTTTTTCCCTCTCACTCAACCTCTCTTTTTTTTGTTTTTGATGGGCACACACATATATTTGCTCTCTGGCTCATGCATCACGCACACTCATTCAGTTTGTTGGTTCAAATAAAACGATGTACTGCACACATTATGGCTGCGACCAACTGTTATTATCATTATTTGATAGGATTATTTTAATCTACAGGCTGTTTTTGATTAATCAATACTATAACATGCGTGAAAATGGCTCTCTGGACGGCGTTAGAGAGCTCTGTGCGTCAGGACATCCAGACACAGGGACAGTTTCTTCCCCCAGTCTGTCACACTGATGAACAGTTAACTCTACCATAAACAATCATTATATACCACATGTACAGCTACAGCCTGTCTGTTTCTATTTGCACAGTTTCTTTTTTTTTGCAAATTAAACAGTTCTTGACATACTTTTCAGTGCAACATTGTAATATTTTAATTTTTAACTTTATTTTAACTTATGTGTATGTAATTTTTATTCTTCTCTGTACAAAGCTTTTTATTATTATTATTATTATTATTATTATTATTATTATTTTATCATCTTTATTTTTTACTACTCAAGCTCTATTTTTTTCTATTTTTGGAATATTCAGTGTGTATTTATAATAAATGTACAGAGAGAGCAGGTTAATCTGTAGACTGTATAAAACATGGGCATAGTCTCACATCGGCTATTGTGGCCATATTGGTAGTGGCAAGGGCTTTGCGTACAGTCATAGGGCGCCTGTCGATCATGTGACCTGAGCTGTGCCTCTGATTGGGCGAGCTCCCAATCTTAATATCCTCTGAAAATAAAAATTAAATTAAATTAGAATTAACCTGTGAGATGTTTTGTGAACCAGGCTGTAAATAGGTTAATTTCTGCTTTGAAAACAGCTTTTTTTGGCTTGGTGTGTCTTCCAATACTTCTGGAGCCAACCTCAAGCAGGCAATCGAGAAACAGCAGATTTTAGCATTGTCTTATATTCGTAGACCGGAGGTAGCTGCTTGGGTTAACCGGAGTCAAATTCCTTGTAATTATGAGATACTTGCAAATAAATGTGATTCTGATTCTGAAATAAGCCTGAAACCAAGGCCCATGTATTTATTTTTTTAAGTTAATCCACGATCCAAAACTTCCATAAAATGCATACAACAAAAAAACAATTTTCATAAAAAAATATATATATTAATCCCTTCTCAACCAAATTGTTGGTAGTTATCAGCAGATCAGGAGCACTATCCACCCTGTATATGTAAGAATGAAAGTAAGCATACACAGCACAGCACACACGTTTCCTCTCACTGTCTTTCTTGCACACACACACACGCGAACACACTCAGTTGTATTCAGTGACTGAGGTAGATTTGGCCGTGAGCCACTGAGGTACAGAGGTGATTGGGCAGCTTGAGGCTCTCTGACCATGTTTGCCAGTACATCTGGCTCATTCTGTCTTCCTCTCAGTCTCTTCATTTTCCCCTCTTTCTCTCTTCCTCTTCCTCCCGTATCCACCTCCTGCGCATCTTCCTCTCTCCCTCCGCTTCGGCTGTTCATGCTTTCTCTTTCTTCCCCATTCTGCTCCCCATCTGTCTCACCCTCTCCCTCCCTTTATCTCGTACTCTCTTCTGTTCAGCTCCCTCCACTCTTTCAACACACACTCTCTCTGTTTCTCTCCTTCTCTAAAAAGCTTAGCATTTCTCCCTCCCTCCCTCCCTCCTTTTAAACAGCAAAAAGCAATTTCTCTCCCTTTGTCAGGGCGGTTGGCGGTAAGCCCTTAAGTAGGGATTTTCTGGTTTGGCTGGAATGCCATTAGGCGAGCTGGCGGTGACGTGCCGTGACTGACGTGCCGAATCTTTTTGATGTCGTGATGTCACAATCCAGCGGAGGCTGTGGTTATGATATTGTTGGCGTCCCTGGAATGAGGGGCTTTAGTGGTCATGTCAGGAGTAAGTCTTCATAAATCCTTTATGGCAGAAATATTAAGCTTCTTTGGTGGTACAGGGACAGAGGGAAAAACATGGTGAAACGTGAACACACGTACTGAAAAAAGACCCAGTTATAAGCCACTCACATGTGGGACTGCGCCACAAGATGCATGTGTGCTCAAGAGCAGTCTGACAATGAAGTGACAATACATAAAACTAGCTACAGTGTGCACAATGAGCTGATCCTTTTAATTTTGAACCCTGACCAAACCATCCAAGTGACATCATCACTTCTTTTAAATCCAACTGGGCACGCTCAGACACATCTGGCGTTCACTTTTACACATTTTACAACTGAGGTCAACCCAACAGCCCATTTAATATTACACATGTAATGTGTTGAGTAATACTAACCGTGACAGAAATATTCCCATTCACACACATTAGAACACACACACACACACATAGGCTGTTAAAGTAAGAGTTTAAAAGTGTATCAACTCTTGTCTGCATCTTTCCCATACAGCACCCCCCAGATTCACGCGAACCCCAGAAGACCAAACAGGAGTGCAGGGGGGAGTGGCGTCCTTTGTGTGCCAGGCTGCAGGTGAACCACAACCCAAGATAGTGTGGAACAAGAAAGGCAAGAAAGTTAGCAACCAGAGATTTGAGGTAAGTCACAGAGAAACTTGAGGTGTAACTTTCTGTTTTGTCACAACTGACTTCCTGTGCTGTAAATTGAAATGGGGACGAGTTAGCGTCCCACAGAGCAATAACAGAGGTTCACAGTGTGTCTGTTGGGATTTCTTTGTTTTCCTACCTTTATGTTCTTTATTTACCTCCGCCACAGTGTATGTTTTTAACACCTCAAACTGTTGCAACTCACTTTATGATAACACACAAATGTAAAAGCAAGTCAGCCTGATACAAAAAGTAGTTTTAGTTGAAGGTCTAGCATCTGCCTAAGGCTGTGTGAACCTCCTCGATTGTTCATGCTGACTCACTCCAAACAGAGCTGTAATTAGTATTATTAGTGACACCTGACTCCCTGATTGATGACAAATCAGAGCGCCAGCTGTGTAAGGTGCTTTGTTGCTCTGTATTTATTGCAATCAAAATCGACCTTTAGAAAAACCTCTCTCTCCTAACACCTTTTACATTATCAGAACCAGTTTTTGAAACAGATTTGATTAGTTTTTCTGCTTTTCTTTATTGGTTCTCCAAATATCATACATCTGTGTGAAAAGCTCAGGCACTGTCAAAGGCTTCATATATGATGATGCCTTTGGCCGTCGTATATGAGATTCTTATACGATCACCCTTATTAGTTTCCCGTAGGCTCTAACCTTTGATTCATTCCTCCACCTCGGCGCTGGCTCTTCGATGGAGATGTTGAACTAGTCCCTCTCCTTCACACTCCATGTCACCTTGAGCTCCTGGTCCTTTTCCACTTTAATAAGTCGAGTTTCCTCCCAGGTTTAAGTTCATCTTGCTGTCTATGTGTTTGTGATTAAATCACTTGGGGAGATATTTTATTTTTAATCCACCCTATATAAGCTCAGACATTCGGGAGTTGTTGTGGGATTTCTTTTTATTGGATTCCAGTCAGCAGAAACTTTCTCAGAATTCATAATCCAGATCTGTTACCTTCATGTATTAAACTGAGAGAAGAGCCCCCTCAACTGTAAAGACCTGTTTTTCTGGAATATCTCTGTTAAATTTTCTAAGTATGGAAAAAACTTAGCAAAAAACAGGATAACTTGTATTTTTACAATCTCCTTTGTCTACAATTCTTTATTCAGTGAAGAGTGACAACAAACTGCTTCTCTGGTGTAACCTGAAATTGATTTTCATGTGTGTCATGATTGATCCTCGGCTGTGGATCCAGGCATGCCTTGTGGCAAAGGATTAAACAGGATTTGTGTGTTTATACTTCCCTGCCTCCATCACCTTAGCTTCCCTCAGAAAATACAAGAAATAGAGCCCATCCAAAAAGAGTTTTTTTTATGGTTGAGTCCTGAGCTGAATATTCAAACAAACGTTTGTACTGATACTTTATTGGCTGAGAGTAATTTTTAAAGTTTGATGAATCTGATGAGGTTTTCTAAACTTTGTGCACTGTGTGACCTACAAAATAGGCCTCAATATAAGTATTGTTTACCTATAGTTATCATTAAACTGTAGCTCTGGTTTAGCTCTCCACCAGATAATGGGGTAACAATCTTGCCCCGACAAGTTTACAAATTCATGAATTAGTCTTGCACAATTTAGAAATAAAAGAACTTCTAAGGCTAAAAAGGGTAGATAAAAATTGTTCAAGTGATTCAAAACAGTTTTACGCTTTGGACCATAAAACCCAAACAAAAGGCTGAAAGACAAGATAAAGCTCTTCAAAAAGCAGACAGATGGGGAATGGTTGGCTTCTTTATTCACAATAAAACCTTCCAATTCACATTTTTTGTGCTGTGATATTGATTATACCTTCTTTAATGTCTTTGCACAGGTCATAGAGTTTGACGATGGGTCCGGCTCGGTCCTGAGGATCCAGCCGCTTAGGACCCCCAGAGATGAGGCTATATACGAATGTCACGCCTCCAACTCTGCAGGAGAGATCACTGCCTCCACCAGACTAAGTGTGCTACGAGGTCAGTATCTGGAAAAAAAAGCAAGCTGTGTTTCCAAACTGCTACCCAATGCAACTGTGAAGAGAATAAAAATCATAACATTTTGACACAAGTCACAATCAGAGAAGAAAAAGCCTTCGTTTAACCTTTGCAGGAACATTTGAGATCTGAAGAATACATCCACTGAAGTAGATATCACTCACCAGCCACTTTGTTAGATACACCTTGCTGGTACCAGGTTGGACCCCCTTTTGACTTGAGAACTGCCTTAATCCTTCATGGCATAGATTCAACAAGGTACTAGAAACATTCCTTAGAGAGTTTAGTGCATATTGGCGTGATAGCATCACACAGTTGCTGCAGATTTGTTTGCTGAACATCCATGATGAGAATCTCCCGTTCCACCACATCCCAAAGGTGCTCTATTGGATTGAGATCTGGGGACTGTGGAGGACATTTGAGTACAGTTAACCCATTGTCATGTTAGAGAAACCAGTCTGAGATGATTCCAGCTTTATGACATGGAGCGTTATCCTGCTGGAAGTAGCCATCAGAGAATGGGTACATGGGGTCATAAAGGGATGGACATGGCCAGCAACAATACTTAGGTAGGCTGTGGACTTTAAACCATGCTCAGTTGGTACTAAGGGGCCCAAAGTGTGCTAAGAAAATATCCCCCACACCATCACACCACCAGCACTACCCTGAATCATTGATACAAGGCAGGATGGATCCATGCTGTCATGTTGTTGGCACCAAATTCTGACCCTACCATTCAAATGTTGCAGCAGAAATCCAGACTCATCAGACCAGGCAACGTTTTTCCAATCTTCTATTGTCCAATTTTGGTGAGCCTGTGTGAATTGTAGCCCCAGTTTCCTGTTCCTAGCTGACAGGAGGGTCACCCGGTGTGGTCTTCTGCTGCTGTAGCCCATCTACCTCAAGGTTGGACGTGTTGAGCGTTCAGAGATGCTCTTCTGCAGACCTCGGTTGTAACATGTTAAATTTGAGTTACTGTTGCCTTTCTATCAGCTCGAACCAGTCTGTCCATTCTCCTTTGACCTCTGGCATTAACAAGGCATTTTGCCCCACAGAACTGCTGCTCCCTGGATATTTTCTCTTTTTAGGACCATTCTCTGTAAACCCTGGAGATGGTTGTGGGTTAAAATCCCAGTAGATCAGCAGTTTCTGAAATACTCAGACCAGCCCGTCTGGCACCAACAACAAAGTCACTCGATGATGCTCGGTTTGAACTGCAGCAGATCATCTTGACCATGTGTATGTGCTGCCATGTGATTAGCTGATTAGAAATTTGTGTTAATGAGTAGTTGGGCAGGTATACCTAATAAAGTGGCCGGTGAGTGTCTGTACGTACATGTGAGTAGGAGCCTGGATTGTCTGTGTTGGATGGTTTTGTTAGTGTTAGCTGGAGTCCATTAATGCAGATAGTGATGTTAGTGTTAGTGGAGTCCATTAGGAGAACATTATGTACCGGTAGTTTGAAGCTCAGGAGTGTCTTAGTGAGTGAAACTGCTCAAGTGTGGATAATCACATCGCCTGCCTTTACATGCTCGTGGGGAAAGGATGAGCAGCCTTTTGTACCACATCTCTCTTTGTCTCTCCATCTCATTCTCCCTCTATTTACCGCTCGTCTCTGTGAGATAATAATAGAGTCTATAGTTCTTCCTCTGCACTCCCGTCTCGTCTCTTTCTGTCTGGTCTGGGCTTTTTTTTCAAAGTTCATTCTTTCTTACTTTCTTCCCTTTCCCATCTTTTTGCACCCCCCCACCCCCACCTCCATATGCTCTTCGGTCCAACACACAGCAACCTCTAAATTATTCACATCAGACCACTCTTTGCATCTTCTGTGCTGTTCCGCTCCATCCATCCAGAATTTTTCCCTGTCTCACGTGGTTGTCTTTGTCTGCGTGTGTGTGTCTGTTAGTGTGCATGCTCAGTTGCGCGTGAACTTGTGTATGTGCTCCTGCTTATGAGCCTCTGTATCTATTTTTGATTTGTTCTGCCTCCCTTGATGGAAGCTATCTGCTTGTGTCTAATCTTTTATCTTTATCGAGAGCATAGCCACTCATGCACGCACACATGCCAACACACATACAGGCACACTTCTACACACAAATATATCCTCAATCTAAGACGGTCTTTATGTAGTGATTAGCCTCTTTCCACTCCTCCGCGGAGCCATTGTGTTATGGATGAATAAGAGACCACCTGGGAGCTGCTAATAGCCCCTGATAGACTGACAGTCCAAATGTCAGATACAAAATACACACACCCTCACGCATGTGTACACACACATAGCTTCATACACGCACGCACGCACACACACAAAGGGATGTCAGTCATGTGTCTCCCCTGGCTCTGTGCAGACATAGCTCCAGTGACTTACTGACTGACCGACTGTCTGACAGGAGGGATCCGGTGTTAAGGTCAGCCGGCTTAATTACTGAGGATTAGTAGCAGGCTAATTGAAATCTTGGATTACAGTAAATGGCTGTGATTGTGAAAGGCTGAAATAATAATGAAGTTGAGAGAGAGTAAATTAAGTCTGGTGCTACTGTGAAAGTTGCACAGTTGGCTGCATATTATCAAGAAAAAGAATCTTAGATTTATGAAGATCTCAAAACACTTTGAAGCTTTAATTGTGGTCAGAGATTATCTTTTATGTAACTTTAAAGATAAATTCTTGGTGGATGTTATAGTGGGCTCCAAAGTGGAGATGGGACCAAAACACAAAATTGTGAGTGGAGGGGCTGCACTATTTCTTTGAAAATCAAAAAGCATTTTCAATTTGACATTTCATCTAGTATTGTAAAATGTGGATAAAAAAGGGGTTAATTTTTTTACAATGATAGAAAAAGGATTTGATTTTTCTGTTTTCCACATTTTTCTGTTGCCACATGATCCCCAAGGTGATTACACCGAGATAACTAATGTATCAGTGGCGGGAGATTCATTTAAAAAGACCCCTATATATTCACGTAGATCAAGGCTGTCCAATTTGGGGCCCGCAAGCGATTTTCTCGGCCCACTTCCCATATTTGAATTTTTATTACATATATATTTTAAATTAAAGTATATGAATGTAGATATATTAGTCATTTGTAGGGAAAAAAATAAAGCAGGTGTCCAGTTTCATTACTATTCCTCATTTTAAAAGGATTGAACATGCACTATTTATGTTTATAGGAGCATGGTGTGTCCTATGTTGTTTAGGTTATATTGCGCTTAATGTCTTTAAAGACATAGGCCTAATATTTGTGCCATTTGTATGTTCAATAGTTTCATACTGTGTAATACAAGGAAAAAAGTGTTTTTGTTTCAAAATTACTGGTATGAGAATTTATTTTTAATATCATGCACTGCAACATGATTGTTTAGTTCTGTCCCACGGCCCTCTACCCAGATTTGTTTCTGGCCCTTCACTGAAAAGAATTTGGGCACCCCTGATATAGATTGTCAAACTCTCAACCAATCTGCCAACTTTTATTTTAGTTTTATTCATTTTTATCAGGTTTTGGATTTGCTAATTCATGTACTCTCATAGTAGAGGGGTCACTGGTCTTTAGTACCCTGATTTTTACCCCCGCCAAGGAGGTTATGTTTTTGAGAGAGTTTGTCTGTTTTTTTGGTTGTCTGTGAACAACATAACTCAAAAAGTAACGGATCTTGATGAAATTTTCAGGAAATGTTCAAAATGAGATAAGACAGGTGTGTTTAAATTTTAGAGGGGATCTAGAACACCGTCTGGATACAGGATTTTTTTAAAGGATTCATTATCATTGTGAGATAGAGCCATTTTCACCATATGTGTATATAACTCCACCATAAATGGTTAGACTGCTTTGCAAAACAATACAAGACAAGGTCACCATAATTTGTGACAGATGTTGAAGTATGATCTAGATCCTGGTAACATTCTGGATTCTAAGATCCGGAATATGAAATATGTACTGGGTCATCATAATTTTCATAAAATATTGTAAAAACCTGCAACTAACACCAAATTGTAGCAGACAGTCTGCTAAAATGGAGTATAACATTAAAGTAGGACTAAAGTGTTGTGTGAGAATCACAATATGCTTGGCGGAGGTCTGTGCTCTCTGAGTGCTTTTCTAGTTTTGGATTGTGGCTGAAAAAGTTTAGAATTCTAGAAGAACTGAGCAAATATCAACCACAGTCATGGTGTTTCTCTATGGTGCAGTGGTTCAAAGACCATAAGGCAGTACTCCTCATAAAGAAAAAAATGAATGGCTTGAGGAAAAATAACCTTTCACCATGGACAAAAATAACAGTGTTGTGCTGTGATAGATTTTAGAGTTAGTCAAAGCTGTATATTCCTACCTGTCATCACTCACTGAAGCAGAAACAAAACCAGCTGTTGCCTCACGAACCAGACAAGAGCCAAATCAACACTTTCTTGACACGGATTCAACCGATAACATTGCATGTAAAGTATAGCCATTTCATTGCACTGCAATATATTTTAAAGGTGTTAATTTTATTGCATCTGTGACTTATGATGTGTATCCCCTGAGTCAGTGGTGAATGACACAAACAGGTCTGTACAGATATTACTCTTGGGCTTCTGATTCAGCAGCCAGCTTCATGCTTTAGTTCCCCTGGATTGTAAGACCAGACTTGATTTGCAGTCTTTCCAGATTCACAGATGACAAACCCAGCAAGCAGTGTGTGTGTGTGTGTGTGTGTGTGTGTGTGTGTGTGTGTGTGTGTGTGTGTGTGTGTGTGTGTGTGTGTGTGTGTGTGTGTGTGTGTGTGTGTGTATGTGTGTATGTGTGTGAGACTGTGAGCAAGTGTGTGCGTGTATGTGAATTTCTTTTTGGGTCTTATATAGAGAATTCAGTGTTCACACAGTCATTTCCCATGATTGTGGGAGCGGGCTTTTCTATGAGCTGTGAAATTATCTGGATCTCTCACAGTGGAAACAACGCTGAGGAGAGAGCACATCCAAATGGCACCGTGGGATGTGTGGAAGGCTTCGTCAACACGCCGAGTGTAGGGTTACACATCTGCTCTGACCTCAGGGGCTACTTAACTGCTTCAGCAGCACTCACACACAAAAACAAACAGGCACATACACACACTCTGGCATCTTTGTCCCAACACTTAGGTGTTGCTTACACTTGTCCTTTTGTTGGATGATGGGGAGCTGGTTAAATGCATGTGTGTGTTCACTGATTCCTCAAACCAGAGACATTTCGATACCTGATTTTATTTCCCAGTACCAATCTGCATTAGCACTGGGCTGTAGCTGTTTTAAACGATGATTCAACACAAGACTGGTAATTTTCTAAGGATGACTGCATGGGGGTGGCTTGGCGCCCACTGAAATCTGAACTGCCGCCCCAAGAATCACCCCAAAATCCAAAGCTATAATTGGCAATTTGCTGTGTTGCAGGCACACATTGGTAAGGCTTATTCAACCTAACTTTTGATGACCTAACTTGAGGCAGTTAGGAGGAGTTGGGGCAGGCCTTTAGCTTCCTCACTTACAGCTACAGTGTGTACCTGCCTGTCAAGTCAGCCCTAATAACTCAAAACTCGTAACTTAATCTCTTCAATACTTACGGTAGAAACCAGAAGTTTACATACACTATATAAAAAAGTTCCTAACCTTATTTTTCTCACCTTAAATCAGATGAAATTTTTGCTGTTTTTGGACAAATTAGGAGTACCAAAGTTATTTCTATTTGCTGAATGCCAGAATAATGAGAGAGATAATTTTTTTAGACAATTTTTATCACTTCCTCGAGAGTCAGAAGCTTACATAATTTCATTAGTATTTGGTAGCATTGCCTTTAAACTGTATGACATGGGTCACATGATTCAGATATGCCATCACAAGCTTCTCACCTTAGTTTGCAGGAATTTCAGCCCATTCCTCCCGACAAAACTGGTGTAACTGAGCCAAGTTTGTAAGCTGCCTTGCTCGCACGTGCCTTTTCAGCTCTCCCCATAAATTTTCACTAGGATTGAGATCAGTGCTTTGTGATGGCTACCCCAAAACATTAACTTTGTTACCCTTAAGCCACTTTGTAACCAGTCATTGTCCATTTGGAAAACCCATTTTCACCCAAGTTTTATCTTCTTGGCTAATGTCTTCAGATGTTGCTCAGTATTTCCACACAATGTTCTTTCCCCATGATGCCATCTAATTTGTGAAGTGCACCAGTCCCTCCTGCGGCAAAACAACCCCACAACATGATGCAGCCACCCCGATATTTCACAGATGAGATGGTGTACTAAAGCTTGCAAGCTTCCCCCTTTTTTCCTCCAAATGTCTCTAAAAACTAAGGTCCTTGTCCCTGTGTGCATCTGCAAACTGTAATCTGGCTTTTTTATGTTTCTTTTGGAGTAATGGCTTCTTCCTGGGAGAGTGGCTTGGAAATGGCACCCAAGAATAAATCAGACTTGTGCAAGTCAGCAATTCTCTTCCTGATATCTTGGCTGATTTATTTTCATTTTCCCCTGATGTTACACAGAGAAGCAGTGTTTTTACAGGTATGCCTTAAAATAAATCTACAGGTGAGCCTCTGATTAACTCAAATGTTGTCAGTAAACCTATCAGAGGCTTCCAAAGAGATGACATCATCATCTGGGCTTTCCCAAATTGTTTAAAGCAGGGATCTCAAACTCGTGCCATGGAGGGCCAAGAGGCTGCAGGGTTTCTTTCCAACCAAAAACTCCACCAGCTGATTTCACTGATTGTCTCACATTCAAGCTGAGAGCAGGGACTAATCAGTGAAATCAGCTGGTGGAGTTTTTTTGTTGGAAAGAAAACCTGCACCCTCTTGGCCTTCTATGGCACGAGTTTGAAATCCCAGGTTTAAAGGCAAAGTATTCTTGGTGTATCTAAACTTCTGACTCTCAAGAAAGTAATGAAAATTGTCTAAAAAATTCTTTCTCGTTATTCTGGTATTTGGCAAATAGAAATAATTTTAGTAACTCTAATTGACCAGAAACAGGAAATTTTGAATCTGATTTAATGTTAGATGGTGAGAAACAAAGGTTGTGTGCCCTTTTTATATAGTGTATGTAAACTTCTGGTTTCAACTGTTTGGACCATGAAAAAGTTCACTCCCTGCAAAAAGCGCATGTGTGGAAAAAGATGAATGAGCCATTTAGACCGATATTAAAGCAGTCGTGATGTACAACTTTTTCTCCACACACTGCATCTGGAACTTTGTTTCAGTGCACACATGCAGGGGCAGAGAGTTAGAGAGATCCCCGGTCTCACAGAGTAGCTTTCTAACTGTGCGTCCTCAGTGTTCAGCGCAGTGTCCCACCCCAGGTAGATGAAATAGAATGCATTATTCCTGCCTACGAGGGGCTGGCTTTGAAGTAAGCGTTTGCATAATGAAAGCAGAGAGAATCTGGATTGTTATGCTGTATGGGTCCCTTGTGCTCTCGTTCCCTTTCTGTCTGTTTTTCTTTCGCTCCCTCCATTTTCTGTCTCTGTTTCCTTTATGACACTCTCTCTTTGTCTCTATTCTACTCTATAATCTGTCTTTCATCATTTTTTTCTGTTGTCAACTTTTTTCGCCACCTCCATCCAGGCAGACACATCCACACACACCAACACTTTCTCATCATGTTCTCTGGGTTTATTATGTCCGTGTTTCCATTTGTAAGGCGTTGTGATTGATTGAAACCAGAGCTGTTAAAAGGCCACACACGGACTTGCCAGAGCTAGTGTCTCGTGAGCCAGCGGCTATGGTTCGATGGACTGGTACCAGAATTAGCATCTCCTTGGCATTGCACAGCGCTAGGATTTCCCGTTAATGAGACTCTGTGTGGCTGACAGGGATCATGTCAACCAAAAAGATGTTTTTATATATTTATAGATGGATAGAAAGATAGATATGGATTTAGGTTTAGACGTGGATCTAGATTTAAATTTTGACACTTGCAGGAACACAAGCCCCTTTCTCATCCAGCATTTCTTTTCACCATGTCTATCTTTATCTCCTTCATTATAAATGACTCACGAACCTGACATTTTAACTTGCAGGCTCAAAGTGCAAACAGGAATAAAGTTAGAATTTGTGTTTTTTATCCTCTTTTTTGTTTGGGTTCATTTTGAATGAGTCAAAGAGTCTTTGATTTCCTGCTTTCTTTCAATCATCATCCTCTCCTCTTCCCAAGAGCTCCCACTTTAGTTGTATAAAGTCAATTTTCCACTGTGGAACAGCTTTTTATATTGATTTTACTGCCTTGTATATCTTTATATTCTTTCCAAAAGACTGCAGTTCTCAATGGATATGTCTTTATTGGAGCTTCCAGAGAGGGTTATGTTCAATAGACTGAGCTTGACAAAAGCGTAGTTCACCTGCCTCTGATTCCAAGCAGAATAAACCGTATTTGATTTTCAATTGATTCTCATTCACAGAGAAGCAGTGAGGTGGTTTGTCAGGTGGAATGAAATGTCACTTATTCCACTTGACCTCACTATTGAATTCTTCAGCAATCTAGCCTGTAGGCTGGGTCTGATGTGAAACATATTTTGAGTCTAAATTGAATCCAAATTTGACTGTAACATTCAAACAGCCAGCTTTCTTTAAGATCTTTCCATATAAGACTGATGACTCAGCTGTGTTGGTGTCGAATCAGTGCTTAAAACATGTCTCTCTAAGTAAGAGACACATTTTTTACTTCTTTTAAAACAAGACTCAGGGGGTGACAGAGAAATAAAGGAGTAGCTATATCTGAGATGCATATTTATTTGCATTTTGCTAAAGAGTGGAGGAGGAACCAATCATTTTGCAGTCAACAGAAACTGTACTTGTATGCATAGCAACTTTTACAAGGCTTGTAACACCCCACTCACCAAATATTTATTCGGAAAAAGGTTCCAGCCTAGTTGTTAGTGACCTAAATACCATTTGGTTTGCTCTGTTTTGACATTCACTGCGTGTGGAGCCTGCTGAACTCTCTGCCCTGTCAATCTCAAAGATAGGGTTATGATAATCGCAGAAGAGGATGGGCTGATTGCTTGGAGCATAGCTTAACTTCTCACTGGGGAATGCTGTCCAAAAAGTAGTACAAAGAATTCAAGCTACTCAAAAACAATCACATAAAAAAGAAGACAATCTGTTTACACTAATGATATGAAGAATTAGTAAGATTTTTTTTTTTTCTATGACAGGTGATCCGGCTCTGACGTATATCATGAATGCAGCTTTGTGTAAAATTCCCCAAAGGACAAACCTGAATATTGTAATATTTCCATCAAGATGCTGTCCTAGTTTGGCCCGCAGATGAGGCAATTCCTAATAATCCTCTTGTGTGTGGGTGTCCTTTGGTTTTAAAGTGAAATGACTATTAGAGAACGTCAGTGAATCCCAACAGAGAGTGCTTCTGCTCTGCAATATCATGCACTGATGTTACAGTTTAATATTACACTGAGCTAACTGTGATGCAGTGAAATAAACCAGCTCTTTCCTTGAACTAAGGGTTAAATCTGCCTTTGAGTTCAACCTGTTCAAAAAGACAAAAATTGTCAACCTTTTTATTGACTTTAAAAAATGATTTTTAATTGAATATTGTGATTGCAATCTGGTTTAACTCAAACATTTGTATGCTGTCAAATTAATCCTTTATTTTTTTTAGATCAAAAATTTAAATGAAATGATGTCAGCTGGTGATGGTTGTATTATGCTGCATTAGGTTTATCCTCTGGCTTTTCCCAGAAAACGGGTGACTCAATCTGCGTTTGAAATACAAGGAAAATACATACAGGAATAGGATGGTTTAGCATTCTTCTGCAGTCTTTGTATTACTAAGAATAACCATGTTTTGGGTATTTTTAAATCCTGCACACATCCCTTCTGACTTCATCAGCTTTAAGAACTAAAGCAAACTTTGTCACAATCAAGCCACAGTGGAGCCTTTGAAGTGCTGCCCACATGGTTGAAATACATTTGCTCAACAAGTAGTGGTAGTTGTACAACGGTAAGCTTAAAAAGGCTGTGAGAAGTTTGAAAGTGATCTTTAAAAAGTCTCCCTTCTAGATATATGCCTGATTGTAATCGACACTTCAAAATGAGATTATCAGTGCCAGTATTTCTGGTTACAGGTTATTTTAAATTGCTCCTTCTTAGCTTCAGCTGACAAAGTTTAGTAGTGAGTCGAGATAAAACACAGAGATCTTTGTTTTTCTCTTCTAAAAAGGCTAAAGGTTAATTAGCCTTTAGCTCGGGCTATATCATTCTATATAACTATAACACAGGGGCTAAGCTGTTTGTGATAATGTTCATCCAACCCACAGTCAGCAGTTATTCTGCAGTGGTCTGTTCAAACTTGAGAGTCTATCAATAAAATGAGAGTGAGGTTATTTTAGCTCTACTTGGTACACTGCAAAAAACTGAAATCTTACCAAGTATTTTTGTCTTTTTTTAAGTAAAAATCGTCTTATTATACTCAATATGAGCCACTTTCAACTTATCAATCCAGAAAAATGTCTTGTTTCAAGTTATCAGAGTACAAAAATGAGGTTTGAATCGCTTGTAACCAGTAAAAAAATCTACCAGTGGAACAAGAAAAAATTGCTTGAAAATTTCCTTGAGACTAGAATAATGTCTTGATACAAGTAACTTTTCTCTTGTTCCATTGGCAGATTTTTTTACTGGTTAAGAGCAATTCAGACCTCATTTTTGTCCTTAAATAATTTTTAACAAGACATTTTTCTGGATTGGTCATGTGAATTTGGCTCATATTGAGTCCAAAAAGGAATTTTCTACTGAATATAAGACAAAAACACTTGATAAGATTTCAGTTTTTGCAGTGTAGATAACTGGCAAGACACAGCTAACCAGGATTTACAAACATTACACATTACAGACTTGTTGTAGAGCACCGGACTGCTAGCTGCGCTAAATATAAACTGCTACTAAACTACTTACAAACTGACAGCATTGTTGTCATGTTAGCCTACAGATACGTCAGAGCACTATGCTGCCAATGTCGCTAACATATAGTCTGCTAATACAACGTTTGCTTGATGTCACGTTTCAGTCCAGTTCATCCAGTAAAAAGTTATCTTGAACAAAGAAAATTTGTTTCGATCCAATCTCCATTTAAGTCTAAAACAAACACACGCCTCACTTAAAGTAATTTACAACAGTGTGCAGAGTCTCCGGGCCACAAGGTGGCGAGGGAGTGCATTTAAAGCAGATCCTCCTCAAAGCATCTTTAACCCAACCTAACGCAAACCTGCAAAACTTTAGAGGTGATATAATTCAAAGTGTGACATAAATGAGGTACAGAAGACATTTTTAGACTTAGCGATGTGTGAGATGTGTGATGTCCTGCCCTCATTCTTTTTTATGTTTGATTTTTCCAGAGGACCAGCTGCCCTCTGGGTTCCCCACCATAGACATGGGTCCCCAGCTGAAGGTGGTGGAGCGTTCACGGACCGCCACTATGCTTTGTGCTGCTAGCGGTAACCCTGACCCAGAAATCACCTGGTTCAAGGATTTCCTGCCAGTCAACACATCCAATAACAACGGACGGATCAAGCAGCTTCGCTCAGGTAAACATTGCTTTTATCCCTCCATTCTTTCCCCTCCGCTCAGTCCCAGCTTTTATTTCACTTTAAGGTTTTCCCCCCTCCCACTTTGCTTTTATCCCTCTTTCGATATCTACTCCCTTTTATCCCCATTTTGCTTTCTCTCCCTGAAACCATTATTATTTTCGGTTTCTAGAGAGCTTCACTTATTCTTGCCCTCGTTCACCCCTTTTCTTATTGCTGTACCGCGCTCCTCCTGCTGTGGTTTCTGGCTGTGTTTCTCAGCTGCCCCCCTCTCTCTGCTGCTGCTGCTGCTGCTGTGGTATAAGTTAACTGTGTGGTTGCCAACTTTTCCAACTTTTTAAGACCTTAAATCAGTGAACTCCCAACTTTTTCTCTGCTTTTTTTCCTTAAAACTCTCTGAGGTCTTCCCGTGCAAATCACCATCCCGAAAGGTTTAGGATTTTACTAAGTAAAGACGTTATTAAATATTTCTAACGGCACGCATCAATGCGCAACATGTCTCTGCTCAAATTCTCCACTGGCAGTATTTCAAGGTAAACCGAGGTGATGGTGGCTTGTACTGTGAGGAAATGTCCTCTTTAAGACGGCTCACTGCTGTGACTGAACAATCAAATAACCTAGTTTTATTTATTTTATTTTTTTTTGTAAAATGAACCCACAGTGTATTCAATACCTGTAAAAAAAGACATTCTCTAAAATTTGCTAAAAGAAGCTGAAATATTACATAGACATATGCATTCAGAGATCACTCTCCCTTCTAGCCTGTATGTCATCTCAACCAGCTTTAAAATAGCCACAGTAGTGTCCTCAGTCCTCTTCCTGCTTCCTGGGACCAACTTTGGACCCGTAACCTCTTTCTCGTGACTGAAACCAAACTTTCTTGCTTTTCTATTGCATCGTCCCTTCTTTTAATTCTTCTGCTTCACCCTAAAAACCCTGCTTAGATTTCCCCGTGTTGACCCATAATTTACAGAAAGATAAAAGCAACAAAATTGTTATCTCTTGAAACTGTTAAATTTGCTGTGTTAGACCTGTTCCTTTTTTATCCTGACTACAAAATACTTTTTTAAACACAAACCTCTGTTTAGTTAATCAGTATCCTTGACTTCTTTTGGAGCTCAAGTGCTTTTTCAAGCTGTTTCTACTAAATCAACTCCTGTGTGTAACCAGTGGTCTGATTGTAATGCCATGTCTATGCTGTTTCTTTCTCTTATCTTTTTAACCACAGAGTCCTTTGGTAAGTGCTTCTGTTCCCAGGCCCACACCTTCACTGTCCACTTCTGTACATACTGTTCACTAATGTTGCTCTTGTTGCTGCTGCTGCTGCCGCTCACCTTTACAATGTTGAGGTGTTATTAAAATGCATGGCATGCATTTTACTAACTAACAGATACACACAAAGATGATTTGTTGCAGACACACAGGCAAAACACACACACATATATACGCACTCACACACATATAGACATGCAAAGACATGTACAAACACTCACACACACACATCTTTCACCCTAGAGGTAGCTGGCCTCACCCTCACCTGTGCACCTGCAGCCTTTCCACACCTAAACAAGTACAAAATCTCTGTCCTCACACTCACCTCTTTTCTGCTCCACTCCTTCACTTAACGTAATCTCTCCCCCACTCACTCACCCAATCTGCCATTCACTCACCCACTTACTCTCCCCACTCCGCTGTATTCAGTTACCAGTCAATGAGCCATCAACTCTAGATGACTGTTAAGTATGCCTCTGGTGGAGAAAACAGGAGGAAATCAATGCTGACAAGGTTTCAGACTTATAGATGTCTATACCTTAACCAGTGCTGCTGCGTAGAAACAGTAAAGTGGTCGTGAAGGCAGCTGTTTTTAACACTGTGACGGTAGGGTCAGCAAAGATACACAGTTTAGGAAAAATCCACCTGTTATCAATTTGATGTTTGATGTGAAAGACAAGCAGGATAATGTCACCGTCTTTTGTTTACATCCACTTAACCTCAGATATCTTTGGCACCTTAACACATTTCTGGGTGTTTTGTGTCTCATGTGTTTGATCACAGTAACCTAGAATTGTCAGAAAGGCAGTAAAAGTTATGTCCTGAAAGCATTGTTGGAAAAATATTATGAGATACTTTAAGACCCCATATCAAGAAAAGTATGAGAACCCAAGTCCAACATGCTGGAGACAGTGTGGGTCAGGAGTGGCAAATCCTTTTCATGTCTTCTGGGGCTGCCCCACACTGAATTTGTATTGGGAGGATATCCACAAAACACTTGAAAAACTATTTAACACTCAAATACTACTGAATTTTGAAGGATTTTATCTAGGTAGTATTGTTTCCATAAAAGATAGGAGTGAAAAAAAGTTATTGCAGGCCCTCCTGGCAGCGAGCAAAAAGTCCATCACTTGAAAATGGCTCAATCCTCTACCACCTACAAGAGAAGAGTGGTTCGAAATAATCCTAGAAATCTTTTAAATGGAGAAGTTGACCTACAATCTAAGGATTCAGAAAGACAAAATTGATCTCATCTGGAATAAGTGGAATGAATTTGTTACCCCATTTGGAGCAGACTTTGTCTGACTCCAATATCAGTTATTCTTCTTCAACCTCCTAAGTGAGAGACACAATGTAAATGTAAACTCCCCTTTTTTCATTTGTACACAGTTATTCATTTATATGAGTGATGTAACATATGTGGATATTATATGGAGATTTACACACATTTATTCCGTCCTTTTAAAAAATAAAGTTACGTCCTAACACAGCTACAAATAAAGGAGATTTAGACTTAAGTCTCTGTATCATAAGGAGACCTTGTATTATTCTACCATGAACTTTATGTATCTGTTGGGTTCTTTTGCAAGTTTCAACACAAATCTTTCATATGGGGAGTATTTAACGCTTGGTCAGAAACATAAATGCAGATTTGCTGTTGGAGAGGCTAATACTACATTCATGTGCCTCTCAGATAGACTCAGTTTACAAGTTGGAAAGTTTTTCCTCTGTAAGGCTGAATGCTCCCGACTTAATAAAGGTGGGGTTCCAATAAATACTTCATGCATTGCTTTAGCTAAAGCCCAGTGTTTACAAGTTTTTCTGAATTTCCCTTCTGGGATTAATAAAGTGCATTCTATTTTATTCTACAAAAAAGTTTACAACAATAGAAACATTTTTTTATTTGTTTTTTTTAAAGGGACGGGGCATATTAATGCACATTTCGTCATGGTAATCATGCAAATATGCCAGAAAAAGCTATAAAGCTAATTTTTTATCTCTAGTTAGACGTTTGTCAGTGCACAGCTCATAGCTGCAGAAAAAGATAGATAGAAACAAAACATTGTGATTTTATAAAAATGAAAGACAATACACCACAATTGCATGACATATGTAAAAAGTGGCAAAAAAAAGCATTTTAAGGGCTTTTTAAGGTGGTAAAAAAAAGGAAAACTTGAAATAAAGAGGTAGAAAAAAATATAATCACTGTTAAATAGTCAAAACATTTTCATTTTACTTTTCAATCCTCCAGCTTCTCAAATGATAGCATATACAGCAGCAGTAAACTCACCTTATTACAGTTATGTCAACCTTTCCCAAGGTGGCTGCTCTCTGTCGAGGCCTCTTCTGCCTCTTTCACCCCAGACTCTTCACGTCTTAATGGTCGCTTTACTTAATGTTTACTCAGAGGGGCTGAGACGAACTTGACATCTTCTGCTCATGTTTCTGTTACTTCAAAATATCCTGCTGTCAGACTTTGTTTCAGCCACACTGATAGCATTTCAACTAGATGTCAATTTTTCCATTTATCTGGGAGATTTATAAAAAGAAAATACAACCACAAAAAAAAATCAATAAAAGTAGTATTTCAGCACAATGCAATTTGTTTAACAGGGTTCAAGTGCTGAAGGGTGGATTTTTCTCTTTACAACAGGAAATATAGTTACACGCCAGATTACTTGCAGGATTACACCTGGCCTGAGAGCGCATTAAGACTCTGGGCAGTTTAATGTACTTAGAGACCCAGCTCTTAGAGAGCCAGATGAGTGAAGTGCAGACACTATCCTACTCCTACAGCCACATCTGCCCCTGCTGCAAGTCAATGAAGTCAAATCAATAACCCCTCTCCTTAAAGCTCTGTCACTGTCACTCTCTTCCTCTCTCTGTCTGTCTATCCAGTATCTGCCGCTCTTCTCAGGCTTATTCTGTCTTTATTTATTCTGTCCTCTTCTTATATGCCTCTCTGTCTCCTTCTTACTCTCTAAGGATCTATATTTGAGTCTTTTTTCTCTCTCTAATTTGATTCTTCTACTCCTTCAAGTTATCCCCCAAACCCCTCCCCCTACTCCCCACACCTCCCTCCCTGATCTGCTTCTCCTCCCGTGGTACTAACATTTTCTTCTTCTTCTCCTTCTCTAATCTCGTGCATTCATTGCCCACTCAGGTGGCACGCCCATACGAGGTAAGACTGCTGGGAGGACCAACATGACACAGTGGCCTGATTCCTTTTCAACCCCTGGTTCCTACTTGTCTGACTGATCTGAAAAAAAGGAAAAACAAGGCTCTGGGTGGATTAATCAATGTGGGTTTAGTCCAAAAGACTCAGGACTCTGCCATATTGGTTTAACTCATCCAGCTGTTTCAGATCTGCAGTAGGTGCAAGAGGAGGGAATTGGAATTGAGCAAATTCATTATACTATGACTTTTAATCACCTCCCCTCTCCTGGTCTTTCATCTTCTGATCATCCTTTCATTTGTCCATCTCAGCCTCTACGTCCACTTGATAAAGAAACCCATCGCTTCTTCCTTCATCATTTTGTGATCCCTTTCTGTGCCCATCAGTTTAACTTCATTTAGCTCTCACATCCAGTTTGGTTTACATCCAAAGCATGACCTGTTACAACCTGTAATTATTTATAGCTTGCCAAGTTTAAAGTCTACTTTTGTTTCTTTTTGTTATTATTTCAACTGGATTTTTTTTTTCATTTTTGGCTAATTATTATTATTTTTATTGTTATTTTTATCAAAAGGGTCTTGACCCAAACTTGACCCGACCTCTCCCTCTATCTTGTCTATATTTGCCCAATCAAACGTCCCAGTTTTGCTTTCCCTCCCAGCTGTTATTCGCTCAGCCTGAAAAGTCCAGATGGCAATAACTCAGACACACTTGCAGACATTAGTGTGCTAAAACACACATGAACACACAAATGGGCCCACAGACACACACACACACACACACACACACACACACACATTTCCTCATGGATTTTTTACCATTACTCTCTCCTTCTCTCTCATTACCGATAAAAAGCCCCAAACAACCACTTTTTTGATAAAGTTTTTATGGGCGCTTTTTTGCCTTACCACACCATCTTTAAAGATCTAAAACCTCTGGTTGACTTTTTTTGACCGTTTTTCTGTTTTCAGGGAGCGAGAAAGAGCCGGTTCCCTTCCCGAGGCTTTGCGTATGTCGTTCCTTTTTTGTTTTTTAAATCTGTTGACCCTGATGGAGGTCGGTTGATGTCTGTTACCTCCTTACTGGGTGTGTTTTTTTTAAAAGTGACATCACACTCCTGATCCCATTGGTGGATCTGAAAGGGCTGGGGATGTTTGATTGCCGTGGGCATTTTATCCTTGAAAACATGATCATAACAGCATCTTAACTTTCAGCAGAGAGTTTTCAGAATACTGGATTTGTGACTGGATTTCTCAACACTTTTAGCTGCTTGGTTTCTTTGTCTCTGGCTTGCATGAGGACTACACTCTCCTCTTTTTGTAGGTTTTGTGTCTGTGCTTTTTTCTTTTCCTCTCATTTCTAAATCAGGAAGCTGATTCTTGTTTTAAACAAATTCTTGCTGACAATAGTAGAAACTTGTTCATGTCCCGATAGATTTGGTGCCCTTTTTAGCCCTGTGTTCAACATACAGGCTTCAGTTTGTTTTGTTGAAAACTCCCTCAGGTTCATTTACCCTTTATGCAGCTCTTTCCATTTTCTATGTTGTGTTTACTTCTGTGTATTTATGGATTGTACCAAATTATTCAGCGTCTTCCACTGTGATGTAATTGCTCTTTCTCCCTTACTATCTCCCTCTTTCTGTCTTCTACTCTGTCTCTTCATCCTTCCATCTTCCCAGGTGCCCTTCAGATAGAGATGAGTGAGGAGTCAGACCAGGGGAAGTATGAATGTGTTGCCACCAACAGTGATGGGACACGCTACTCCACCCCAGCAAACCTTTATGTCCGAGGTAAGAGGGGGACGAAAACAACCGCCTGTTCTGTCAAAACCCATTAGAGCCTGTAGATTTAGGGAGCCCCATGAAAATGGATTTACAGATTGCGAAAATGTATTCCCAGAAGATATTCATAGTTTTACTCTTTCCTAGCATATTCTGCTAGGAAAGAGTATTTATCATATTAATGCGATATGACGCTATTAAACATGCTGTTTTTATACCTCTGTGCTGTAGGGCTATAAAACAGGAAGGGTTTTCAAAATGAGAGCATCGGGAGAGGCTGGGCCAAATGTTTCACTCAGGCTGTTAATCTCTCTGCCCTCCTCTCTTAGCCTTATGACCTCAGAGAAAAAGCAAATCATTGTCTGGTTAAGTCTTGTGTTTCCTCCACAAAATCTGACAGGCATCTCCTTTCCTCCGGCTGTGTCTCCTTCAACACACATACCAACACATTCAACCCACAAAATGTTTGAATCTCCGAGACGTTTTTATTCCCGTGGCCTTTTGCTCTGTTGTCTGCCCGGGTGAGAAATAAATAAATAAAGTAAAAAGATAAATAAATAAAGGCTTTAACAGCGAAGTATGCTTTTTCTTCGTCCAAAATCGCTCGGAGGGATTTGAGACACACATAAACGCTGAAACCTCACATCCATGTCCTACACTAAATATACAAACTCACACACACACTCACACACACTCACGCACACTCACACACATGCCAACATAGACACACAAACAGCGGCGAGTCAGTGATGTGCGTCTAACAGTGCTTGCAGGGCCAGTAAAATATTGCAGTGCTGCTCAGTGACTGTTTGACGGGAGGTCTGTGGAGACAGCCGTCAGAGGAGGCTGCTGAAAAACAGGAAGGCTTTCAGCATCACACTGCCCATCTACTGCCTCTGTTTTCTCTCTTCTCATTTTCTCCTTTTCCTTCTTCTTCTTCTCTTTGGATTCCCCCCTCACGCTGTTGCCACCTTGCCATGCTCTCTTGTCTAACTTGTTTTCTCTCTGTGTCTCCTGTCTCTTCTCTGGTATTTTCCTCTCTTTTTTCTTATCCCCCTCCTCCTCCTCTTCTTCTTTCTCCTCCTGCCGTGCTCTGTCCTCCCTCCCTCTGCAGAGCTGCGAGAAGGTTGGTACAGTAATGACTGTGTGGCTCTTTTTGAGTCTCTCCCGAGCATTTTCTTTTCTTTTCTTCCATTAAACTGCCATTTGTGTTTGTGTGTCTGGGCCGTTTTATGTGCAGAACTGACGGTTAAAACCTGCCTTTACAGTTTACTCCTTTGAGATATCCCGTACACTGCATTCGTCTTCTTTTCTCCTCTTTCCCTGCGAGTGCATGAGTGTGTGTGCTGTGAGTTTTATTTTTTTAATGTGGGTATCTTTTGTGTTTCAGTTCATGAAATATTTAATGGAGCACACCTAAAAAGATCATGAATAAAACATGTTGATTTCACATGCACCCTGGTGGTGATGTAGAAGACTGTTTGAATGTTTGCAGTCCCTTTTGAATGCCAAAAAAACTTCATCTCAAGGCTCAAAGAACTAACAAAAAAGTCATTTAAAACTACACAGAACCTGATTTTTATCCACTGCTCTGAACTTTACTGAACAAACACAGTCACGAGTTTCTGATCACCTCACTTTTCCTCCCTCCCTGGTCCAGTGCGCCGAGTCCCCCCTCGCTTCTCCATCCCTCCTGCGGACAGCGAGATCATGCCAGGGGGCAATGTCAACATCACCTGTGTGGCAGTGGGCTCCCCTATGCCCTATGTGAAGTGGATGCTGGGACCAGAGGACCTGACGCCAGAGGACGACATGCCCATTGGCCGAAATGTCCTAGAACTGACTGATGTGCGCCAGTCTAGCAATTACACATGTGTAGCCATGTCGACGCTGGGCGTGATTGAGGCTGTGGCACAGATAATTGTGAAAGGTTGGTGCGTCCGCATTTACACAAAGAGTAGAGAGCATTTGATTTAGAGAGGAAGCTGTGTTTTAACCTTGCCTGCAGTGAGACCTTGGTTTTCACTTTGTTCAAAGGAATTCTGTAAAGAGGCTGAAACCAAAGTGAAACCTCTTTTGGAATGTGTACCAGAAAAAAATGTACATCACAAAAGAATTAGAAAGTTTTGCTAAGTCAACCTGCGTCTCATAATTATGAGTGAAAACATCTTAATCTTGTTCAAAAGTGAGGTATCACCTGCCATAAAAGCTTCATTTACGATAACCCCAAGAGCGAAGACTACCTCATCTTCATAGAGGGTCTTTCATGTGTTTTAGATTATAGAAAATCTCCTTTTAGAAGAGGAAGATTTAAATAAAATTTGGCCACATTGAGAGCAAATGAGATTATAAGTGCTGAAATAATAAAACAAGCATCCACCAGTCATTGGTAAAAGAAGTTGGAAACAGCAGATGCAGATTAGGGATTTACATGAGCAAACGATGTAGCTTCGTCACCCTGGCTCATCAGCCAAAGATTCCTCGCCAGTAATACAAATTATGAATAGTGTATTTAAAGCTGGAGTGGGAAGACGCAGGGCTTTCCACAGCCATGCCAGTGTTTGGGTTTAACAAGTGACCCTGTTAACTGGTGACTTTTAGCTGAATAGGTCTGTGATTGTAGTAACAACAGCTGTTAAAGACAAAAAGAGTCTCTTTCATTACATCGTCAAAATGTATTCTTCAGCTTTCTCCACAATGAAATGTAGATTGTGCTCAGCTTTAAATGTTTTCTGAGTGTTTCCTCACCTTTAGGCTAATTTGAAATTTGAAGTCTTATTTTAATGGACTAGGAAATTAGTTGCTTATGAGTATTCCTGGTGGGGGGTTTCTCAATGTGGAGCCTGGAACACACCGGTGTTATTTAAGCATAGTTTAAAAGATATTACCCAATTTCAAAAGAAGAAAAAGACTCCTCAAGCAGACACTGAATGGATTCAGTCTGTACTTTTTCACATCTAAAAGAAAGTTTATTCCTGAAATGTTAAGAGATTTGATCATTTTTGACTGAAACAAAGCGAGTTCATGAGGAAATTTCTTTGATCAGTATTCTCTCCAAATAGTTGTGGCAGCATGAGAATAAATGGGTGTTTTAAGAACTTAATTGATCTTCTTTTGGGGCCACAACTATTTGGAATGTAAATCAGCCTTTTGGTGTCTGAATCAGAAACATTGGATCAAAAAAGGCAAAATTGGAAGATTAGAATTGTTTTGTTTTGTTTTTCAACAAAATTAGTTTAAAACTTTGTAACTATTTGTTAACTTTACAGGGACTTTAAAAAAACAAAACAAAACAAAAAATTGTCTGTCTAGCAACTTCATGTATTGAAATTGATTGTTGGATTTGAACATGTGATATATACTCAATATCATGAAGTAGATAACATCCATTGTATCACTTTGAGTGTCTGGGATGATCTCGCTGCTGTTCTCAAAGATGGTTTGAAGCTTTCAGATCATTCATAGCTACAAAGGTTTGGGGATATTTCACTAATACCTCCCTTTCTCTTTTTTTCTCTCAGCTCTGCCAAAAGCTCCTGGTATCCCTGTGGTGACAGAGAGAACAGCAACAAGTATTACTCTCACCTGGGATTCTGGCAACCCAGAGCCTGTCTCCTACTACATCATACAGGTGTGAAGCAGACACAGAATCCGACTGTGTTTATTATATCCTTTCTCCCTTTCTCTTTTTTAGCAGGCACATGATTGGTGAAGCTGATCTAAATTTTCATACGGATGCACAGTCAAGTGTCTTAAGCAGCTTAAGCTCTGAAGCAAGGCTGTAAAAAAGAATAAAAAAACGTGTTGTAGCAGTTGATGTCCACTAATCAAAGAGTGAATGTATCAGTAACAGAAAGTAGGATTAGTACAGACACGGCATGACCTCTTGTTGTTAATCAGGATGTTTTTTTTTATTGTAAAGTGTATTTAAATATAAGGATAGAGCTACAGTCATAGCAGGCTGATGCATTTCTTCATCTCTTGTCCCTCCAGCATCGTGCCAAAGGGTCTGAGGATCCTTACAAAGAGATCGATGGCATTGCCACGACGCGCTACAGCGTGGGAGGCCTCAGCCCATACTCTCACTATGACTTTCGTGTGGCTGCAGTAAACACCATCGGCCAAGGCCCCTCCAGCGATGTGGTGGAGGCTCGCACAGCTGAGCAGGCCCCCTCTTCACCTCCCCGTCAGGTCAGGAGTTTGATGACCCTACACAGTGTCATGAGTTTTTTTACATCCACTTTGCTTTCGTAAGTTTCAATCACAATGTTACACAAGCTGACTTAGATCATAAGCTGTAACTTTAATCTATTATTAAAGTTTCTTTGGGAATAAGTCTGGCTCAAGCTCACTTATAACACAGCTGTTACTCGGAGTGTTACGTAAATCATGTCAGTGTGCAATATTTAAATCTCGTGTTAAACAGCTCAACTTTCTCTGATAAAACTTGCTCCTGATGACAAGTGTGGTGAAGCTGATCCAAGCCCTGTTTGACTTACAGGTTAGAGGTCGTATGCTGAGTACGACGACAGCTATCATCCACTGGGATGAGCCAGAGGAGCCAAACGGACAGGTGGTGGGCTACAGAGTCTACTACACCTCAGACAACATGCTGCCAGTCAACCAGGTGTGTGTCTGCGTATTCTCTGTTTGCTTTAAATTAGCTGTGAGTTTCCCTAATCTGTGGTGACTGATGACTCGTGTTGTCTGCTTTCATTCATGCATCGTGATGGTTCTGTGTGTTGCAGTGGGAGAAACAGATGGTGCGCAGCGCCAACTTCATCACCATCCAAAGTTTGACTCCAAACAAGACTTATTACATCCGAGTGCTGGCCTTTACCTCCGTGGGAGATGGACCCCTTTCCCAGGACCTGCAGATTATAGCTAAAACAGGAGGTGAGACAGGGACACTGAAGTGTGTGTATGTGTCATCTGCAGGAATGAAACACAACAATATTTAATTTATTTTTTTAATGTTTATTAAATCTTGATCCTTTTCTTTGTAGTTCCATCCCAACCCTCAGAATTTAAGGGTGAGGCCAAATCTGAGACCAGCATCCTGTTGTCCTGGGTGGCCCCACCCCAGGGTGGTCCTGATAACCAGATCACAGGATATGAGCTGGTCTACAGACGGACTGATGACACAGAGGAGGTGAGACATCAGAATGATATAACAGGCCTAGTAAGATGAGAAAGATGATATATTCACCTTTGATTTTATCCTCTTTCATCAGATTATACTGACGGTTTTGCCTGTTTTTACTGACTTTCAATATGTTTAGTCATGTTTTGATCCATTCATTTATAACTGTTGACGTCTTGTTTATTATAAGGGTTACTCGTTATGATCTGTTTTCTCTTAGTCTGTCTTGTTAATTGAGTTTGCCAAACTTAACCCTGCATTTACCCAGTTATAACACCTTTTTTGTTTCTGTCTCCTCACTTATGTTTGTGTTTTTGACCTTGCAGAAGAAAGTCAGCTTTGAGCCTACCACCTCCTACCTGTTGAAGAACCTGAAGCCTTTCTCCACCTACACTTTCCAGCTGGCTGCAAAGAGCAAGCATGGGATTGGTGCATATACCAACGAAGTGTCCATCGAGACACCACAGACGCGTAGGTCCAATCACAAGCAGTGCTGTGTGTGTGAACATGTGTGAGTGTGTGAGTTTGATGGAGGAAGAAATGTGTCAGTTTTGACAGTGCAAAAAGGTCCGGTTCCAAACTTTATAAATGTTGTATATTTTCCTGTAACACATTGGGCACCAGTTTCATTTTGCACTGTCACAAAGGGACCATTTCAATTCAGACCTTAACTGACCTCAGATTTGATCATTTAACAAATTAAGGATCTAAGGCCTGTAAGTTAACCCCAGAGATAGTTTTCAAATTACAAACTGGCAGAAAATTACACATCTTGATGTTTTGGCAACAAATCTGAGGACGGTAAGAGAATGAGCCTGAGATGGTATGGTATGTGAGGTTTGTAGATAGAGATGAGAGCTCCATCATGGATCACAGAGGCTTTGGTAGGCTGTAAGAACAAGTAAGTTATGGGCAGGTATGTTTGTGTGCTAATTCTGTAGTCAGTGTATTTGTGTTGCATCTCTTTTAAGCCATTCACCCGTTTTCATTGATCAAACATTTCTACCAAACAGAAGTTGACACCCATCATTCAGTATCTTTGTTCAGCCATCCTACTTTCTATTCACAAGGTTCATTTTTTTCTTATAAAGCTTCTGTTCTCCAGTGTTTTGTTTTCATTTTATGTTTCTTTGTCTTTTGTTCTCTGTCTCTCGTCTACTCAATTTCATCCCCCATTCCTTCACGGCAAACCTCACTTCCTCACCCCTCCACCCACCAACAAATCATCATGCACACACAATAAAATAACATTTACCTAAACAACCCCTCCTCAAAACTGGCCAAATATCAGTTCCTTCAGCACCTCCCCAGGACATCACATGCACCAGCCCCAGTTCTACCAGCATCCTGGTAAGTTGGGCTCCACCTCCTCTGGAGTTTCAGAACGGAGTTATCACGGGATACTCCATCCAGTACTCCACCACTCAGGGAAACAAGGCGTCTAAAAGAATTGATGGAATTTCTCCGGAAAGTTCCCCGTATCTGCTGGAAAACCTTGAGAAATGGACCGAGTATGGCATAACGGTCCGGGCGCAGACGGAAGCTGGGGATGGACCAGAAAGTTTGCAACTGCTTATCCGCACTGAGGAAGATGGTATGTTCCAAAACAACCCCTCCCCTGCCTGTCTTAGGATGGTCCGCCTCACTAACAATGGCTACCTCACTAACATAGCACTTTTGAGCTCAAAGCATACCAAACTAACAACAAGCCTCTTCTACTGGCCAGTGAAAGCTTTTTATCAATCCTTGAACTTCGAAATTAACGGATGATACACTCCCAGCCCCTCTGCATTTGAAAACCTCTCCTGTACTCCTTCATAACCTTCAGAAAACCTTCAACATCTGGGAAACCTCTTCCTGTTGCTTCCTCACCGCTACTTTCTCTCATCAACAGCACCCTTTTTGGTCCCTTTGTGCCAGAATCTTTTTCCGCATTTTACCTTTTTTCTAAATCCCCCCTACTTTTTGAGAAAAGGGATTGTTGGTCCTCTATTGTTTTCCTACTAACAACACCAAAACAAACCCTCTGGTATTAGCTGTCCTTTGGCTTCACCATACCTTGGCTTGACCATCCACCCTCCCAACTCTTCTGCAGCTCCGAGGCAATTATTGAAACCTTTTTATGCTAAACATTGTGTTTTTTATTGTTAAACAAGTCATTCTTCTGAAAATAGTTACATTTTTATTGTCAAGCCCATACTCCTGATGTCTCATCCAAGATATTTATCTGACTGGAGCTTCTCTTAGAGAGCTTACACATTAGATAGTCAGATATCAGGAGGTGACTGAAGTTTTTCCTCTCCGTGTTTTTTTTTTTTAAATAATTTTGGGAGAAGTGTCGTTTTTGGCAGGACGAGAAAGGTTTTTCCTGATAACAGTATTTTCTCTTTGACTGCCTGCCTGCCACTGTTTATCTGCCCATGGCAACCAATCCTTTTCTATCTGCCATTCTTATCTTCCTCTACATTTGCTTCTTATCCTCCACTGCTTTTTTCCTTCATGTTTTTCCTCGAGCACTCTCATTTTTTTTTTTTTTTTTTTTTTTTTTTTTTTTACTATTTTGACTTTTTCCAAGACATCAGAGAGCAGCTTTAGACTTTTTGGAGGGTTGTATTTTTACATTTTTTCCAGCCTTGGGTATTTTTTATCCACCCTTGAAACCAGTATATTTTTTACTAGGAAGAGTATTTATTTCACTTAAGTGAAGGCCTTTACTTGAGAGGTTTGACCCAGTATCATCTGTGACCCTTGACCTCTATCCCAAAATGCATTTTTAGTTCCAAGTGGTCCTCCTCGAGGAGTGGAGGCAGAGACTGTGAACGCCTCGGCCATTAGGGTGAAATGGCGAGCACCAGCCCCCGAAAAGCAACACGGGCAGATTCGAGGATACCAAGTCCACTTTGTGAGGATGAACTACGGAGAACCTCAGGGGCAGCCTTTCATCAAGGACATCCTCATAGAAGACACTCAGGTAACAACAACAGATTTTCAGTACATGAATTCTTATTAAATCAGTTAAACCAGGACCTGTCTTTGGGCAATAAAAAAGTAAAAATAAACTAATTCAAACTGAGTATTGAGTAGTTGTTAAATATAGGTGGTGTGTAACAACAGGTGAAGTTGTTTCTAACTGGTGATCTGTGCATTAATGTAGTTTATGCTGGGAAAGGTTTTCCTTAAAGGTCCCATATTATGCTTCTTTTCTGCAGTTTAATATGGATCATTGATGTCTTCATGAAATGGTAGTAACATGTTTTGGTCCAGAAAGCCAATAAATCAAGCACAGCAGCATTGTTTCCAGGCTCTCATAGCCCCTCTGTTCAGGACGCTCTGATTTAGTGGGCGTGACCTTCATATGTAAATGAGCCACCGCTGATACCGCCCCGCTCTTCCATGTCACTGAGAGCGGCGCCACGAGCTCCGAGTGCACAATGTTTAGAAAACAGCGAAGCTCGTTTACCGTATCATTACAGGCTAAAACAACAGGCTAACCGCAGCTAAAGTTAGCATTCTGAAGCTAACACAGAGACGGGGGGGCACTGAGGTAAAGCTCTTACATCTGCTCCACAGCACACAGCATTTAAAATACTCACATTTCCAGGGTCCGAGGTTTGTTGGAGGATGGTTGGTAATATGCCTGGATTCAGGAACAGTCTATTCGCTAGCCCTCTGTTGTACTGTCCAAAGTTGGAAAAGCAGTCGGCCGTGAAGTGTCTAGCACACACATGCACAGTTTTACTGAGTGTAGCTGGCACTTTAACTTGATAAATGAACTCTAGCCACTTAGTCTTGTCTTCTTCCAAGATGGGAAGCTTGTGCATGGAACTATGTGGCAGTTTACAGCCAAAAACAGCCACACTCCTCTCTCCAGCAGCGGGGAGGGGATTTAGGGATATCTGCTCCGGTGGACCAATAAGGTCAGACTTGCTCCTGATTGGTCAAAAAAGGGAATCGCTGATGACGGCAAATCCCCAAAATCCAAACAGCTTGTTCTGGCCAGGATTTTACATTCTCAAGCACTACTAAGTACAGGTTTTGTCATTAAATATCACATTTTGTGAGCTGGGAGGAAAGCCAAAGACCCATAAATTTCACAAAAAGACTTAGTAAAGTGATTTTTGCATAATATGGGACCTTTAAAGGAGCTGTACATGCTTCCCTGTATTTATCAGTTGAGCAAGCTGCTTTTTACACAGAGGGTAAAATGTCAGTTATATTTATGTTTTTTCAAGTATACAAGTGTAACGATTGTTTCTTTTTTATTCGGCCTGTACTAACTGATAAACCAGTCATAATTATGATACTCACTTTCTGGAGTAGATGCTTCTTAAAGTTTCTATCCCTACTAGAGCCACAAAAATCTCTCTCCACTGATACATCATCTGCGAGTATAGGAAGGTATATGAGTAAAGTGTGTTGACTTTTAGAGTGCATCTAAATTATTAACAATTATATTTTTCCCTCTTTTTTCCCTTTTCTCCTTGCCGCTCTACGGTCTAGTGGGAAAACGATGACTCCACTGAATATGTGAGTACACCCTCCTTTGAGTCTGTTATTTAACACTAATAAGAAGAGAGCAGTGAGAAGATGAGTCACCTTTATGAGATCACAGCCTTAAAATTTTCCCCAACTAGACTGATGGTTTTAAATTAGAGGTAGTCTCTTTTTCATAGCTGCTTTTTGTATTCTCTGGGATTTTTTTAAACAGGCACCTGGAGCAACACTTAGATAAGTAGTGACATGAGTCAGGACTATTATTGACAAAGCAGCACAGTTTTTAATGGATCCTGTGGGCTAGATATGAGGAAAATATTGTGTTAAATTTAACGAAAGAGAGCTTAATGAGTTTTTTTGTGTCTTCATGGTTGAATGACATTTTGTGTGACCCGTTCTGAGCTCTGTTGGGATACTTTAATACAGAGACGAGTTCTTAGTTTTGAAAAGATCATGATTATATCTCATGTCTTTGTTTTGTAAAACAGCCTCAAAATAGCCTCCCTGGCCTGCGGTAGCCCTGTTGTTGTAGAGACAGGCTGAGTAATTGTCTCTGCTTTATCAGACAAGAGCACAGAATTACCTCTGATCCCCGAGGCTGTACCTTTTTGACTGGTCTTGACCAGTCTGACCCAGACAGTTTTTTATTAAATTGAAGCACTGCTTATTGTCCTGAGGGCACACAGAAGTAGTTGCCTTTTACAGCTGACGGGGCTTTTTGTTTTCCTGTAGGAGGTGGTTCTTGGGGATCTGAAGGCGGACACTTCCTATTCTGTATCAGTGGGGGCTTACACGGCCAAGGGTGACGGGGCTCGCAGCAAACCTGTTAGTGCCTGCACTGACCTGCCATGTAAGTGTTTCTATAGAGACCCTTATACCAACGACCATTTAAATGTCTAGTTTGATTTATCAAGAAAGGTCTCTGAAAGCTCTAATATGCTCATGAGTTTGGAGTTTTAAGGTCGGGCTATGACAGCTTCTCACACTGTGAGCAGAGACAGATATCTAGTTTAAAACATTTAAATGTTCTTACTTTGAAATACAGACTTACCTAGGTTTTAAAGATTAAAAATTAAGACACTTTTATATATGTATTAAATATAACAAGCTTAAACTTATTTGACCACATATCATAAAAATGGCACAGTTATCATCATAACCTGTTGGTTTTCAGAGATTTTCCTTCATTTCACCATTTTAAACAGGAGTACAGAGTTCAAACATATTTTATGCTTTTATATCCATATTTAAGTGGAAAAACAGAAATTTTCTGAGAAGTCAGAAATTTATCAAAAATAACAAACACTAAAATTCATTTTTCTGTTCAGAAACACAAGTAAATAACTGTAATTTGTTAATTAAAAAATAATAATGTGCTTTATTTTTTCCTGCTTTCTGGTAAAATAGTAACTTTCAGAATTTATACATAACAAAAATAGTTGTATTTTGGCATTAAAGATATAATTTTGAATCAGGAGCTTGCACATCACAGTGGATTAACCATTGCAGGAACATAAAAAGTGTTTTGTTGTCAACTATGTGCTGTTAATTTAGGGCATTAGTGGCAAACCCCTTACACTGAGTGGTGGTCTCATTAATTTGTTTAGCTCTATATATTCCAGAAATGTCAGAACGAGTGGAGAAATTATTGGTGATTTATTGCAATGTTTTCGATTTTGTAGTATTTTGAATTTGGTAAATAAATGAATTTGTGGTCTTATATCAATTTTTTTTTGTTTGTTTAATTAAATAAATGTAAAAATTGAATAAATAAGTGAATAAATAAATGAATAAACCAGGCCTTAAAATCTAAACACATTTTGCAGGAGAACAGAATCTTAGTACTTGATCACCAAGTCCCAATTCTGTGCTTAAACCTGAAACCAATAATGAGTTAGGGACTGTTTTGGACTTGTTTGTGACAGAATCACTCTCACTTAAGCAAAACTCAGAGCTAGCATAGTTTAATTGTCTTAATTGATCCTCTGATGATCTCTTCTTCATCCTGTCCCTACTTTGTTCTCCCTCTTCTGTTCTTTTAGTGCCCGAGAAACCCAAACTGATGGTGAGTGCCACTGATTCAAGCACCGCTCTGCTTCAGTGGTACCCTCCCCAAAACCCACCCACCCCTCTCCTGGGGTACCGCCTCACCTTCGGCCGTGTCGACGTCCTTCCCTTTACGGTTGTTGAGTTCCCCACCAAGGAAAACCGCTACACTGCCCAGGACATCCACAAGGGAGCTAACTATGTGTTCAGACTCTCCGCCCGGAACAAAATGGGCTACGGAGAGGAGGCAGTAAGGGAAGTGACTACTCCAGAAGACGCCCCAAGTGGATACCCAGATAATATAATCCCCCAGGATACCTCAGCCACAACCCTGCGTCTGGAATGGAAATCAGTCCCGTTGATCGAGCAAAATGGGAAAATCATAAATTACTCAGTGCTGTACAAGGATATAAACAGCCGAGGGAACGCCTCAGAAGTTTTTGTGCCAGCTCCTGAAACAAGTGTTTTGTTGGAGGGTCTCAGTCCGGATACTGTGTATGATGTCAGGGTGTGTGCGTTCACAGCTGTCGGCCCTGGGCCATACAGCCAGAGTGTCCAGATTCGGACACAGCGGCTGGACCAAGGTAGGACTAACACTCAATGTCAAACAACCCATCCCCCTTGCTCAGGATGCAACACATGCTCCCTAACAGCACACACACACATACACACACACACACACACACACACACACTCACAACACCTGGTGACATCATCCTAAGTGTCTTCTGTTGTCTTGTCACTGTAGTCTTAGACCCCACATCATTTTCCCAAAACAAGGTAAGAGTCTTGAGCTTTGGGTGTGATTCCTGTCCTGTGACACTCACTGTGTGTTAGATAGTGTGAGACTGGTTCTAGAGAATAGTACAAAGGTAAGACTGTTACTTTTGGTTGCGACAAGGGATTGAATGGTACTGGAAACATATTTATGTTTATTTGTCTTTTCTTTTGTGTTTGTTTTTTTTCCCCCCAGTTTTTGCAACAAACTTCAGAGTGAAAGCTGCCATGAAGAACTCTGTTCTGCTGTCCTGGGAGATCCGAGACAAAAACCCTGCCCAGCCGTTCACTGTAAGTTTACTCTGTGTTTTTATATGTAAATACAGTCGGATAAAATGGGTCAGGTCTCTAATGTTGCTCAAAGACATACAAGCAGGGTTCATACAAAGGTTTGAGAGAAAAGCAAAGGAAATTTAATGACCTAATCAACAATGACTCAGTGCAAACTCAGCATAATTTAGTAATATGAAAACACGCACTGACTGTGGTTGTGTTTGGTTAGTTTTAAAGAATTTCCATTCCATCTGTTGAAGAAAAAAGGGGCTGTGAGGACTTTGATGAAAGTGATCTTGAAAAAGTCTCCCTTCTAGATGTATGCCTGACTGTAATCCACACTTTAAAATGAGATTATCAGAACCAATATTGCTGGTTACAAATTATTTTAAATTGCTACTTCTTAGCTTCCAGGACAGGCTGACTAGGCCCGGATTGATTTACTGCACGTCTAGGTTTAATGACTAATTTTGTAGTGATGGTGGACACAGGAGCCTAACTGTCTGATAGAAAAAAGACAGAAGAGCAGAAGAGCAGAAGAAAGCTAAACAGAAGAGAGATACAGCCCAAGCTAAAGGCTAATTAGCCGTCAGGGGCTAAGCTATTAGTGTTAATGTTCATTCCAACCCAAATGCAGCAGTTATTCTGCAGTGGTCTGTTCAAACTTGAGAGTCCATCAATGAAATGAAGAGTGAGGTTACGATACCTCTGCTTGGTAGATGGCTTGCAGGACATAGCTAACCAGGATTTACCAGACTGCCAATATTAACGGCTACTAAACTACTTACAAACTGACAGTTTTTACTTGCTGTCACATTAGCCTACAGATACGTCAAGTACTGGGCTGCAGATTTCGCTACATATAGCTGGCTTGATTGCTTGATGTCACGTTTCGAACCGTAGTGCCACATAACTGTACTGATAAGTCCCTTACCTCAGCGCATTGTATCCAGTAAAAAGTTGTCTTGAACAAAGAAAATTTGTTTGGATCCAATCTCTGTTTAATTCCAAAACAAACACATTGCATTTGTTGCATACCATACACAATTCAACAATATGATCAACTCTGTGTCTAGATCCTGTATGGAAAAGGCCAGTCTGTTGAAGTTGATGGAAAACTGACTCAGAAGCTGATCACTGGTTTAGAGCCAGACACCCAGTACTCCTTTTTACTCACCAACCGAGCCAACAGCGCTGGTGGTCTGCAGCACCGAGTCACTGCCACAACCGCTCCAGACATCCTAAAGACCAAACCTGTCGTGGTGGGAAAGACCAACGCAGACGGCATGGTGACTGTGCAGCTTCCAACAGTGCAGACCACA
Source organism: Halichoeres trimaculatus (assembly GCF_033239565.1). NCBI lineage: Eukaryota > Metazoa > Chordata > Actinopteri > Labriformes > Labridae > Halichoeres > Halichoeres trimaculatus. The sequence continues at coordinate 30,765,065 of NW_027437180.1, read as the reverse complement.
GCCAAAGTCAGGTACTGATCATAAATTTATTCAATAGAACAAACAGGAAGTGGAGCGATAATTGTGTTTGTGATTTCTTGATTTGAGCATTTGTAGTAGTCACCTGTGCCGGATTTGCTCCAATTAAGGATGTTTTCAAACAACCCTGTGAGATAATTCAGCTTCTCAACTTCCTCCTGCTGCTGCTTCCCGTTTATTGGTCCATCAGCAGGGATTTCTCTGAGTTGGCAGCAAAGCAAGCCTGAGAACTCCCATAACAGCTAAATGAGAGCACAGAGCTGATAATCTCATCAGCTTTTTGTTACGGAGAACAAATACAGCTACTAAGAAGAATTCCTCCAGTGCTAAAAGTACATCCTGATCGCTTCACTGTGACTCTTGCTTTCTTACATTTACTGAAGCCTCTCCCTGACACTGTGAGCTTACTTTGAGCTTTTATAGCATTAAGGTCTCACAGAGTGCCGAAACATAGGTTATTTTCTATTTCAAGCCTTTAGAAGTTTGATGTATTCATAACAATGGCCAGCTTAAATCTTCACTCTAAAATGAAAAACTGCAAGATAAACCTTTTATATATCAAAATGTCCAAACTTTTTTTTTCTCAAGTGACTAATGTACAGAAACATTAGTTTAAGATTAATTGTACTAAGCTTAAAAATGTGTGTGGTGTGTTTAAGGGGTTACTATGTGGTGGTGGTTCCTCTGAAGAGGCAGAGAGGAGGGAAGTTCCAAAATCCCTGGGAGGATCCGGATCAGATGAACATGGATGAGGTGAGACATGCTGCAGAAAGGGGATTATACAAAGCAGAGCTAGATGATGGTCATAACATGGAGCTTCTTCGACCTAGGATATAATTTTCTGTTTGTTTTTCTGTTTCTGTGATGTTGTAGTTGAAATCATTGCAAGGTACATTACTGAGAGGTACATTTTATACTTAGTTGACTGTCCTCGTACAAAAGAAACAACCCTCTTGATGATTTTTTTGATGACTGTGATATTTTGTTTCTTTTTGATCAGTCGCATCAAATCCTTGATGAAAGAATGTAGGGATTGGTGTAACCGATTTTTACATCCACCTGTCCCCAAAACAAAAGGAGTTAAAGTCACACAACAAACTGTTGGAAGCTGTCGTTTTCCCGCAAGCTTTGCCATCATCAGGAGGACTCAGAATGCTTGGTGGCAGATTGGAGTTTAGTCCTGTTAAAACAGCACGATGAGAAAGGCTAAAGCCTGGCTCACACTACAGGATTTAAAAAATCTTATAAGATTCTGAAATCGGGCTGTATCTCACACATAAGGAGAATCTTCACAGATCATCTTCTCTTAAACTTAAGCACACACTAACTACAAGATTTGAAAATACTGACCAGCACACACTACAGAATTTCACCAAGATTATTCGACCAGAGAGAGTGATGCACCACATGTGCTCAGTTGTTTGATCTAAGGTTTTTAGCGCACTGGTGGGACAGGAGGAGAGAGAAGCGGAGCTGTCTGCAGCGGTGCCTTTCATCCATTACGCGCACGCAGAGGGACAGAGGTGAAACTGTTGCTGTTTCAGCCAATAATGGCATAATCTCACACCCATCACTGATAAAACAACAGTTTGCTACCGAAAATGGCGTGATTATGTGTTATTTTTAAAGGCATTATTGAACTGGCTCAAGTGGGCCAGTGGCGCGCGCAGTCAGCTGACCTGGAGCCTTTCAGCTGCACTTTGAGCCTGCATTTGTTGTCTCTGGGGCTCTTTCTAACTGTCTGTTGTCATCCTCAGTGAGAATGAATGTTGTAATCATCCAGATAAATATCAAACATGTTTGAAAATTAGCGGCTCCGACGAGTCTATGAGACAATCATGGGGGCGAAAGATTCATCTGTCAACCGCTCACACTTGAAGATAATCTTGCCTGAACGTCGGGGCCGATTTTAGTCCCAGACCAGATTTCTTCCCCGATTGTCGGGAGGACCGAATCGGGGTTAAATCGGGGCGAGAATCCTGTTGTTTGAGCCAGGCTTAAACACATCAAAATTGAACTAAACTGAACTTTAACAGTTTCGAAGAAATTAAGACATTGTTTTTTATTTATTCCTTAGCTGGAGCAGTGAAGGAGTTGAATGTCAGATTTCGCTGAGCCCAGCTCGCCCAGATTTTAAAAAATTAAGATTTTGTTTTCGTTTCAGAAACCACCTACTGTAAGATCAGCCACAGCTCATGTGGTGTGGGACTTACTGAGTATCTAAGCTCTCCTTTACAAATATATGTGGCAATGTCATATTTGTATTCTCAGTCATGAAAAGACATGCCAAAGTGCATTATAGCGTTTTCTTTTATGAGTCACACAGGAGCACTGAGTTTACTGAGAGTGGTTTTTTTTTTTTTACCTCTCTTGTATCATACTTCTGGTATCTTGTTATTCAGAGTTAGATGACCATGTCATCCATTCCCTGTTCAATCCAACAATACTTTCACATAACATTTCCCCTTTAATTCCACTTCCTGCATTTTTCTAAAGACTTCATCACCTCATTATGCCACTCTGAAAGCCCATTCATGTGTATGAGATTAGTTTCAATGGAGTTTTTATGGGGCCCACTGTCTCAATGGATAAATGACTTAGCAATTCAGTCGACAGTGGAGACATTTATGCTCAGGTAATAATGCTCCAAGCAGTGCGTTGTTCCTTCACTGACAAGTTTTTTATGTGTCAGGGAAATTGCCTAAATTGGCCCTTTTCACCACCTTTTTTTTTTAGGAAACTCAGGTGAACAATCTCAAAATGTTAAACAACATCAGGAAAATGTTATTGGAGTTCCAGGAAAACAGTTACAATGTTTTTTTGTTAGGTCAGCACTGTTAAACCCTCATGAAGCAGGCCTTTTGATGCTGCACCTTGTCTGAATTTGGCATTTATCACATAAAATTACAACCTTTGAATGTTTTTATTTCTCTTTTTTTTCATTTCTTATCTTTTCTGTCAATCTCTGCTTTTTTGCCTAATTAATTAATTCCTCTTTCTTCCTCTCCCTGTCTGTCTTTCCATTGTCTCTTTTACTTCCTTTCCAGCTTCTGAAAGAGATCAACCGGACCAGTATTAGTCGTGCCCTCCGCATTCGCAGACAGGCCGGCCAATCCGATCCAAGGGCCTACGTCAGCGCTCACTTTAAGTTCCTTCCCATGGAGTTCACTCTGGGCGATGGACGAAACTACGGTGACTTCCGCAATCGCCCCCTGCAGAATGGACAGGAGTATGTTTTCTTTGTGCTGGCTCTGCTCGACCTCTCAGAGAATGTGAGTCCTGACACGAAACATTTAAATGAACATGATTCATTTATTCATTTAACTGTGAGCATCATTAATACATAAAACTGTCTTTCCTCAGACCATGTTTGCCACCAGCCCTTACTCTGATCCAGTGACGTCATCAGATGTGGACCCACAGCCAATCGTTGATGAGGAGGAGGGTCTGTTGTGGGTCGTGGGGCCTGTGCTGGCAGTCATCTTCATCGTCTGCATTGTCATCGCCATTCTTCTCTTTAAGAGGTAAGGACAGCAGGAGGAAAACAAGGAAATGTTTTATTAAATTTCTTGACAGATGAGAGGAGAAGAGACATCAAAATGAGAAAGCAAAAAGTGATGAATTGAAGAGACAAAAGAAAAGATAAATATATTAAAAAGTCAATCAGAATCTTCACAGAAAGGAAACAGGTACTCGGAAGACAGCAACATATTTTATTTACATACAGGTGTGTTGCTTTGCTGCATATTTGTCCCGAAGTCTCTCCTTGTAGTCAGAACAGGCTAACCTATAGGACAGTTTGTCAAATAGCTCATTTAAGAGCAAGGTCATAAACAAGATCATCACCTCTTCTCTTAATCCCTCAAGTCTTCTCTCACATCATACAAATTACATCTTAGTTAAGCTGTTGAATTCCCTCATTTTCAAGGGTTTTTTTTTGTAATCTGTTCGTAAAGTCAGCGTGCAGGTGGCAAAGTTGGCTCACATAACAGACAGGGGAAGATAACATTATCATCCATTACCATTATTCATGATAATCATCTGTTCTTCTGTGGAGAGCTCTGTTAATGCACATGAATAATCACTGTGACTGATGTGGCGTAGCAGAATTATTAACCTTGATGGTAATAATCTAAAGTTAATACACCCTGGAGTGTAACCTATGGTGATTCGCAGCCTTTTATGTATGGCACTTTTCAATATATTTTCATGATGTTATTACATTATAAATGTCACAGTTAGAGGATGTCCTGGGAGATAACGTTCTGGGTGAACGGTTTTGGTAGAATTGCATTAGCTGATTATCTTTGTAGCTACAGAAGGTGCCTTTTAACATGCCAAACATACTTGTGAGAGACTTATTAGTTTTAATGAGAGGGACAGAATAATGAGTTCTGCACTGCTGTAGTCCCTGATGTTTATCGAATGGACACTAATGTTATTCATTTTTGTCTATCCTCTCATCTCCTCTCCTCCCTGTTTGGATCCAGCAAACCTGACAGGTAAACAAACTCTACTCATCTCCATTTCTCCGAGCCTGAGTCTGCTTTATGGTTCAGATTTTAGACACCAGTAGAGTCAGGATAACACTGACAGTTTTTGAACAACTGAATATTAAAACAATGAAGTCAAAAGAGAAAACTGATGCAGATATACTTGAATAAAATCCCAGATTTGCCAGATTTTAGTTAAATTCTAGAGAATAAAGTCTTGATCTACACATAAACTAAGATAACACATGAGATGAGATCAGAAGGACAGTAAGCCAGCTGCACTGAAACCTGGATACAGGAAGGTGCATCATCTTTTGAAGTCCTACTCAACAGATGAGGACTAACAGCTGTTGCAGTAGCTTGCCCAGGCTGCCTCTCTTCAGAATGGGCTTCATTTCTTCCCCAGTCTTTCCAGAATCATGACACTTGGGATAATATGCTGCTGATGGCTGAAGGATTGAGTATTCAGTTTGAACAATCCTGTGTTGAAGTGCAACTTCTCAGGATTGTCCCTGTCATAAGCTAGCTGCTCCTCTTATTGACCCTTTCAAAATAAGATACAGGTTAAGACTTGAACAAAACAGACTTTCAAGGATCATTTTATGATGATAGTATTCTATTAACATTACAACCTGTTTTCATGTAAATTGTTAAAGTATCTGGTTTTCATCAATATTGCTAGCCCCACAGCCTGTAGTAATATTTCAGTACAAACCAAAGGACTGGCTTTGTGTTTAGTTCTTCAAAGTTTTATTTTATGTATTGTTGTAGTCTGATCCAACCATTAATCCAAACATTAGAGCAAAAAGGCAGTGCTTGTTTCCTTCACTTTCAGACATATGCTTCTTTCCTGCAGATGAAATGGTTCACTTTATTTAGTTGCAGAAAAAAATGAGTAAAGGCACAGTGCCAGCACCCTTTGGTTTCTAATATACTTTGAAGCCTAGAGATGCTAGAACGGCTGACTCCAACTAACTTTAATCAGATCTACATACCAGATAAAAATAGTGGTGTTATCATCAAACTATGACTAGTTCTCTAACTCTTCAACTTAATTTAATTTAATGTAAACTGATAATTTTATCCCGTAACCCTTTGACTTGCTGCTCATTAGGGCTGCACGATTATCGCAATCGCATTCGCAATGTCAGCACATGCAATTACGTTATCGCAAAAGAGGTTATCGCAATTGCAATCGCAATGTCAGCACATGCAATTCAGATTTTTCTCTATGATAACCAAGCAAGTCTGTAGACTCATCATGACACAACTTTTTTTATTAAATCGCAAGCACATTCGCAATCGCAATATTGTCCACCTAATCGCAAATCGCACCTTTTCCCCAAATTGTGCAGCACTACTGCTCATCTGTTTGGAAGTATGTTTTTTAACTTGGTATATCTCATAGAAAGTTAATTGAACTAAGGATGGGTACTAAATTAGGCACTTTTATGGGTACCCAGTACCAATTCACTAAAAAATCAAAAGGTACCATGTTTGGATACATAATGCACCTTTGTGACTGTGAGGGAGTGGAAGAGTAGGCGATTTTCCATGCTGGACATAAACACAGCATTATAAGTTTATATGTTGAAGAAAAAATTTGTGAAACTGAAAAAAGAGATTTTATTATTAAACAAATTGATATTTTTTTCCACATAAACACAAAAAAGTATGGAAAATTTGTACAGTTGAGTACGGACACAGATTGCCAGGTACCGGGCGTTGGTACTGTATCATTTCAAATGGTACCCATCCCTACATTGAACTGAGTAAAATGTGATTGGGTCATCTTTTGTGTTTTCTGATCATGGTGCTCCAACAACAAAAAAGTACTCCTTTTTTTGACTTCTTATCACTTGCATTTAAAAAGTGAAAGTCAAAGGGTTAAAATAATATAGGGTTAGAGGTTTAAGATCCTTTTTTACTGTTTTACTTTGTTTGGGCTTATAAGAGACAGAGATAGGGATTGTATGCACTAGATAGCATCAGGACCAGGAGTCAAACTTCTTATGAGTGACACTAGGCTGTGAGTTTTACTGTTTTGGAACCAGTTTCAAGCAGACCCTCGAGGAACTGCAGTACAGGTACTACAGGTACTGGAGGTACTGGAGCACATAAATAAGAGTTGTTGTGTAAATAATTTTGTGTTTTTCTGTTTTCCAGGAAAAGAGCAGAGGCGGAGGGTAGGAAAGGCAGCTTCCCCTGCAGCAAAGCCATGTCATCCCACCATCCCACTGATCCCGTGGAGCTACGCAGAATAAATTTCCAAACTCCAGGTAAACAAGGCACACCTTTAGACATACTAGCTAAGGCACAGTGTGGACATTTAATCTAAGTGTTGTAGTTTTAGTTCTATTTATTAGATTAATCTTGCTGTTGTTTCCTTTTCCAGCCTATCGTGTGTCAGTGTACCGCGGTTATCGGCGCTTGTCAAGTTAGTTGGTCTTAGTCCACCATAGATCTTCTCCTCGCTGCTGACATTGTTTCCCCTTTACCATATTCATTTATCTCTTCTGTTTCTCTCTCTGTCTATCTTCCTCTCTCCTTCTGTCTGTCTTTCTTTCCCATTTTCACGCTAACTAACCTTCCATCCCATGTAGGATGAAGCTGCTTGAATCAACATTTCATCCAAATGCTTCTGGAATACTTCTTGACAAGATCCCAAAACTCCTTTTATCATGCTAAATTTTTAACCGCCTGTGTCATATTCTTTTTTTATCTTCACCAGCAGTGTGTGCATATACTCTGAGGACATGTTACTGTGCCTCAGTAACTTTCCAAACACGCACATTGTTCTTTCTCTCCGCCTGGAGAGAAAATGGTCACTTAACAAAAAAAAGAAACACTTCATTTGCTTCCTCCACTGAGTCTGGACAGAACACTAAACAACACCTCCTCTGAGAATCCTTCCTCTTAACATTTTCCTCTATAAGAGTTAAGTTGCACATGTATCCAAAGACCTCCTTTTCTATTTCTGTGCTCGGCAGGCATGGCAAGTCACCCACCCGTCCCCATCTCTGAGCTGGCAGATCACATCGAACGCCTCAAGGCAAACGACAATCTCAAGTTTTCCCAAGAGTACGAGGTAGGAATGTTGATTATCTGTCCATGAAAATCTTTAAGTTCAAAAACTAGCTTAAAGATTTGCTCAGCTTCAATTTCAGTGGTGAGAGCTGTAGATTGAGCCTCACATATTGAGTCTCTGCAGCTGCGTTTTGCTTCGTCTACACAGGACGGTACAAGATAAAGCCCATTTTCCTCCCCCTGCTGTCTTGTTGTTATCTATACAAATATAAGGGGGGAAATTGAAATTGCAAGCTCAAAGAGGGTTTGCTTACAGCCAGATGGTTATCGGGGCCTCATTTCTACGCTCTGGTGGAGAAAGAGGAGAAACAGAGATAGAAATAAAGAGGCAGCGACCAAGAGCAGACTGACTGAGAGATACAGGATACAAAAAAAGGAGCCTCTTGATTAGTTTCCACCAACTTGCAGCACAGTTAATGTGGAACAAAAAAGGTTATATTCCCAGAGATAACAATGTGCCTGAACTTTGTGTGCTGAAGTGTGGCACCAAGTAGAAAAACACATCCGTAAAAATATTCTCCAACATGCTGGCTGTGGAGCAGATAGAGCTAGCATTACAATGAGCTCCACAGAGAGCTATTAAAGGGGTAAAAATGTTTTCTTTTCCTTGAAAAAAAAATAAAAAAAAAAGAGTTTAGACGGACGGTCTCTGGGTGAAGGAGGAGACGTGAAGCTTTAATTGGCTACCACAAGAGAGAGAAAGACAAATTGTTTGCGATAGAGAAACGTATACACAAGGACACATTATGCAAAGACTAGAAAAACAGATTTTGGGGAGAAAAGCATGGGGACAGAGGATAAAGGGACGGTAGGTGTAATTGTGATGCGAGTTTGAACCTCTCTGTCGAGCCTCACATTCTCTCTGCATGACTGTGTGCTTTGTTCGCTAGTGAACCCTTAACGAGGGAACGAGAGAGATGGATGGAGGAGGGATTGAGAGAGAGGCCAGAAATGATTGCGGTGTAATAATCAGGCACACATGATGCCGAGCAGTGTGTGGAAAGCAGCCTCCAACACACACACACACCCACACATGCACATGCATTCATGCACTCATCCAGCACCCACTCCTGTCCATTTTTTCCCCAACCAAACCATAATTATGTGTCGTAAAATATTCAGAATTGCTAAATTGCTCTGGCTCTCTCCTCTTCGTCCCTCTCTATCGACAGCCTCATAATGACCTCATGTCTGCCGCTCCCAGCTAACAGCAGTGGTTACTCTGTAATTACCCTCCAGGAACTTAATGTGTTGGTCTAACACAACCATCTTTTCTCTCCCAGAGGAATTTATTGTGCTTTTATCATTTTTCTCCAGCAGCTCATATTTTTGTTTCGTAATAAAAGGTGGAAAGTCCCGACATCGGGGTTGTTTCTTAGAACATGATACTGTATTTGTGGACAGTCCTGTCCAAGTTCAATATTACCCTGTTAACTTCCAATTTGTATTTGGTTTCTATTGGGGTAGCAATTCTTGGCAACATAGTTAAAACTCAGTTTACATCCATAGCATTGTCTAGCTCTTGCCTTTTGACTTGCGATGTTTGCTTTCTCAGGCAGATGTATGGGCAAAGTTTCCCTCTCAAGTTTAAATGTCAGCAGATTGATTATATAATTGAAAAACCAAGAGGGTAAATTGGGGTAAAGGTAATTACCTCTGCCAAGGAGGTTATGTTTTTGGAGAGTTTGTTTGTTTGTCTGTGAACAACATAAATCAAAAAGTAACAAACGGATTTGGATGAAATTATCAGGAAATGTTCAAAATGGAATAAGGAAGAAGTGATTAAATTTTGAAGGCGCTCCAGATCACCATCTGGATTTAGGATTTTTTTAAAGGATTCTTTATCATTGTAAGATAGGGTCGTTTTCACCATATGTGCATTAAACTCCATGATAGATGGTCAGATAGCTTTGCAAAACAATACAAGACAAGGTCACTTTAATTTCTGACAGATGTAAAAGTATGATCCAGATCCTGGCAATATTCTGGATACTAAGATCAGATATATGAAATATGTACTGGGTCAACATAATTTTCACCACTGTCAGGTAACAAAATATTATACAAACCTGCAACTAACATCAAATTGTAGCAGACAGTCTGCTGAAAAGGAGTATAACATTAAAGTAGGACTAAAGCGTTGCGTGAGAACCACAATATGCTTGGTGAAGGTCTGCGCTCTCTGAGCGCTTTTCTAGTTCATTCTTTGTTGCTTTGGTATTAGAGCCCTGATTCATCAGTCACATTTCAGTCAGTATTTTAATATGGTACATGCATGGACCTCCAGTCACATTACAGTGTTATTAATATGCTACATGTAGGTGTGACTATCAGCCCAGAGAATTGACTTGACTTGATGAAAGATGGATGAAGTAGTCACTTGAGTCAAACTAATTTGCAACTATCCAAGAAACCAACAGAAAAGGTGAATTCATTTTAAAGATCACAGCTTTGCTTCTTTGCCAAAAGCTACAATATGAACCCCTGTAAGTTGAATGCTTTAAGAGATTTTAATACAGAACATTCAAAACAGAGGACATATAGAAAACAAGTAGTCCCCTCTCACTCTGTTAGGAACAAAAAAGAGCTCCTGAAACTAAAACTGTCTTTTTAACCTGACTCCAACCAATCTTTTATTATTTTTGTAAAAATTGGTGTTTTGTTGTGGGCTTCAGTAGGGTTTTCTTGACTTTTAGAGCCAGCCTCAAGCGGATACAGAAAGAACAGCAAACTTCTGAATTGGCCTGTTTTTGAACAGTGGAAGTTGCTGTTTGGCTAAAAACTCAGCAGCTCCTGAAAAAGCTGACTAATTAAACAAACATCTTCCAAAACAACTTGAGCTTCAGGAGTGCAGTGTTTTGTTTTAATTACTTTCCATCTGCGCTTTGTTGTTCAACACTGGCTCTTCTCTGACCCTGTCTCTCTCCGCCTTGTAGTCCGTCGACCCCGGGCAGCAGTTCACATGGGAGAACTCCAACTTGGAGGTCAACAAGCCAAAGAACCGCTACGCTAACGTCATCGCCTATGACCACTCCAGGGTTATACTCTCCAGCATTGAGGGTAAGACACACCGCCTGTGTGTTTAAGCTCTGTTTTTTCTATCTCAGTGGGGACTTAGTCGAGAGTGAGGACATTTTTAGGAAGTGAGGGAATTCTGGTCACTCTTCAAAGGGCTGTTTGAGGTCGATGACTCGGTTTCTGGGTTAATGTTAGTGTACAAGGCTTTAGATGGAGCATATAGTCGAGATGGTTAAAGGTTTTGAAAGTGCATTATGTCAGCAAGAGTCACCACAAGTACTGTAGCATGTGCATGTGTGCTGCTCTACGTGAGGGATGGAGTATTAATAATCTGAAGATGTTTTTCATTGCCATACAGCATAGACACAGTGCTGTGCCTGCATCAGCGATAAAATGATCAAATTAGGATTCAAACACACTGCTGTTCCAACCCACTGTGTTACCACATCATGCAATTAAACGGTCTCTTACTTGACCAATTAAATGCTCATGGAGGTAAATTATAGCCCATTTACTGACATATTTTTATTATATGCCAATTTCCCTGGATTTAATTTTTTTTTTTTTCATTTTTGAACGGTCTAAAATGTGAAGGGAAAATAGTCTCAGTCTTGTTCTCAGTGTGTGTTTTGAAGTGCACTCACCCACCTCAGCTGGGAAAGACCTGAGGCAGAGAAACTGGCAGCTCCAAAGTGAAGAGGGGGAGGCAGTGGGAGGCCAAGCCCAAACAGATGAGTCTTATCTGGGCAGAGCATGTGTGAGCAGCCCTTCCACCCCCGCCTGTCCTGGAGCCCTGGCTGTCTGTCTTTCTTTTAGCTCAGAAAATGCATATACTCTTGAGCATGTCCAAACACACCAAAGCAAAACATGCACACACACATTCGTACTCTACTATGGATTTAAAACATTTCCAGGATGTGCAGAAGCAAAGATACGGACCTCTGCTCCCAGTCTCCTCCACACATCCTCACGAGGAGACACCAGTGCCAAACCAGTGCAGCCACCAAGTGACTGGAAACGTGTGTGCTCTGTGTGTGTTTGCTTTATCTACGCAGTGCTTCTGCTGTAGTCCCTTGCAATAAAGTTGTAGCACATCAAAGCATTTAGCCAAGCTGTCCTCTAAAGACTCAGGTTGATAAACATATGTTGAAGCTCTTCTTACCGTCTGTCCTCATCCAATTTAAAGTAAGTTGTATAAACCTCCCCGTGCGCCTCTGTCATTTAAAAGTGTGTGTGTATTTGTGTGTGTTGGGGTTTTACGAGCATTTGGGACTAAGGGGGTGTTCATAAAAGAAGCTGCAGGAAGAGAATCAGCTGCAGGAGTTTCTCTCTGCCACGATTCTCCTGTTTGCTCATTGACTTCTATCTTTTTGAGAGTAAACCGCTATCAGACGACTCAAAAGGAGTTTTCTGTCCCACTTCGGCAGAATCGGGTCACGGCTCACCGCACGCGTGCACGTCTGTGTGTACGCCTGTGTGTGTACTTTGCTGTTTTGGTGTATGCGTGCATGTTTGAGCTATGACTCAGTGATTTTTGGGATTATGGTATTAGGCCCCAGATGAGCAGGACTGATCCTAAATCAAACACACACAGGCAGGCTCTCACATCACACACACACACACACAAACACACACACAATCCCCTCCAGGACAAGCAGTGTCAGCCGAGTCTTACACAGAGACGGCCTTACAGTCATATTGCCATTCAAAGCGACACATCCAGAGTATACTCAGATTAGGCCCATGATCGTCTTAGCATGTATTATAAAACAAGACGGCTGAACAATCCAACACCAAAGGACGCTTGGCCCCGTGAAAATAATAATCTCCCCACCGTGACCTCAGATGATCCACACTCTTTATTACAGGGGCATAAACCTGCTTTCATACTTTGTGTAGACTTTAAATAATCCCTATAGATTATTTTCCAGTCAATCAAAATAAGAATCATCGAGAAGGAAACATGGGCAGAGAGTGTTTCTGTTTTCACAGCCCAGAAACGTTCATCCTCAGAGTCATCCCTCATAAGTAAGATGCTGTAATAACACATGTAGTCAGTGTTGTCTTCTTCACCCTCCTGTTATCTTTAATTTTATTCCCCCTTCCATCCAACAGATCTCCCTTCATTTCCTCCCCCCTCTCTCAGTGACATTCGCTTTTTCTGTCTCTTGCAGGCGTCCCTGGCAGTGACTACATCAACTCCAACTACATCGATGGCTACCGCCGTCAGAATGCCTACATCGCCACTCAGGGACCCCTCCCTGAGACTTTCGGGGACTTCTGGAGGATGGTTTGGGAGCAGCATACAGCAAACATTATCATGATGACAAAGCTGGAAGAGAAGTCGAGGGTAAGAAAAGAGGATTGGACAAATATTAGGATGTCACTGTAGATTGCGTTTTGGGGGGAATGGAGAGATAAGGCGTGATATTGTGGGCTAGAATAAGCGTAAGGACAAAGACAGAGTTGGTTTGGATAAACACTGCATGACAGGATGAATCATTTGGTAGGAAGGACTTAAGTATGAGATGGTAGCATGTACAAATGCTTTCACAAACATCTCCCCACGTTCACGTTGCTTACCATCTAAGATAAAGCTATTACAACAACAAGCCAGCAGAAACATACATCAAAGAGGGGGTATTGTGCTTTTTTTATGCTTTTTCACACTAGTGTTGTAAAAGACTCTGATTTCAGCCTCTGCCTGAAACACTTTGTCGCCGCTGTCTCTTTAAGACTACCCACTCCAAAAAAAACCCTTCCCTCTGGAGGCCTGTTGGAGATGCAGCTGTGTCAGACCTTGGTGTTTGAGGCCAGCCCCTTCAATGTGTCGTAGACCAGTTTGGAGATCCTTATGTGATGACTTTCTCATTTCAGAAAAAATGTGCTACTTTTGAAATAAACTATCTTTAACAGTTTATGGCAGGGCTATTCGATAAAAAAATTGGTTGCGACAGATTTTTTAATATCAATAAAAAAATACTTTCCAGTAATTAATCCACACAGGATTAAACTGACTATTTTCCTTGCTAACTTTTCATTTTAGGTTAGAAAGAGACATGCTGTTTACACCTGTGTAGGACTGCTGATGTCAACATTCCAAACACACCTGCTCAATGACACAATGCATTAGGTTTGTTGCTAGGTTACCATAGATGTTGCAGTCAATGTTTGTAATAATGTTGGACTTTTTGTAGAATCTTGTCAGTGTTAGTAAAAGATATTTTTCTCAACAGACCATTAATTGGATAGCCCTGGTTTAAGGACAGATTCAGGAATTTTATACCCATTTTTAAATCATGGGAAAGCATAATACCCCCTCTTTAATGTTGTTCCTAGAACACAGCTACGTTTAAGAATTTTGCACAGTTTTATGATGACTCTGAACCTTTGACAGTTTTTATTTTCAGAAATCAAAGTTTTATTTAGGGGGTGATTTTGGAGGGAGAGTATTTAAAGTGATAATCCAAACCAATAAGATACCTGCAGTAGATGGTGTTTGGCAGGACTCAAGCAATTACTTCACACAACTTCACTTCAAAGACCCAGTTAGAGCCTTTCATGTTCTACATTAAACGCCAACACAGCTGTGATCCTTCTGTACAGGTGGATATTTGTAATTTTAGTAAGTTAGGACACATGACCAGCCTTTAATTTCTCAGTCTGGTCTCTAGTTTGGAAAGCGAGTCTCTTAGTCTGAACTGAACTCTGTACATTTCAACGTTTTGTTACTTCGACCCACCTGTAGCTGCAGAGTTCAGTTTTTGTAAAACAGTTGAAGAGCCCAGCAGATGTGGCTCAGAAATGTAGGTGTAGGAATAGACTGGGTTGAGTAGATTATTACTCAATAGACTCCAACGCAGCACAGCAAGAGGAGGAGATCAGGAGTATAAGAGTACCAAATGGAGATACGATGTGGTCTGGAAATACATGATTGTTTGGAGGTGACGGGTTAAAGAGTGAAGTGGGTGCTCTTAACTTTGGTTAAGCTTGAAAAAGACAGAAATGGATTGTTAATGGTTGGTCTGGCTGTCACGAGGAGGGCAGGATATTAATTTTTAAAGATGTGGAAGGACAGGACAGTCCAGATGGATTCAAGAGAACAGGAAAAAGCAGGGACACGTCATGTGGTACAAAAATACTTTATACTCCAGCTAACACTGCCATGTTAAAATAAAAGTAGAGGGAATGTACATCGGCAAAATGTGGCATGAATGAAGCCGAGTAGAACGGAAGAACGGAGTATGATGGAAGAGAATGGTGAGCATGAACTTGGGGAATTACAGCCAAATTGAAGCTAGTTAATGAATTAGAAAATCGTTTGGCTTTAAGGCATTTTGCTGTTGTTAACAGAATATGCGCTTGAGTAAAAACTCAATGTAATGAGACTGTCATGTTGGGATATGAACACGAATGGCTTGAGGTGTGAATCATGATTGAGTGCTAACCAATTATGTCCAAAACCCTGTTCACAAAATGATTCTTTCCTCTCATCTGTGCTTCTTTTCCTATTAACCTGTGTCTTGTGTTCAAATCTCTGCTCCCTTTTCAACTTTTTTCCAACTGTCTCTGTTGTGTCTGTTTGACCCTCAGATGCCCTCTTATTTCTTCTCTAAGGCAAGACCTCTCTTTCTCTCCTTTGCTAATCCCTTTGAAAATGCAACCTCACCTCACATGGTTTTCTCCTTACCCCCCTTCCCCCCACCTTCTTTTCAGTGCCCCTTTTTTCTGCTGTTTTCCCTCTTTTTTTCTGCGCACTAGCCAGCGCTTTGAGTGAGAATGCAGAATTGTTTCAGCTCACCACACCACAAGGCACTCAAAGTTAACTTCGTCTGAAAATGGGATTTATGGAAACCACTGCAGCTCAGACCAGTGCACATTAGCGTCTAGAGTTTGCATGATCACACCCACGACTGTTTCTCTATTTCCCTGTACGGTGGCTACACACTATCGAGTGTAGCCTTGCGAAAGGTATTTGTATTTGCCGATTACCGAGGAGATGTTTAAAAATTTCCTCTGCATAATTGCTTTAGAGTAAAAGACTACAAAGTCCTAATTGTGCACAGTAAAGTGCTGCTGTCTCGTAAACACAATGAATCTGTTTAAGGACTGCTTAGCTTTAAATTCTACAAATTCAATGAAGTAGTCTCTACACTATGCAACAATAAAAGTGTTTAATTAGGATCTACTTAGCTGTATATCTCAGCCCGCTACCGTTTGTTTGAGGGGGTAGTGGGTTGCTTGCTGGAGAAAATACTGATTCTCATTTAACTCCTCTAAACAAGATGCCATCATGTGTTTACACGTTAACAACACAGATGATCACAGATGGTCCCATAGTGGGAATCTTGCCAGCAGTCTCCCTTTTATCACTCATCAGACAACACATTTGTGCTGTCGGCCCATATATCAACGATAGAGTCTCTACATTAGTATTGACTACATCCTGTTTAGTCTTTGGGGAGGGTCTGGGCCCTCCTATGTGGATGGACACTCCTGTCCCCGCCATGTCTCAAGGTCTGGTGGGAAACAGCAGTAGAAAAGCGGTAATTACAGCCTGAACGTCCCGGGCCAAAACGCATAATCCCCAGTCTGGAGCAGTGGAATGCAGAGCGTGCTGAGCTGAGCTCCCTGCTGTCTTTGATGTGAGGACTAGAGAGATCAGCACATAACGTTTGGTTTGGCCTGATTCTGCCAAGGCCCTCCTCCTCCTCCTCCTCCTCCTCCTCCCTCCTCACCCCTCTCCTCTGGGATTTTTTATTCCTCTCTCCTCTGTGGTCTCTGAGGCCAAGCTGAGGAACTACAAATATGACAGCCTCATGCAGGGGAATTCAAAGTGTTTTGAGGGTTAGGGGATGCTGGGATTTGGAGTGCGTGGAGTAGTTTCTGTAGGATTTGTGTTAATGTATTGAGCTTCAGCTTCTCCTGCTCTGTGGTGGAACATTCTGGGAGCCCAGCAACGTATGGCAATTTCATGCCACACAGTTTTTCAAAAATTTGAACCTACTTATGCAGGATCACACCCCAGAAGCAAACACCTCTCTTTCCTCTGTCTCTCTATCTGTCACTCTGCACTCACTAAACCCCCTCTCACACACACACTGGGTTGCAGCTATATGCACATATTTCTGTTACATTACTGTCTAAATTTTGCAAACCCTCTCAGCGATCTGCTTCAACACCCTCCTCTTTCTGTTTGCCTCTTTACACGTGCACAGAAGTCAACTCTCTCCTCTTTTCTTCTTTGTCACAAAGGTGCTCACAAACATCTCCTCAATGCTCACAACCTCTTCCCTCCACTTTTTGCAGGTGAAGTGCGATCAGTACTGGCCAACACGGGGCACAGAGACCTACGGCCTCATCCAGGTCACTCTGCTGGACACAGTGGAGCTGGCCACCTACTCTGTCAGGACCTTCGCTCTGTACAAGGTAACATGACTCCTGCACTGGAGCGTAACTGGGTCACAGGCATATTGATCTCTTGAAATATTTATGCATACAAGTTAGTGGGTGTGCACTGGGTTCTGTGCCCGTGTCACAGTTTGTACATGAGTGTTTCTTTGCCTGTATGTATGACCCAACATGAGAAGAAACAACATGAGAACAGGAGATTTGTATTTGAATTATTCATGCATTTCAGACCCTAAAGAGACACATAAAGAGGATCTTCTTTTCAGATCTTTTGAATTGAAAAAGCTTGCTTTGATCAGTTATTGTCCTGAGCCTGTCCATGTGAAATCTCATCCCTATTGAAGGATGAACCAGGTGATATTCTGCTTTTTTCATATGAACAAATCCATTTATGGTGCCAAATCTAGTGATGCATTAATCCTTCTGGTGAGTATTGTTTGTGTTTTGACCTCCATTGTTGACTCAAGTCTCTTGAAATCACATCAGTGAGCCCTACTGTTGACATGTTTGCGCACTGACATGAAGTCAGACTCACAAGTTTATTTTGGACCGTTCCCACATACACTGTCACACAGCCAGAAATACTCAACTGTGTTAGTCATAACCGAGAATAATCCCATTGTTTTAATGATATTTCCTGGGAGGGAGTCATTGGGCCCTTCTTAAAGCATCAACCGTACACACATAGTATTTGTGACCTACATCATCAGCAGGGATAGATCCAGAATTAATGAAGAGGAGACTCTGCCAAGTATTGAAAAACATATAGAATAGAATAGAATAGAATAGAATAGAATAAAATAGAAAAAAAAAAACGTTATTTATCCCAATAGCAACGGATGTGAGGACAGGTCGATGTTGTCACTTTTCAGCTTACACCTGAGAACCAGCACGTTGTCCTCACCTCCTTCTTCTCACCTTGTGGGAAGACATCAGGCCTTGCACCAGTTAGCATTAACATGCTAAAGGCTTCTAAAAGCTGATTTCACATTTATGAACAATGCAGCCATGGTTACATGTAGGATCAAAAATAGCAAAATATCACTGAAAACATAACCATTTCGGGGTCCTCAACCAACAAATGAACCATACAAAGTCCACTCGTAATACAAAAATGACGAAAAAGAGATAAAAAAATTGGGGGGCTCAGTTCCTGTTTTGAGTGGATAAAACACTAGTTTTCATTAATCTAATGAATGTGTTCATGTATCATGAGGAGCAGTTGTAGGAGGAGTCTTAAACAACAGTGGCTAAGGAGATTTTCCTTGATGATTTATACCGCCATGTAACAAATACACCCAGAATCTTACCCAAAACCTTAAAGTCATAAAGAATACCATTTACTCTAACCTAAGCAATCGTGGGTTCTTGGTCAAGGAGGTGACCAAGAACCTCTATCTTCACTCTGCCAGAGCTCCAATGGTCTTCTGTGAAGAGAGGAGAAACGTCCTGAAGGATATCTATCTCTGCAGCAATCCACTAATCAGGCCTGTATGATAACATGGTCAGACAGAAACCAGAAGGCACATGGCAGCCTGCCTGGAGTTTACCAAAAGGCACCTAAAGGACTCTCAGACCATTAGAAAGAAAATTCTATGAACAAGCACTGTGAATACTTTCTGGATGCACTGTAAAGGTTAAAGGGACCTGCTTGAGTTATCCCACAGATGACACTTACGTGATTTTCTAAACATTTACATCATTTTCTACTTGACCTACCTTTTCTCTTCTTGTCTATTTGTCTGTTTGTCCAGAGCGGCTCCAACGAAAAGCGTGAAGTTCGTCACTTCCAGTTTACGGCCTGGCCAGACCATGGGGTGCCTGAACACCCAACTCCTTTCCTGGCCTTCCTCCGCAGAGTGAAGGCCTGCAACCCTCCAGACGCAGGACCAATGATCGTCCATTGCAGGTATGTGGGTGTGTGTTTGTGTGTGTGTGTGTGTGTCATGTTTTTGACTGGTACAGTTCCTATAATTTTCTGTACCAAAAATCACTTAAAAAGACAATCCAGTGGCTGCTGACCCAAGGGAAAACAGATTTAGTGCTCAATTGTGTGTGTTTGTGTTTGGTGTGTGAAACACTTATGTGTTATTTTGGGTTTTACTTGGCAGCATAATTTTCTAAAGGACTTGGAGTCTGTGAAAATCAACTCTGGTCCAAGAGCACTGGTGTAACATCATTCACAGGTCCTGACCCAAAATGAGATCGACCTGCCATTACGCTAACCCCAAACCATCCTCTCTGGCTCAGAGACCCACATTCCTCCATCGTCTCAAAGGTTTAACAACAGCAGCAGCAGCCGCTATGCTGACCCTGTTTTCCATAAGTAGCTTCCAGTGTTGACTATTTAGTGTTAAAGCTGCTGCTAGATCTGGGTTCATAAGTTTATATTCAAATGAGCCGCTCTCTGAGCAGCAGGAGGCTCATGCCTTGGTTGGAGGAAGATTCTGGAAACTTGTCATTACAGTCTTGGCACAGTGTAAAGCTCCAAATCTGGGAAGTTGCTGCTTTTTGCTCATACCAGAGAGTGGTGGAGAGAAGAAGATGGAGGAGAGCAGAAGGGAATATGGACCCAAAGCTCTTGGGAGGAAGAATTAGTGAGGTATAGATGTGGAAGGAAGAAAGAGGACGGGAAGAAAAGGGGGATTGCGAGATGATTGAGAGGGAGAGTTAGCGAGGGACTGGGAGTTGGAGGAGGAGGTATGTGCAGAATGAGAGAGAAGGTGAGGTCAAATCCAGGACGCAGTGAATGGAAATGATGAATTAAAGAGAAGGAAAGGTGGAGAGAAAATGGAGACCAAAAAAAAAAACCTACAAATGTGAGAGTGAAGAAGTGGCAGGGTCGGTGTGAGAGTGTTGGACGGGTACTTAGAGTGAAGATAAAGAGGCACAGAGGCGAGGAGGAGGGAGTGAAAAGGTTGGCAGCAGAAGAGCTCTTCCTAATCTTCCGAAGCAGTCAGATGGAGTATCTAACAGGATTATCAGTCAAATTTAATTATCCCGGCAAGACTCCATCATAATGTGCCTTAACATATCAACCAGCCTCTGTATCAAACAATGGGCCGAATCTCATTCCACCTGGACCCTCTCTCACACATACACACTCACACATACACACCTGCTGGTACTAATTTAACTGTATAAAGAGGTTTTTATCCACTCGCAGAAACTTGCTCGGTCAGGGTGTTTCACCTTCTTGGTACAAGCGCAGCAGAAATGTGAAGTGTTTGGGTGGGCAGCTAAATGTATTATGTTTCTGGATTGTGTGTCGATAGGAGAGGATATCTTCCTAATGCCAGTCAGACGCTGACGCTGACTCATCGCTGATGTCAATTTTTACGTCCTTTGTCCTTTGGAAAATCGCTGGCTGGCACCTTTGTAATATTTAGTTGATTTAGGCGCAGTGTATGAGAGCTGTAGGATAATTGGCAGCAGGGCCAGGCTTGTGGCAGGTTCGAGGACACACTCAGCACACAGACAGGAAATTATTGTGCAGCAACTCAGACCCCCAGGTTATCTAAGAAAATCACATCACCATCTGTTCCCCCTGTCTGTTTCAGTGCTGGAGTGGGTCGCACCGGCTGTTTCATTGTCATTGACGCCATGGCGGAGCGAATCAAGCATGAAAAGACCCTGGACATCTACGGTCATGTGACGCTGATGCGCTCCCAGAGGAACTACATGGTTCAGACGGAAGACCAGTACATCTTCATCCATGATGCACTGCTGGAGGCTGTGACCTGCGGGAACACTGAGGTCCCTGCGAGGAACCTGTACTCCTACATCCAGAGGCTGACGCAGATTGAACCAGGAGAGAATGTCACTGGCATGGAGCTGGAGTTCAAGGTGAGGCCTCATCACCACGCCCTTGAACGTGCAGAAATTCAGTCTGACTGCTTAATGATTTTATAATCATGCATTAGTAGGTCACTATAAAGCTGATAAATGATAAAAATGTGACACTTTACTGGTCTGTGTCAGAGAGGTTTTACTTTCTTTTGTCCTTCAGTGCACAGAAGGTCAAACAGCAGACCATATACACACGTCTCTGTAACGGTTTCCGTGGATGTTTAATAAGTTCTCAAGCTTTTGCCAGAAAAATGTTTGTCCATGAAGCTGGCTCCTTTCAGACTTAAATTGGGAATCCAGTGTCTTAAAAAAGTTAAGGAGGTATTCTGAACTATATGAATAGACTGATGTTTTGGAATAAAATAAACTTTATTCACTAGATTACAAACTTGAACAGTAGCTGGTAAACTTGGCCTAACATCAAGGCAGGTCTGGAAACAAGGGAACGCAGTCAGCCTGGCTTAAAAAAAAATACACCCACCAGGTTGGTACACTCATTTCTTGTTGCCTGATTGTTTCATTTCTACCAAAAAGAAAAGTGAAAATGAGAGGTCATAGGTTAATCAGGTGCACCATTTCTCAACCAGCAACAGAAAATCACTGATTCCCTCACATCACCTACATGTAAACCACCCAGCTTAAGAATTGCTCCTATGAGGTTTTATTTACTTTCAGATAGAGCCAGGCCTTGCTTTTCTTGCCTGGTTAAAGTCTAATGAGCCCAGTTAAAGAACAAAAAAGTACAACAGACGTAAAGGTTATCTGCATCCCTCTTTATCCCTCTTTCCAATGCAGTCATGTTTGCGTGTGTTGCCGGGTTCTGCTCGAGATTTCTGCTTGTTAACAGGAAATTTGCCTTGCAACTGTAACTTGCTTAATCCGTGTACATTGTTCTGCTAATGGTGGATTTGGATAAAACGAGACTGAGGCCCCATTTACACCACATTTCATCTGAAAATGCTACAACGCATACGGAAAACGCTGAGGGACTGAAAACGCTGTAGTAAGCATGCCAGGCCTGTAGTTGGCACTGTAACTGTCTTGTCCAGAAGCCACTTTTGGTAGATCTCCACCGAAGTAGAGTTGAGCCGATCATCTGGTATATTAGCAAATACTAAGTGCAGAGGTGGAGCAACAGATGCACATTTTGTTGAAAGACCGCAGATTGAGCAGCACAAGCACAACATGGTAGTATATAATAACGATCGCAACAACAGTATTGTTGTACTGTTGTATGCACTAGTGCAAAGTCTAGTGTGACGTCAGCGTTACCACTGAAAACGCCAGCTTACTGTTTATACAGCAATGGGGTCGTCAGCGTTTCAGAAAATTCCAGGCTGTTTCCAAAAGTTTGTGTTTCAGGTCAGCTAAACACAGTTTCTGTGTTAACGTGAAGCCGAAATGCAACAATACTTTTGCAGTTCACCCTAAAACCGTTGTTGTGTGTAAACAGCCCCTAAGTCTTATCTTGTTTCTGTTTAGAATCATTTGTTGGAAATCGGCACACAACAAATTGGGATTCTCTAACAACGTAGAGCATTTCTCAAACATGCTCACTGTTTTAATTGTCTTGAAGCAAAACTGGCAACACAGTAAACAAACCCCATGATGGGCTGTAAAGGATGGTCAGTGTCAGATTTTCTGCTTGAGAACAACCTTCACCACATGTACATACAGCGTTTGTGAACCTTGAATTCCTGCCCTCGATAGTGACTGAGCATCTTTCCCAGGGCTGTTAGCGGTCTCCCCCTCTGAGGGTTACATACACTCAGTATGAATGGTAGGATTTGAAGGGGATTATGGGATTGCACCTTTTGAATCCAAGGTAAGAGAGTTCCACTGAGGGTATTACAGAGCATCATAGTTTTGGAAATATGATGGACTTACACAGAACGAGTAAAAGATGGAGGCCAGAAAGATAGAGGTTAAAATGAAATCTTTGGGAAAGGTCTTTTGGGTTTTGTCAAACATTTAGGGAGCTGATTAGAATTCAGCCCAAGCTCCAAAGCTGCACAAGCAAAGGAAAGTACAGCGTAAGGGATTCAGGGTGTTATTGAGACGTGTTGTTTTCATCTTATTCCTGCTATTTTTATTGTGTTTACCCTCATGTTTACGTCCTGCCACATAAGTTCTCAGCAGACCTGTCTGGTTCGCTTGGCTTAGAGGGGAGAGTCGGTTTGAGCCATAGAGGTATATATTGGAAGCAGGTGGCTTAAATTTTTCCTGGAATGGTTTATGTCTGCACAGACGCTCAGAGGGCAAAGTAAACACAAAGCCTCTCTCAGCAATCTCCTTCATCCTATGCTTCAGCATTCCTGTCCTAATGGCAGCAGCCTCCTCAGAATCACAATGAACTGAACACGCATCCGAGTGTTTGTTCAGTCTTAGATTGATGTAAAACATGTGCCAGGGTTGTCTTACTCCACAGGTTTCATCTCATTTAAACACTCAGGGGGACCGAAACAGCACTTTCCACCTTTGTCTGGATTACAAAAGGAGGATGGAATATCACATGGTGTAGCATCCCCGCAATAAATTCTCAAAAAGCTAAAAAATGTGTTTGAGAAAATAAGAAATACAGCCGTTCAGGCAGTTTCTGGTAATCCAACCTTGTATTAAGATGTACTATTTTTGTTTCCTTTCACGGAAACTTAACTGGTTGACTTTTAAGAGGTTTCCCACAAGGTATTGTGTATTCAAGCTCCCTCTGTGGTAAAAATAATGGCACATATCAAAGCAACAATGAGTTTTGTTTGGTCCAGACTGACTGATAAGACACAGTCAGATTCAAACCAAATGACATGAGGAACTGCTGTTGTTGGCACTGCAGACTGGCTTCAAAATACCCCAATGAACTGATGAACTTGTGGTCAGTGTGGGATTTTCCAGCTCTGGTCTGTCTGTAAGAAAACAAGGTAGTGCTGTTGCTCCGGTAGCCGCCGATGGTCCCGTCTCTGTTTATGGGACCCCATTGTTTCCCCAAAGAGTCTGCGGTCTTCCTCCGCCTATCATCCGTTGTTCTGTCTTTCCTTTTAAGCTGTGTCATCCAATGGTCGAGTGTCAGAGAGAGTGTAAGGCATGTGCTCAGCCTGCCTGTCTGCACACATCCATATGTATGTGTGTGTTCTGGGGTTGTTTTTTTCTCACTGGAGCAGAATCGGCTGTGGTTTCACATATGTGCATTGAGACAGTGTGGGGCCTTGTGGTTTCTGTCCCCCCAGACTCTTGCTTTTCTTCTTCCTCTTCTCGCTGGTCTTCTTATATTCCCCCTCCACTTCCCTGCCAATGCCCCCACCCCGCTTTATCAGCCCTCCTTTGTTTATTCAATGGAAGATGTCTGACTAAATATCCTCAGGCCTGACGAGCCAAGCTGATTTTCTAATTGAAGATTTCTTGTGTGCCAGAGGGAAAACCAAGGCCTGTGTTGAATACATTTGGAAGAGGACCTCAAAGTTGTCTGAATTCTTTTTTTTTTCCGTCTCCCCTGGCTTCAGTGACACCCGGCCGTTCTTTTGCTTAGTTTTCTGAATTTTGTCAGCCCTAACCCTTGATTTTCTTCAGGCCAGTAGCCAGAGATCTGTAAAGTTTCAAATAAAATATTGGCTTCTTTTCTCTTCCAGCGTCTGGCCAGTGCCAAGGCCCACACATCACGGTTTGTGAGTGCCAACCTGCCTTGCAACAAGTTCAAGAACCGGCTGGTGAACATCATGCCCTACGAGACCACGCGAGTGTGTCTGCAGCCAATCAGAGGAGTGGAAGGCTCTGATTATATCAACGCCAGCTTCATTGACGGATACAGGTCAGGAAACTAATGATCTACTCCACTCTCTTTCTACGTTCCAGGTATTCTTGTTGGCATGTAGCTCAGTCAGTTAATGGTTTGTGTACTTTCATAGTTTTCAACAAGAATGTCCTTTTATTCATTCAGAGTAAACTGGTACGCAGGCTGACGGCATTTAATTCATGTGTTTGTGTCTTTAGGCAGCAGAAGGCCTACATAGCAACCCAAGGCCCGCTGGCTGAGACCACAGAGGACTACTGGAGGATGCTGTGGGAACACAATTCCACTATAGTAGTTATGCTAACCAAGCTGAGAGAAATGGGACGGGTACGAACACGACAACACACACACACCAACACACACATTTATATACCTTTGGGCTCATAGACCTGGTTTTATGTAGAAAATTCCAACTTTTCATCTCAAAACCTTGAAATGGTGGCGCTGGGCACCAAGGACCAACTGTTGTGGGAATTAAACTAATAGGCCAATCCGAAAAAAAAAAAAAAGATTGAAATAAAAGGCCCAAGATACTTCAAGCCACTA
Organism: Halichoeres trimaculatus; assembly: GCF_033239565.1. NCBI lineage: Eukaryota > Metazoa > Chordata > Actinopteri > Labriformes > Labridae > Halichoeres > Halichoeres trimaculatus. Next base: position 30,739,862 of record NW_027437180.1, on the reverse strand, counting down.
ATCAGCAGAAAACTAGACTACCTATGTACACATTTTGCTGTTTCCTGAGTCAATCTACTGCTACTTAAACCGTAGTTTGTGGCAACAAAAAATGTTGCAAAGGGATCAAAACTTTTCTTTTTGCATGGTTTTATATCAAAATCAACCTCTATTTTTGTTTATTTTTAAACAATGATGGATGAGATGTGAGATTGTAAATAGCTTTTTGATTTTGGAAGGCGTTTTGAAACCCTCAGAGGCTCCTGACCCCCACTTTGGGAGTCACTGATTTAAGGGATCAAAACTACAGGAAAATAAGAGTTTTTACAGCAGTTGAAGTAAAACAGTCAAATATTATACCTCAGTCATAAAGCATGTTGTCCTGAAGTTGTTGATGATAAGATTATGTTTACCAAAAAATTACTTATTATTATAATAAATAAAACAAAATAAAGTGTAACAAATTATAATAATAACTAAAAAAAAAGCAGGCTTCCCTACATGTATGTTTAAACCTCTGCAGTTGATCCAGAATGCAGCAGCACGTCCCATCTTTAACAAGCCCAAAGCAGCAAGTCACCCCGCTGTTAATCTCTCTTCACTGGCCTCCAGTGGCAGCTCAAATCAAATTCAAAGCTCTTCTTCTGGCTTATAAAGCATTGACAAGAATGGCTCCTGCCTACCTAGGGTCCCCCATCCAGGTCTACACTCTTTCTTGCCCTCTACGCTCTGCTTGTGAAAGACACCTGGTGTTCCCAGCCCAGCGCGGCTCCAAATCCCTAGCCAGACTCTTCTCCTCTGCTGTGTCCAAATGGTGGAATGACTTACCTAACTCTGTACAATCCACAGATTCCCTTTCTACTTTTAAGAGATGTCTGAAGACACAACTGTTCAGGGAACATTTAGGCACTTAATCTGACCCTCCTCCTCTTTGTCCTCAGGAATTGAATGAGACAGAAGGTCTCAGACCCAGCTCTTAGTGAATATTTGCTCAAATGTAAATATCTATCTGCTGATTTTTTAAGTTTGGCTGAATGCCTAACTTTGTCTGAATTTAATCCCATAGTTGTTTTTATGGCTCCTTTTACCCTCCTTTTAATGCATTAATATAGTGTATGTATGGTTGTTTTACCCAGACTTCCATTATTCAGTAAATAGAATGCATGCTGAGTGAGAAAGCATTGCTTGTATGCATAGAATAATGTTTATTTAATGAGAAGAAAAAAACACACTTTCAGGGAGTGTTAACTACAAAAGCTTTTTGTCACAGTGATTAACTTCACATTACTGCAGCCCTATACAGGACAAACTGTACCTCTGGTACACTTTCCAGGTTTTGTATGAAACGACTGCAACAGCGATGCACCAAACTGTCACAAACACTCTGAGATGCATTCTTTGATATAGAGGAACAAAAAACAACTGAATTAAAAATTAATTTTGGGTGAATATCCATAAAAATGATTTTATGTGAGTCTCAGCTATGCAGAACATATGAGGCACTACTGAGACCTGTGATAGGTTGGCTGAGATAGAAACAGTGGAGTGAGTGATATCTCACAACACAAACTTATTTTCTAGTAGATAATGAATTTTATAAGCCTGGCTGAAGATTTCTATTAAAAAGTTTTCAGAAACTGTTTTATTTACACACTCAAATCCTTCACCTTTTCTTTGTCTCATCTTCATGCAGGAGAAGTGTCACCAGTACTGGCCTGCAGAGCGCTCAGCAAGGTACCAGTACTTTGTGGTGGATCCCATGGCTGAGTACAACATGCCCCAGTACATCCTCCGAGAGTTCAAAGTCACTGATGCTAGGGTGAGCTTTCAGTTTGTGTTTCTGGTCAACTTTTATGTTTTGAGAGAGTGTTTTTGTTTCTCTAATCATAATTTAACAAAACATCATTCTTCCTCCAGGACGGCCAATCAAGGACGGTTCGTCAGTTCCAGTTCACTGATTGGCCGGAGCAAGGAGTGCCAAAGTCAGGAGAAGGGTTCATTGATTTCATTGGCCAGGTGCACAAAACTAAAGAACAATTTGGTCAGGATGGGCCAATCACAGTGCACTGCAGGTAAGAGCTCATCTCTCACTACTGCTTTAGGAGCAGATAATCAATGTGAGATAAGAGTGTCAAATTTAGGGCATTTCTCCTCAGGCAGCAGTTTTAGGCATTAAAAATAAATACATTTTAGAATTCAGTCTTCATGCTGGTGGTCTGGTTTGCTTTTGTAGGTCATGATGAGGCATCATCATTTCAGTCAGTGTCATAACCAGATAAAACTCACAGTAGTTTAAAGAAAAATAAATCCATGGGCAGGGAAAAAGATCTTTAATATCTTGAACACTCAAGGGAAATTCAAACTTACATGTCCAACCGCACTCTGTTCTATGATGATTATAATACCCCAAAGAGAATAATCTCTGAAGAGTCATGTTTATCCCAAGAGTAGAGTTCAGAGTTCAAACAGTGAAGTTTAAAGGATAAGTATCTAAAAAGCCACTCATTAAGAACTCAGTTTATTTGACCTTTTTTTAACAAGAATCTGTGTGATATGTTGTCACAAAGTCAATATTTGTAGCAGAAATGTCACTTATAACGGCCCATCTTGATAACACTTCAGTTAGAAAAATAGAGGCAATGCAGTCTTCAGTACATCCATCTCTAAACATGTTTCCACTTATTTTCCCACAGTGCTGGAGTGGGGAGGACTGGTGTGTTCATTACCCTCAGCATCGTGCTGGAGAGGATGAGGTACGAAGGAGTAGTGGACATCTTTCAGACTGTCAAGATGCTGCGCACTCAGAGACCTGCCACCGTTCAGACAGAGGTGAACTCACACTTCTGTTCTTTTCACATCTCTACATCTCTCATCTTAAATGTCATAAAGTTCCAGCCTGCTGTGAGGTGTTGACAACTGTCTTGACCACAGAAGATCACAATGTAGCAAGGTCATTGCTCATGCTCAGCAATTACACAACTTCAGCCTCCTAAAAAAACCTTTTCTTCTTGTACACAAGTGATTTTTTTTGTTGGAGGGAAAAAGTCTGGAAACTATTATTGGAGAGTTTAAAGAATGTGTCATTATTTTCACCTGTGTTGTTTCTCTTAACCCATGGCAGCCACTGCAAAAACCCAAAACTCACAAATTATTTTTTGTATAAAAAGGTCTTTCTTTGACACATTTAACCAATAAGTCTGGAGAAACGCTCTATTAAAAGATTTCATGAGCTATTTAAGACCTGGAATGCTTGAAATGACTAAAAAGTATCCACTTATGGTGTTAAAAAAAAAACTTTTTTGATAGACATTTTTCTTATTTCAAGAAATTTGACTTTTCTAACCATACCAGCAGATTAGCTTTTATTGATTATTGGCAAGTCAGATCTAATTTACTCCTCTTTATATAGTAAAAAGAAATAAGAGGCTTATTTAGATGTGCCAGGTGGATGAGGCTTATATCAAACCTGAAGTTTTTGCAGTGTGCCAGCTGCCACTGAATCGGTTGTTAGAGCTATAGCACCATTAAACAGTAAATTTGATTCCATTATTTTTTTTTTTTTATCTTCCACTGACTTGATATTTCTTCTGCTTCCCCCCTTCAGGACCAGTACCAGTTCTGCTACCGGGCCAGTCTGGAGTACCTGGGGAGCTTTGATCACTATGCAACATAAACCAAGTGGCCATCTCTCATGCCACATCCCACCCGGTGCACGTCTCTTGGGTCACGCAGTGGTCTGAAGGAACACACTTGGCTGGGATGTGTCCTTGAAGAGATCTGGCCACCACATGCACAGTGAAGGGGGACCATCGGCTTACTCCGTACCAAGAAACAGCACCTCTAACTGAGCCATAGAAACCTGCTTGACAAGGGTGTTTCCTCCACCCTCAGCCCAAACACGCCCATTGGTCAGTCTGAAGAAGCAACTTCAACCACTGTTCCAATCAGAATACTTGATCAAATGTTGATTTTTTTATTCGTTTCAGTGCTTTTGTGAGCACCCAGATTGCTTTACATTGTTTGGGTGTGGAACTCTCACCTCGTCCACCACCAGTGTAGCATCACCAACCTGAACACAGGACCTGGCTACAGTATATAGCTGTCACTTTTTTCTCTCACGAGGACTGTCGAGATGGAGTCTACCGAACCATCTTATGGAAGCCACGTGGACCGGGAGAACTGGGACTTTTAAAGCACCAGAGTATTGCCAACAGGAGACTGAGAACACAGAGCACACAGTATTAAAAAGACAAAGAACTCACATCCCAAAAAAGAGACACCCAGAAGTGTTTTTTTTCTGTTCTGGTTTGGAAACAGACTCTCGTTTCCTTTGAATGAAAAAGAAGATTTCTACCATACAGTAATAAAAAAACACCAGTTTAACCTTATGCTTCACCAGTTAAGATAAGGGAAATATGAAGAGGTTTAAATGCATACCACAAAGTAAAACATTAATTTAGTTTTTTAGAAAAATATAGATATGTGACTATCTTCTTTTTTAAAAACTGGGTATTCCTTGTGGCACGTTCTGTTTTCTTGTTTTTACAGATTTATGACTTTGTCCCCACTGACCATACAAAGGCGAAGTTGTGTTTTTCTTTTTTTTTCTGTGTAATCCAATGAGCTGTAGCGATTTTTTTTTTAAGTGAAACGGTACTGTTTAAAGTGTACAATCAAAATCTAGTGTGGAAAAATGTTCACGATTCTATGAAAAAAACCCACCACCGTTGAGTGTCACTCTTCTGCACTCTCTACCCACAAACACGTTTCGCATGCACACAGGACTTTCAACCTCGTGGTGTCGAAGAGGGCGGCCATATTTGAATTCCCGGGGCCCACGGAGGTGCAGCAGCAGCAACCCTGCTGCCACCAGAGAGACTGGAGACTGATCTTTGCCAAGTTGGTGTGTGTGTGTGTGTGTGTGTGAGTGCAGGTTGAAGGAAAGCCAGATTAAACACAACTACAGAGAGTATGCACAGAAAGCAAAATATGAAAAGAACTATTTATGTATCCAAATAAGCTTCACAAAGATTTCTTCAAGCAGGGAGCGAAAGAGGGAGTGTAGAAAACGGGGTGGGATGGGGGGGTCAGGGGAAAGGAACAATTTTCTCACTGGAATGCTCACCTATTACTTTTCGTTCTGTCTGATTCAGTGTGCAATAAGTAGATGTATTATATATTTTTGTGTCCAGTCACTAACTGCAGTTTTATGCCATAATGAGTACGATGATAATGATAATGATGATGATATTGATGATGGTGCATCATTTTTTTCAGACACACGGATGTTACACTTGGTATGGTTCTCACACCACCTATGTAATGTGTCCAAACAGAGGGGCGACCTCTGACCTTTTAGGAAGTGGACCTTTTTATCATGTCACAACTCCAGTAGATGATGTCATCCTCCTGTGCGTCAGAGCAACCAACGAATGATCAAACTCATACTTCAAACAGCATCTAATAAGTATTTTGATTTTAGATTTCTAGTGCCTTATATTACACGCCTATTTTGATAAAGTTACTTTAAAGGGTTTTCTGTGTATTTTATGTACGTATGCTTGTGTGTAAGAGAACTGAATGTCCGTATATATAATTTTGTTATGTTACTGTAAGTTAAAGTATCTTGTGTGTTATGTTCTTGGCTGTGAATTTTTTGTATGGAAGGCTCTGTGTAGGCTGGATAGTTGTGATCATCACGTTTCAACCCAGCAGCATTATCATATATCTCTCAATCAAAACAAATCTTATCTCATATGACGCTTACAAACGATGGTCATTAGTAGATGAAAGGTTTGTACATCGACAGCTTTCCGTCTTTTCTTTCTGGGAAACTCGCACAGTCTTTGTGGATAAGGTCTGTCACTCAGACCTCAGTCTGCCTGCCATGAGATTTTGGCCACACTCGCGACTTTGGCAGCGACTGCGAGCTGGCTCAGACAAGTCATATTTACTCAGCTATGTAGAAGTCGATATGCAGCGGAACGGCGGTGGTTATCTTTGTCAGTTTGGAATGGCTCAAGAGAAAGAAGTTTCAAACAGGGCTAATCTCACGTATCCCACCTTGAGCCCTTCATTTTAAAGCAAGCTGATCACCTGTTTCCCTCACTCTGATGTCTGTTATATGTCTTTTTTTTCCTTTAATGACAAAGGCTGAGAGTTCAGGTGCTACGTCTCCAACAAAACAGAACCCATGACTTTCTTTTGTTTTATTTTTGTATCTCCATTTAAGCTCGACCATATAAGGGATCATTGACAGATTTCCACTATCTAACAGTAACCCTGTTGTTGTTTTTGTATGCATGGTACCACTTTTGAGATGCCCCTTTGGTCACACCCGTTATGGGAAGACTTGCACTTTCTCTCTTTGTACTATGCACTAATACGAGTATCCTATTATCGCTGATAGCCCCCACCCCCCCCAAAAAGGAGTTAACTTGAACTCCGTAAAGATGGACCCTGTAATGATCACATGGTTGTGTATATGTAAATAACACAAAACACAGAGAGTAATTGAAATGCATAAACAAATGAATAGACAAATGATTTTAAGGTAATGAGTGAATAAAAGTCTACGAGATAAACAGAGTGATATAATAAAAGGATGCACCTGAAATCACAGTTTATGGCACAACCGTATGTGCAATACATCACATTGTGGAATTGTTGTCCCACAAGAGAAGTTTCACAAAAAGGTGTTCTATTTTACCCCCAATGTATCATGTAGATGGATAAAACTGGAGTTTATAAATTGTAAAAAAAAAACAAAAATATGATGTGTTACATGGATCAGTTACCTCCAATCGGTCTGTAAATGTAAACTTTGTTTTGTTTTGTTTTGTTTGCTGCTCCGAGTCAACAAGTGCTTTTTATTTTCTTACATTGGTTCTCGGAGCGTGTGAAAACCGAAAAACAGGTCTGTATGGATTTCTGTTCTCTGTCGACACAAGTTTCATTTGTTACAAATAAACTCAAGTAAAACAACTGCTACTGCTACTGCTGTCGCTTTTTGTCTCCACACATAACAAACACATTACCCGCTAAAACAATCGCTACAACCACAAGGATTTTTGGTGAGCTCTGCAGTGGTCATAAGACTTTATAGGGGGGTGTTAGTTACTTTTTAGGCTTTTTCATGCCTTTAACCAGAAAGGATAGGACAGTGACAGTGAGAGCAGGAACCAGACCAAGCAGAGGGACTGACGTGGGAAACAGGCTGCAGGCTGGTTCGAACCTGTGCCACCACCTCAAGGGCAAACCTCATGGGCCACGACCTAGACTGCTCGGTCATTTATGCCCCAGAAATATTTGTGTGTTTATTTTTTGTGGATAGACCCAAGGTTCTTTTGCTCAAGGATAGGCCTTCTGAACAAAGGCCGTCAATTCTTTTCCTCTTTTGAAAGTAGTTTCATTCACCTGTTAGTTATTGCATTTCAAAACTGCAAAACATTTCTTCAGACTTTTTTGATACATGTAGTTTTTTCTTTGGTACAGCTTTGCTATATGCCACTGAAACATTATTAAATTGACAAACTTGCAGTCTTACTGATTACAATTTACAATGTCACATAGCAGACACACTTGTCCAAAGCAACGTACAACATTGAGCAGTTGGGGGATATGGTACCTTGCTCAAGGGCACCTCGAAAGTGCTCTAAAAAATTATGCAAACACCTCTCCAGCTATCAGCCCAATTCCCAATCTTGGTCCATGCCATGACTTAAGCCCGCAGAGATGGCAAAAGTACCCAGATCCCTTACTTGATGCTATGAGAAGGATCTGTTTTGATTGCTCTCCCTCACCACCTTGAGGCCCGGAGTCTCCGCACACTGCCGTAAATTACTTTTGGAGAGGCGTGTTTGTTTTGGAATCAAATGAAGATCGACTTAAACAAATTTTAGTGTTCAAGACAACTTTTTACTTGATACAATGCGCCGAGGTAAGGTATTTACCAGTACAGTTACGTAGAGCTACGGTTTGGAGCGTGGCATCAAGTAGACGTTGTAGCAGCTAGCTGCTCGGTGCTCCGACTTATCTGTAGGCTAACTTGACATTTTAGACGTTTATATTTAGCGCAGCTGACACTCCAGCGCTCTTAGCCAGGTCGGTAATGTGTCCTGCCAGTCATCTACCAAGCAGAGCTAAAATAACCTCACTCTCATTTTATTGGTAGACTCAAGTTCAAACAGACCACTGCAGAATAACTGCTGCATATGGGTTGGAATGAACGTTATCACAGTTTAGTCCCTGTGTTATGGAGTGATACAACTTGAGCTAAAGGCTAAATAGCCTTTAGTTCGGGCTGTATCACTCTCCCGTTTATCTTTCTTCCGCCTTTTTCTGTCTGACAGTTAGGCTCCTGTGTCCACCATCACCACAAACTAATGACATGATCGTTTTTAGCAGAGAAAAACCAAAAACACAGATTTCTATGTTTTATCCCTCTCACTACTAAAATTCGTCAGCCGCAGTGGTGTTGTCATAGAGACCTACCTGCCGGCAATCCCGTCCTGGACGACCCGAACTGGAAGCTAAAAAGTAGTAATTTAAAGTAACCTGTAACCAGTAATATTGGCGCTGATAATCTCATTTTAAAGTGTGGATTAGGCATATATCTGGAAGGGAGCCTTTTTAAAGATCACTTTCAAACTCCTTACAGCCCCTCCGAGTAGAAGTAAAATACCTATGTAAAAAAACGACCTAAGTAAAAGTAAAAAGTATAGGCTCTGAAGTGTACTTAAAAGTATTTTTAAAAGTAAAAAGTATTCAGTGCGCGATTCACTAGCTGCAAAGCTATCAAACCCAGGAAAATTAAGAAGGAATCTACTTTAGCAATGTTGTTATTTTCTCTGCCAAGTGTCCTAATGTACTTCACTTTATAGTTGTTTAGGTTTTTGTATTGTGCACTTAAAGTTAACACATCGCACTTTTGAACACTGTATTTTGGACCAGGATTAGTTTCTAAACTATGATGTCACAAATAATGCTCATAGACCCAACTTATAATCAACCTTTTTGGTAGCACATCAGGCAACGTTTGTTTCTCACTGTACAGGTGTGGTCTTATTGTAAGTGACACACCCAGGGACTACGGATGAAAATCACTAAGCTTCTCTAGCCAGTGGGTGCTGCTCCTGTGACTGGGACCCTCACCGTGTGGATTTCATGCACCTGCTGGAAGGTTAGTGGTGTAACAGGTGTGGGCGAAGTGGCAGACCTGCACTGACACGCAAACCACACGCCCACACTTGCACCTACGCACACACACACACACACACACACACACACACACAGACAGCTGTTTTTCCTCTTGCATCTTTAAAAACCCCAAACAGTTGACACGCATGGTTGAGGAGCCAAATATATATATATATATTTATATATATATATATATTTATATATATATATATATATATATATATATATATATATATATATATATATATATATATATATATATATATATATATATATGAAGACCCAAGTTTTATTTTTAAAGTAACAAGCCTTTAGGGGAAATGTAAGACGCAGAAAGTACCGAAAACTAAAAGTAAAAAGTTGTCAGAGAAATAATACTTCTAAAAGTACAAAGTACCTGAAAAATCTACTTAAGTACAGTGATGGAGTATTTGTACCTCGTTCCTTGTCATCTCTGTGAACCAGCAACTCTCCGGTTACTAACCCAAGTCCCTCTGGACCGAGTTAATGCCGCCCATAGAATCCAATTATGTCCTAAACATCCTAACTGCATAAATTTACTCAACTGCTCACAGAGTAATTAGGAAAAAAGCCACACTGCAGCGTTTGGCTGTGGAATCTAAATCTTTCATAGCCACTGCAAGCCTTGTGAACATTTTTTTATCCTTTTATCCTAAAAAAATCTATCAACCTGTCACTTGAGGACAACTTTGGTCCACTAAAAATGTACGGCCAATGAGCAACTTTGTTAGTTTAGTCAGTTACCCTCAAAGGGACACTTTTGTCAACCTAGGATTCACATCCATGGTGCACCTCTGGGATGCTTCCAGCAGCTCCGTTATAAACAGCCACAGCCAGTTCCTGCTTTCCTCTTCTGAGTCATCAAACAACACTTCCCTGCCAACCAAAAGTCCTCCTTCAAAGCCTTCAGACCTCCTCAAACATTTGGATTCTGCCTCCACAACCACAGAAGTCATGGCTCTTCTAACCATCCAGTTTCTGTGTGCTGCTTCTCCAGACTCTTGAGTTAACCAAACCCAGAGGGCCTCCTTAATTAACAACCGTCAGCCGTTATAATCTGCAATCAAAACGTTCACCACCTCTGGAGATAGCCTTCTTTCCCTTCTTTTTCTCTCTCTGTCTCTACTCGGTTAAAGTTCACACTCCCCCTCTGTGGTTGTGAGACACATCAACACTAACTTTAGGAAATGTTTCATCCATTGTTTTGGCTGTGCACTGAGCATTCCTGCCTCACAGGGTAATTACATTTCTATAAACTTTTAGCTTAGTTAAATCCATACTGCAGTAACAGATTGAGGCTACACTTTGCAGTGGGCAAAGAGCTGCAACTGAAATGGACTTACTCATTCATGGCTGACTTGTTATTGTCAGAGCACAGCAAATTATCTTCCAAAGCGGCTTCCAGGGTGTAGAGAGACTGTCTTGCTTCTGGGCTTCAAGCAAAGCAGCCTTTTTTCTCTGTTGTTGCTGTTACAGACTCTGTTAAATTTGCACTTGATTTGTGAATCAGCTCAATTCCCACCACTTCACCATGTCCTCTGTTAGACTGTGTGGGATGCTTTAAAGAGTCACTTAGTCTTTTGGAGACAAATGTTTCTCCCTTTGGCTTTCTGGGCCAAATACATAGATATACTTTGTGCGTCTGTGGCAATTCAGAAAATGTCTTTTTCCATATGTCATATTTGTTCAGCTGCAAACTGAGGAGAATGCAACAGCGTGTGAGAGCCAAAAGAGGCCTGTGTTACAGATGAACTGCAGAGTCAGTCTTCTTTCTGAAGTGTCAGGGGGGGGGTGCACAAAAAGGCAGCTGAGTGATGCATTACAGAGGCAGACTGGCGATAAGATACATCTACATTTTACACATTCACATAGATATTCTTCTGTATGTTTTTGGCTTTAGTTAAGGTTATAGGCACACACTGGTTCAAAATGTCAGCAAGATATTATAAACACAAGTGTGGTTATCCTCTCATGTGTCACTTTAAAGTCAAAATTGATTTTGTGAGTTTTTTATGTGGCGTGTTTTCTGGCCAGTTTAATCCAGGATGATTTGTCATCTTGTTTGGCGACAGTATCACAGAGAGCCCTCTTATGCAGGCAGTGACACAGTTTTTATGGAAGTACAAAGCTTTCTGAAGCAGTGCCATGGCCACTTAAGGTACCTTCTGGGTTGGGTTTGACTTCCTGTCTGCTCTGCCAGCTCTCTCTGGTAAGAGTTAGGACCCAGTTCTTTATCCTTCATCATGAGGTAACAGTTCCCCTGCTAATGCTGGTCAGGCAGTTCACTGCTGAATTATTTGGCATGATTCCTCCCCTGGAGAACAGCTGAACCTCAGACTTTATGTGTCTTCCATGTCAAATTGTAAATATTGAGCTCCTCATTATTTTTCTTGTATGAGAGGAAAGTATGAAAGGGAAGCTATAGTTTACATTGTGATTTGATAGCTAACTAGTTGTCACACATCTGTTAGCCTTGATGCTAATGAGAAATTCCAGGTGGGATTGATCATCATATTTTCTTTGGGGCTGGTTGTCACATATATATTTATGCGCCATATATGTTGGCTGGCCCAAAGATGTGTTTCCTGTTCATGGTCCTTACTGATTTTATGTTGAGATGCATTAAGCTATGTATCTGTCAACTTGTCAATACAATTTATGTATTAGGTTAGTCAGGGTCAGGGTTTAGGGTTGGGGTTGTAGGGTTAGGGTTGGTAAGGTTAGGTTAGCCTTTTTAGCCTAACCCTTTTCTCCTAACCCTGCCTTTTTTAAAAATAAGATGTGTGTCACAGTGCCTTTAATAGTTAATTACCACTTTGTTATACGATGCTGATTCACTGACATTTCAAGCCACCAACACAAGCTTCAATATAAAGTAAGAATGAGTCGCGGCCCATTTGGTGAAAGGCTAAAAACAGGCCTAATTTGTCCTGAAAAAAAGCTCGCATAAAACTGTGTTTTTCTGAAAGTTGGACCTGAAACCCGGTTTTGAGAAAACCCACTGGGGACGCTCCTAGGGACCTCACTGACGCAGCCTAAAAATTTTCCAAGCACTCAAGCTATTCACACAAGAGTAAAAAGTGTGTCAACCATACGTCTTTTCCCAACTGGAGACCAAACTGAGGAACTATATCATTCCTCTGGCATGATGGCTTTCTCAACTAGTGAAAGCTGATTTTTTTTTTTTTCTATTGGGTTTGGAACTTGTTGGATTTGTTTGTTGCCATGGCCTGACTAATTGTTTTGACTCCTATACTGTTTTCAGTACAAAGCTTTGCCTTGTGAACTACTCAGTGTCCTGGACTTTTCTATGTATGTCATCGCTTGTGCTGTTAGTGTAGTTAGCCTCCAGGTAAGACGCCTCGTCTCAAATCCATTAGTATACTTACCTGAAGTGCACAGCGTACAGTATGTACTTACTAAAGCAGTGCTGCTTTGCACTTGCTGGAAATGATGACTGCATTTTACAACCATTTACAGGTGTTTTTATGTTATTCTTGAACTGCAACCGCCACCCATTATGTGTTACATTCCGCTACATAGCCAATTTGGCGACTATGAGGTTGATAAGTGCCCAGCGTTCCACACTTAACCCTTTAACTATTTTGTGTGCGCAAGCTGAGAAATCAGCGTGCACTGCGTTTTTCCATACTGTTAGGGTGAATGCACTTATGCACTATAAATAGTGTAAGTACATGATCTGAGACACAGCCAGGCACAATGCTAGGAAACTTTCCTTTCCTCAACATGAAGGTATTATAACAAGATTTCTTTTACGCCTACCACAAAATGTGCAACATTTAGTTTAGAAAAAAAAAGTCTTTCCTTAATTCATTTATCATATTTTTAAAGCAACACTGAAAATAAACATTCAAAAGTGTTTGGTGCTATAGAAAAATGTTCAACTATCTGTATAGTCTCTCATTATGGATAGATATTAAAATAACACCCCAACAGCTAAACTCTGAATATAACACAGCTGAACAACATCAAATCACTGACAGCTAATATGAAAAAAACAAATATGTAGTTTTTATTGTTTTTTTCTTACAGCAGTTAGCAATAGTTTAACTATAGCAAGCCAAAAATAAATACAAATTTTAAATAATTTCAACAATGTGTTTCATTTAACAAAGCAACAGTAGCATTTCACATTAAAGGGGCCTAGACTCCAACACACAGGCATGGCTTCCAGTCTGAATCTCTCATCTTAGGAAGTGCTCAACATTTGGTCGAGATTCATTTTCAGAGTCAATTATGAAACACATTTATGATTTGTCAATACTGATTCAAAAGCAGAGAAGAAGCCATTGGAGTGTCCTTGGACTCGGCCCAGCAGAAGCAGTTAAGAGACAGTGTTAAACATGCAGGGAGAAGCAGTAAGACATGAGGGAAGTACTACAAGCAAAGTGCATGAATATTCAAAGTCAAAACTGGAAATAACAGAACCCCCCCCTGCCCACCCAGCCCCAAAAAGCTACCAGAGGCAAGCTATTTTAGAAAAATCCCACCTGTGATGTTTTTTTTTTTTATTGTACAAAGAAAAAAGTTCTTGTTCGTTTCAAAAAGGGTCACGTGACAAATGTAAGTCACGTTTATTTTTCCCTGACGGATGTGAAAGCACGAGGCAACTGCGGCAACATTGCCTGCTGTTTACCCACTCTGTAAGAGTCCATTTGTCCAATCATAATTCTCCTCTAAGCCTGTAACTTCACTCAATCACCAATCACTGATGTTTAAATTACAAGCACACACAAGTTTACATCCATTAGAGCCAAATCACCCATTTCCCTTCTGCTGTTTTCTCTGATTTATTCACAGGGAAGTGGTGAGGACAAAAGCTAGAGTGGGAGTAGATTCCCACATACAGTCACACTTACTCAGTCACACACACACACACACACACCAACACACAAACAACCTCCCCTCTAACATCATCTGTTCATTCAGTGCATCCATTTGTCATCGATCCTCCTCCCATGACTTTATTTCCCTTTGTGGCTGCGTTGCTCCCATGTGCTTTTGGCAGTTGTACGGAGGCCTGGCAGGGCCACATAGTCTTTCTGGAAGCGTGAATTGGGTGTTCTTTGGCGTTTCCTTTCCCCCTGTGTGGTGAAGAAAGTGTCCTGGAAACGCATGCTTGAGGCCGTTGACTGGAAAATAAAAGACACAAGAAAACACAAGTAAGTTAATAATATAATTCAGATGGACGGCCAATAAGATTTTCACTTGAGTATTTCTGTTGACGTTTCATGATTTAAAGTTTATGTGTTCACCAGTAAGTCTAATACTTACAAGTCTACGCTTCACCTTTTTGGGCAGGTCTTCATCTAGTGTGTAGACATCTTCTCTTTTTGCCAGAACCTGAGACCCGTCCTCAAACTCCACCTGCGAGAAAAGAAATACATTAATTAGTTGTTTGAGCAGTTTTATCAACACACTCTAAATTAAATCTTTTTCATTAACTGTTTTTTTTTTTTACTCATGCAGACACATTCAAATGTCCAATTTCCAAATTCCAATTAAATATCACTTAAGTAGGTTATAAACTGGAAATAGTTGTTGATGAAAAGATAAGTAAAGTATTGTGCTCACCATTGTCGAGCAAAGTCGAAATGGTAAAACAGAAATCAAAAACAACTCCAACTAGAAGTGCATATTCTAAAAAACATTGTATAAAATCCATTTTGCTTCTGACCTCAAAACCAGAGTTTGTCCTAAAAAAATGTTTCTAAGCTTCAAGAGGACCCTGAAGTAAAAATATTTCCTGCCAAAACATACCTTGACAATGGAAAGTTCTTGTTCGGCCTATTTTCTGAAATGTGACCTCTCTTAAACCGAGCCCGTGCGTCACAGAAGCATTTGTGCATAACTAATGGTTGACGCCCTGCTCTACTAAATAAAGCTTTAAGTGGAAACCGCATGACTCTTGGCTTAGTGAATATTTCAGTGAGTTTGAATAATGCAGATTGTCACCTCCATCTCATCCTCCTCTCCTTGCTCTCTCTGTTTCTACCCATCTGCCTTCACTCTGTGTCTAAAGAGCTTTTGCTTCCTTTCTCTCTTCTTTTTCATCCTCCCATCAGCCTCGATCTCCGCCCCCACGACTCCTCATCTTCAGTCACCATAACTTTAGCACCTTCCTAAATCCGTCTCCAATGTCCTCTTCCGTTTTTCTCACCCTCCACTTAGCCAAACATACACCTGGGGACCCTAACAACGTCAGAGAAGTCACGATAGTTCCGATGTTCACTTCAATAAGTTTGCTGCCGACTCACTTTGACCTACAACTGAAGATTACATCTGCAAAACTAGGTCATATGCCTTTCTTC
Organism: Halichoeres trimaculatus; assembly: GCF_033239565.1. Lineage (NCBI taxonomy): Eukaryota > Metazoa > Chordata > Actinopteri > Labriformes > Labridae > Halichoeres > Halichoeres trimaculatus. Next base: position 30,724,332 of record NW_027437180.1, on the reverse strand, counting down.
TACGCTAACGATTTGTTAGGACTATGTGGATCAATGGTAAAAATTACTCAGCATTTATGTTTGTGTGATTAAGTACCTGGTACATGTAGGAGATGTTGGATCCCAAGTATTTGGCACCATAAAACAACCCATCGGGCCATTTTACCTGAACAGCTTCCCCGACTTCAGGAGGGCCTAAGTTCACACAATCTCTGCTCTAAAAATAACAAGAATCAAGAATGGTCCGTTAGAAGCTGAATGTGTGAAAATGTCTTCAAAACCATTATCAGGAAGTCATTCAAGGTGAAAGCTGTGATGTTTTGTAAAAAGCTCCTTTTAGGGTTTCTTTTTTAGGTTTCAGTCATACCATTTCCTGTCCTTCTGCTAAATGCAAATAACACAAATGTCAGTGTCCAAGAAAAAGGTAAAACAAATGTCATTCTTACATTAAATCTAAAAAAAAACTAATGATGTTCAAAACATGAATTACAGTGATACTCAGGGATGGAACAAGTTGCGTCCTATCACAAGGTTTAGGGCAGAAATTACCCCTACAGCAGTGTTTTTGTGCAGCAGAAGCCCAGGGCACACGCACCAAAGACCCCCTGCCTGCTCCTCTGCTGGTTTCCTCTGCACTCTGACAGGGCCATATTTTACTTGAGGTTAGCCTTGCTGTATCTGCTCTTGTGTAAAGCAACCAAAAACACAAATAAACGGACTCCCACCGAAAAAAATCTGATATCGGTCTGCATTCACGCTTTATTTAGAGAATTTTCAGCGCGTTACTTTCACAAAAAAACACTGTTAAATAAGGCTCTTGTTCTCATCGTGTCTCTTCGTCCTGGTAGACTACCTGCATTTGTTTATATCTGGCACACTGCTCGCGCGGACTGATACACTAAGCAGCAAGCACCTTGTGGCCAGCTGTGGCTCTGCAGCAGAGGTAGTGCCGTTTCACGACACGATGAGAACTAGAGCCTTATTTCGCTGTGTTTTTGTGTGAAAGTAACGCGCAGAAAATTCTCTAAATAAAGCATGAATGCAGACCGATATCAGATTTTTTCAGTGGGAGTCCTTTTATTTGTGTTTTTGGTCAAGTAAAATATGGCCCCGTCTGAGTGCAGAGGAAACTGGCCGAGGAGCAGGGAGGGGGTGTTTGGTGCGTGCGCCCTGGGCTTCTGCTGCACAAAATCACTGCTGTAGGGGTAATTTCTGCCCTAAACCTTGTGATAGGACCCAACTTGTTCCATCCCGGAGTATCACTTTAAAACATGCATTAACAATAAACTGTGTGTCAATCTCACAAAGCCCTGATAAAAATATAGATATAACTTGATGTGTAACTTAAATCAATATCAAAAGAGTCCTTCACTTGGTGTTTAAAGGTGTTAAACAGTTTTGTTGATTACAGCTGAGGCTCGATGCTGAATATGAATCAGAGTATTTTCCTCACTATAACAGCTGTAGCAGCAGCTGATCTGTCTGTCACACCTTCTTCTTTCTAACAGGGTCAAGCTCACTAGTAAGACTCAGTCATTACCATAATTACACGAACAAAGGATAAGCACCATAGATAATGGATAATGGATATAATGGATGGATGGAAAAACAGTCATGTCACTGATAAATTGCTGCTGTGAAAACTGAAAATATCAAAAAGACTGTTCTTTTCGTTTAAATTGCCTGTAATAAGGGAGCTATTGTCAATGCCTGGTATTAATGAGAAGGGTACAGATGCAAAAAATTAAATAAGTAAAAATCAAATCATTTAAAGAACAATAATATTAATCTATAAAAGGTAGTACTTTCAAAACACTAGACATCAGATATGACCTTGTACAACTGGGGGAGGACCTTTTGAGCCAAGCTCTAATTAAACATCTTCTCACCACGATGTCCTCAGGGTAGGTATCATTGGAGAAGGAGCCGTCATCAAACATGACCTCGTAGAACATCTGGGAGCTGATCTGTGTGACCTTTGAGCTGTAGTAGCGTAGGTTCTTGTGTTTGGAGATCACTGTCTGGCCCAGCGAGATGGATGCTTGGCACGCTCGCTGCTTCTGGTACATACAGACAGCGCAATTAAGACTACTGTTATGTAGAGTTTAAGGTATAAATTAGAAGTAATACTTTAACAGTACAACATGTTCATTGATAAATTTGATTAAAGTGTTTAAAAAACACCTTAGATATTTCTGTTTCCATACAGAAACATCAATCACAAAAGAAAGAAAAATGTCAATCAGTATTCATTAAACCACTTCTATTATAGTGTTTAAGATGGCATTATTATATGCATAGAGCATAGCTCCAACTATCCCAAGGGAATGTCAAGCAATCATATAAAAGTCTCTCATATATAACTCAAGAGCAAAACTCGTTTCACAACAGACTTCCTCATTTGGACTTACAGCTGAAGAACCCCGAGATTGGTGTCGATGGCAGGTGATGGATACCACATACGGCCAGTCATCCGGCTCCATGGTTACACCAGCTGCATGGGCACAGGTCACATGAAAGGAGGTGGGACACCGGCCACATGAGCACTGGATGCAAGCACCAGCCTGCCGTTTCCCAGCACAGCGCTTTCGACAATAGATGCACCTCTGTAAACACATCAGGGAGAGACAACCGTCAAAGCTTATCAAAGACAAACAGGAGACATTTTTTTATCGTAACAAAGTCAGCCATCTTTAAAATCAGGCAAATATCCATTAATAGGTGTAATTACTACTTTTTGCTTTCTTTTCGATGCATACGTAGGAAGTTTACATTTATTTGTATTTTTTATCAAATTCATTTGTATTTTGTATTTGTTAACCTTTTATATTACTCTATTCTTTTTCAACTTTGCAAGTACGTCATCATAACACCCCGTCTCTGGCTGTAACAAAGCAATCTCCCAAATGAAGAATCAATACAGAATGTCTTATTATATCAAAGTCCTGGTTAACAAAAAACTTTTAGATGGAGCAAAGAGAGCAGGCTGACAGGCTTTGTTACCTCAGAACAATGTTGATAGCTTTATCCGTAATTAAGACATTATAGACTTTAATACGAAATACAAGAGAAAATAGAGAAAATCTTCTATAATTTGGTAAAGGTAGTTCAAAAAGGTTGACGCATGCTAATAGCTTAACGTTTTTCCCCCAAAAAAGGCCCATCCCATCGCATACCACATTAGATCAACTGTTACAGAATGTCTTTATTGCAGTGGGGGAGTTTAAGCCCATGCAACAGTGTGGCCTTTGTAACAGGGAGGAAAAAAAGAGCAATTTAAAATCTGTATTTCCACTTGAGAGATTTACGCAATATGGGCTCAAGAAAAACAGCAGCGAGTTAAAGACAAAAGACCGCTAAGTGAATCATCGCTCAGCTGTGCCCTAAACCTCTAACATAATTTGAAACCATCATGTGCTCCAAATAATGTGAAATCTAGTCAGTGCACTGTTATTGGATACAGTGGTGTAAACAAAACACAAAAAGCAATATAACGAGGAGAAGGAGAGGGTGAGGGAGGGGGCCAGTCGTTGTGATGGAATAACATGTTTCTTCTGAGTACAACGAGAGGAAAACCCTCACATAAGACCAATCAGATGATATCACTTGAGGTTTCCACAACAAACCAGTGCCGCAGCATCCTTGCTGTGGATCTTTTATGTAACCAGTAGAACAGCACATTCGAGAGTGCAATACAAGCTTGCACGCCGTCATGCACGCACAAACACACTCGTACCTACATTTTTAAGGCTACCCCTGAGTTTCCTGGAACCAAACAGCCCATCAAGTCCATTTCCTCCACTGTGGCATCTCCCCCTCTCCTCCTCCTCCCCCAGAAACACTTCCACTGAAGGGAAAAGAATGACGACATCCTCCCATTATAACTCCACCCGCTCCCTATTCCTCTTTCACCCCTTTCTCCTGCCTGCCATCTCACTCCATTTCCTCCACTCTACTCCTCATAAAAACACCCATCTGTGCCATGCTCCTTGCTTCGCTTACTCACCCAGTCTTCCTCTCCTTTGCTATTCACATCTCTCTGAAGGTAATTTATTCATTAATCTAAATCCTGGGAATCCATACTGAAATATCCATATGTTGACAGATAATCCCCACATATATAGGAAAACTCTTTGGAGCATGTGCCTCAGCGGTATAGAAGCTCAACTGGGAATTAGCTGGTTAGTAAATATGAATTCTAGCTTATAAAAAGCCTTTCATGATACGCTGACTGTTAAATTAATAACTATGTAAAGGAGAACATGATGTACCTAAACGGCATATGAGCTGTGATACTACTGAACTATCTTGATATATTTGATGCCCTGTTTCATATCAAGAAATAAAAACTATATATCCTGCTAAGGGGAATAGCTGAGAATTTGACAAGGGGATAAAAAGTTAAACCGTGAAGACAAAAAAAAATTCTCCCCTTATTAAGAGCCTCTAAAAAATATGCTTTAGCCAAAGCAGGTCTGGCTCTACCTGAACAATTACCTAAATTAAGAAGGCTAAGCTGGGAGAATAAAAGGGTGTTTTTCTCCTTAGCGGGTGACCCAAAGAAAATCCTCCATTTAAAATGAGTTATGAAAATCTGTAACTTAGTCCCTTTTCTCAGACAAATGAACCTGTTTTTTCCAGCACAGGTCCTTTTAGTCCAAACTAAGGGGATGTTTTTACTCAGCGCTTTTCTTGGTGACTAACTTGGCCTACATTCCAGAAAGCCTTTTCCCATACCTCCTCCATTATGGACGAGTGTGTCTGGTCCACCTATTGAGGCCAGCTTGACAAGATTTTGACTGGCATGCAACACACTCAGAGTGTGTGGGGAGAACTGTGTTTGTGTTTGCACATATGTGCTTTTTCACACACACACACACACCCATTCATCTCTAGAGAAGAATACAATTTTTGGAATCATAAAGTCAGGTAAATTTGCCCACGTGTTAAGTTTAATGTGTGTGAGTTTGTGTGTGAGAGTCTAACCCACTTTTCCCTACTCCTGTGCCTTCTCAGAGGTGTGTTTGGGTGCCTGTGTTGAGCCATGCGTTAAGAATATTCCCACAGTAAATTATGAATGCGTGTGTGTGCACGGATGTGTGCGTGTACACTGTGATAGTAAATTATAAATGGAGTGGGCTGCTGCAGGGGCAATGGGTCCAATGCAAGCTTTATAACACGCGGCTCACGAAGCAAACTAACGAATGATGAAGTGAACATGAAAGTAAGTACAACATCCATGATCCCACTCGGATGACACATCAAGTAAGGTGCAGAGCTGTATTTATACAATCTATAGCAGCTCTGCACATTGTGGATAACATACATTTCAGCGTTGCATTTGTTGTTTTGTATTTGACACAGAATCTAGGCACAAAGTAAAGTACAACATTTAAAGGGTATATGCTAAAATCCTGAGGTTGATTTCAATACCTTTTTAAGACTTTTTCAAAAACCTTTCAAAAAGTTTTAAGACTTTATCACAATTTTCAGTTGTTGTTGGCATCTGCTTTTTAACAGTTGTAGTTTACATTTTTACAGAAATTATGTAAGCTGAGGAGGAATAAAGCTTGAAAGAACAAATGAAACTAAAGGCAGGTTTATCGACACTTCCACAACAAGAAACAGGGGTTATTCGAGGCCAACTTGCTGAAGAAAATGAGAAATCATTTAATCATTTTTAAAATTTAGGACATGTGCCGGAGATTGTGTGATTTGCTTTAATGTGTTATTCAATTTCTCTTTATGAAACTAAATGATGTTAATTTATAGCTGGTGTTTATAAAGCTCGCAATCCTTATTGTTGTATTTTATTGTAACTAGCGTCTTTATGTAATTTTTTATTTTATTCTTTTTTATTTTTGTATTTTTCTACTGACTCCATCAATTTCTGCTGTTAACACAACAATTTTCCATTTTGGGATCAATAAAGTAACTCTATTCTTTTCAATTCTACTCTATTTTAGAACTTTATCAGCTGAATGTTTAACGTCCCAATCAGGAGACAGTTGCAAGGAGGAAAATAAATATTCATGGATATTTTTTGGATTAAAGCTTGAATATCTATGAAACTTAATACCTCATAAAACCACAATTAAGACTTTTTAATACTTTTTAAGGGCCTTAATTTTCCCAGAATCGATTTATCAACTTTTAATCATTTTTAAGACCTCGCGGACACCCTGTATGAGGTCTCATGGCTGTTTAAAAGTGTGTTCTTGACATAAAATGAATCACACAAAACATGTCAAAAAATCTGCATTATAAAAGAGAATAGGGGACATTATCTTTTCAATAGATCAGGCACAAATAGATACACAATGCCACATGCAGTATGAGGATGTCAGGAGTTAGAATTTTAAGATGTTGGGCTTTGTTTTGCTTGTGTCATATCAACATCTCCATCTGACTCCATCCAGGTACATACACATGGGCGCAGGTAATGAGAAAAAGCGCTGTTCTTTGCTCCTGTGTGTTTGCAGAAAAAAGGGGTTTCATAAGTTAGGATCATCTGACTTTCTTGATAAAGAGCCCCTTAAACAGCAACAATTATGCTGCTATTTACTTGGGACCAAATGTTCCATTTTCCTGTTCCAGCTGACTCGCTTTTCAATATTTTACTTGAATCTGGTACTCAAAAAATCCATCGGTTTTTAAAATAAACTTAAGTATGAGCCTGAACACGGAGTGCTTGTGTTTGTATCTTGATTAATAAAATACGGGCAAAGGAAAACAAGATTCAACAGCGTAATGTACAATAAATGAAATTAAATATCTTTAGATCAGATAGATCTTCCAAAAAGCAAAACCCCTCTGTATCTAACCCTGTATGCTTATCAGAGAAAGTGCTTTCAGCTGCTTTTTTTTCTGAAAGAAAAATCATCTGTGATGTCAGGCTGAAATTTGCACTGTGACAAATATGTGAAGGGTGTACCGTTTCCCATTAAAAAAGGCTTTGGATGATTGTAAAGTGTGGAACACTTTGGACTTTTAAAGCTCTTTATGACATCTAGTCCACAGTGTATCTGTTTTTTAATTTTAGCACATGGTTGTGGATGGTGGCTTTGTGATTTGTGAATTATTTTCCAAATGAGCTTAATTTCAATGTGGTAGCAGATACAAACCACAACCCAGGATGTCCCATGCAGCGCCAGAGTACTAACAATGACAGGACTGTTTACAGTTTGATGCTCATAGTGGAGCCTTGACTGGTTGATTTGATTATGGTCAAGTCTGCTGAAACCAATCAATTTTAATAATCATATGATGAAACCCGGGAGATGTTTATTGTTGCAGTAGGAAACTTGATAACAAGAGTTGAGATTTATCCTGACTATTAAAGAATAGAAAGAAGGTTAATGACCAGAAACAGGGAATAAAAAGAAATTAAGATCCTTAACTGTTCTGTAGATGTTGTTTACTTGCTTAACCTTGCAGATGATATCTGGTTTTCTTTTAAACGGCTACACCCAAGCGCTAAGCTCTAGTATCACAAAGTCTGGATTAGGGCACCGAAGAAGTTGAAGTTTACTTCCTTATTCCGATATGAGCACCATACTGCACCAAACTGGAACTATTGCTGAAGTGGGGCAAAACTCAAAGTTTCAGGTTTGCAAGGTTGCAAAACTGTTTTCAATGACATCACAAGTTGGTCCACGAAGCAGAGTTTTAATGCCTTTCGTCAGTGGACACCATATTGTAAAGGTTGACTGAACTTAGCTCTCTGGTGAGTTTGTTGTGTAATTAAAAGGTTTTCTTTTCTCAGGTTTAACTGTGTTTAATCCTACTTTATTGTGCTGTAAACTAAAGACTAAGTCAACAGCTATTGTGATCAATGTGAAGCCAGTCCACAATGTTTTGTTTTGAAATGGACAAAGGGCTTTATGCTGTTCTTGTGTCTGACTTTCTGTCCAGGTCAAACTGCTCTGTTAGCTTGACGTGTGCCAGATGTAGACTACTGAAAACAGACTAGACACGTATCTTTAGCAGAGCAGAGCAGTGCTCCTGGGGCAAAACCGAGCCACACGGTGGGGCTCTCTGTGGAAAGACAAGCATTGGCTAGACTGGGCACTGCGTGACGCACATACCTGCAGCAGAATCAAGTGAATAGAGGGACTGGCAATGAAGTGTGTGTACAATTCACTAAAAATCATTTTTTACCCTCAGTTCTTCTATGATTGACTCTGATATGAAACTGATACACATGTACAGCATGTTTAAAGGTGTTCAAAGGTTTCAAAGTAATGTCTAACTGATCTTTAATTCTTCTTTAAACATGGAAGTTTTCAGAAACATGTTAAACTTCTAGCTGGAATTATAATTTGAACAAAGAGTGAACTGTATTTATCTCTGTTATCCACCCTGTGTAAGGATACACCTCTCACACTTTGCTTTCTGCTGAGCTATCATGGTGCCTGCAGCCAAGAGCTAACTAAAGTGGAAACATGTCAGGTCTGCTGAGACATACTCCAGCTCTCTCATTAAGTGCGCACACACACACACTCACACACAAACACACACATCGAGGCAAAGACAGACACACAACCACACATGTTGAGACAAACACCTACACACAGACACCGCTGCACACACAAACCCCCACTCCTACATCCCCACCCACCAGTGGTTAATTATCTAGCTTTGATTGCGGGCATGTTCATCTCACATTGTTAATTAGAACTGTGAACACTTCATTAATTAGACCAAGCCAGTCCTAAAGGACCAGGGGAATTCCAGCACTGCATCTCTATGTATGTGCTTGCCTGTGTGTGTGTGTGTGTGTGTGTGTGTGTGTGTGTGTGTGTGTGTGTCTCTGTGAGTGTGTTTTCTCACCAGTTTATAACGCTGCATAGGGATCCTACTGGTGTCAATGGGACCTCTCTTGGCTTCATCGATAAACCTCCCCTCTGGAAGAGCCACTGCACACATAATATGGGCCCATCTATACACATACACACACACACACACACACACACACACACACACACACACACACACACACACACACACACACACAAACACACAAGAAGCACACAAGAAGCACAAACAAGTTAATACATTACACTGATTATGATGCAGAGACAATTCATCCATCTGAGCTCTGGAGATCAGAGATGAGTGTGCAGAGATAATCACTGAACAAAAGGATGTCTCACTTGTCGTTTTGGGTTTTTTTGAGAGCTCCACCTCTGAGGTTACATAGACAGCATTCCTGAGACAGAAAGAACACAAGCAACTTAGGAAGAGAAAGAAGACTTTTCCCTTTAACAAATGCCCTTATACATGCCTATGTTTAACACCCACATAAAATAGGTCTGACACTTAAATTCATAGGAAATCTTTGGAGTTGTTTGATGGTTCATAGCAGATAAATCAGCAGAAAATCAGTTTAAAGTGTGCCCCTCCCCGAATCTTAATTTTATTGGAAAAAATGTCTTCACAATTCAAACCTGGTACAGTATATTCTCAGTTCTTCAGTAAAACAAAGTATTGGACTCACTTGAAATGCATATTTTCAAAACTGCTCTGTGAGAGGACTAGCGTGAGTGTTTTTTTGCAAATGTGTCTTTGATTTAGAAAATAGAAACACTTGTATGACTTTAAGGCACCCAAATGTCTCAGCTGCAGTTATCTAAACATAAGAACACAGACCTGTGGTTAGTGTAGTGTTGACACTCGTCAATGTCAGACTGAACCAATGTCCAATTCAATCATATTCTTCTATTATGAAGTCAGAGTGCAGGAGATACTCTATCATGGTGGTTTGCTGTTAAGCTGTGCAGCTACATAAAATTTAGGAAGCACTTATTGAAAAACATTGGGCTTATACTGATTAAGAAGTTAAAAATAACAATTTGGATAAATGCCAAGTACATCAGCCTATAACTTATTGTTGCTGCTTATTTCATTTGTGTTATCATTCCCCCCCCCCTCTGAGCCAGCTTCATATCTTGAAATGGGCACAAATTGTTGTAACAACAAGTTGTACATTTTTAAACCTAATCTTTTGTGACAAAATAAGATTTCTCTTTTGAAAAGAAAACTGTTCCCAAAGCCTCTTTAGCCCATTCAACAATCACAAACTTAGGAAGAGGCAATTTTTCAGTCATTGAACAGCCCAAAAAAATCTTTCTTTGTTGAAAACACTGATGTAGTCATGTTAACATTAATCTACAACGACAAATCACAACATGGGAGGAAAACATGTAAAGCATATATCACATTTTATTCCTTGTAAGCTTGTCATAATTAAATTGTTGTTTCTTGATCAGCTGAAATCTGTCAATAAGGGAGATCTGCTGCTGGTAGTGATACTCAACTAACATATTGGTTCATCTGTACATGGATTGCAGGTATTATGTCATCTAATTAAAAGAAAAAGGGTCTTACTGCTGTAAAGCTTCCTTCCGTACAGCGATCACAAGACCACTGTTCGCTGATGTCATCTGCAGCAACACCGTAGCAACCTGGAGAAGGAAGGGATTGTTAAAAAGTGATGGAAGAATAAATAATTGTGTGAAAGTTGAGATCCTCACACTCATACAAATGCTGCTGAACTGCTTCGCAGCACGGTATCCGTGAACCATCGACAGAAAACAGCAGACTTTACAACAAAAGGTAATTCCATCGTCACTTACAAATGCTACATCCACATTGTTTCCACCGATTCAAACAGGGAGATGATATTGTTCCGTGCGGAGCGGCTCAGTTTTGCAGACTAAGTGGAAATGGAGAACTTTGTGCGTGTGCGTGTGTAAGGGAATGATTGTGGTTGAGGAAGAAATGCAGGAAAAAACACGAAAGGAAGAGATACATCCCTGCCTGTTTGTTTTTAAAAGCATCAGTGTACGTGTTCAGCTATGAATCAAAGAGTGCTTTCCATGACAGCCAGGCTTGTACTGGTGTGACACTACGCTGTCGTTTCTCTCACTTTTGCATCTACACCTTTGTAACCCTGCAGACACTGCTGAGAGACACAGAAAAACAGAATATTGTATGAAAAACAACAGGCACTTTGAGTAAATGTTGTTATGAATAGATTTTCCCTGTGTCCTTGGTGTGGCAGAAAAGCATAAATGTTTCATAAAAAATCTTGGTGGTCTCAAACAGAAAAGGTTTTTGATTTTGAGCGAAGATAAATGTGATTCTTTTCAAATCTAGCAGCTGGTTAACATCAGTGGGACAGAGGTTTTAGAAATATAAACTAGAGGGAATTTCTTTGTAAGAAACACTTATAATCTGTATACGTGTGTATGTCTTTATTCTTTTCCTCCTCAATCCATCACCAAACCGAAGATAAAATCTGAGCTCACCTCTCTTTCCGTTCCCAAGTTCGAATAACAGCTCAGAGGTAAGGCAACATCAACATGTTCTTATTGTTGGGTCTCAGAACTAAACTTGTGGCTTTTTCATCAGTGTCAAATGACACACACTTCATCATCTGCTCCCCCAATACCATAGCTCCACACACTCACACACAATGCAAGAAAGTACTGGAGTAGTTTATAAGATGACACTCCAGACTTAAAAATACAGTGGGAGTCTAGTAGCGAGAAAGTAGAAGGGATGGAAAGTGACTCCAGGAGAAGTCGTTTTAAAGCTGCGGATTCAGGACGATGTGTGAGACTAAAAAATTGTGTGTCTGGGTCTGTGGTAGACTGGCTGAAACCTTGAGATATTGGCAAAAGAAGTGTATGGATTGGGAAAGAGATCTGGAGGTTGTTAAAGCGTGTGAATGAGGGATTGAGTAAAAGCACTGTGTATCGTGTCTGAGTGTCCCATGAAACTGGAAGGCTCCAGGGGTTTTTAAGAGTGTGTGTGAGGGCTTGATACGCAGGCTTGGGGCTTTTGGACAGGAAGAATATGTGGTGGAGACAGAGGATTCACCCTCATTGGGCTGACGAGGGAAATAAAATACTCTAAACCACAAAGAGAGGGGGAGTAAGGGGAAACAGAAGGGGGGCTGGAACATGGAAATGGAGTGAGTCAGGACATAAACCCACTGAACCTCTTATAGTGACATCAGAGAGACAAGCACTACATGGAGAAACAAACAATGTGGTCAGTGAAGTAGGTGGTGAAAGTTTAGGAACTATAAACTAGATGAACAAACACTCTTTTCACCTTGGGATGCACCACTCTCTTTCCCTCTGCCACACACACACTATGTCATGTTCCCACTGCTCCCATCGTCTGTTTACGTACTTGCATGAACTTGCAGGCAACAGCCCTGGCAGCAGAGCAGAGGGGAGGTGCCATCATCCTGCAGAAGAGGGTTCATGGGAGTTGGAGGGCAGTTCTGCTCCCGGAAAGAAAAGCAGATCTCTGGGACCAGAGGCTTGGTCCTTTTCAGACCTGGGCAGGGATGTGTGGGGGCCTCCACTGGAGATGAAGATGTAGAGTGGTCCTTGGCAAAGAGAGGTGTGTTGTCCTCAGCTTTGTCTTCAACCTAAAAAAATATATATGAATTTAAAAATGTTCTTCATAAGAATCTTGATAAGACAGTTATGGAAGGTGGGTAATGGAAAGAACAAACTCCTTCAGTCAATTTAATCCTTTATCGCCAACAGGCTTTAATTTATTTTCAGTATTTATGACGATATGAAAGTTTGGTCTTTTAATCAGTTGTACACACAAAGCTCTGTTTTTTTTAAAGCTTTTGTAGACCCAAGACAACAAAATTATCATTATCACCAAGTACTTATGAGTGGACAAAAGTTACAGACTGATATTTTGGACAAGCTTCCAGTGAAGGGGAAAAAATAGTATATTCAGTTGTCAAACAGAACTGAGCTGATGGAGCAGTCAAACCAGTCATTCTTTGTGTGGATTCAATTGACAGAATAGATGTAGGACTCTAAAAAGTGTCAAGTATTTTTCCTTGAACATAACTTAAATGAAGGGCCGTGTATTTTGCCGAGCACAGGAGGTTTGTCTTTTCATCCTTATCCTGGATTCTACTATTTTTCTCTACTTTTAACTTTGGTATTTGTTTTGTCCACCTTGTGCAGAAGTTCCAGCCGCACACCTCTCTGGCATAGTGTCAGAGTATTTCCCAAGAGCTTTAACACTAATGTTATCCAATGCCTCCTGCAACACAAGCCAATGACTTTCCTCTAAATATACAATAGATCTGTCCCGTTTATTCTCCAACCTGCCTGAATTTACTGGGTGCGATTGAGGTCTGGACTTAAGATAGCGAGTCCATCATTTTAATGTTCCTTGATGTTCCTCCTTGACCTAAAGCTCCTATTAATGGCTTTTCTCTACAGTTTGAAGAGAGCAAAGATGACTTTTAAGATTTTTATACAGACTTTTATTTGATTTATGAGTATTCTGGTGGCCAGTTCAACAAAACAACTGAAACCTCTCAAACACCCAGTGGTACTAATGTGTATTTTGGCCACCACTTTATTAGACTAGAGTCAGGAGCCATAACTGGGGAAATTAAAAACACTCTTCTAGAGAATCCTCTAACACCTTTATCCTCTAGAGTAGGGGTCCTCAAACTTTTCCCTTCTCTGACGGGGGGCCAGGGTCAGTTTTTTAAAAAAAAGTGTAACGATCGCAGAGGTGTCCAAACGTAAATAATTTTTGTTAGGGATGCACGGTATTGGATTTTTGCCGATATACGATATGCCGATATATCGATATATCGAAACCCCTCTTGACCGATACCGATACCGATACCGATACCGATACCGATACCGATAATCACAAGTTTGTTTGTTTTTTTCACTGTACTTTTTTCACACAGAAAGCTAAGTCTACCCTGTAATGGAATTTATATGTTACTCTTATTGTGACGGTCTTATTTGTTTAAGAAACACACATAAAACAAGACAAAAAACATTTGATTTTACCATAAATAAGAAATGTATTATTTTTTCAAACTCAAGACATTCAGTATTGAAATACAGAAAAATAATTTCTTTAGATCACATCACCTTTAAATGTACAATGCATTTTTAAACATAACCAAGTTGCATTTGACTATTTTAGAGCTACTGTAACAACCTGGTGACAGACTCAGAGCTCTGCAGTGCAAATACATGAAGTGCTACATTTTATTTAAGGAGATTATTTTTCAGATGGAAAATAATAATTATCCTAACTGAATAGCACCTTATCGGCTGTGCCTTTCAGCAGAAATTGTCATATCTGCTGATACCGATAAACGTGTTTTTAAGCTTTTATCAGCCAATACTGATATTGTGCCGATAATATCGTGCATCCCTAATTTTTGTTTCCCAGAAAGCCACACATATTAATATATGTTCACCAAATATTAATAGTCCTTTCTGGGATTTTGACAGGAGAAAAAAAAGGAAAATAAATAATAACACCATTAATGAAACGTATAATACTATTTATGAAATAAATAATAACTAAATAACCCTTTTCAGGTTTTTCACTGAAAAAAAGACTGAAATATTAACTTTCTAGTTGACACCACTGTTTGCAGCTCTCTCTCTCATTAACTTCACTGTGAAGACCAGGAAGCAAGCAGGCAAAGAAACCGAACTAAGTGATACAACACCTCTCAGCATAATACATTTCATTACCAGTATGGTTGTATAACTGTATTTTTTTTTTAAGGTAGGGGTTTCAGATAGGGCACAAACTGCAGAAGGGTGGAATAGAAAGCTAACGTTCTATGCGTTTGTAAGTCTTGATCATGTGGCCAGACTGAAAAAAAATAAATAAATAAAAAAAAAATTCATAATGCGCCTCTGGTATTGTTTGGGGGGCCGGGCAAAATGTGGAGGCGGGCCGTATCATAGCCATAGTTTGGCGACCACTGCTCTAGAGAAATAAATTCTTTGTAAATGGTTTTGAAAAGATAAAAGAAGAGAGCAACAATAAGATATCTTCTTATACCAATCCCTGTCGCAATCAGGGGCAAATCATATTTAGTGTATTTATGATCCAGTCACAACACAAATACTCCCCGTTTAAACAGTAATGCACTTTGTGCCAGATATCCACCAAATAGCACTGGTGTAAGTTCTGCATTTACCTGATAATAGGGCATGAAGAGTGTGCACACAGCACAGTATGGCTGCACCATGGCTGCGTGAGCATTGTATTCCCTCTCTGCTGTGAAGCAGCTCTTCTTGCTCTGCCACAGGTGTACAAGAGGCTTTGCCCACGCTTCCATTTCCTGCTCCTCCTCCTCAACCAGGTTTGCTTCAGTGGGCTCTAAGTGAACACACAAGAAAGCCTTACAACCTTGCAATCACTTATCTATTCAGCCAGTGCCTCTTCTGCTAAAGCCCAGATGATGATTCATGCAACACAGAGAGCAAGTCTTATTCTGATGATTTGTAAATTAAGCCATTTATGATTCTGAGGCAATTATGGGACTTGAACATGAAGAAAATGTAGCATTCATCTCTCTCACAATTAACATCAGCTGTATTAACAGGGAGGCTGTGAAGTCAGATATTATTCATCCACATTGATGAAAGTTTCCTCCACTGCCTGCAAAAACATTTTCAATAAATAGGAGCCTGTCTGTTTATAAAATTAGCCCAAATAATAAAGACCTGTCATCATCACAAAATAGGCTTCTGGCAGCAATGGACATTTCATGGTCATTTCTCACTCAGGGACAAACAACCAAAATGGCTGCTGAATTATTCATCCTTTGTTCACAGCCATAGAGATGATGAATGTTACTATGTGTGTATGTGTGCATTAGAAGTTGTTAATTGTGGAGCCTCCCATCCTGCTCTGTTAAAAAAAACCATGAAAACAAATAGAGTATCTATCACAAGCTCATTTTACTGTGGTAGGCCTAAGAGTTAAATCTTTTTGGTTTATGGGTACACTGACGTCAGAAGAATCATTTGGGGGGGACATAAAATGTGAAAAATTAGGAGAGGAAGTGGGAACCGCAGAGTGGAATGGTTCAACTGTTATAAAGCAAAGCAGCAGGGGAACAAAAACATTACCGGACATCACTTAATACTCACAAGTTTGGTTTCAACTCATTCAAATAATAAACCTCAACTCTACTCCTTCTGAGGTCATTTTTTCCCCGGCTACGCCAACTTTCAACCAGGAGAAAGTTGTGGTTTTTAGGATGCTTAAAGTTTTGGCACATGTTTTCTGGATTACAGCAATTCAACAAGCAGGGTTAAAGAATTATGGTGTCTGGCCTTATGCCAAACAGAGCTGCGCCAACCACAACAAGAAATGTCCCAAGGTTTTTTATTAGAACAAGCATGGCTACTGGCTTACTGCATGTAAGCCTCACTAAAGTCTATTTAGGGTTTAAATTTAATGATACCTTTAAATTAAATCTGTAAGTTGTGAGTTCCTGAGTGTGTTCCTGTGTGTGTGCATCGCTCACCATCATCACTGGCAGCTTGCTGTTTGACAGCAGTGGGAACAGCCCGTGCTGTTGGTTTCCTGAGTGGGTGACGCCAGCTCTTAGTCGTCCTCTTCACAGACAGTGCTTGGTACTAGTGAGCAGACATCAATAACAAACAGGGTGAAAATAAGAACCTCCAATCATATATATCTTGAGCATAAGATTGACTGTGTACGACTGAGTGGAGAAGATCACTCACAGCACAGACCTCTCCAGGTTCCAGTCCTAACTCATCACTCTCGTAGTTACTTATGTTATTCTCTTCCTCTTCCTCCTCATCAGATGATTCACTACTGCTGTCCCTCTTGGCATCACATCGCTGATCCACTGCTTCGCCATCAGATTCACCTTCTTCCATGTCAGACGCGCCATCCTGTCCTCCTGCACCCTCCCCCAGAGGTGAAGCAGTTTCTGAGTGTAGATTCTCCTCAGCGTCTCTTTGTCGTTCCAACTCTCTACACAAGGAGAGCGCTTCAGACCCCTCTGCCTCGCCTCTGTGGAGTTCATAATCACCACAAATCCCCATGGGCTCAACAGCACCAACAGAAACCAAAGAGGTGGGCTCCAGCTGAGCCCAGGTGAGGGTCCCACCCTCTTCTTCCTTGTCTGACTCTCTGAGGTCTTGCTGGGGGTCGTCCAGGTCTGTGACCTCTTTGCACTGAGGTTCAGTCCACATGGTATAAGGAAGGGCATCATGGGTGAAGTCAGAAGGGAGTTCTGGGTTCAGACTTTGGATGAGCACTGCAGGGCTCTGGGAATTTAAGTTTTTCCAGATGCTGCTTGAAAAAGGTTTTGGTTCTATGTATGAGTTTTGGGAAGTACAATGAGGGGGGGAGTATGTAGTGTTGTGGTACAGTTCTGAAGCTGAGTGACTGTCATTCTGAGTGCATACCAGAGGGGAAGGGGCTGGGGGATTATTGTTTGAGGAACTAGTTAAAAGAGAAGCAGCACTGCTCTGACTCAATGCACTGCTTCTTTGTGCTGGGTCCTTTGAGTTGTCTTTATTTGCTAACTCTGCTAAGCTGTATTGCTGCTCTGTTCCTGATGAAGTGCTTTGAACTAGTTGGCGAAAGGAAGCCTCAGTCTGTCCGTTAGTTACATTTTCCAGCTTGGTATGATTCCTTTCTGCAGCAGTTCCAGCTGCTATTGGCATTTCATGGACACCACCAGATGTGATTTTGTGCATTGCATTGGTGGTCAAATGAGCTGTGTTTCCTTGTGAAACTGATACTAAAACAGACACTGATGCCCCTTCACTGTGACATGAATAATCTGAATGCCTGTTGCTGCCTAGTTTTACAGTGATTGGTTCTTTTGACATCAGTAAATCAGTACCGCTCTCATCCTGTTGGGCTCCATTTGAGGACAGAGAGCCCGTTGGCGTCTCACGTTCGAGCACAGGTGCAACCTGCTCGCTGCACAGTCTTGTTTTTGTGACTTCGTGTAGCACATCATCAGCTGGGGTGAGGGAGGGCATCTCTTGTGTCAGCACAGGTGGTAAAGGGCAGATTCCAACCTTATCTGCTGGCTCTGGTGTAAGTTGTGGCATATCCACAGCATTCCTTTTCAGAAGAGGAGGGAAAAGACTTTCCTCTGAGCTGCTTTTTTCTGAATTGTAAATGTGTCCTGAAAGGGGGAAGGAAGCTTTCCCTTCTAATGGCTCAGTTTTTACACCATAAAGTGTTTCTGCACTGGAGTGTGGGCATTTAAGATCAACACCACTGTCCATGTTCTCTGTTTTAGCAGCCTTTGTAGTGTTATTCTCCAAGCCTGTGTCCATGCAGCTGTCAGTGTTTGGCAGTGGGTTTAACGTGCCTTCTTTACATGATGAACCAGGCATCCGAGCTTCACAGTCAGGAGGACACAGACTCATCTCAATCTTAGCAGAAGTGCTTGATTTGTGAAAAGGTGAGCTGAGTCTGTTTGCCCCCGGCGGAGGCACCCTGATAGAGCAGTCCTGAAGAGTTGTGAGGTCTTGCGGTTCAGCAGAGTGACACCTTGACTCATTAATTCCAGGATGCATCTGGGTAGCCTGAGGGCACTGTCTGAGTCCTTCAGGAATCCTGCTTATGACCTCTGACCCTGAGAGGTGTTGAGGGTCGAAATGAGTGTCTGTCTCTGCCTTAAGGTCATTCTTAACTGATGCAGCAGAGGAGGGAAAGGTGCTACAAGGAGAGTTATGGGATGGTCCCTTGGTGGAAAATCCTAAACTATTACTCTCTACACGATTCACCTTGACCACACACATCTGCCTACAGGGGCCTGTTGGGAATAGAAGATGAGAAACATATGAAATCAAAAGTCAAGTACAAGATCAACAAAACATTTTTAACAAAAGTTAAATGAAATTTCCCCAAACTTTAAGAAACAGGCACAGAAAATCCAGCACACTTACACCAACTAAAATGCCAGCTGTGTACTTTAATAGTGCCATGAGTCAGGCTCTTACCCGGTAGCTGAAAAGATTTCAGATTCTGGTTGGGCTTTGACTCAGCTTCCTTCTTCTTTTCTTTCTTCACTTCCCTGCAATCTTTCCCTGACACAGACTTCCGAACCTTGGGCCCGAGCGGACCACCCAGACCTTTCCTTCTGTTGCTGTTCAATTCTGAGCTGCCATCCAATCCAACAGGCTCTTCGGTTGTTCTGAGGCGCTTAGAGCGCATACGCGAGTTGCTGTTGCTGTAAGAAAAGAGGAAGACCAAAGGAGACTGAGACATAATCACCCTTATTACAACCTAATAGGGATAAAGCAAGTGTGCAGTTTTGTGACCTAAGGGAGACTGGTCTTGACAGCTGAGAAATATTCCTGGCCATATTTGCACAAAGGTTAGTATCTCAGGGTAAAGTTCATTATCACCATCAGATTCATCTCATAATGCTGCATTTGACATTTCCGACTCTACAGAACTCCGCACTAGCCCTATTAGCTTCAATAGACTTCTATCTGCAACAGCCTAGCCTAGAAAAAAAAACAGAGGAAACACTGTCTGAATATGAATACAGTACCCTTTATTAGTAGGCTTGGTCTTTCGCCGCCTCTGCAACCAGCTCTGCAACTCTGGTGTTGTGCCTGGAGTGGCATGTGTGTGGTCAATAGGTGTGGAGTCTTTGCCCAGCATCCAGGTGGGGTAGCGGTCAGGTTGAAAACGTTTCACAAAGGGCTCCATGGAAATCTTTACCATGTCCCTGCTACATGTGCACTAGACGAAACAGAGAGGAGAGGGTTTCAAAATTAAAGACATAAAAATCTAAACCACTTCTTTGTCTGCATGTCCAAAGTGGTGCAAACTTAGGTGGAAAGTTAAAATGAACATTACCTGGGTTGCCACTTTGCCATAATCTATCCAGCGCACAGTGGCAAAGTTGGTGGACTCAGCACAGTTGAAACCATGATTGAAACCAGCATGGTAGCCATAAGGAAAGGTGATCATAAACTCTCCAGCTTCCTGAGTAATCTGACAAATCGCGGAAGAAAAGTAGAGATAAGTGCGTAAAGTGAGTAAAAAAAGGGAAAATTGCTGAAACAACATGAGATTTCTACAGTCAGTCAAAGCAAGCATTGCTAATTAAAATGACAAGAAAAGCTGTTTTTCAAAGGTTGGTAAATAAAAAAAAGTGAGAATGGCACAAAGACGAGGGCTGAGTAATTTTTTCAAGAGGCTGAGTGCCTACCTTATCAAAAGGAATGCCATACTTCTTCAGTATGGAAGGGGAGATTAGAGTCATCTTGTGACGAAGAAAAGCTTCACAGCTCTTGAAGCTGTTGGGGAAGAAACCTGACGAAAACATGCACATACACAGACTTTCTCTTAATGCAGAGTATAAGCCGGCTGAGAAAAAACGACTCAAACATCATCATAATTCACAAAAGCACAACATTTTTATCAGACAAGTCAGACACACAGGGGATGACTTTTACTTTTTTATAAACATATTTTTTCAGTTAACTAAAAAATATGTAATGAAGATTTGCAGCACATTATTTCCTCATCGCTTAACTTTGTTAATTAGATTGCTGTCTGTAACACTTGGCCTTGTTCTGCTGCAGTGTCCACTTATCCAGTGGGGTAATAAGCAGTGCAAGCCCAGACAAAATAACCTTGTCTAATATCAGTTACATCAGTCGTTAAGTTCTTACTAATACCATATGTAATTCAGTTAATTGAGTCTCCTTATGTCCTGCAGCATAGATTTTTCCAAAGTGCTCTGTCAATACATCTGCACATCTTTCCAGTTTATATCAGCACATAGGAGCGATCAGAGCTCATTCTCATTCTGCATCCTTTGCTGCAGGGTTACCTCTTGTGCCCTCTTGTTGCTGGGTTCATTATTTATTATGTGCTGTGCTTTGTTGTTTAATACATATTTCTGTATGCTACAATCCCAATTCAATAATCATTCATTTACCCCTCTTTCTTTTACAAGTAGAATACAAAGAGAAAATAAATTATTCCTTTACCTGTAGCCAGACGCTCCAATCTCTTCCCATGCTCAGGGGGGATGGCGTACCTGTAAGAGACAACAGAGCGATACGGAGCAGACTGAATTATTTTTTATAGTGTAAATGAAATTCTGAACATGTATTGTTCATTATGCCGGCACTGTAACAAACAGTTACTGTTGCAGACAGTTGCAAGTTGCAAAGCACCCTTCCCAATTGCAAGACTGCCATCAAGTGGTAGATAACAGAATGATTGCAACAAGGTGTGAGAATCATTTCCAGTATAGCACTTGTCATAAAAACAAAAATACAAAAAATGTTTTGTCACCCCTCATAGAGACTATAATTCTAAACTTGCTGTACTCAAAGAAAGACAAAGACGAAAAAGAGAAACCAAATATTATGCATAGTCCAACCCTGTAAAGAATACACTTCAGTCTGACCTGGACAAAAAAAACCCAACAACCAATTTTTTCTGTTAAATTGAAAGGTTTCGAGGATCTAATCTTGACATTACTTTGTTTTCTCTTGCGCCACACAGCTGATGTAATTTTTGCTCAAACTATTTCCAAAGTTCCCATCAACAAACGGAAACAGTGAGACAGGATTCCCTCAAGGTTTGATGAGGCACTCCATCTGACTCGCACCATCCGCCCTCAGGTTTGTGGCGTTTCTATCATCGTATCACCTGTCAGCTTAACAGAGCAGTGAGAGACGGGGTGAGACAGAGGGAGAGGCAAGCTCAGGTAGAGGTGACACGGGGAGTTGGAGGGGATTGAGAAGAGGTGCATCTTTAAGCTGCTCCCCTCCAGGGACGAGATGTCAAAAAAGCAGCAAGATGAAAGAGTGTATATCAGTGCGCGCGTGAGTGTGTGTGCTTGATGATAAGGGTATGCATGTGTGTGTGGGTACTTGGCGTGTTAGGCTGCTCTCTGAGTGTGTGTGTGTGTGTGTGTGTGTGTGTGTGTGTGTGTGTGTGTGTGTGTGTGTGTGACTGTCTGGCTGTGACACTGATCCCTGTGGGGTTGCAGGGCTCACTGCTCTAATGAGCAGAACTCCCTCCAGGGCAAGAGGCAGAGAGAAATGGAGCAAGCCAAGCTGACAAAGAAATAAAAAGCAAACTCTATTTTGATCTACCTGCATTCTTCACCTTGTCTTCCTTTTTATCATTTTAACCCTGAAACTTCTAAAACACAGCTCTTCTTCTCTTGGAGAATGTGGGAGCCTTTCAACGCAACGCTTACTACTATACCAAGTTTCTGGACCACATAGTATTACTTCTGAAATTCAAAGGACAGTCAATATTTGATTTAGTACAAAAAAGGTGATCATTTCAGACCACTCAACAGTACTCTTTCATTAAATTCACTTGTGTTTGTTTCTTAAATATTATATTAACCCTTATAAAAGTTTATTTTTTCTTCAAAATCCATCATTCTTGATTTGTGGTTTACTTATTAAATGCCAATATTCATCCTCCACTCACTGTTACTGCACAAGACTGAGACATGGCCAGAGAAAAGTAGCACAAAAAAAAAATACATTAAAAACAGGTGAGGTAGTTACAAAGTTTTTGCTTTAAGGAAAAAATTGATCAATGCTGCTAAGACATGAAATAAAAAGATATCACAGAGTGTAATATCCAAAAAATGGCAGGCCTGAAAAGATAGTCTTAAATGGGCAGGTGAGTGAAAAATAGAAAGCTGTTCCAATGAGCAGGTCTGTCATCCATTTCACAGACTTCAGTTTTCTGTAGTTTCATTTATGGCACTTAAATACAAATACCATAAGATATTGATTTGTGCTTATGATCCTTATTTTTCTAGGGATGCACGATATTTGATTTTTGCCGCAAATAAATGAAGTGCTACATTTTATTTAAGGAGCTTATTTTTCAGATGGAAAATAATAATAATCCTAACTGAATAGCACCTTATCAGCTGTGCTTATCGGCAGAAATTGTCATATCTGCAGATACCGATAAACGTGTTTTTAAGCTTTTATCAGCCGATACCGATATTGTGCTGATAGTATTGTGCATCCCTATATTTTTCCTGTAATGTGAGAATCTTGTGGTAATTTTGAAATCACAATACTATTTTAAAAGTGTTTAAATCCGAACCTGAACTGTTATATTCAATACTTTTATTTATAATTATATCCATTTAAAATCGCTCACACTGAAAAACAGGACTGGGTCTTCAAAAAGTCTTTTTCAGAAAGTTAGAAAAGAGGGGTCATCTTATAATCAGGTCAGTACAGAAGTTCTACAGTCAATTTAGATTTATTAAAACTTAAATTAAAGCTTGTTCTAATTTACATTGTTAATTACAAATGCCCCAGTTTTTCTTTTAGAAAAGTGAAGTTTCCCTGTCCCCTAGATCTCTAAAAAGCTTTCCAAGAATCCCCCCGACACATGCAGAAATAGTAAGGCTACACCCACAGCAACTGTGATTAAACTAATCAGTGTTTGTGACAATTTCTCAGACCCAGAGATTTTTATATAGTTGACCGGTCAAAACATTTCATTTTGTCTCAGTCAGTGTAGCCAAAACTGATGATTGAAAAAAATCAAACCATCTGCTTGATCCCTGGGAGACTAACAAAGCGTCAAACACTGTAATCTCATCTGTAATCTCAACCCTGGAGCTAAAAATTTTGTTGCTTTTCTATTCTCACTCATACTTGTATTCCCCAGAGTATCGTCACATTTGCAGGTAACCACCTCCTCAGTGTGCATAACAAGCACCAAGGGACCAAACCCTGGGGCCATATACAGCAGAATGGCGGAGTCAATCAAATGAAAGCTATGAAATTGTATGTGAATCACCATTTAAATCCACTTCATAAAAATGAATCATGAAAAGCATCTAAATGGAGGGTGCTAAAGATGGATTTTACAGCCCTGAGGCAAAAGTGCAAATAAAATGGCACTAAATATACTATCAAATCTCCCCTGGTTTTTCTGAAATAAATTAACGTCCTAACAAAAGTGTTGTACCTGTGGAAACAGATCTGAAATAGGAAAGCATTTACTCAAATTTGCACCATATCCAATACCACAGACCTATTAAAAAAAAAAAAAACCTTGACAGAAAGCACATTTCCTGGACAAAATGGCAAAGCAGTGGCAAGACCTACTTCTATTTTACTCCCATTAGAGGGGAGGAAGAAAATGGCACAGAGTTTGGACCTTCATTAAGATCAGCTGACTCTTGTTAGCTCAGATGAGTTACAGAGCTCACACAATAGGTGATACTCACAGAAACAAGCATAATCAGAAACTCCAGACAAGCATAGAGGCCGGACCTGAACAATGCAACTGTGCTATCAGACTGCAACAACTACTTCTGCAAGGAAAGTTAAACTACACAGTAACAGAAACATGTTTATCAAAGATCATGATCTTTTTTTATGTTTTGTTTTGTTTTGTTGTGTAACAAGTGGGTTTTATTTCTTTTTTTTTTTTTTTTTTTTTAAGTTTTGGTCCCCCCCCAACACTCACCAGGATTTGGGCTCTCCAAAGTGCAGGTAGTTGATGCTGTACAGGTCCATATCTTCAGTGTGCCATGAGAAGGTGGTCTTCCACATGCCAAAGTACAGATATGGAGTGTTTACCCCCTGGATGGATACACCACAGTCCTCCTCAATTACATCCAAGATAGAGTTCAGGTGGCCAATGTTCCACTCCTCCACATCCTGTGACATTAATAGCATTAGTTAGATCATTTCCCACCATTCAATTATTACCAGATGACCAGACAATTCCCACTCTTATTTCTCCTGCTGACAGGACAGAGCCATACTAAAACTGAACTAGTAAAGAATCAATTCAATCTTGACTAAACTGATCATTAAGGGATTGAACAACAAAAGGCAGAAATGACCGTGTGTATGTTAGCAAAGGAACACAAAATGGAAAAGCAATACAGGAGGAACAAAGCCTTTCACCTCATCATAAAGGCTGCCACTGACATCAGCACCATAAATTGGAGAGACAAAGGTGAGGTTTTTCCAATATTTCCTCTCAAGATCTTCATAATTCAGGTAGCGAGGTGTACAGTACCTGAAGAGAAGACAGACATTACATTTGGTATTGTGAAATCAATAGCTCTTTTTTAAAACCACAGAAAGAAAACTGAATTATCCACATACATTGTAAAGAACATTATGAGCAGAATTTGATCTATGCATGAATATAAAACTTTGTAAACACAAGTCCTTTACACCCTCCAATAAAACCAGGAGGGCAATAAAAGCAATTCAGCATTTTTATTATACGCACATATCACTGTTTGCCAATCGCCTGAACTCCTGCACACTGAGAGGCTTCTTCTGGATGTTGTACTGAGTGAAGAGCCCTGACTGGCCGGCCACCATCTGCTGTATGGGAGCATCAATCATCAGATCATCTATGTCATCATAGGTACGACGAGGCTTCCAGCCTTTAGGAGGAATCACCTTTGGAACAAAACCAAGATGAAAAACACAAAGTTAACACAAAACAGGAAGAGGAATCCTTTTCTTTTTGATGCATTATTTGAACTATGGCGTAATGAAAACATAAAAACATGACATTAGAAAAACCCTCATCAAATGTTATTTTAAATTTTCATAGAATTAAACAAGTATATCTTAACTTCTTCCAAGTTAAGACTTCTCACCTTAGCCAGGCCTGCCCGGTGTGCCCCCTGAGACTCCATGTAAACCAGGTATTGGTTGAAGTCCTTAAACTCCTCCATAGTGGGCCTGAACGTCATGATCTTGCAGGTGGGGTTTGCAGGGGTACACACCTCTGCTCCCGCCATCCTGCCACCTCACCAGATCAAGCCTCCTGAAAAAGAAAGCATGTTTTACAGGCTGCATTTACAATTAATAATGGTGACAAAAGTGATTCTGGGGGATAGGGATGCACGATATTATCGGCACGATATCGGTATCGGCTGATAAAAGCTTAAAAACATGTTTATCAGTATCGGCAGATATAAAAATTTCTGCTGATAGGCACAGCCAATAAGGTGCTATTCAGTTATGGATTATTATTATTTTCCATCTGAAAAATAAGCTCCTTAAATAAAATGTAGCACTTCATTTATTTGCACTGCAGAGCTCTGTGTCTGTCACCAGGTTGTTTCTGTAGCTCTAAAATAATCAAATGCAACTAAGTAATGTTTAAAAATGCATTGTACATTTAAAATTCATGTGATCTAAAGAAATTATTTTCCTGTGTTTCAATACTGAATGTCTTGAGTTTGAAAAAATAATATATTTCTTATTTATGGTAAAATCAAATGTTTTTGTCTTGTCTTATGTGTGTTTCTTAAACAAATAAGACCGTCACAATAAGAGTAACATATAAATTCCAGTATAGGATAGACTTAGCTTTCTTTACAGTGAAAAAACAAACAAACTTGTGATTATCGGTATCGGTATCGGCCAAAAGAGGTTTTGATATATCTGTGTATATATTTTGCTTTTTCACAGTTGAATAAAATTCCTGTTTGTAGCAAGGGAAGTTAAGCATAACGTCACCTGTTGCAGTGATTCATTGATAAGTTAAACTATGCTAACATTATTAACTTGTTAGAGGTAATTTATTTTATGTGGCTTACTCATTATGTCATCAGTTTTTCTTTAAATTTACAACAAACTTCATGTCTTCTTTTTTCAATCTTGATTAAATGTGTGTATGTTGTGTAACAGACGGGAGGCAGCCGGTTTATGTGTAACTTACAACTTCGCCACTAGATGGAGTGAGAGATTTAACAAACGTCGATTTGATCCTTTGATCCTTTCTGATGCCAACAACCCTTTTCAGATTTTGTCCCATCCACCCATCCCACTCCCAACTCTGACTTTACTGAGCACCCAGACAAAGGATCACACAATCACACAGGATGCTATTATGATTTCCAACTTTACACCCCACAACGATGCAAACCGCAATACAATGGCGTGCGACTCGATTATGTAACAGGCATTTGCAGCTTAAACGACATCTTAAAGCAATGGTTAGCAACCCAGATTATTCATCACTATTTACTGAAGCATTGCCCTTTATTTCATATTTTAAAAAGTAGATCAATACGTGCATAGCTTTCATCGTGCGTGCTGGGCCCTGCTATTCATAATGATACCTGCTACAACCACTTGCGGCAAACAAATCACAGCTAAATAGTAATTCCGTTTTCAGTAGCACACGAGCGCCGTAGTTTTGCTTATCTTTGTCTACCAAACCAGCTAACAGCAAGCGTTTTGTTATGATGCAAAGTACTGACTGAACACATAGCGCAGTTTCTTGCCCAGACGACTTATATTTCAACATTAATGCAATAAACGCATCAGGAACTATTTGACATAAATCTATTTTGTACATGAGCCCGACTCGTGCGTACTTCAGGGATAACTTTACTGTTATTCGAGGGAAAACATCAGTATAACGCTAGCCTAGCGTTGCTAAGGCTAGCTAACTTCTGAAGCACAAGTCAATGGGGTTTAAATGTCCCTCGCAAGGTGGCTTCAGACAGGGCCGTGCGTGGCTAGCTTTAGACTCGGTGACTTTCTGAGGGAATGAAATAGTCTGGTGTATGCTTTACGTGCATGTTATTTATTCACGTAGCACGAGTATAACAAAAGACAGACAATTAATGGCAAAACACACAGCGCAAGACCGACTGACACATGAGCGCCTGCCAACTTCTTTGGTTGGTGAGGCTAACGGTTAGCTGTTATTAGCTTGGCTAACTTTGAACAGGACTAACGAAATGCCTACAGCTTTCTGATAATTCAGTAACTATGGTAGCCTGCCATGCTACCATTCACAAATTTTGCTTTATCACATGCTTTTATTCGCGAAAGGTATATAGTATTTTACCTTGATGTAAAAAATTAGAGTTGGTGCTGTTGTTTATCCCCTTCCTTGTTCGTCCAGCTGATTCACATGACAGCTGCTCAGGCTGCTGCTGCTCCGTGCCTAGTAGAAAAGAGCAGGCGTTCCAGACCGGTGTCGTGCCAATATACGTATCCCCGTCAGTGTATCCCCTGGTCGCGGGAGCGCGCATGCATTCAGTGAAGGTGGAGCCACAGCATTGCACTTTATTTCATGCAAGTAAATTAAAACAAACGGGTGTATTGTTAAGTTTAACGTTTTGGTGTTGTAAATCAAATTATTTCAGATTGTTAATCCTCTCTGCCAAAATTTTTACCCCCACCCCAAATGGACAAATGAGGGCTGAGCATCAAATGTTTTTTTTTTTAACAAGTACTTCAAATACTACTCTATAACCCCAGTGATTATAAAGTTTTTTCTTTTGTTGCCAAGTGTCAGTGTCAGTCAATAGATTTAATTCATTATGCCAATACAACACAGTCTACAGTATCAACTATTTGATTAGGGAGCACTAAAAGTTCCCTATTTGAGCCTTAAATAATCCTGCATTTTTTCAAATTTGATTTTACAAACATTTCCTGCAAGATTCCATTAATACTATGTGTGGGTAATTTGGGTAATTTTGGTTTGATTTAAAAAAAAAAAAAAAAAAGCAATTTAACCATTACAAATCGCTGTATTGTTCCCCTGTGGACCTACCTGTGGTTAGTCAGCTTAACTGTACATGAGGCATAAAGACATAAATAACATTAAGGGTCAACACCCTTAATGTTGAAGTCACCACAGATGAAAGAATAATTACACAGCAGTTAGCTTGAACTTATTTTTATGATGATTGTGTTTTTATTCTAACAATAACAACAGCGGTGCTTATCTTAATTACTTAAGAGTTTTAATTAATAAGTAAGTCATAGGAGAAATAATCAATAATCTCACTAGATGCTGTTGTACTGAATGTCAGTACAGAACTCAAAGCATCTTTTTGAGGCCATGTGATACATTAAAGTCATGTTCATATTGTAGTGTGTTACCATACTTCCATACTTGAAATATCTTCTGTTCAATCAGATTACTTTATCAGAATTAACCTATCCTGAAAACACTGCATCTTGGTTTCCTACTTCAGTTTCATCCTGTAACTAATTAACTAACTAAATTAATCAATTAATGATTTTCTTAAAAAAGTGTAAAAAATAAAGTGTGGTCATAAGAGTGGAAGACTGGCCTGATAAGATGGAGCTCCTTGCGTCCACTAGGGGGAGTCTGACTCTGTGTAGCTTCCCACGAGCTGTACATGTCTCTAAACTCAAATCCTCTCAGTGGATGACACACGCACACACACACACACATAAATTTAAGCAAGAGTGATTCATTTTAATAAGGGACTTAACACAGTTACACGTACAGAAACAGAAAGTTTATTCTTTTTTTAAATATTGTCACCGCATTAATCAAACAGAGTAGGTAAATTTTCCTAAATACAATGACTGCTGTCCTTTGGTGCAACAACCACAGGATTAATCAGGATCTATAACCCCAGCTGTTTGTGTTCTTAAAGTTTGCATTCACTGTTCCAAAAGATGCTGAATAAAGGCAGAAAAAGCACCAGTATGTATGAATTGCTTATATTGTAAAAAAAACGATTGGCCACACAATGGTTCCAAAAAATAAAGCAAAAAGATTTAGAGTTCCTCCTGTCAGATTGGATGCCTTATCAGAAACCCCGCCACCTCTGTTGATAGATAGGACAGGGATGAAACTGTAAAATGAGTTCCTACATTTTTTTTTGTCAAATATTGTTTCTAAATTTAAAGTCAGTTCTCATTTGACCATTTTTTTTTCCATTTTTCTGGCAAGTTTAGTCCAGATTCATTCTTGATGCTTGACAGAAGTATAACACCATGGCTGACAGCTCTCCTGTGATGCTGTGCACCAGACTAGCAGAGTAGATGAGAAGCTGCTGAGAAAATGGAAGACGTAAATGTAGGAGTCACTGAACCTCATAATCATGAATGTCCTCTTCAGACCCACTGGAGAAGCTGTTAGTGCTGTAAAATGAGTTGAACTGAGTGATCGTTGCCACTTTGTAAGTTAAAGAGGAGGTTGTGACGCATCATCAATCCTTTTACACAATCAAAGCTAATGCCACTGTAGCATTATGCTAAGTGCTCTACCTGTTTCACTGTTCAGTATGATTTATCTTCTGATTGTCCCACCTTAAAAGTTACAACCCATTTAGTACCTTTTATGAATTGATTAATTCATTAACAGCTGCAGTTTTGCATCTATTACACGAGCTCCGTGTTAAAGCACCTGTAGAATAGAAGATCCAATGTACAGTTTTTCGTGTCAGCTGTCACATATTGCACTGTGGTCTGCACTTTGTATGTCCGTTGCGTTTTACTTGTTGGTTTTTCTGGTCATTAAGACATTCCTTTCCTCCAGTATCACCTTGTGTTAGATGACTGAGCCAAAACATCTCACGTTTCTCTTTCTTCATGCAGATGAGGCGACCACTCTAGGTAAGGCTGTCATAGACAGCTTGATCTGTCCTTGGTTGACAGTTCCTGCTCATGAGTGTTTGTCTCTTTAGTTCACCTTTATTTATTTTCTGAATCAACCACTTTCATGTCCTCCTTACATCCTACCCATTTGTTAATGTGTCAGTAGTATTTGTTAAGGCTTTGTGTGACTGTGCTGATGTCTGGCTGGCCGTTTATTCAGATCTCTCAGAGAATCCTTTCACGCCCCTCTAGCCACTGGGCCTGGTCCAACTCTGCACGCACATGCACATACACATAAGCAGAGGGTGAAATCAGGCTCATACAGCGTAGATTCACACAACCATCAAACCTGGCATAATTACAGAGAGGCTTCCAATATTTAAAGGATTAGCATGTGTATGTGGGTGTTAATGACAGTAAAGCTCAGAGACAGAAAAGTCTATGAATGTGTACTGTCAAGTTATCAAGCAACGCTGAAACATTTCAATGAAAGTGTAAGGTGTCCATTTCATCCAATGGTACAAAATTGGTTCACAAAAATGAACTAAGACAATATGTTTTTGTCCCTTTTTATGTGTTCTAAAATGTTTGCCTCTCTACTGAATATCTCCTTAGTCTCACAGAGCATGTTCAAAACCTCAGAAAGGTGTGCTCACCAAACATTCATTGTAGACTTTTGCTGTAACTGACTTGAAATAAAAATAATTTCTTCAATTTATGTTGAAGCAACAATGACTGAAAACAAAAAAGGCCATTTAAGTAAATGATAGGCTACTAGGTTTTACTTCTCTGTGTGCAGAATTATTTATTTTTATTTTCAGTGCAGAAGCTGAATTTATGTTTTGAATTTGAAGTCAGGGCTACATGCTGCTACATAATTCATAAGGTCAGATATCCATCTCCTATGACTTCATATGAATGAGAATATGAATTTGTGAGAATATGAATTAGTGTCTGGTGTGGGTGTACCACAATACATAATAATCACTTGACATGCAAGGCACTGTTTTGCACCTCATGCTCCGACAAAGCAGGTAGTGTTTCAACAACAAAAAAATGACAAACTGGTATATTGTGGTGAATCTTGTCAACATTTTTTCTTTTTTGCAATGTTTTATTGGGGGGCTGCACGGTGGCGCAACGGTTAGCGATGCAGCTTCACAGGAAGAGGGTCACTGATTCGATTCCCAGCTTGGCCGGTGGGCCTTTCTGTGTGGAGTTTGCATGTTCTCCCAGAGCATGCATGGGTTCTCTCTGGGTCCTCCGGCTTTCTCCCACAGTCCAAAAAAACCCCCTGTGCACTCAAAATTGTCCATAGGTGTGAGTGTGTGAGTGAATGGTTGTCTGTCTGTCTGTGTCAGCCCTGCGATTGGCTGGCGACCAGTCCAGAGTGTACCCCACCTCTTGCCCAATGACAGCTGGGATAGGCTCTAGTGAACTATTGTTCTTTTGCAATGTCATACACAACTCCCACTTTAACAGCTATTCTATACATATTTCAATCTCATCCTTTCTTAGTGTGTATATTTTTAAATATCTATTATAATCATTTTTTACCTTTGCATGAAAACACTTTTTTAATATCCCTTATATAATTTTACTTATGCTACTTGATTTTTTGTTTAACTATTGCACCAACAGACTCAGACTAATTCCTGGTAATGTAAAAACTAATTGGCAACAAATCTGATTCTGAATTGGTGTTACAGTCTCCACCTCTCTAGGCAGTGTTTTCCAAACAAGTATTAAGTCATGTGATGACCTGCAAGTCTGTCTTACATGTTTAATAATGATGTTGGGAAGGAGACCAAATGAAAAGGTGTTAAGGGAAAGAAATTTTCCTCTTTCATGACAAAAACCTTTCTCCTGAGCACAGCAGCAATATTTAAACATGGGCTACTTTATCCCTGTTCGTTATTCTAGTAGGAAAAAAAATTCAAGAAAGAGGCAAGAATTACCAGAAAGGAGAGCATTACTGTTCAGCTGTCAGCCGAAAATGTGAAAGCATGTCACAAAGTTAGACAGGCTTTGTAGACAGTGCCACTCTACTCCCAATGTAACACAATGTTAATTTGTGGTCAGGAGAGGAAGTGTAACAATAAATCAATAAAGAATGAGAAATTCAGGCTATTCATGCCAAAAAAGCTAACTTTGAATTTTTGAATTTGAAATCCAAACAGGCGTACTGTGAGTTGGTTCTTTCTTGCTGCAGATCAGTGAGGCAGATCAGTGAGGCGTGCCACTGTCAACACAACAACCCCTGAAGATCAGTCTTCTGATGTCACTTAAAAGAGGTTATGAAAGTGTGTAAGTTTAAATGAAGTTCACATAGAAAATACCACTTCTTTAAATGCTGTTGAAGGTTGCTTTGTTTTTTTGTGCAACATCTACTAGATGTGTTCCAATTCTAAACCTATTTTATTAAAGGAGTGTCCAAGAAGCTTAATTTAAATTTTTTAAACAATAAAAGATTTATTGGTACATTGGTCATCGCATATTTAAAAGTATTCAGGTTTTCGTTCATCTATAAATTCTTAATTTATCTCTAAAAGTTTATAAGTTAATCCAAAATGAGAGCTTTCGTCTCACAGATATAATGCCTGTTTGCACGACACACAACGTCATCCCAGGTGTTCAGCCAGCCTTCTTGTCCAATGACCTTTGGTTTGAGCAAGGAAACACAGTCCTGTCCTGCCTTGTCTTTGTCCCAACTTGCCACAACATTGTTTGGCTGCCTAGGTGCCCAGTACTTCATAGTTGACTTGAGTCTGAAGCTAGTGATCCATGTAAAGCTTCCTTCCCTGACCATGTCTTGCAAACCGATCCACGCTGAAACAAACTTCTCCTCAGGATTCTGCTGGGCAAACTGGTAGACCATGGTGGAGAGGAACTCCTGGTCTGAATCATCCAAAATAACAGCAAGGTCTGCTCCATAGGCAGAGCATCTCCTGCGAGCTGCCTCCCAAGTCTTTTGACCGAGGGGCAACATAAAGCATCGTTTGTTGTGCTCATGCCATCCTGGGAGACAGTGTGAACATTGAAGGGTGGCTCGGTCACAGAAATCCCAGAGGAATGAGAGTTTCTCTGAATGAAGGATTGAACGCTGGTGTGTCTTCTCTTGAGTGGCTTTGTTCAGTTCCATGCTCAGGTGAGTCTTCTCTTCAATAGAGTTGTTAAGTTCCATGCTTAGTTGAGTCTTCTCTTGAGTGGCTTTGTTCAGTTGCATGCTCAGTTGAGTT
Organism: Halichoeres trimaculatus; assembly: GCF_033239565.1. Classification (NCBI taxonomy): domain Eukaryota; kingdom Metazoa; phylum Chordata; class Actinopteri; order Labriformes; family Labridae; genus Halichoeres; species Halichoeres trimaculatus. The sequence goes on along the minus strand of NW_027437180.1, from coordinate 30,690,902 downwards.
TTCTCTTCAATGGAGTTGTTCAGTTCCATGCTTAGTTGAGTCTTCTCTTGAGTGGCTTTGTTCAGTTCCATGCTCAGTTGAGTCTTCTCTTCAATGGAGTTGTTAAGTTCCATGCTCAGTTGAGTTTTCTCTTCAATGGAGTTGTTTAGTTCCATGCTCAGTTGAGTTTTCTCTTCAATGGAGTTGTTCAGTTCCATGCTTAGTTGAGTCTTCTCTTGAGTGGCTTTGTTCAGTTGCATGCTCAGCTGAGTCTTCTCTTCAATGGTGTTGTTCAGGTGCAGGCCAAGTTGAGTCTTCTCTTGAATTGATTTGTTCAGTTCCATGCTCAGTTGAGTCTTCTCTTCAATGGAGTTGTTAAGTTCCATGCTTAGTTGAGTCTTCTCTTTAGTGGCTTTGTTCAGTTGCATGCTGAGTTGAGTTTTCTCTTCAATGGTGTTGTTCAGTTGCAGGCCAAGTTGAGTCTTCTCTTGAATTGATTTGTTCAGTTCCATGCTCAGTTGAGTTTTCTCTTCAATGGAGTTGTTCAGTTCCATGCTTAGTTGAGTCTTCTCTTTAGTGGCTTTGTTCAGTTGCATGCTCAGTTGAGTTTTCTCTTCAATGGAGTTGTTCAGTTCCATACTTAGTTGAGTCTTTTCTTGAGTGGCTTTGTTCAGTTGCATGCTCAGTTGAGTTTTCTCTTCAATAGTGTTGTTCAGGCGCAGGCTCATTTGAGTCTTCTCTTGAATTGATTTGTTCAGTTGAGTGCTGAGTTGAATCTTCTCTTGGATGGATTTGTTCAGTTGAAGGCTCAGCTGGTTCTTCTCCTCAATAGAGTTGTTCAGGCGCAGGCTCATTTGAGTCTTCTCTTCAATGGTGTTGTTCAGGCGCAGGCTCAGTTGAGTTTTCTCTTGAATGGATTTGTTCAGTTGTAGGCTCAGTTGAGTCTTCTTTTGGATGGATTTGTTCAGTTGTAGGCTAAGTTGAGTCTTCTCTTGAATGGATTTGTCCAGTTGTAGGCTAAGTTGAGCCTTTTCCTGAGTGGAGTTGTGGAGTTGTAGGCTAAGTTGAGTCTTCTCTTTGATGGAGTTGTTTAGTTGCAGGCTCAGCTGATTCTTCTCCTCAATGGAGTTGTTCAGTTCAATGCTTAGTTGAGTCTTCTCTTGAGTGGCTTTGTTCAGTTGCATGCATAGTTGAGTTTTCTCTTCAATGGTGTTGTTCAGGCGCAGGCTCAGTTGAGTCTTCTCTTGAATGGTGTTGTTTGGTTGCAGGCTCAGTTGAGTTTTCTCTTGAATGGTGTTGTTTGGTTGCAGGCTCAGTTGAGTTTTCTCTTGAATGGTGTTGTTTGGTTGCAGGCTCAGTTGAGTCTTCTCTTGAATGGTGTTGTTTGGTTGCTGGCATATTTGAGTCTTCTTCTGAATGGTGTTGTTTGGTTGCAGGCCCTTTTGAGTTTCCTCCTGAATGGTGTTGTTCAGTTGCAGGCCAAGATGATTCTTCTCCTGAATGGTGTTGTTCAGTTGCTGGCTAAGTTCAGTCTTCTCTTTGATGGAGTTGATCAGTTCGAGGCTCAATTGTGCCTTCTCTTTAATGGAGTTATTTAGTTGGAGGCTCAGCTTGGAATTGTTTAGATAGCTTGTGATTACTCCAATGACTGAAGCAAGAACCAGCATGATGATAAAGATATCTTTCCAGTGGGAGCGAAGTATTTTGACCCAATGGTTCAATGGAGTCTCCTTAGCTGGATGGGTAGATTCCTCATCTGCGTTTTGTTGCTGAAAACTATGAGAAAAAGAGAAGAAACATTCTCAGATCAGATTATCAAGACTGAAATTATTACACATGTACATAAGGATCCAATCCTAAAACACACTCTGGAAATGTATCTGCTTGTTAATATGGAGGAAATAAGAATTATTATTACACCTTCACTGAAATCCCCACTGTGATGGAGGAACTGTTTCAACCAAAGCACAAACCACTATCAGGTTTTGTGGGGCTGTCCTGTCATTGAAGAATTTCGGAGAGAGATACACAATAAATCAAAAGACAGTACTAAAGATGTTTAACAAATCCCCCTGTCCGGGGATTCATAAAGTATTTGTGATTCTGATGTTGAAGCCTTTGGGGTTTGTGTTTGTTTTGGTTTGTTGAATTTCCTGTTTAGAAAAGGACATTAGAAAAAGTAGTTATTTGATTTTCATTTTAAAAATTCAAAAATCAAAATTAAGGTATGTTTCTTTATTGGGGCAATGAAGGGATAAACAACACTTAAAAACTGTTTATTTTAATTTCCTGTTTCTGAAAACCAGAAAAGAAAAGACAAGAGAAGAAAAGAAAAGACAAGAAAAGAAAAGAAAAGACAAGAAAAGAAAAGAAAAGAAAAGAAAAGAAAAGAAAAGAAAAGAAAAGAAAAGACAAGAAAAGAAAAGAAAAAACAACCAGGTAAAAGGATGGTGCTGTGTTTCTGACGGCGTCAATAAATGACTTCTTCATGTGGTTTCTCTAGCCCAGGCTAAAATGTCTTTGAGGAACTTCTCCTAACATGTTTTTAGATTGTAAAAACAAGGCTTTGACTTTGTCTTGAATCTTGGTATTTGAAAGAGACACTTGAGTGTCTCTTTTGTCCTCTTTTGTTTGTTTGTTCCTTAGGGTGATCATCTAAGGACGTCACATAGGCTACTGCTGGTTGTGGAAAAGGTGTGCTCAATTTGCTTACCTACCTGTCCAGGAATGATGCTGATACTTTTAATGAGTATTCTGGGAACAAATCAGTGTTTCATGCACATTTTATATAAATATTTTGTAGGCCCAAAGAAGTATTTTGTGGGAATGAATGAGTATTTCATTTGCACAAATTATTATTGTTATTATTTTTTACCATTTAGCATATTTACTATGTTTGAGCTGAAATGACCACACAAGAAAAATCTGGGGACTTCTTTTTTTATTGTGGTCCTAAATGTTCAACAATGATTACTTTGGGACTGTTTTATCACTATTCTAATATTGTGTAATTCATATAATGTCAACAGCTAAAGAAAAACTCGACTCCTGGTATTGCCACTTGATCATCTATAAATTAAAGAAATTAACAAGAATAAGCCTGTGATACACACAAGCAGACAACAGCAGCATCACTAGCATTGGTTTTTAGCATAAATTTCCAGCTGAATTTGAGATAATCCCCATATGGAAAAGTATAAAAGACAGATTGAATTATCAACAAAAACCATGGTAAAAGAGATGGTGTTCTAGTTTAAATAATATTTGTTGGATTATGCAGCAGTGCATAAAAGATCCATTGGGGGGGGGGCATGTCAAGATGGCGGAGTAAGTACACGCTTTCACTGAGTTCTGCAAACTTATTCTTTTACGACAGCAGAGTACAGCTTCTTTCTTTCTTTTTTTCTGGGCAAACACTTTTCATGAAAGAAATCTAGCGCGACAGACACAGAAGAGTCTTTATAAATGCCACCAAAACGAGACTGAAATCGATTCACGGAAAGCATCAAAACCATGCTGCCTGAAGCTAATGCTAAAGGAGGTGATGTGCTTCAATGACTTTGGCTGGTACAGAGGACTTGGATGAGTTTCTTCCTCTCCCTGTGACCTAAATCACCGGACCTAAAATTGACTATGTATGCACGCGAAAGCACCCAGCATGTTTACACCAATGACATTGCTACTTCTCTAGCTGCTTTGATAAACACAAGATCTGACAGCATTGATAGCATAACAGTAAAAGATGAAGTCAGATATCTTGGCTGTACAAACAAAAAGAATGAAAAAACAAGATCCTCCCTAAATTTTACTCCAATTATTTAGAATACTCAAAAAAATAACTGAATGGTAATAGAGGGACTTATCCCTAAGAGGTAGAGTTTTAATAACTAAAGCAGAAGAAATCTCTTGACTAATTTATGCTGCCATCTCACGACATTTAGATAATGACATTAGTAAAGCTGTTGATCAGATGCTCTTTAATTTAATATTAAAAAACCGTACCCATTACATTAGAAAAAGTATCATCATGAATAATTATGAGTCTGGAGGGCCTAACTTTCTGATTTAAAAACTTTTAACAACATTCAAAATTGATTTGGCAAAAAATTTATAGAAAATCCCACCTCAATGTGGAATTTTATACCCCATCATGTTTTCTCTCATTTTGGAGGCCTTCATTTTATCCTGTTTTGTAATTATAACATAGAAAAACTCCCAGTCAAACTATCTGTATTTCGTAAACAGGTCCTCCTTGCCTGGCCCCTCATCTATAAGAACAACTTTTTACCTCATAGTTATATTATTTGGAACAATAGAGCAATCCTAATTAAAAATAAGTCCCTTTTTTAAACCTGGTTTCAGAACTGGATTTTGCTGGTGAATCAGCTGCTTAATGAGGAGGGAGCATTACTTTCTTGCAGAGATTTTTTTATTGCAGCACAACTTCCAAGTGACTCCAGAAGAATTTTAAATAGTCACCAATACAATTCCATCAGGCACATTAATGTTTTTTAAAAATAGTTGTACATCTACAACTCCTTTAAATAAAGCTTTTGGAAAAACAAAACAAAACAAAACAAAAACCTGGAATCCCAAACCCAGAAGTAAACAGAAAGATGAGTCAGCATGAATTTTCCCTAGTGCACGATTAATTGCTAACTCCAATAATTTAAACTGCATCAACAATAGGCCTATATGAGGCAAGCAAATATTAAAAATAAAAACCTGTAAGATATAATACCATCTGTTTGTTTTTGTATAAAAATGAAGTTATTACTTTTTTAACAAATTAGCATGTCTATAGACTTATTTTGAAGATGGAAGTTCATGCACACACACTCACACACACACACACTCACTCACACACACACACACACACACACACACACACACACACACACACACACACACACACACACACACACACACACACACACACACAAACTGAGTGCAACACAGATGCTGCACTCAGTTTGTTGAGTGTCTACTTAGAGCTGACTCTGAAAGTACGACAAACCCCAAACACACCAAGCCAAAAAAAAAATTAAAGAGCCATTTTCACAGCAGAAATAAACATGTTTACAAACGATCAAAAAAAAAAAATGTTTCACGTCCGAACCAAAATTATTTCTTTAATGACAAATGCGGATTTTTCTCAAACTTGGCATTTAAGAAAATAATAACAAGGTCACCCAATTACCCCCCTCCACCCACCTACCCACACACACGTGCGCGCGCGCGCGCACACACACACACAAAATAAAATAACAGAATAACAGACAATAATACTTTGTTTGCTATCTACCTGAGTTGGACTTCCGCCGGATCCGTCATGTATTCTTGCTGTCCGTCATTCATTTTCGCCATGAGCTGTTTCCGTGTAGTCTGGATGTGGAGATTTTTCCAAATGACTTTCTGTAATAGTAATTATTTTCATTCGAATCAGATTATTTTTGCCACGAGTTGCCATAGAACTCTGGTTCGCGCGACGCTTGATCCACTGACGTTTTGCGTGAAAATTACCTGGAAATAACTGTGGCAGCAGTTCAGCCAAATTGAATAGCAGAGGGGAATTATTTTAACTTTTTGTCATTGGGCCAAGGTTGGCACATCGTGTTATGACCCGCAACAGGGTCCAGCGTGGATTCGGCTGCCAGAGCAAAGCAGTTGAATCCGAGGGAATCCCCTTTGACACGCAGACCTGACATGTTTCTGCTCAAGAGTTATCCACGGTGTCTAGTATACCAGCAGTTGTCCAGAGGCCTATATCACGAAGCAGGATTAGTGTCTTAGCGAGATAACTTCAGGGTTAACTCTCGATTACCGATAGCACGAAGCCAGTTCCTGTTTTATCAGAGTAGATCACCATGGTGACCTACTCTGAACGGGTATCCTCCTCTGGAGCAGGATAAATTGGAGGTTTAATCTGATCCTACACAAAAGCCCCTCCCACTACCTGCGTGAAGTTGGCCCCCCACCCAACGCAAAACTCGATAAAAATAGTCTCAATCGTTTGTGCTACGTTAGTGCTGGTTTGTGCAGAAAAAAATATCGTTTGTGCTGCTTTAGTTGTTAAGATATTAAAAGATATTATTGTACAATGGGACTCAATGGAGAGTGGCACGGCGATCCTTAACAGGGCTGTGCTTTGAATGATCTTAATAATATTTTTTAATATCTTAAAAGCTAAAGCAGGGGGGGGGGGGCGTCATCCCCTAATAATAAACTTGTTAGCCTATATCTTAAAAACCAAAGCAGCACAAACGATAATTTTTTTTGCACAAACCAGCACTTACGTAGCACAAATGATTGAGACTATTTTTGTTCAGTTACAACTATGTCGGGGGGCTGAGTGAACTTAGAATGACCTTAATAATATTTTTTTAATAACTTAAAAACTAAAGCAGCACAAACGATATTTTTTTTCTGCACAAACCAGCACTAACGTAGCACAAACGATTGAGACTATTTTTATCGAGTTTTGCGTTTGGTGGGGGGCCAACTTCAGGCAGGTATCCTACGTAGGTGTGAGTTACCGCTGATAAGTTGACCGCGCTTCGTGATATAGGCCTCAGGTCCCAGCCGCCATAAGGATATTGCCCTCTTGAAAACTCTCAATAAAGAAAAACCTCCCATTCTCTAGAGATACCCCTACTAACAATTTTTGGTTCCCAGAATGTTCTAGGAACAAAAGCTCTGACGTTCCCGGAAGAGTGCCTTTTGGTTTGATTTCAGGTTGTCCATACGTTCCCATGGAAAGTTTGCGTTACGTTCTCTAAACGTTCTGTGTCGGTGAGATGTTTGGTTCCCCCAACGTTTCCCTGACGTTTATTTTTCGTTAAATTGCCATCTCTCAACCTTCCCCTAACCCTTAGGGAATGTTAGTTTTTGGTTATCTTTTGGTTGTATTTTAAAGTCCCCTACAACCTTCAAACCCCCATACTTGTATTCATACCTGTACTATGAACAAGTAGTCAGTATTGGATGAAAATGCAAGTCTAGCAGCACTTTTTATTACAATATAGTGAAATACAAATAACGCAACAAAAAATAATCAGACCAATTACAATGAAAGGCCATGAAAGGATAGAAAAATACAAACAATAACAATAATGTTCTGCAGTTGGGATGTCTTGTCCAGTTGGTGTCTTCATTCCTTCTTAGCTGATAAAAAAATTAAAATGGGAGCAAAAATAGGCATGTCTGGTCAGGTGTGTCCTCATCCCTTTTGAGCTGGCCTTAAAAGAAAAAGACAAGTTAGAGCATTAGTCCACAAAAGCATGACAGATAACCCTAACATCCCTGATTTTGTGATCACCACACGTGGTTTAAAGATTTCTAAATAATTTCATTACTTGTTACATTCACCAGCCGAGACAAATAGAAGGATTCTAATTTACCTTCAGTGGGGGGCGAATGTAAGTGCTTGCCCAGTGACGTCCTCAATTTCTGCCTCTGGCCAATGGAATTCTTGAGACAGGCCGCTAGGGTGGAAGTGAAAATGAAATTGTTCACTTAAACATCATAACTTTGTCAGTCAATTGGTGTAAGATAATGTGAACAATGCATTAACACATGCCTGTTATAATATTGAAGAGAGTCAGATCCAGGAAAGGCTTTTTGGAACTTTTTCACCGCAGCAATACATCAGCAGTATCCACTCAACACAGCACATGGCAGCTGTCCGTTTGCACCTCCCAAAGTTCAGAGGAAGTGCTGCTGAAAAAAACAATCATGCAAGTAAGACGAATATTGAGAGCCTTTATATTCTAATTCTGTAAGATAAATCAGTTCAGATAAGATTATTGGCATGTAATTACCATTTTGTTCTCCCTCTCCTGTTGTGTAAGACTTCGGTCCAGCTTCTCCAGTTCACTCACTGTTCTGCATGGTGAAAGCAACAGGTTTTTCATGCAGAAACAGCCTCAACCACTGCTGTGGTTTTGATCCTCTTCATCAGGCAGGCCATGTGTGCTCCTATACTATAGGGACATTTGGAAGAAGTTCATGTGAATTTTTACACACAATATACTTTCCTATGTGAACAACTTAGGTGTGTGTAAAATACTTACTCTTCTAAATGGTGGCCATGACTGAGAAACATTCCTCTCCATCATGAATCATTACTGAATGAAGAAAAATATAGAAATAAAAAGTTTATTTTAAAATCCCTGGTTCTGAAATTGTATCAAAACTTGGAAATGGAAAACTCTTATACAGCAATAAAAATTACCTAAAAACAAAACATCAAATAACTTGTATTAGATAGGATTTAAATACCTATAGATTGCATAGTAGCACCCACTTTGGGTGTGTTGTTAATGTCTCTCAATAAGTGAGTGTGGCAGCTCTAGACTAACTAAACCGCATTGAACTTTTTTAAGATGAACGTAGAGATAAAGTTTAAACGGACAGTGAGGCTACAACAGGAGCTACAGGCGAAAAAAGGCTTGTGTGTTTGTGTTCATTCCAGCCCACATGCAGCAGTTATTCTGCTGTGGTCTGTTAAAACGCGAGTGTCTATAGATGTAATTAAGAGCCAGGTCACGTTAGCTCTTCTAGTAGAACATAACAAGGATTTACTAAAAGTACAAGTTAAGAACACGTCTCACAGCGGTGGGCTGTAGAGTAACAATACATCAACGGTGACTTCAGGACGTTCCCACCCGAGTTTACAAAGTTCATTTCAACATCTAAGATAGCGCCTAGTGACTTCTGATTAATAAATTACCTTTTTCGCGTAGTTTTCCAGTTAAGAAAGTTAGCATAGACGAAGAAACGTGGCGAAAAAAAGACCGTGTAGTAGGAACCTCTGCTCTCCATTCATTTGCCTCACTCCAAACAAAGAAGCGCGCCACTGAGGTCTTACGACATAGAGAAACAAGGGCTCATGGGAAACGGAGTCTTTATTGCGAAAAAGCAAGAGCATTTGTGGGTTCCTCTCACAACCCCATTAAATAAAAAGTTTTTCTTCTATTGAAAGACAAACACTTACCATGTTGATGACCTACTTGGACAGATGCAGAAACACGTAGATACAACGCATTCATCTGACCCAACTTTTCTCCATTCATCTCCCTCTTCTTCTTGAGAGTCTTTTTGTCCTGTGGCAAATCAGCTGAAAGTTGCAATAGCGCCACCTACTGTACTGGTGTGTGCTTGTGGATCAAGCAGTTGGTCTTAAATCCTTAATGAGAAGTGTTCTGTTTTTCTGTTTTTCTGCTTTTAGCAGTTTTTCCCAATACATACACTTTATTTTATTGCCTTCCTTAAGAGGACTTTGAGGAAACGTATGACAAAGTAGGCACACTGTGCTTACAACAAATATTAAAGAAAGTTTTTATATAGTGCATTTCAGGACATTAAAGCTAAAAACAAATGAAACTAAAAACTAAAAGTAACAAAAATTGGCAAAAACTCTGACAGCATTCATGTGGCAATGTATAAATCATCATTTTGTTAGCACAGTTACTCATCGTTCTCGGTTAACCAAAAAACAACCAAACGACAACCCACCCAATGTTGTGTGAAGGTAGCACTGCAACCACTGGAGAACGTTTCTGTTCTCTTTACGTTAAGGGAACGTAAGGCTTTGTGTGGTTTCAGTGTAACCAAGGAGGAACGTTCTCCGAACATTTGATCTTGGTTTGGTTGTAACTAACCTTTAGACAACCAAAAGCTAACATTCCCTTTACGTTCTGTGTTACTAGGGACAGCGTGTAAAATGTCAAATCACAGGAGAAAATATATTGCCTTGGTTTTTCGGTCCGTACGAGGTTACGACCTACAAAACAATGTATATTGGTATATAGTAGGTAATTAAAACACCAAAACATTGAATTACACAATACATCTGTTTGTTTTAATTTACTTGCGCGAAAAAAAAGAGGCACCCATCTGCAGGGACTGAGCGTCGCCATATCGTCAACACATAGCGGAAAAGGCAAACCGGAAGTTGGTCCTCTTCGTCTATTTTTTTCACTTTTTCAGCTGTACGCATAGGCTGTACAACACCATGCCCTTAGAGCAAATAATACCAGATTTCATTGAAACACAAATTAAATTTCGACGTAACCAGACTTTTGTAGACGTTATGCTGTTGATGTGTATTATGTACGTTTCAAATGAAACGGTAATTCATGTAAGAAACAAAACAGAAAACAAAAATTTAAGCCAGAAATACAACAAAAAATGGTTACGCAACACAACCAGGGGTATAGCGCCATAAACAGGAAAATAAAAACATATTTTGTTTTGGAGGCCCGTTTTGGAGCCCCGAACAAAATCTCGAATATGTCCAACTTTCAGTTTAATGAGAGCACCGTAGCGCCAAAATAGTAATAGCAACACGAAGAATATTTTAACTTTTCCTTTTCTTGTGTTGTTATGTGTACATTTTTGTGCATCTTTGTTGGGTGATTGCTGTATCTTAGCCCCTGGCTGCAACTATGTGTTTATTGTTAATTGTACTTTGGCAATACTAAAAAAAAGAAGAAAAGGACTCCAAAAACAAAAGAATCTTCAGTACTGTAATAACTTTCACACACGCATTCTTGCATTAAAAAAAACACGAAGAAGACCAACTTCCGGTTTGCCTTTTACGCTATGTGTTGACGATATGGCGACGCTCAGTCCCTGCTGATGGGTGCTCTTGGAGAAAAGTGCAGTGCTCTTGCTCCACCTTCGCTGAATACATACGCGCTCCCGCGGCCAGGGGATACACTTTCTAACGGGGATAAGTACATAGGCACTACACCTATGTCAACGTGCTAATAGGCACGAGCGTGGTGGGGTTATCCACGTACTGCGAGATCTACGAATCAGTAAAGGCGTTGATCACCTGGAACTGAACGCACAATCTTAAGGCATTTTTAGTGTTTTTATTGTGGAGAACATGGTTTCTCCTTGAAACTCGGGCTTATGCCTGATAGTGTTTTTTCCTGCGAAGCACTAAGCATCAGGCATACCAATGTTTTATGTAAAGAAAAAAAACAGATGCATTTCATCCCATTATTACGTTTTTTCCTCTCTGATCTTATGATGTTAACTATGAATTAGTCCTTTTCTAGCCGATAAAATACTCCAGAATCCAAAACTTATTTTCATTTCATTAAAAATACCCGTTCACAGTAAAAAAAAAAAAAAAAAAAGGTTCGTACTCTGAAAGGAGCTGCGAAAATTGTTATTATTCAGAGGAAAAAAATTTTTGAGGAAGGCAGGAAGTATTGCAAGTAAATATAACCTTACTGCAAAAGAATTTAAAAGCTCTCTTGGGTGTAACTGCTTTGTTCTTCTCTGTGAAAATTGATAATAAATGGTGAAAAAATGTGTAACATATATATATATATATATATATATATATATATATATATATATATATATATATATATATATATATATATATATATATAGATAGATAGATAGATAGATAGATAGATAGATAGATAGATAGATAGATAGATAGATAGATAGATATAGTTTATTTGTCCTTCATCTCATCTTTTGTGTATAACCCTTTTGACTCCACTATTCTTCCTCTTTGTTTTGTATTGTTCTGTTCACTTGATTCCCAAACTAGGCTATGTTCGGATGTGCAAATAGACTAAAGAATAATATAACCAAAAGTTAAAAGTGAGCCCTGGATGTACACCTGACATGTATGTTATACAATACTCCCCTTACGTCACATAAATGTATTACATTTTATGTATTAAGACATTCTGAACATATAGTAATTGCAAGGCAAAATCAGCTCTCAGACATTGTTGCACATACTCCATACTGGCAACAAAGAATATTCATTAATTTATATTAATATATTGCAACACTCTAGCCGTTTATTATAAATATGAGCTGCTTAAACTCTCGGTATATGCGTGTTAAAATAAAAGCAGTAGTTATATTAGTGACACTGACGCTTGATGCAATGAGGCAGCTGCTGAGGAGTGGCAATGCGTGCAGTGACACTTGGTGAACTGGGAGGGTCGCTGATGTCTGTCTGCAAACATGGCTGCCCAGGATGAACTCAGTAAGTTTTCTCTCTCCGTTATTTGTGATGAATATCTGTAAAAATGTCACTCATATACCTGTGAGATGCAAACCAAGCAACAGACCTGCTTCGCTGTAACGACTGATGATTTTTGTCTAAGTTAAATTTACTGTAGTTTTGGTTATAAGCTGGTAGAAATGATAGCTAGCTACTCTGCTAGCTAGAATGCTATCGTCAGAAGGCCGTTTGCCCAGTCATGGTCAAAATGTAACTATCACGCAGACTATTCATGTTTTTTAATGACCAAACTTTCAAGTTTCAGATTCATGCACGAATCCTCCAGGATTTGTCCCACGGGAGGTCACTGGTGTGTGCAGTCAGTGTTACCACATAGAAATGATATAATATGAGGATACTGTGTCATTTGTTGTAGCTAGCTGCTTGGTGAGCCATGCCGATAGAAAGAAGGCGGGGTTGGGTGATAGCTGCACCAATACAGCAGCTGACAGGACGAGATTATTAGCCAAAATGAAGCAACTCAAACCTGTGACTGTCCCTCAAGTTCCCCTTATGAAACTTGTGATTTTTACTCCCCCTCGGTGAAGCTAAAGGTCGAGCATACTGCTTCTGCCTTCACCCCAACAAAGAAATACTGTGTGATGAATTACTGCAGAAGTGTAACTTCACGATTGCTGTATAAGTGTGTATTCTTAGGGTGTGGCATGTATGTAGAAGAAAACGAAAGAGATGCAGAGAATGAAAGATTAGGGCTGATTAAAATGTTAAATGTTTATTTTACAGATCAGCTGGAACGTGTTTTCCTCCGGCTGGGCCATGCAGAAACAGATGATCAGCTACAGGATATTATCTCCAAGTTTCTCCCCCCCGTGCTCCTCAAACTCTCCAGTGTTCAGGAGGGTGTGAGAAAGAAAGTAAGAATGCTTTTCTTTTTCTCTGTGTCTTGAAGACTTGAAGTTAGCCTGGAGCCTGTGGGTCTAACATCTCTTTATAACAATGTGTATCTTTACAGTCTCAGGTTTCAGAACCTACCCTTCAGGCATCAGCTACTTCTTTATTTAACCTCTAATAAACCCAAAACGTCATTGGCTGCTTTGTTTTTTGCTTCATACATAAACGAAATAACTGAAAATCTGTCTGTGACTTCTCTGAAAGGTAATGGAGTTGTTGGTACACCTCAACAAGAGGATAAAGAGCAGACCCAAAATTCAGCTCCCAGTTGAAACTTTGCTGGTGCAGTACCAGGATCCTGCTGCTGCCTCCTTTGTCACGGTAAGGAAATCATAAAACATGCCAAAACTGTGATTAACACTCATAGTATCAGAAAGTGAAGACATCATCTTCAAAATGTAACTGGCAAGATTATGAATGGGGCAGTCACATTGATAGTGATGGGATAAAGGTCCCTGCTCTTGCTACCACTATGATTGAAAGTACAGTTAGTTATACCCTATACAGTTACACCACTGCACTTCTGAATGGCACATTCAGTTTGAAAAACTCCTAGAACGCAAGTAAAAAGGTTATACAATCTCTGTGTTTAATACAATTTATATACCATTACTACAAGTTTAAGACACTACTGAAGCTGAGCATACAGGGGCTGCTAATAAGACCAATGTTAGCAGGCAACTTCATTACAAAAGCTGGCATTTCACTGTTGTGGGGTGTGTGAATCACCACAGAAGTAAACTACGGCACTTACTGCTACTAAATGCGTGACAACTGATCCCAGGCCAGTCAGTGTTATGTCTTAGCACAGGGTTGGAAGAAGTGATAAGAGTGATAAAATTTGTGAACGTTTTGTCTGTATTTACCAGAATTTCACCATCATTTACATCAAAATGGGCTACCCACGTCTGGAAGTAGGAAAACAGTGTGAGTTGGCCCCCACCCTTCTCACTGCCATGGAAGGCAAGCCACAGCCTCAGCAGGACAGGTGAGGGCAGACACATTGACACATGCTTTTATCCACAAGTTACTGTTAAATGATGCTAGATTGGAAGGATAATTTACCTGGAAATTTATAAAAAGGAATGACCTCATTAGAGGTGTCCCAGTCCGATATTAATATCGGATATAGGTCCGATATTAGCAAATAAACAAATATCGGTATCATATCGGGAATGCATCTAAAATCTCCGATATAAGCAGTCCATTCCAGACTCTGCTCCTGCTGTTTTTATTTGATTTATTTAGGTTGTTTTCTGAGTCTTCTAATTTATCCTTTATTTTATTCAATTACTAGTATTTTTTATGTTTAATGTTAAAATTTCTGTTACCCATTGGTTAATAATAAATGGGTCAGTTTTTCCTCATACTTACTGTTGCTGACTACTGTTCTTTGTTTGAATAATCTCACTTAATCAAGCCTTTTCTAACATGACTGACATACTACAAAATAAGTAATAAAAGTATGCATGTTCAATGCTGATATCGTATCGGATTAATATCGGTATCGACCAATACTCAATGCTGCAATATTGGTATCGTATCGGAAGTGAAAATGTAATATCGGGATATTCCTAGACCTTATTTATTCCTTCCTCAGCAGCATTTAACTACCTTCTTCTGTCTTTTCTCTTAGCCTAATGCACCTGCTGATTCCAACTCTTTACCATATGAAGTATCCTACAGACACTTCTAAAGTTGCTTGTCCATTTAACTTAACTGAGAGGCCAAAGACTGTGCAGCTGCTGCTGGAGTTCATGTTAGATGTTTTACTTATGCCTTATGGGTGAGTTCCCTCTTTGTATCCAGTTTGATGATTGTCCAAATGTTTCAGTGTAATTTTCTTAGTTGTCAGATCTATTAAACCATTAATGCTTTTACTTCTCTTTCTTCAGGTTTGTGCTAAATGAATCCCCAACTCGCCCTGCTCCCTCCTCCTCGCAAGGAGGTTCAGCTGATGGAGCAGTGGGTGCAGGGGGCCAGGGTCTCCCCCAGCCACCCCCAGGGATGAGTGTCTATGCTGCCAAGAGGGTGATTGGAGAAGCCCAGTGGAGTGCTGAGCAGTTGGAGCAGGTAAAGTTGCAGAATACGGAGGAAGGGTTCCGGTTAAATGTCTTTCAGCTTGTACTTCTTGGACAGAGCTGGCCTTTTACCTCAGTGCAGAAACTGTTTTCTGCTATATTGAATTATTTGGATTTGGTTTCCACAGTGCAAGCTGGGCATAGTGAAGTTCATAGAGGCCAGGCAGGTCCCAGAGGTGGAGACAGTGGTGCACCTGGTGGTGGCATCAAGTGACACAAGACACAGTGTAGCAACAGCTGCAGATCTGGAGCTGAGGAGCAAACAGAGGTGTGTGGGGTGGTTATCACACATGGTTTAAATTTGCATTGCAGATTATTGTCCACGAAGTGAATTAACCTGGAGCTCTGTTAACTACACAGTCATTTAACACACATTACTCCCTACACCAGAAGAGGTGTGAGATATGAAGTCAGCCATACCTGAAGCATTTCTTCATATTTCTGTATTCTCTTTCAGCATCATTGACTGGAACAATCCTCTAATCATAAATAAGATGTACAAGGTGTATCTGGGGGATGTTCCTCTTAAAACAAAGGTTTGTAAACTCAACATTTATTTCAAACGGTGGTTGTCTATTTTTAAATTTTAAGAAAGTAATGCTAAAATTGTTGCATTTGCACTAGGGGAGCAACATGAAACAAGAGCTGAAGCACGAGCCTGTCAGCACAAGAGTCAAACTAAAAATCCTGCCACATCTTTTACGGTCCCGCCTTGCTGCTGAATGCTTTCCAGCCAACATCCAGGTAGGATTTTTTTCATGCTTTTAGGCAAAATTTTAAAAGCTCAAACTTGCTTTTTGCAAGAACATTTGAAAATAGGTCTTGTAACAAGCAAGATCATTTTCAAAGTGACGCTCATCTTATGGTAGTGTAACTACTTTTCATTTCTTCACAGGTTGTGTATGACGGTCTGTTTGGAGCTAGCACCAACAACAAACTGTTGTCCCTTACCTTGCAGTTTGTCCACCACATCTGCATGGTGTAAGAACAGCACCTTTTTCCCTTTCTTTACGATACATCCAGTGAGTATTGGAACATTGGAATAAAAAGCACACTGGTTTGTTTTTCAGATGTCCTGATTCAAATAAACCTTTGGGACTAATGCTCCTGAATGGTCTTACAAAGCTCATCAATGAATACAAAGAGGTAACACCACCCAAGTGTCTCTTGTTAAACTACAGTATAATAAATTTGATTTGATTTTAACCTGCCTAACAATGTTTGTCTTCCCAGGATCCTAAATTACTCTGTGTTGCCTACTCTGCTGTGGGAAAACTGTCGAGGTATAATTTCTTCTTTTTTCCATTTTCAACATTTTGAGGGTTTTTTTTTTTTTTTTTTTTTTTGAGTATTGCATTATTAACGGTCCTTTTCCCCCCTCTAGCCGCATGCCTCAGCTCTTCACAAAGGATATTGCACTCGTGCAGCAGTTCTTTGAGTCCATGTGCAAAGTAGGTGAAAGATCTTGACAGTATATGTAATAAAGCCTTAGCAGCAAACTATGATTGAGTGAAAACAGAATTAGCAATGATATTTCATTGAATGATTATTTCCTTAAGCCATTCTATAGTGAGCAAAGAGGTGACTTAGAGACTGATAACATCACATATCTTCCTCAGGAGGAGCCTGATGTCCGCCTTGCCATCCAGGAGGCTTTGTCCATGATGGTTGGAGCTTATGCCAACCTGCAGGGGGCACTGCTGAACCTGATGGAGGCTCTGGTGGCTGCTTACATTGTAAAGGTGAGTGTACACAGACAACATATATTTTTGTTTTTAAAAGGAACTGACATATCACCTGACCATTTTACTTACCCAGTGTGAGGCAAATTAATCATTCTTGACTGGTCTTCATTTTGGTAGCCAGAGGTGCAAGTTCGCCAGGTGGCCATGAAGTTTGCCAGCACAGTATTTGCTCCCGATCATGTGCCATCAAGATACCTGCTGCTTCTGGCAGCTGGAGATCCGTAAGTCTCACAACACAGCAGATTAAACAGTGCTGAAGACAAAACAAATGGGTCACTCAAAAAATTAATGGTTTGGAGATGCTGAAATAAGCTGGAATTCTGTTTTGTAGGAGAGAGGAGGTGTCTGGGGAAGCTCAGAGGGTGCTGAGAGCTTTACCAGCTAAGAGCTCAGAGAAGGAGGGGCCAAAGCGAATGCCCTCTTTTCCTGATATGGTGGCCTATGTCCAGGAGAAGGTGAGGCAGTAGAAGCAACTGCATCATCTACATCACATGGATATTTCTGCTATGACACATTTTGAACCCTGTTTTTTTTATCATTTCATATCTAGGCAGCTCAGAGGATCAAGACTCCTGCTAAATATATTGTTGGAACCTCCACTATCCCTTTCAACCCATCTGCATTTGCAGAGGTAGATGTCAAATACAACATAGAGTTTTCAAATGCAGTTTTCTTTTCCAGAGGAGAAAGATTGTTTGCTGCAGACACTATATTTTTTTTGTTCTCTCAGATCCTGCTCTACCTGCGGATGTGTTTAGCTCACAGTGCAGGAGCCACCCCGATGTCCACGCGCTTGGCAGACATGCAGGACGATGCACCAGCCATCGGGCGCTACATCCAAACACTTCTGTCCTCTGATCAACCTGCAGTGTCAAAGGGCTCTGAGGCTAATCCTGTTCATGCTTACATGGATCTGCTGCAGCAGCTGCTGTCCGCTGTAGGGGGTGAGTGAACTGCTTTCTCATCAGGGTGTGTTAAACCTCTGGAACAAGTTTGCTTTCAGTTGTTACCGGAAGAAATTTTTAGCACTGAGGAGCGTTTTAAGTGTCACACATGAATTTATTGTTACGTTGAATTTCAAATTTCCACCATTATTGCGTCCTTTTGCTTCAACTTTGAACCTGAAACAGCACAACAACCACAGCACAATAATTGTGTCCAAGTGTATGATTAGACGTTCTGTTTTGGGTGTTGCACAAGCACTAGAAGCCTGGCTTGTGAGCATACACTGAGAGTGCCACATGCATGCGTACATCCCATTTAAGTAAGAAGAAACAGCACTGTTCTGCCCTACCTGCTCTGATGCCACAAATTGCCTTCACCTCTCTTATATTCTACTCCTGTTACTACCCCTGAGGGAAGCAAGCAAAGAGTTCTCCACAGGCACAGTTCAGTGTGGTGTATTGAAAAGCTTTGGTTTTATTGTGTTATTAAATTTGTTATAAAAATTCCCAGTAAGTTGTAATGCTTTTACATTCTTCAAATAGGTCTGGTAATGTACTTTAATGGAATATACTTTTGGTCTCTAAACAGGAATCCCAGTTATGTACTGCCTACTGGAAGTGGTCTCTGTGTGCCCAGAAAAACTGGCTCCAAGATTTATTGAAAAAATTGACTGGATTAAAGTGAGTATTCTTGCTTATTTATATCCAGGGTGGAGACAAATCGACACTCATTCCACGTTTCCTCTATTGATACTGGAGAAAATATCAGTAGTCTTACAAAGCTGTGTCCAATTCATATTCTACAACTCTGAAGACATTCAGCTGTTATAACAGATGTTTCCTTCTGCAGAGTCTGATGAACACAAATAAGGAGGACATGCGTGAGCTTGCAGCACAGCTGTATGCTTTGGTGGTTTCCACCATGACTGGCAATGAGTTGCAGATGGCAGTGCAGAACTTGGTCAAAATCACAAAAGACAACCATGTAAGCCCCTTTTTCTCTGGACAACAGCATTTTTTAATATTGATTTACACCTGGGTGATTCATTTTCACATGTTTATTGTTTTTTGTTGAACCATAGAGTCCTGAAACGCAGCATGGTGCCATCTTGGCTCTGGGCTACATGGTGGGAAGGTACATGAGCAGGAGGAAAACAGTCACCTCGAGTGACGCTGTGCACAACATGGGGCAGCAAATGAGCATCACCCCCAAAGAAGATGATGAACTTGTTGCAATGGCCACCAAAACAATTGGTATGTCATTATTTTCAGAAGGTTTTGTCGTGTTTAGAGAAGGTTTCTTTTCCTTCACGTGAGAAAACCTCTGTATTATTTGCAACAAAACTTACTTTTGGAGCACAGGTGGCCTAGCAGTCTAGATCATGCCCCATGAGGTTTGATCTCAAGTGGCTTGCTAAAGCTAGAATCCAGTCCGTGGCTTTTTTCTCGCATGTCATTCCCTACTCTGACCCTGTTCCTGGTCTGTCCACTGGCGTACTCTCTCTAATCAAAGGCATAAAATAACCTGTACTTTCAATTAATGTTGGTTAATTTCATTGGTTAATCTCCCTGTGTTTGTGTTACCACACAGGTTCCTTCTTGGACAGCAGTACTGCACTGCTAGCTATAGCAGCGTGCACAGCTCTGGGAGAAATTGGGCGAAATGGCCCTTTGCTGATTCCTGCAGAAGGTGAGGGCTTCACCAAACTGTCGACTGTAGAAAACTTGCTGACTCGGATCCCCTCTGGCAAGGAAAGCACAAAGGTAACACCAATGGGTAGCTGCTGTCTAATTTTCAGTGACATGAGCACCATTGCTAAACTCTTTGCATACTGCATTTTTTCTGAGTTGCAGCTCAACGTTTTTTGATACATTTCATCTTGTTCATATTTGTTCATGTTTGTGTTCAGATGAAGGAAAGATCAATTCAGACTTTGGGTTACCTCCCTGTGGGAGATGGAGATTTCCCTCACCAGAAGAAGCTGCTGCAGGGTCTAATGGACTTTGTAGAGGTATGGAAGAGGGTCTAAATATCAGTAGCTCTGGCGGTATGTCAATGACAACACATTTAAGGACTGACAGCTTATTTAAACACTAGCAGTCCGATATTAAATCAGGATTTTATCACCTAAATCAGAAAATAAAACTTTGTTTATTTTATGGTATGTTCTTATGAATATGATAAGACATGAGGATTAAACTTTCAAGATGAGCAGAAGTGGGAGGCTGTTACATATATGACTGAATGATGCTTTTTAATTAGCAATGTCTGCCTGTGTGGCTGTCAGATATTTATTTTGTTGTTTTGCTTTTAATCTGCTACAAAGGCTAAGCAGGTGGAGCTGCAGTTTACAGTTGGAGAGTCTATAACCAGTGCTGCAGTAGGCACTAGCTCTGGAGCCGCCAGAGATCCATGGACCTGCACAGAGGACCAGTACACCCCACCACCCAGTAAGTACAGTCAACTATAGGTGTTGAATTTCAATCAGAATAGTTGTGTAAAGGTTGTACATTCTTAAGTTATACAAACACGGTTTATAATAAGCCTTGAACTAGTAATATATAATTGTTTGGTTTACACCCTCTTGCCCCAGACTTCATTGTATCTGACAACCAGCATTACCAATTGTACTTTGGCTGAGAAGTTAAATCTGTGTTTAAAAGTCTACCTGTTTCTCCTAAAATCCTGTGCCTCCTCCAAAATGTAATGTCACCCAACAACACTAACACCCTCTTCCTCACCCTTTCAGATGTGAAAAACAATGATGTGGTTCCGTGGGTCCTTGACTGCATCCTGTCCAAGTATATACCCAGCCAGAACCCTCATGCCCGACAGGCAGCCTGCATATGGCTGCTTTCCCTGGTAAAGAAGCTCAGCCAACACAAGGAAATCACAGTGAGTGTGTTATGTAACTGCAAATGCATACCTCCTGAAACAAGAGGTAGAAAAAGGTTCAATTAGACATTCGACCAATAGACATCAGTACTTTATGGTTTTCTTTGGCCAAATCCCCTTTATGTGTGACACAACTCATTTTATATGTGTTCCTTCACTCCAACAGTCCCATTTAAAGGAGATTCAGATTGCCTTCATCTCTGTTCTCTCTGATACTGATGGTAAGAAGACTTCTATGCCAGCTACTGCTCTTCAAAACTACTGGTGAAACTTAACAAAACAAACAGCCCCCCTTTCTTTTGAACAATCTCAAGCCTTTGTTCATCCATCATGCTCTTCTTTCATCTAGTGTTGAGCCAGGATGTAGCCTCTAAAGGTCTGGGTCTTGTGTATGAGATGGGAGGAGAAAGTGACCAGCAGAAACTCGTGTCCACGTTAGTGGAGACATTAATGACAGGGAAACGGTGAGTGGATGGTTTTAGTAAAAGAGGGAGAATAAAACAAGAATGAGGATTGTTGGTTTCTATTGAGAGGAGGAGAAGAATTATTGAAATCTTATTTGTTATGTGTGAAACAGGGTAAAACATGCAGTTTCAGAAGATACAGAGGTGTTTCAAGGAGAAGGTTTGGGAAAAACACCTGATGGGTAAGTCATATATCAGCACTACTTGATCTTCCTCTCACAATATAGAAAGAAATTTTTTTTGAAAAGCTCTAAGTGTGTATTTGTTGTTGTATCTCTCCTACCTTGATGGCCCCATGCAGTCACAGTCTGACCACATACAAGGAACTGTGCTCACTGGCTAGCGACTTGAACCAACCGGATCTGGTGTACAAATTCATGAACCTGGCCAATCATCATGCCATGTGGAACTCACGCAAGGTGCGTAGGCGTAATGAATCATACTCATCGGCTCATTTTTTGAGGTATGTCTTGCGCTTCCCTCCACCTGAATCTCTCCCTCATTACAGGGCGCAGCTTTTGGTTTCCACATGATTGCAGCCAAAGCCGGGGAGCAGCTGGCTCCATTCCTGCCACAACTTGTGCCACGTCTGTACCGCTACCAGTTTGACCCCAACCTGAGCATACGTCAGGCCATGACCAGCATATGGGACGCTTTGGTCACTGACAAAACCCTGGTATAAGTTTAGACTGACCCAACACATACATGCACAAAAAAACAGATCTTTCTTGATGTTATTTTTAGTGCATGTAGACAGAGTACCTTCATCAGAACTAATAACAATTTCTCCTTCTGTTTGATGTGTTTTAGGTTGATAAGTATCTTAAGGAGATCCTGCAGGACGTCATTTCAAACTTGACCAGTAACGCATGGAGAGTGCGTGAGTCCAGGTAATAACTGCAGCTCATCACTTTAATAATTCTTCTTCTTTTTTTTTCAGTTCTTAAAAAACTGAAGAGTATTCAGACTTTTAGTCTTTTGGTATCAGTTCTCTGTTAAAGTCAGAGCTGTCATAACATCAGAGTTGTTCTCAATTTAGTAAACATTGTGAGCTTCATAATTTTGTGAATGTCCAATACTGCCAAGATATCCATCAGTTGTAACTGAGAAACAATGTCACCCCAAGGCCTAAACTGTATTATTATTTTCTTAAGCTGCCTGGCTCTAAATGACTTGATTCGCGGTCGCCAGGCTGATGACCTCATTGATCACCTGGCAGAAATTTGGGAGACACTCTTCAGAGTCCTTGATGACATTAAGGTAAGCAGGAAATAACTGAACAGTGTACTCGAAAGCAAAATTTTGCAGGCACTGAGTTTATTGTAATTTAATCCAACTGTTTTTGTGTGTGTGTGTTTGTGTGTGTCAGGAATCAGTTCGAAAAGCTGCAGACTTAACACTGAAGACGCTCAGTAAGGTAAAGTTATGTGCCACATATTTCCTTGATTGTGTTTTTTTTTTTTATTGTAACATATTATTTTTTACATCCATGTGTCTTTCTGTGTCTCTGTCCAGGTTTGTACTCGTATGTGTGAGTCTACTGGCTCTGCAGCTCAGAGAACTGTGGCGGTACTGCTACCAACCCTGCTGGAGAAAGGCATCGTTAGCAATGTTGCAGAGGTCCGGGCACTAAGGTAACTTTTTCTGTCTGAATGACTGAGCCACTTAAATTCAGTCTGATTCATTTGTTTGGGTTCTGAGTCATTGAACACTTTTTTTGAACCACCAAGAAATATACCGCTGCAGTTCTCGGTCATGATGATGTTCAGCAGGATTGATTTCCATTAAGCTTAACTTTTAGTGATTCCATTAAAGTTTTCGTCTCTGTTCTGGTTATAAAAGTAGTAGCTTTGGAGCCATGGTGCAAAAAAATATATTTTAAAATTTACCATCAAAATACAGCTCAACAACCTTTTTTAAGGGTTAAAAGTTTAAGGGTTAAAAGTCAACATATGTGAAATTTGTCTCAGTGAGGTGTGCGTATAATAAGATTTACACTCCAGGTATAATAAGTGAGTAACGATTATAATAATAATGAAATGATCATGTTGGATAAAATAACAGATGAAATTATAGTGGAGAAGATATGATATGTTCACGTGAGGACAAAGACTTAAGATCAAAGAAAAAAATGAACTGAGCATCATTTACCTCCACTTCATTACCCTAAACAGTCTATTTTCTTCCTTTCCAGCATCCAGACCCTGGTGAAGATCAGTAAGACAGCTGGTGCCAGATTAAAGCCTCATGCTTCCCGTTTGATCCCTGCACTTTTGGAGGCTCTCAGCTCTCTGGAGCCTCAGGTCCTCAACTACCTCAGTCTCAGGGCCACTGAGCAAGAAAAGGTAACTTCTGCTTCACACGCGTTTAACCAAAGTCTCTTAGTTTTAATGTAGATTAAGCTTCACAGCCTCATGAGTTGTCATTCATCATCTTTTGTTAGAGTGCCATGGATGCTGCAAGGCTGATTGCTGCCAAATCCTCTCCCATGATGGAGACTATAAATATGGTGAGAAGAAAAACATCCTTATTTCTAGTTTAAGAGTTAGTTTCTTTGATCATGTGAGATATTACATCATTTTTCCCCCCAAAAATTTTTTTTAAAAAGGTTTCGACTTTGAACTATTGCATGAAATGCCCATGAGCTCTTTTTTTTGTAAAGACATGTTTTGTGCTGTGTTCAGTGTTTGCAGCACCTTGATGTTTCGGTGCTTGGAGAGCTGGTTCCTCGACTCTGTGAGCTGCTCAAGAGTGGGCTAGGCTTGGGCACAAAGGTAGACACATCTCTGTATTGTAGACACTTTGTCTTGGTTTGGCTTTAAATGGAAAGTGCTTGAATGGATTTTTTTCTCTCGAGTGTTTCTGTCATCATATGTGAAGTAATCAGCTGTTTTCTGTATCCTTTCTCGTCTTAGGGTGGCTGTGCCACTGTTATTGTTTCACTAACAGTGCAGTGCCCCCAGGACCTCACCCCATACTCAGGTAATACAAAAACACTCATCTGTCCCTCTGAATGATGCATTCTTTTGTGTGAATGCGCTAATGAAAAGGATGGTTTGTGTTTCCAGGTAAACTGATGAGTGCCCTGCTCAATGGCATCCATGATAGAAGCAGTGTTGTGCAGAAACAATTTGCCTTTGCTTTGGGACACTTAGTCAGGGTAAGCACAGTTTCTTTTCAGCAATCCTTTGACATGAGTTATATCACAGTTTTTTTAGTGACTCAGCAAGCATGGGTTGTTTTTCTTGCTTTTTATTCACCCAGACAGCAAAAGACAGCAGTGTAGAGAAGCTACTACTGAAGCTTAACGGTTGGTACCTGGAGAAGGAAGGTAAGATGGTGGATAAAATTATAGCTTTCCTAAATAACTTCTGTGCTGCACCTCCTGTTCACTCTATCTTTTTTACATCTAGAGCCAGTATACAAGTCATCATGCGCGTTGACTCTTCACGCCATCAGTCACTACAGCCCTGATGTGCTGAAAAGTCATGCAGGAGTGGCTCTTCCCCTGGCCTTCCTGGGTATGCATCAAGCACCTGGTCCTGATGAGGAGAAGGGAGAGGGCCACGACGCCACACTGTTTGCCGAGGTGTGGCAGGAGAATGTCCCAGGTGTGAAAGCTCATTGAGTCTGAGTCATAGATTGCATGTAATGGTGGATGACGGTACAACACCCCAAAAGTGAAGCCAAAATATTTTTTATTTTTGTGTTTGTATCTGCTGCTGTCTTTATTTCGTTTACATTTCTTTCGCCCCAGGAAGCTTCGGAGGCATCAGACTCTACATGACGGAGCTGATTGCGATCACACAGAAGGCGCTGCAGTCCCAGTCCTGGAAGATGAAGGCTCAGGGTGCAACGGCCATGGCAACTGTTGCCAAGGAACAGACAGGCTCATTGGTAGCACCACACCTTGGCATGGTGCTTACAGCGTTAATTCAGGGGCTCTCTGGGCGCACATGGGCCGGCAAGGTAACATCACAGAGAAGCAAAACAAAGTAATCAGAAAGGACAGTTTGAATGACATCATCTGTTTTTTTTTCTTGTTGTTTAGGAGGAGCTGCTGAAGGCAATCGGTTCTGTTGTCTCCAAATGCATGTGAGCTGAACTTCTACACTTGACTACTTTCTCATAAAAAAGAAAACACAACATTTGTTTACTTTTTTTATCTGTTGTCTTTCAGCTTGGAGCTGCAGAAGCCATGCACAGGCCAACCCACCATCTCTGAGGTGCTGGAGGTTGTGTTGAAGGAGTGTCGTAAAGAGAGCCTTGTTTACAAAACGGCAGCTCTGCGCTGTGCAGGAGACGTGCTCCAAAGCAGTCAGGAGGACCGTTTCAGTGATATGGCTGAGATCCTTTTCCCTCTCATCAAAAAGGTTCAACATTTGCTCACTTGTAATCTTAGAGCCCTAGTTGAAGGCATGGCTGTAAGTCAAGAAGCTTTCACTCAATCCGTCTTCTTGTTTTTCCATCAGAGCTGCCCAGAGAGTGGTGCCACATCACCAAGGTCACGGGAGGACGATGACGATGATGATGATAGAGATAGGAAGGAGAAAGAGCTGCAGACAGAGGCTTTGCTCTGTGCATTTGAGAGTCTCGGAAAGGCTTGGCCCAGAAACCGA
Organism: Halichoeres trimaculatus; assembly: GCF_033239565.1. Lineage (NCBI taxonomy): Eukaryota > Metazoa > Chordata > Actinopteri > Labriformes > Labridae > Halichoeres > Halichoeres trimaculatus. The sequence goes on along the minus strand of NW_027437180.1, from coordinate 30,665,216 downwards.
GAGACTCAAGGTCAGTTAACAGCTGCACAAGCCACTGTTTTGAGGCTGTTGTGTTGAAGGTACATTCATAATATTTTAAACTATTAATCCTGGGTTTTCTCAACACTCCTTCCTCAGTCTTTTACAGCACCGTTTATGTAAAGGATATTCTTCCTCATTCTGTTATCTGGTTTGGGAGCTGAACACTCTGCTAGACTTTTGAGTCACTCCTGTAGTCACTGCTCACGTGGCAGATGAGTCAGGCTCCTTGAATCTTGAACTACAACCCTGTGTGAAATGGTTCTCATGTCTAGCATAAGCACACTTCATCAGATCTAAGATATTAAGACCTTCTCCTTTTTAAAAAAAAGGAGAGCTGGGGTGCTTAAACTGTCTGTGAGCTCACTCAAAGCTTGCTTTGGAGAGGTACAAGTCATCGTTAACAGTAATGTTTTCTGCGGCAGGGACTGAGTATTTGGTATTGTTCTAGTAACAGATTTCCCTTCCCACTCCCCACAATGAGTCATTATAGTCCTCCACTGCTTATTTTTTACTCACAGCTCTATCTTTATTATGTCTTATGCTTATATCATACCAGTTAATTACATAAATTCATGTCTAAATATTACCTCAGGTCAGTGTTTACAAGGTTAGTCTGATTTTGTCAAGACACAAGTACAACTGCCCTAATGTTAATAATCACAGTGATGTGGATCAAGCAGGTGGTTGGGCTGCTGAAAGCTCATTAGTGCCCATTACAAAGTAATACCCTGACCCCTTCATGTCTCTGCAGCTCGTTTCCAGGTGGAGGTGTGCAGTCTGATGTGTGGGAAGCTAAAGCTGAGCACCTGGAAAGTCCAGCTCGCTGTTCTGCAGTCTATGAAAGCATACTTTCAGGGGTAAACTCTCATTTAAGATTAGCCTTGTGTTTATTTCCTAATTGTCCTTTGATTTCACCACATTTATTGACACTTTTATTGAAATATGGTTTATGCGAGCATCATTTTCTCTGTAGGCTATTGCTGCTGGAGAAAGGCAGTGAAGACTGTGAAGCCTTGTCAAAGATCCTCACAGAGACCTGTGCTGCTCTCACATTTCCTTTAGGTAGGAGCTTCACATTCTCAACACTTTGAATCACAGTCCAATTCACGTGCATTTCATTAATTTGCTGGTGTCGTTATGCTTCACTTTCCAGAAAACAAAAGTTACTCATCTGTGAGGACAGAGGCCTTGTCAGTTGTGGATCTGATTGTAAAGAGAACTGGAGGTTTGTCTTTCTTCTGTTTGATTGAGTCAGACTGTGGATCCAGATCAAGAAGTGGGTTTTCTTGCCTGTTTGGATGTGCAACATAATCTTATAGCTGGTGGCATTCAGTCTGATTTTCTGTAAGGAGCTACATTTAGGCCTGGACCACATGTATATGGATATATTCCTAAATGCACATTTTTCTGTGCAGTTTGGCCTCTCAACCACACGAACACAGCGATTTCACCCACATAAACAGAGATTTTTTAAAACGGATAAACAAGCAAAGAAATAAAAAAAAACGGTTGAGTGGATCCGTGTAGCGTTGTTTAATGGAGCTGGTGTTGACGCAATGACGTCAAGCACCTAGCAACAAGTCACTGTAGCAACACTGTAGCACTCTGCTGCTGCATGCAGTATTATTAGATTGTCCCATTGTCATCGCCCCTCGATTTTATTTGTTTTTTGCCATCTCCTTACTCCGTTGACTGCTTCTTCTTCCTGTTTTTGACTGAGCATGCTCATAACCTTCTTCTTCTGTGGTTTTCCCCATTTTGCAAACCTGCCACTTATTGGCCAGGCATGGCATTGCAGGCTGCCGAGGCGGTCGTTTTCAGTTTTGCCTCTTCGTATGGACAGAGATTTTTTTTTTTTAAGCGAGGAAAAAGATATCCAGTTTAAAAATATCCATATATGTGTGGTCCAGGCCTTAATATCACAGTCAAAGTGCAATGCTTTCTTTGTAGCAAGTCTTCCTGTTTCTCCTAACAACCCTCTTGTGCTGTCTGAAAGAATAGTTTCTAAGCTAGCTAATCGAGAGGATGTTGATGCCTAACTCATTTGTTGTTTTAAGTAGAATATTTGGACAATCTTGAAGATATATTCAATTTAACTGAAAAACAATACATTATTATCATGAGAAATTTATAGTTGTATACAGTGATCTATATGTAAAAGTGAGGCAGGATGTTCACATCACTAAAATGTTTTTGTGTTTGATGTTAACAGAAAGCGAGCAGTGGGACTGTGTGTCTGTGAAGAGCCGGGAGCAGCTGCAGCGCTCGCTGTCAATGCTGCAGTCAGACAGCAGACCTGACCTGAGGGATAAAGCCCAGGAGCTGCGCAGACACATCCAGAGCCAACCCTGAGCTCACTCAGACAGACACACACACACACACACACACATGCACAGCTCAACAAAACAGCTTGATACATGTAGTCACCGCCACAAACTCCAACAGTTAAAGCATCTTTTTTTTCTCACACATAAATAAAACCCCTCATACACTCCTCTGTCTGATGTTTCTGACACAGCGATCCATCTTTTACTCAAACCTTTATATGATTTCACTACTCATCCATGTAACATGTTAGCTCTGAAGCTGACTTCAACAAACTGCTTCCCTGAAGCTGTCAGACTAATTTGTGTTTGTTGCTTACAATGCTTGACTTCAAAACACAAGGAGGAATATGATGATGTGTCAAGTTGTATTTGGTTCATTTGAATGGACAGTAAGATAATTATAATAAATACTATATAAACCAGTGTGTTGGGTTTGTGGATGCTGTTTACCTATAACCCCAAAATGGGGACTTTAACTACTGTTATGGGTTTGCTGACTTATTAAATGTCAGAACAGCAGCAGGTTGCTTACTTTGGCTAACATGTTGACAAGTCAACTATTTGAAGTTGCACTATCCAGGGTGTGGACTCTTCCTCACATTTAGTAATGAGTAGTGGTGAAGACGTGAAGCATTGATATATATCACTGTGTGTTCTGTAAACTGTTATTTTTCCTGTTTGCGGGGTGAATGAGCAAGATGACAAGACATTTTTGTGAAGTGATGATAGATGAAATAAAATCCTGCTGTTAATTTGAAAAGTGATGCTATTGTTTGACCTTGTTCCAGATGAAATAAAACTATCAATTTGGACAATTAAATTTCATTGTCTTAATTACACAACAAATGTGAAAATTTAAAGTTAGTTTTAAATCAAAACAAAAAAAGTCATATTCCCCAAGGGCTTGGCTTCACTTCAACTATACGACCACCTGTATTGAAGGGACTCTAACTTAATTTTTTGGCACCTGCATCATCAAATACACAAAGTTGCATGAGATCATTCAAGTTTGGATTTTGTGCATATCAGAATGGCATTTAGTGATCAAAGAGCTTGCTAGAAATCTGAGTGAACATGAACCACAATGAAAATAGTTCTACATGTGACAAATGCTCTGAAATAGTCCCATTTACAAGAGGAAGTGAAGACTTTAGCATTAACCCAAAATGCACTGCAATTGTTGGGAAAAGCAGCTTTGGTTGGTAAAAATACGAGATTAAAACTGCAGTATCTCAGAATTCTTGACAGCCAAATAGCTTGCATTAGATTACTAGATAGATGATAGATAGATAGATCTTTAGTGCTCTTAGCTGTAAAGTTGTTTCCATGGTCTGCAGAGGAAAAATACACACACACACACACAGATATATATATATATATATATATATATATATATATATATATATATATATATATATATATATATATGTACCAAACAAATTACCCCCATATCCATACACCAGTGAAGACACATGCTCATGCAAACGCAACACAACAGTTTCTCAGATTCTACATTTCAAGGTTTGGTGTTGCTTTGATCTGTAAAAGCTGTAAAGAGCTGCAGCTGATCAGTGTTTTTAGCTCAGTTTCTCATTTTACCTAAAATGAGAAACTGAGCCAGCTGGGAGCACTTCCACTAACTAGTTTGTTAAAATTTTCTGCTTAAAGAAAACTTAGGTGAAAATTCAGCTAATGAAAGTTTGGTGAAAATTTAGCTAACTTTCATTAGCTGAATTTTCACCCAAGTTTTCTTCAAGCAGTTTCACGATGTGCGCTGAAGAAAAAAAAAATACCACAGTCAAAGTTTTGTACTTAGCAAGCTTTATTTACTAAAAAATATATTGACCCATAAGCTGCATTAAAAGAAAACACATTTTTTGTGAAAAACACAACACCAAAGAAGACAAGATGACATGGGACAGTTTAAGAAAAGTCTTGAAATTTACAGATAAAATGGTTAAAATACACAAAGATTTGAAAACAAACTCAACAGTAGAAATAGAAGAATATACACAATTGATCACAGAAGCTGAAATTACAACTTTCTGTTAACAGGTATGGTTTAAAAGAGAAAATATCTGAGGAAATTTAGGCGTGATTGTTGAGCTGTGTCAGTGCAATAATTAGCCAATGAGTTGTTTGTTCCTCTTGTCTTTCTGACGAGCCTTGTCATGGCCTTTCAGTGGAAGGTTGGCGTCACTCTGGCTAAGCGCAGTACGTGAAATTGTGGACATGCCGTCGACAAACTTGGTCTTGAACAGAACATTTGCGTTGGTGAACATGCCATCCTTCAGGGACACCACAACAAACTGTAGGAGAGATATTAAACAAGGTGATGTGAGTGGTTTTTGATTCAGGGTAAATAATTTGATGCTTATATATCTGTGTCCTATAAAAAACAGCTCATTCATCAATTTGTTTTCAGTTTAGGTAGGAGAGCTGTGTGTTTTGACGTACCTGTGAGTGTCGGAAATGCGAGCGCAGCATCTGTCCAATGTTCTGTGTATGAGACAGATCCAGGGCAGCATCCACCTCATCTAGGATGTAGATAGGAGCAGGTTTGAAGAGCAGCATGGCCAATATGAGAGACAAGGCCACCAGAGACCTGAAAACACAAAGAGAAAGCTTAGTTAACTTCACAAAAGTCAATGGAGCTGACCGAAAAAATTAATTCTATGTATGTTGTAGTGTTGTAATCTACCTTTGCCCTCCACTAAGCTCAGTGAGGTTCTCCTTCCAGGTGTTACCCAAAGCAACTTTGAACTCAAGGCCATCCAAGACACCACAGCCCTGTGGAGGAGCTAGCTTAGCTGTGGCTCCTGGCAGCAGGGTGGAGAAAATAGAGCCAAAGTCCTTGTTCACCTACAGGGAAAGAATCCAAAATGAAGATGATCCAAAAAAAATGGGTCGGAAGATTTAACGGTAGGAACTGGGTTCAAACTTTGTGGCACACTCATACTAATCGATCACTTTCATGATTCATACTTGGTTTAAATTTCTTTGAAGCTGTCTAGATTTAATAAGCAAGAGAAAAGGGTATGCTAAAGCTGTCCTCAATAAATATGATTAAAGCAAAACAAAAGAAAATTGTTCTCTGTTTCCTTTGACTAACAAACGTGGGGACAGATATAGTTTGTTCAAAGAGGGCAGACCTTCTGCCATGCCAAGTTCAGAGCCTCATTCTTCTTCTGGTCCAACTCCTCAATGGTCTGCAGGATTTTTGCCTTATCGTTCTCCACAATCCTCTTTTTCTTCATCAGGTCGTTGTACTAAAAGAGGGACAACAGCTGTGAGATAAATGTGGACACTCGGAGCTTTAATTCTACTAACAAAACCCTTTGTGCCCTTACCCTCTCCTCTGCCTCGTTCAGCATGTTCATGGCCCTCTTGTTGACGTTTCTCTCCAGCTTGGTGGTTGTCTCTTCCAGTTTCTTCAGCCGTTGTCCAGCTTCTTTGGGGTTGTTGGTCTTGAAGTCATAGGATGTGTTTGGCTGGCCGAAGAACTGACGTTCTGAGTGGATCCAGTCATGTTCCTCCAGCATCCGAGACACCTGGGGGAAGAGATTAAAATATTGAGATGAAGAATAAAAACCTCAGGGGACAACAGAGATGATTGAAATTCACTACTAAATGTTTGTGTACCTTATCAGCAGCCTCCTGACTGTCCTTGCGGTGCTTGCTAATGTTGTGTTCCATTTCCTTGATCTTCAGCTGAACTTCATTGTTCTGCTCCCTTATTTTGTTGGCCTCTGAGCTCTTTGCCTGAGTTAATAAAACCAAAACTGTAGTTAGCAAATCTATCAGAGAAAAGTTAAACTGTCTCAAGAACACCATGAGAAAAAAAAAACTTCAACAAAAGTCTAAGAGGGCTTCATCAATTCAATTATTTGTTATCACAGCCCAAAGCTTTTAAAATAATTGCTTACCTTCAGTTCTTTGTCCTGAGCCATGATCACTTCTTTCTGTTTTGCGAGCTCCTCCTGGGCTTTACGCACGGCTTCCTACAAAAAGAGGCAGAAAGAGTCACGGTGAAAGAGGGTAGACAAATGAAGACAGAACATTAACGGTATCATAAACATAAAAAAAGACAACAACCTAAAAACTAATTTTTTAGTCAACACCAGTATGCCTAAGTTTATGAAAGGCAGAGATTTCCCCTGGATGCATACCTGCTCAATGTGTGAAACAGTTCTAATGAAAAAATATAAATACCTTGTTCTGTGCAACCGTGCAAGCCATGCTGTCTATCTGCTCCTGAATGGCCTTCATGGCTTCATCTACAGCCTGAATCTGCTGTTCATAACCCGCCTGCTCCCTCCGCAGCTCCTCCAGCTCCAGGGCCACAGCCTCTGACTCCTGTTTACACAAGCAAGAAAAGAGAAACAAATCATTTCTCTAGAACCTTGCTTTTTTGACAAACTAAAAAACAAAACAACAAAACAAGAGAACTGAGCAGTGCAATTGTACCTGCTGCTTTTGCTTCAGTTTCTTATTGAAGGCATCAGCTTTGGCCTTTGCTGCATTCAGTTTCTGTTGGGCGGCTTTCAGCTCCTTCTCTCTTTCTGCCTCAGCATTCTTCATCTTGTTTTCCAGCACCTTGTACTTCTCCTCAGCTCGTTTCTGTACCTCTTTAGTGACGCGCAGAGTCTCCTCACTCTCCTCTGAAACCACACGCACACACACACATGAAGAGAATAAGAAGTTATGAAACCCCAATAATTATTCAGAGTCAAAGACTTTGTAAAATGTGCTAGTACATATGAGAGTTATCATGAATTATATGTAAATTTATTCTATTCTAACCAATTGCTTTGCGCAGTCTCTCCAGCTCCTCTTGCTGCTGGTGGAAGGAGCTCTGCTGCACTTTGGCCTGCAGAATCTGTTCCTCCTCCACCTTCAGCTCAAACTGCTGCTTCAGCTGGCGATACCTGCAGGAAAATTTGGGTGAGGTTGAGTGTACTATGAAAGAAAAGTAAAGAAATGTTTCTGTGTTGCTGATAATAACAGTAGGATTTGTATTATAAATTTAAATATCCAGGAAATCCTAAGAATGTAACTCTAACCATTACTTACACATTGCCGGGCACTGTTACACTGAAAGTTCATATTTAAATAGAGGGGGAAAAGAGTAGAACTGTTCTTTCAAAAATCTAACATCTACTGTAAACATTCTGCTTAGCAGAATTATCTAGCCCTGATCATAACAATTTGAATTTATGAGACCATTTTGTTTTTTGTGAAGTTGGCATACTTCTCCGCGATTCCCTTGAGGCCAGAGAGCTGTCGTTCAGTTTCCTGCAGCTGAGCTTCCCTCTCATTCATGTTGTCTCGAACATCCTTCAGCTCCTGCAGGCTGGACAGAACTGATGCTGACTGGGAGCGAGCACCTCAAGATAGAAAACAGATTTGCATTTTAAGTATATAAAAATTGTTGCATGGAATTTAAAGTGAAACACAAGATTTTTTTCTTTCTCTGCAGACCTCTTAATCTTAATCAGAATAGGTTAATGAATTATTGACATGCATGTCTAATACATGACCTCCCATCGTTCTCACCTCCGCTGAGAGTTCCCTGAGGGTCAAAGATGTCCCCTCCCAGCGTGACTGTCTTGGTCATGACCTGTCTATCAAAAGCCACTTTCTTGGCATTATCCAGGGTGTCACACACCAATGTTGATCCAAAGACATATTCCATGGCTTTACGCAGGTCAGATTCATATCCCACCAGAGACAGAGCTGTGTGGACATTGTCCTCTCCCACCTGACAGAGAAGACAGGACAGCGTGAGGAAGGTATGAAAGACAGTGTTGCCTTTCATATTGATTCTATGTAATACTCAAATCACTTACCAGGTTCTTGGCAGCACTGACCACTCTGTCACTGAGTGTCTTGGCAGAGATTTTGTTGAGTGGGATGATGGTGTACCTGCGCTGCAGCTCGCCCTTCTCCAACAGCTTTTTACCAGTCACCTGGCGTCAGACAAAAATATCTCTTATCACACTCAACAACTCGTCTGCAAATCAAATGGGAACATCACAAGATTGTGCTCCAGTGAAACACTTCACACCAGTTTACCTACCTCTGTGTCAACTACAATATTATATAAACGTCCTCCTGCAACAACCTCCAGTCCAGTTGAGTAGGACACATCACGAACTGTGATCAAGTTGGCGAGCAGACCCTTTACTTTGCTACGGTCCCATCCTCTCTCTGGGTCCCTGTATGAGAAAAGATATCACATTAAAAATCTTTCACATATTCCTGAAACTGCATTAAAGTTTTGATGTCAAATTAATTAAGACAGTTTTCATAACTAGACAATTAAAAAGTCAAAAAACAGGTTCTGGGTCCTCCAGACACAAGACACTGTACAGTTTGTGTCAGGCTCACACAGATCATTCAGATAGCTGATGCAGCACAAATACACAATAAGATGACACATACGCTAAAATATTAAAAATATGTGTTGGTGTGGAGGCTCTTCAGTTATCAAAACAAGTGTGACAGTTATGAGTATACAATGGACAAATCCTTACTTGTAGTCAAAGCGCAAGTTGGGGAAGCGGGACATGAGATTCTCATAGGTCTCTTTGAGTTTGGAGACCTCCCTGGACAGCTGTCTCCTGTTTTCCAGCAGACTCTCCTCCTTTCCATCTGCATTTGGACAGAAACCCAAAATGCTGTCATAACACACACAGCAATAACAATGGATGTGTAGAATCTAGTCAGGCTAAATCAATGATTTAAAGTTGCATGCTTTTTTGAATTTTGGTTCATAGTATTCATTCAACCCTTATCATGTCCTGGTATATATTTCATAAGGTCCCCTGTTAGAGGCCCCTGAACAGAATACATATAGTACCAACCTAAACTAATGCACTCACACACACAGTACCTTCATAGTTGAGTTTTGCCAGCTCAGCCTGCAGTTTCTCCCTGCATTTTTTGACAGCCTGCAGGGCATCCTGGTCCTTTTTGTATCCACTGTCCATCTTTTTCACCTCAGCCTGTTTGGTCTTCAGCTCTGCCTGTGCATGTTTCAGGGTCATTTGAGCCTGCAGAGAAAGGAAAGCAGGGGCAGGATTGATCAACAATCTTTAAATTCACCAGGACACACACTTTTAGCCACTTAGTTTAGACCAGGCATATTTCCTCGCAGACATTTACGTCCTCCCCTCACCTGCTTGGCCTCAGTATCAGCCTTGCTCATGTCATTCTTGCAGGTCATCATCTGTCCAGCCAGTGTGGCTTCTTCTCCATCCTCATTGGTAGAGAGGCCTGCAGACACAGCCCTAAAATGCTGCTCTGCTGCTTCTAGAGCTGCACTGTCTTTCTGTCCCTCTTCTTGCAAAGCCTGAAGCTGCTCTGTAGACTTAGAAACCTCTTTTTCCTTCACCACAAGCATTTTCTTGTCCTAAGGATAAAGAAAACCAGAGTTAAGATGAAGAAGTTCAACAGAAAATTTCTACTTGTATGAAATATATTATCTACTTACCTCCTCCATACTCTTGACAAGCTCCTTCCTCTTCTTGGTTTCATCTTTCAAATTCTGTTTTTTCAGATCAAGCGCACTCTGGGCTTTTGCATCAACACGCTGTACATCTGCTAAAGTTTCCTCCAGGGTTTTCAAGACTCCATTCACCTCCTGGAGATGAGAAGATAAAGATTAAAAGAAAAGATAAAAACAAAGTATCATGAATGATGATTATCTAACCTTGCTGGGATTTAATAAAATAAAAGAAAACCTATCATTTTGCTGGGCTATTGAGATTTTTTTTTATTTTGATAGATGCCTTTGAACAGAAAAAAAAGTAATCTGCCTTTGAAAAGATCTAAGAATGAGGAAAAAATGAAATGCAAAGAATATAATCATCCAGAGAAAACGTGTTAAATTCTAAAAGATTAACAGCTGGATTGAAATTTGATTTAAGAGCTAATCGTAGGAAGTCTATAAAGAAAGAACTGTAATCTCATTAACCCCTGTTTTTAATCATACCTGGTCTTTTTTCTTCTGCAGCTCCTGAATCTGGGAGGACAGCTCCTTAACTTTGCTCTCATTTTCAGCCATGGTGGCTTGCATCTTAGTGATGTTATCCTGCATCACCTTCAGATTCTCTGCTGACTTCGCCTTTGTTTCTTCTGCACAGACGAACAACCAGGCCACATAGAGCCGGGACAAGTGCTGGATCTCACGCATCAACTTTTGGTACTCCAAGTAAGATGATCGTTCCTGAGGAAGGAGGAAGGTTTAAGAAAATGAGAGAAAAGTGACTTAAGAAAGAAGTGCATACTGGGAAAATTATGTATAGTATGTTTGTTTTTATATCGCAGTTTACCTACCTCTTGCAGTTTTTGCATAGTTGGGGTAATCTCTTCATCCAAAATCTTAAAAATTATAAGAAAAGAAAGCCAAATAGTTTAGTTTATGTTTCATCTTATAAATGCAGAGTGAACTTTTTCTTGTTTTTTTTTTTTTTTTTAATAAGCATGCAAGTTGAACATACAGTCTGAATCTCCTTCAGCTTTGCCTCCTTCTTCTCTATGGTTTTCTGGGCGCTGATTTTTTTACACTCATACATCCTTGTTCCTGCTGCCTCCTCGATCATGGCAAGAATCTGAAGGGAAAAAGTTGCTCAGTAGAAGACTCAAAAAGGCAGATAAGTGTTAAGTGTGTAAAAAATACTCATAATTAAATGCTAGATAATGTGTGTTTTACCTCAGGTGGCTTCATGTTAAGAACTTTGGTGATCCTCCCCTAAAAAATATAAACATATCTTAAAATTGTACTTTGAGGGAATACTATCATATACAATGCTGCAGATTTATTACTGACCTGCATGATGAGAAAATGTGGGTTGTTAACATTGAGGCCAACAGAGCAGAACAAGTCCTGCACACGAGTGTTGTTGGCATTGACTCCATTGATAAGGTACTTGTTTCTGCCTCCAATTACAACCTTGAATTAAAAAAACAAGTTCACATTCACTGCACACAACAAGCTTGTACAAAAAATGGCAGTGGCCTCCAAAAACTCTTCTTTCAGTATTTCTACGCGTACCTGTCTGGTGATGGTGATCTCATCATGGGTCTCAAATCCCAGAGGACTTTGGCTCTTGTTGGCGTTGTCAAAAGTAATAGACACAGTGGCCTTAGTTATACCACCCTGTCCGTTTTTGTACACCAAGTCTTGGAGGTTGGAAGCTCGCACCTAAAGGGTTATTTATAACAGAGGATATTTTAAGAGTTAGCACTTGTGGTAATTGTTGACAAAAAAAAATCTTACTAATAGATACACAAAACTACAGCTGCCATGCAAAAATACTACAGTGTACGAGATAGTTCAAGTAATATGAAGCTCAAATTATACAGCCTAATAATGAAGTACTCACATGGGAAAGATTGGAAATACCCAAAAGGAAGCATATTGAGTCCAAAATATTGGATTTGCCGCTGCCATTTAGTCCTGTGATGGCGTTGAACAGCGGGTCAAAGCCGTTGATCTCCGTCCTCTGAGCGTAGGACTTAAATCCTTCAAGAACAATAGACTTGATGTGCATTTTCAGACCGTTTCCTCTCTCTTCGCAGATCCAGAAGGCAAGGGTGGTTGTGTTCAAATAATCCGTTAAAGTCAAAGCAGTGGGCTACTGCTCAGTGTTTACAACCGACAAACAGAACGCTCGCCCTTCTTTCCTCTAACTTGAATTTTGGCGGCAGGCGTGGGGCTGCAAGGCTGTCCTGTCTCTGCCTGTTCAGAAGTTAAAAAAAATATCATGACTAAAAGCAAGACTTTAGCCATTCTTTAACAACGAGTTGAAATATTAAAAATTCAAATATATAACTGAAAAACACCACTTCATTTTTTTAATTGTCTGTATGCCTTTTTATTGTTGTCAGGCAACAGTAAAGGATACTGAAAGTTCAGCGATATTCTGGCGCCATCTCTCGGTAAAAAAATAAAATAAGATTACATGTGAAATACTACTGCATTCAGAAAAACAACCCAGAAAAGATCCGTTTATGGTAAGATATTTAGCTGATTATTACAGCAAGTATTGTAATGATGGGAGGAAGTTGTCTGAGTACGGAAGTTTTTGTGGACTTTTTTTAAGGTTCAGTCTTAAAATAGGGGTGGATTCAGGTAAATTAGGACATTGGTAAATTGAGACAGTTTAAAGGAGCAGCCCAATGTTTCTGCTACTAAAGGCAAAATAAAAAGCAGTTAATACAGACACATTGCTGTGTCACACTGTGCACAAATACTGGGGTAACTTGAATTGGAGGATAAGGCCAGCACCTAACTAGTTGATTTTTAAAAATTAGGAAGTAAGTGAAATGACATAAATAATATACACATATGAATAATGATTAGGTGTCAAAAAACCAAGGTGTGTTTATATTTTATGAACGAGGGTTTCTTCTTGGTCCAGGTGGTTTGGTAATTTGAGACACAGTAATATTTACATGTTAATGTAACTAAAATAAGGTCAGTTGTGTTCACAGGGCCTTTCATCTAAGAAACCTGTGGTGGCAAAATAATATCAACCAAATGTTGGAGCTAGTGCATGTGCTTGCCTTTATGCTTCTTTATGACTTTATTCTTATCTGTGGTTCAACCTCTTTTTATACCTTATTTAGAGCAAATTCAAAAGAAAGAGAAAATTTGAAGAGAACACTTACAAGTTGAACAGAAAAAATGATAAAAGCTGATGACAAGTACATGTTGTGTGATAAAGACAGGGCAAGAAACACTCCGCTTATCACTTTTGTTGTTGTTGTTTTGCACTATTGTATGATTCAACGTCCACAGTAATAACATGTGTCCTAGTATACCTTACCTGCTGTAACCAAACTTTACCAAACATGTCACAAAATAATAACTTTGTGTCATCTACATTTATAGCTTAGGCTACACTTTTTAAAAATGATTAAAAACAACTAATTTATTTCTATAAATAAAGTAAACACTGTGAAATTCATAAATGTATTATATTTAGGGTTTTGTTTCGTAGTTCTTGTCAAGAATATGATCACAAGGTAGAATTACAAACTGTCCTAATTTACCCAAATCCACTCAATATTAAAGTCCTGAAGTTTCAGCTCATGCAAATCACTATAAAACCACAGCAAGCTCCAGCACAAATACCTCAAGAGCCAAATTCAGTTTAGCTAAGTTCTTATTAACTTAATTTGAATATTAAAAGGAGCATGAAGTTGCTTTTTTTCTTTTTGGTCAGGCAATAATACATTTTAGCTGACCATCTCCTTGAAAAATGTCTTACTTTAAAACAATCTTAATTTAAAAAGAAATAAAACACCACAACATGATTCATTTTTAATAAAGGTAAGAAAATGGCAAGCAATTTGTAGCTTTTATTTCCCATTTAATGTCAACATTTTAACAATAGCCCACAAAAAGAGTACTTTCAGTCATCAAAGGATCACACAAAGAGAAGAGAATTAACAACATTGAGTGTATTGAATACAGATTAAGCAGAATATGAATGCAAAAAAATGGAATGACAAATAACTCATTGTCGAAAGTTTTTTTTCTAATACAACACCAAATGCCTGCGTTCACTTCACGTATCTGACTTACATCAATTTTTATTCATGTGATTACCTGTTCTTTCTTTCTGCTTTTCCCTTTATCTTTTTCATCCTCACGTCTTTATTGACACACTCTATTACTGTGTCATTTCATTATGCATCCAGGGGCACTGGACACATGGACAGACACACCAGATTGAATGCATAGAAGCATATCTGTGTTAGGACGACGCAGTCTCCTCTGTTTGAGTAGAATGAGGTGGGCTTTATGTAGGCCCAGTCAAAGTTCCGCAGGTTCAGTGGCCCCTTACAGTGCTGGTCACAGAGAGCCACCAGGGCTCGCACAAAGGCATATTTGGCTGAGCAGCTGATGGCTGTTACTGTACGCACCTTGTTAAAGTGCAGCAAGAAACACGGGTCATCCTGGAGACAAAATGCAGAGGAGACACTGATTATTCACAGAAAAAAATAAAATTTTAGCTCTTTTTCAAATTAGAGCTTGATCATTGATTTACTTTAATGTACACACAGGACAAAGTAGAATAAATAAGGTGACACTTTATTGATCTCAAAGGGAATGTCCACAAAATAACAAAAAAATAATAAGCATGCATTTAAATAAATAAATAAAATGATATGGGTCGATGAAGTAATTTAAGTGAGAGGTTTTACAATGGGTGTACAAAGAATAAATGAGGAACCATACTGGACAGTAATAGAAAATGTTTTGCATTACATAACAATTAATGGGGACTTTCATGGAACAAAGTGATGTGGTTTGTTAAGAGAAATATCAAGTTCACACCAGGACGAAGTAAAAAATGATAAAACTACTGTACAGCAACACTATCAGGAACAATTATAAAAGGTAGTTAAGAACACAGCAGCAAAATGGTAGATGGTAAGTGTAAGATACATCAGATGAGCAACTGGGAGCTGAAAACATAAAACTATGACAGCAGCAACTAATGCAGCGTAGATTAATTAGTAATAAAATGTGACACATGATGCATTGATGACTAATGAACAGAAGTAAGGGGTGCAAGAAAAGACAAAATTGAATTGACACAGTTTTTTGTCAAACAGATTTCAACCTTATAGAAATGAATTATTTAGGTGACCATGCATGTAAGATAGTCATATATTAAATAAATAATAATAAATAAACATGAACAAAGATATTGAAGTTTTAAAGGAGACTGTAAAGGTGAAAAAAAAAATAGAATTCAATCTTATTTCAGTTATTTAAAGTAATGTACTTTAATTATCGTATTCTGTGTCAGTTATTATTCCTTTGAAATCTAGTAAAATAATGCATAAAATAATGATTAAAACATCAAATAACAGTGATGACTCACCACATCAGCATCTCTCCCATCAACAAGAGTCAGATCTTGTAGGGACCAGATCTCTGTCCTCCGGTAGCACTCCTGTATGCAGGAGCGTTTGGTGTGGGACTTCTTGGAGCCAGACTTGAGGGGCGTCTGAGATATTTGACATCGCACTATACTCAGCTGAACCACTTTCCCTTTGGCAACTGCACATAAAGGGACAATTATAAAACTTTTCACAGATGTTCAAATTAAATAAAAATAGATAATAGATGATGCTCAGCATTCAGATTTTTATCATTCAAAAAGTCGAATCAACCAAAATCATACAATGTGACCCTTTAAAGCAGCTAGACTAGAAAGTCCTGTAAGATTGAAACCGCCATTAAATCTATGGAGAGACTGCAGTGGTTGTAAATGAATACCTGATTAAAGACTAAGCTGTTTACCTGAGACACAGAGGAAATGTCTTCCGTGCGAGGGCTCTTCAATCTCGATGAACTCCACCAGCCTCTGTTTTGCAGGTCGGAATAAAACTCTCTGCATCTCCTCCCTCAGAAGAGACGACATCACTGGAGACGCAGTCACAGGAGATTAAAGACAGGAGAGTAGGAAAAAGCCCCCGAAACAGAAACAGTGAGGCACAGAAGACAACAGGGAGGTGGTGGAAGATGAATATTCCAACGGAGAAAAAGTTGAGAAAAAGATAAAGCGCGTTGGGCAAAGAAGACTCAAAACCTGGCAGTGGTGGGGAGGGAGCTGGAGTTTCCTCTGGTATGTGGTTGTGTGTGAATGAGCTCATACACAGACAAACAGGAACACTGCAACAATCAGGTTTGATGATCAGTGTTAATCTTTCATTACAGTACTGCCTTCATACCAACCTTAGGGATTTAAGGGAGAAAGGGAGCAATTAAAGGCCAGTCTCTTCTTCATTTTTCCTTTTATTGCTTCAATTAAGATCCATTACTGAACTGATGTCCAGGTTTCCTGCTCATATAGGTCTTACTCTTGGATCTTTATTTACTTGAGAGTGTCTGACCCAAAGCACTGACACATACAGTACTTAGTAGTACTGTATGTACAGTACTCTAGCTGTTCTGTTTATTTTTTCCTGTATAATGTTTCTTTCCTGCTCTCTGTGGTCTCTCTGTCTCCACTCACTCACATATAGACGTTGATATATCTAACATGGCATAGTGCCCAATTGTTGTCTGTGATTAAACGGTTGTTGTGTGGGAAAAGGATGTCCCACAGCACTCTGCATGGTTTCCATTACCCTGTAATAATTCAATCTCTGGGAACAGGTACAAGTGAGGTGAAGCACTTAAATGGAGGAATTTTACAAGTCCATAAATGGTGCTATACTTCTTTAGTCACCATGACTCTGGAGGACAGTTTTGTAGGTGAACACACAAGCAGTACATATATGACTTGACATTTATGCACATGTTTTATAAGTTGGAGTTCATGGGAATTGTCTCAAATTGTGGGAGGAGTTTTCCATAATCAAACCACATCAGAAGAAGCAGGCCAGAGCTTTAATCTGATTTGTTGTCAGGAAAAAGTATGGCTCTAGTGGATTGGATTTGTCACGTTTGTGAAAACAAAGACAGGTCGCTCCACTGCTAAGTGCTTTATGGTTGTTGTTGTTGATGGTTTCTGTGGGTGTTCTCTTGAAAGGCTCTTTGCCTCTGAGATGGAAAGCAGAGCAGATGGGCAGGAAGTAGGGAGGTAAGGAAATATACAAGTGTTGAATCTCATGAATAACACATGAGGTTTGTTGTACTTACTTATCATAGACTTTAACCCCAGTATTTGTCATGCACATTGAAGAGATGATTATTCCAAAAAGAAACGGACGAAAAACAATAGTGTCCTTGGCCTGTGGCCAAGGACACCTTCTTGCTCTGCTAGAAGGTGTCCTCAGCTCAGGCCTCGGACCCTAATAAATGGAAAATAAATGGTCCAGAACAGACATCTCAAGATCATTTTTTTGCCCTGCATGTCACAAAAGGCTCAATACCAATAGCATTAATCCACAATAACAATATAGAATGCACCATTAAAACATTTGAAATAACACTTGAAGTTCTCTGGAGTTTTAGAAATGTTATTGGCAATCAGTTTTTAGATGTAGCTTCTTATTATTGATCTGTTAAAAATGCTCCTAACAATGACAGCACTGATTTACCATTTTATCCTTTTTATATGTCTCATCCATGTGTTTGTATCTTAATTTGTGGGATAAGGTGTTTTAGGAATTTTTTAGTCATTTCATTTTATTTGATTTTGCGTTTCATGTTCAAAAACAGCTGCTTACAAACTAGCAGGTGATAAATGTGGAACGTTTGTTGAACTGATTTAAGACAACATGGGAGGAGTCTGGATGAAGAGGTGCACATGATGTGAGAGGATGTAGAGGTTGTGCTTCTGCCTTATCTTTAAAAGGAAAATCAAATGTATGGAGCATCTAAAATATGAAGGCTGTGATGAATTTAAAAACAGTATGGTACATTTCTGAAGAAGCTGATGCAGAGAAAGAACATTGGGGAAACTTAATACAAAAAAAAAAAAGAGAGCAAGCAGTAGAACAAAATCCAAGAAAAGAAAAGATAATGGATTTTTAAAAATAGCATATTGTTGAGATATATTTGTAATGCAGCACAGGATGAGCTGCTGAGGATAGGAAAGGTGATAAAAGACAAAAAATAAATAAATAGATAGAATAAGTGGAAGAAAATCCTTTAAAGGGGATAATGATTAATCCAAGGAAGGCAGGAGGGAAAAATGATGACAGAGGAGAAGAGGAGGAGGGAGGGGGGCAAATAGAGTTCACAGCAAGGAAGGAGCAAAAAGCTGAGATAGTGCTGGGGTACAATGAGTCCATGAAGGAGAAAAGAATTAATGAGCTCTCTTCTGTTATAAATTGGGCAAAAAAAAAAAAGAGTTAATGAAAACACTTCTGTTTAATGTGCAGCTTTGCAGGTTGGAATAACAATGTGTGCCTGATGAAATAAGAAAAAGAATAGTATACATAAAAAATATAGATTCTTCTGTGTGAAAATGTGCAATTTTTTAGGGTAATATTTGAATTCAAAGTCAAACTGAAAGCACAGAGTTACAGTGCAAGGAAGTGTGTACTGCTGTCTGGTAACTGTTGACAGTTCTTGACTGATTACACTAAAATACAATTTTCAATTTTGATGCCCCTGTGTGGTGTTTTTGACTAGTCATCAATTAAAAAGAAAATTTAAAGTGATGCCTCATAAATGACAAACTAAAGAAAACAAAGCCATCAGCAACACAATTGATAATATCTATTTTGTAGTATTAACAGCCTGTAACAATTGTGAGGGAGGAGGTGTCAAACCAGACTCAACACACTGAGGGTGCATTTTACAATGATAAGACAGCAGGATGTTTTTTATAGATTGATTTTTTGGTGCTTACACATGCACAGGATAAATCATCTAATATATAAAAGATACCACTTTGTCCACATGGGGCACCATGATTCAGGAAGTTCCTTGCTGGAGCATTTCTTTTAAGTGTTAGCAATATTATGTTTGTTAACTTACCTTGATTTTGGATTGTCAACCCCACCACAGTCAAGGCAGATGACTGTCTAACCTACTAATGTTTCTGAAAAGCAACTTCAGAAAACATTTGTTTTTATTTGGTTCTGAATGGATATTGATTGATTTTGATTATAGGCATCACTTTGTTATTCTTTCTCCTGAGTGTTCAGATAGTAAGAAAAATGTCAGGTGACGATTGTCATATGCTATACAGTCAGTTAGCTCTGGGAGTCTTACAGGGTGGAGACCTCTGCCCCAGAATATTTTCTGTTACAACAGCAGAAGTGGTTTAATTATGAGTCATGGTTAATTCCACGACAGGATGTGGCTATGGTTTCAGGATGTGACAAATTGAGATAATTTGGTGACATAGCCTACCAAAGTTATAGACAGATTATAATGTAAGCGAAGACGGTTATGGAGAGATTAAAGTCCTTTGTCTGTTGAGTCTACATGTTGTTATCTTAGATTGTTTCATTCATAAAAAGGAATGGACATGAACAGTCTATTTTGCTGACTATTTTCAGATTATACCTCCCCTTAAATAACATTCATTCTGTGTCATTTCTGTGCTATATTTATTTTGATGTTTGATGTACATGTACAGTATACCTAGTTTGGAATTACGTTTTATTTAAGCACTTGAAGGTTTTTTTTCTCTTTCTCTTGGTTTTTAATTTCATATAATGTCAATATGAGTAACCATGTGTCAGTAAAATTAAAAGGTCGTGTGGATAAAATGTAAAATGAACCACTAATTCCACACCATTCTACATAAAAAGCTTTCTTATCTAAGATGCCCCACTGTATGTATTTAAGGGGAACCTCGTCACACTACAGGTATCACGTCATGGATTGTGGAGCTTCTGATTGGATGTCGATAAAGGGGGAAACCCTTGCCATCAGGCAGGGCCATCCCTTCCCAACCCTGCTCTTCTCCGTCCTGGCCACCGTCCAATGTCACATTCACGGAGCATTCACTGCACAGTAAACTTTGTTTTCCCATAATTTATATTGCGATGCAGAGGTCCCATTTACAGACTTGAAAGCATATTCGAATTCAGTCCTAGATTCGAATTTTCAATCTTCATTTTATGTAAACTGATCAAATAAGTGGACAATCCATTTCTCCAGGTGCACAGTGATTAAAGGCCAGGACTCTGTATTGTTATATTGTTTTAATTAAAAATAATAGGGGGGTAAACTATATGAGAATATGAGTAGGAAGTAGTCCGGCTGATAAAAAGACTAAACATGCGGAGTCATTTCCTCTTTGAAGACAACTCAGCGGTTCCCCCGTTTCTGTTGCTACTGTACTTGCAAAATAGTGCGCCCTACCGTCTCCATTGCGCATGACTGTACGTCGTAATATGAAGTAGGCCTCCTGTTTTTCTCTCCAACCCGGAGTCCTCCCGGCCCCCACCGCCTCGATGTCGATGCAACGCACAAGTAAGCAAAACACGGAGGCTGATGTCGATTATTTCGAAAGGTAAGGTCTTACTTATGCATATCTGACGGTAGCGACAGATATTTTGTGTACAATGGCAAAGCCGTTGAAGTCGGTAAACGGTTTTAGCGTGCGGAAGCGGTTGGACTGCAGAGGAGGCTTCGGGACTGTTTCCGCACGCTTGAGGGAGAGCAAGGCCCAGTGACCCACATTCAGAGCAGCCAGTGTGTGTGTGTGTACGAGTGGGCGAGCGTGTGCGCGTTTCCCTGCTCCTGTGTGTATGTGTGTGCCTGGGCACCGTGTGTATATGTGTGTGCATACATCTGCCGCGAAAATGTTTCCACCATCGCTGCTTTAGGATTTTTAGACACCACCGACATTATTGTTTTTGTCGGCATTTGCGAGGATTTCGCCCTGTGCGGATGTTTAGACTCGACTGTCTCGCGGTGTTTGAGGACCAACGGTAATATTTGAGAGATTATTTTGTCTTCAATGTCAGTTGTTGCGTGACAGCTTGAGGCTCGGCGCCAGCTTGCCTTGATATAGATACTTATATTCCCCCTTTTCATTATACGGTGATGAAATGCGTAAACCCATCAAAAGTGTGTCATTCTGCATTTGTGGGTGTCGCGGGAGAGGGAAATCTCCTGAGTTGGACGGATGGTGTTCGTTAGCAAGCTTAGTTAGCATGCTAGCTAGCTAACTAACGTTAAATGGGTTGCTCTCTTGTGGTTGTATAACGAACACCTGTGGCACTAAAAGGCACATTAAAATGTTTATGTTCTTATGTGGTAGGTAATGGTTGTTTTGTCCGACTGTATAGTGGGTCTCCACTGGGTGTTATTGCTAATATCCGTGTTTATTCATTGGGAGTTAGCTGAATAGTCCAAGGAAGCAGCTCAGTCAAACGAGGCTTCACATACTGACCGTAAGGAATACATGACTTACAGTCAGGCCGGTGCTTCCCCGAATACAAACCACTATTGAGTGGTTTATTAGGATATCCAAATCTCAGTGTTGGCTCATCCATATAGATGGGTAACGATATCCTCATATTTTCTTTACTATACCCGCTTTGACCTTCTCAGTTCCATATATTTTGACCAAATAAATAATGTAGAGTTCTGTGTTTAAGGTCAAATTAGGATTCAGATGTTCCTGTTGTATGTTTGATATTGGATCTACTTAACAATTTGAAAGAAGTAAACTGTACCTTGTTAGTCTACACACACACACACACACACACACACACACACACACACACACACACACACACACACACACACACACAGTGATTCCTATCCTTATCAACATCAACTTTCTATTCAGGATGCACAGTTTTTTACTTATCATATTTAATGTTTTAGGATTGAGTCTTTTCTTGGCATTTCAAAATGAAAAACCAGGTCACAAGATTCTTGTAAGACTAAAGAGTAACTCCCATTACATTACCTGGACCCTGGGCCTAGGGGTCATTGCATGGGTTTATTTAGAGTCATAGATAAAACTTATTGACCAAATTATCAATATGGTTATGATTTAATTAAACTTAAATATGTATTCCGGTCAAGAAATGAAGGTTACTTAGCTTGGGTGATAATTTATTTGAATTTGGAAAGCTACTACATACTTTATTTCCTGCAGTTATCAAACAGGAAAAATAATTGTAAAACATGCATAAGCTGAAGTTTCTTATCTATGATGGTTGTATGCTTTAATGTTTCATATCTCTGTGAGTGGAAAATAAGGTTTTGAAGGGCTTTTGAAACCGCTTTTCACTATCAGAAATGAGTGCTGCATTGCTGCAATTTGATACCACGGCAAATGTTTATTAAGTCCTTTTTCGACAACATAAATGAACCAGGGAGAGATAACAGTTAAACTGTTTTATTTTGCACTTCAGTTTATTTAAATAAATTACTAACACTCTGACAGTTGATAGTGGTTTTGTCAATTTGTTGATTTAACCAAAAAAAATCGTAATCTCAGATAGTTGTTTGTGTTTTATTTTGGACTTAATGGCAAAGTGACTGCGGTGTCTTTGTTGAAAATGACCTGTCATTGTTAATTGAAATTTCATGTATCAGAAGTACTAGTAGTATTGGTACCCCGTATCGCTGAGTATTCAAGAGGGTGAACTCGTACTGGTATTGGTCTGAGTGGTATTGAACATCCCTAACTTGAATATCTTCTTTTTTGGACTTGTTGTCAGGTGAATAAATAATATTGATACTCTACCTTAAGCTCTACAAAGCTATCATTGTTTTCTATTAGTTAATTGATTTAACAAGTACTACAAGTTTGTTAGTTGGATGCAGTCTAACATCCTGCGTTTTTCTTGCAGCAACCAACACATTTACATTCCTCGATGACTCTTTCGTTTTGCATGCACTGTGAATTGTGAGCAAGAGTTCAATTGTATGCTTGGAAATGAGTCTGCCTTATTTGTGTTGCAGGTTAAGGTGTGGCTCACACGTGAGGATTTCTCAGTGCCTCGAAGAATAAGATCCAATACCTTTTGTCTGCCTGCAATGAGACATTCCAGAAAATAAATTGGATTCCCCCTCTATTTTTTTCATAACTGGGTCTAACTCCTCCATAAAACTTCAAAAGAATAATAATGTAAGTATAATTATTGATTCATACAAGGTTTTTGTTGCTGTACTGATTTATGTCGGCTTGAATCCATGTACCATTCTGCTTTGCAATTTGCTTTGATGGTGGCTCTTGCAACAACACAGCTATCATTTTTTAATTCTGCAATCTAGGACTGAATACTTAATAAAGGTGTTTATTTGACTATAGGGCCATGCATTGGGTGATTTGTCTTAACATCCCTTTGTTAGTTCAGATGGTTAACTGCTTAGTAGTGCCTTTAAATTGACCTGTTGACCTCACATGACCCCGATTTTCTGCTCTGATTTATTTCTTAGGTTTTTTTAAACCACCATGTCTTTCCTGTGGTCTGGT
The DNA here is from genome assembly GCF_033239565.1 of Halichoeres trimaculatus. Lineage (NCBI taxonomy): Eukaryota > Metazoa > Chordata > Actinopteri > Labriformes > Labridae > Halichoeres > Halichoeres trimaculatus. Next base: position 30,641,992 of record NW_027437180.1, on the reverse strand, counting down.
TCCTTCTCATGACCCCAATGACCACTACACCAGTTGTGACCACAGAGTCAGCTTTGACCCCAAACCCTGTCTCCAACCCCTGAAAAGACTGACCGAGTGCATTGGCTGCATTGGGGTAGGAGTCATTATGGACACACAAACACATGTAGCATTATGTGACTTGATTGATTCCCACAACCCTTCTTTTTTTTGCAAAAAAAAAAAAAAGAATTTCAAGTTACACTGTAATTAAACATTCTGAGTTGTCATTCATATGTTTGGAAATGTTTCTATCTCTTTTTGATACCAGTGCTATGAATTTTGTGTAAAATATTTGTTTTGCACTAGTGCTCTAATTTAGGAGTTGTGTATGTGTAATTTTGCCTCAAATTGAAAAATTGCCCACTGGCTGGAAGACATATTTCAAACAATAAATGTATTGCTTGCAATGCATTAGCAAACACAAATGTATAACTGTAATTTAATGTCATTCTAATGGAAAATATAATGTCAAGAAAATTATGATGAGAAAATTTGGCTTGTTTTCATGATCTACTGACCACTATGTATGATTTTGTGCATGCAATTGCATGCCACAACAAAACTGGTACAGTAAAAGCAAACTCCCAATGATGAACTGAGTAAGGCATCATGCAATTTGGTTTGCATAGTTTGTTTTGAATGACTCAGAATTTAATAAATGTAAAACAAACAGATATAGTATAAAGTGGGCCCTAGTTATGTAAATTACATTGCATGGTCTGTGCATTTTGTCAATCTTTGGTCCACTAAACACGGTTTTGGTTTTCTGTCTCTCATAGGTGGTCTTCCAAATGCCTACCTCACGCCTAAAGAGCAAATCACTGCAGCCACAGCCCTGATCAGCAGCCACCATGACATCAAGCATAGGGTAAGCTGTGCACATGTTTACACATAATCTGTTAAATATTTGATTGATCAGAGATGTAAATGAAACAAACAGGTCTTTATAGTTTGATAGATTGTATTACCTAAATTGTTTTTTCTTTTGGAAAGAATCAAAGCGGTTGTCAAATCAGTGATAATAAAAAAAAATGCAGAAATTATTTTACAATTTTAAACATGCTAATAACACTAATAGTACTACACAATAAAAATGTTAGTTACAGTGATTATATTAAGAAAAATGATATAATGGAGATTATTCAGGGATAACTAATTTCAACAGAGTCATATACATGGCTAACATATAATTAAAGGCATCAAATAAAACCATTTTTGTTTCAATATTGAGGTTTATAGTTGTTAAATTAGCAATTATAAATGCAAATATTTTGAATATTAGATATCATGCCACAATAAAACACATCTGAGACAAATAGGGGTTTCCTGTCTCCATTGATATGAAATATAAAAAGTAACATACTATGTTTATTATTTTCAAACGTCATTCATTCATACAAATGAAAGTATTTGTATTGACCTAAATTACTGGTAGCGTAGGCAAGATCACGCCCTGTTACACAAATGCACTGCTAACCTTCTTGGCAAGCAAACACATTCCTCCTCTCCCTCTCTCTCCCGCTCTCTCTCTCTCTCCCTCTGTCTCACTCTGCTTTTTGTGTGACCCAAAAATAAACCTGCTCCTGGCATGTAGGAATCCTCTCATTAGCCGCCATCCGTCATTAGCTATTATTAACAAAACCGGTCTGCTTTCAAGCCACCAATAAACGTGCACTCAAAGGAAAACACAATATGAGCCTGGACAGCGTGTAAATATTTTTCTCTCCTCCTTTAGGGATGATTGTAGCATCTTTGATGGGTTGATGGAAGAAGATGAAAAGGACAAAGCAAAACGGTAAGAAACTTCTGCAGAATGGGAGCCTGATGAGGATTGCTGCTCTAGTGAGATGATAAAAGATAAAATGTATTTATCTGGTTTGATTTTGTACCATACACATCAGTCAAAGTGTCTTTATTTAAGCTTTCCTTGGGTCACATGACACAAATGGTACTGCTGCTATTTTTAGCTTGTTTTTGTTGTTGTTTTCTTTTGTTGTGTAGTTAAAATGTAAATACTCAAACATTTATTTTAGTTTATGGCTCATTTTTATTGCAGCGTGTCCCGTAACAAGTCCGAGAAGAAACGGAGAGACCAGTTCAATGTCCTCATCAAGGAACTCGGCACAATGTTGCCTGGCAACACTAGGAAGATGGACAAGTCCACCATCCTGCAGAAAAGCATTGACTTCCTTTGTAAACACAAAGGTAAACCCTGCCTGCTGTCTGTACCTGACTTCTGTCTGTCCAGGATGAGAATAGAAGTAAATTTAGCTAGGATATTGTTGATATGCATTGCCAGTTTGGCCTTTCTTTCATCTCTTAAATTTTCAGACATGAACCTATGTTGAACTCTTGGAAGTTTTTGTGCTTAAACAGTTTAATGCTTCTTATGGATTACTATTGTCTCAATGCCAATTGTTATCATTCCCATGCATGACAGTTTATCAGCTGCCTCTTCACCAGTAGTGTTATCTGCTGTTCTGTTTAATAGCGCTGTTTACACTATGAGCTTTGTACCATCAGTACAGTTTTTTCTACCCCATCCTGTTTCCCTGCGCTTTGTGTGAGTTGTTAGGTTGCTTTGAAAAAATAAAAATTGGATTCTTTTTCTTCTGTCAGAGATCGCAGCCCAGTCGGAGTCGAGTGAAATCAGGCAGGACTGGAAGCCTCCCTTTCTTAGCAACGAAGAGTTCACCCAGCTCATGCTGGAGGTCAGAAATGTCACATTTTGTTCCATAGTCTTGTTTGTTGCTGCATTATTTTGGTATTTTTTTATCTCTGAAGCTGTCTCATGACAAGTTTATTTAAAATTTAACCCAAAGAATTGATTTGAAGTAGATTTCTTTTTAGGAGTCGAAAGAGATTCTGAATGACTTTAAACAAAGGCCTGATTGATTTTCACATCTTACTTCGTTTGCTCTAAACAACAACTGAGCTCCCTTTTTCTTTTCTTTGATTATCAGGCTCTGGATGGGTTCTTTATAGCAATAATGACTGATGGAAACATCCTTTACGTCTCTGAGAGTGTCACCTCACTATTAGAACATCTTCCAGTAAGTAGTTTGTTCTTTTTTTTCCCTTTAGTAGATTAAACAGCCCTTCCACGTAGTGGTCAAATTCAGCATGCCATTGACTTCCCTTCCGGACACAAGATGTAATATGGTTCCTTGAAATAAAGATTGGGTTAGAAATTCAGCCATCCATTCACTGGTTTCAAACAACACAGGATCAATGGATAAACTGAGGATTTTTTTAAATCCCATAGATTTTGACAAAGATTTAAGTCTTAGGTCTTCTGTGCAAATTTATCAAACTTAATTATGATGATACTGGCATGCAACTCTATTTCCCAGTGGAGTTTATGGTGAGTGTTTGTTGGACAGTCACTGCTCTAAGGCTTCGGCTGCATTAGTTTAAGTAAACATATTGAAATGATCTGTGTGTGGGGAAAGAAGATTGAGAAAGTGTTACTGATTTTTGTTTCTCTGTGTTTGTATTCACCAGATGGATTTGGTGGACCAGAACCTTTTAAACTTCCTGCCCCTTGGGGAGCACTCTGATGTGTACAAGGCCCTGTCTACACATCCCACTGACACAGAGAGCCTAAACACAGATTACCTAAAAAGTCAGTAGCGTGTATTGTCGTTCAAACATTAGCTGCATAATCACCCAAAATTAGATAATATAATACAGTCTCTGTTTGTAAATGGAACTACTATTCAATTTAAAATGTACTTGTAAACAGCAGAATGGTAAATTGCAAATGGAAAGGGTTCATTTAGTACTTTGAGTAGTCTTCAGACCACTCAAAGGGCTTTTAGACACATTCACCCATTTATGCATCTTTCCCAGTTCCCATCTTTTAATGAATCAGCTCCAGTAAACTCAAATAGCCAACATGCATGTAACTTGCAGTACAACAACTCAGAGGTCAAAAAATGTTGGGTTGTTATTTTTTTTAAATTTCACTGAAATACCACGATCTCTTTTAAATAGTGAAATAAAAAAATGTTGTCTATGTAACTTAATGATTTTAAACTGAAATTGTTTTTTGCTCAAATATTTTGTCCCCAGCTAAGAACCACATGGAGTTCTGCTGCCATATGCTGCGAGGGGCCATTGACCCCAAGGAACCTCCTGTCTATGAATATGTAAAATTCATTGGTAACTTCAAGTCTCTTGACAATGGTAAGTCAGTTTCCATTAAAATCAAAAACCATGTTTTTGCTTTTTCGAATTACAATCTTGTGTATTTCAGAAAATGTGCATCAAAACAAAGTGGCACAGTTATTTCTTCACAGCGTAAACAAGAGTTTGATGGCGAACTCTGTTCTGTTCTTTGTTTTGTAGTTCCCAACATGACAAGGAACGGTCTTGCAGGGGTGTTACAGCGATCACTCCAACCTGCATTTGATGACCAGGTGTGCTTTGTAGCCACTGTTCGACTGGCCAAACCTCAGTTTATCAAGGT